>NC_047103.1:4969474-6169474 GCF_902500255.1 Thalassophryne amazonica
CTGTACACACACACACACACACACACACACACACACACACACACACACACACACACACACACACACACACACACACACACACCTGACTCCATTCATTTATCCATACACATGCCCACAAAACACACAGAAGAGCAGAATGGCTCAACCCCGACAGAACCATCCAACCCCCCCAACATAACCAACAGTGTGGTGGATTTTACAATCAAATACACCATGGTCACTAAGAATTCCATGTCTAACTGGCGTGCATTATTTTCGTGTATATGCACACAGAGTTCGGCGAGTTAAGTCACTGTTATAATCACTCTGCTCTGTTCATCACCATAGCAACGCACAAATCAGTTAGCACAGATCAGTTGTGTTTTGACAGGTGAATGACAGAAACGCGATAAAACATGGATTTCCAAGTGAATTTTAATATTTTTGGCCAAAATAAAATGTTTGAGGAATGGAAAGAGGAGGAGAGCGAACAAGAAGAACAACAAAAGCAACGGTGTAAAGATTTAACATCGGACAAAATGAACAAGATTGAAGACGGGAAAGAAGAAGAGAACGGTTGCCAAGGATGAAAATATCTTGAGACTGGCATCAAATAGTCCCAAATACTTACACATTTTTATCAAGTTCTGTTAACGTCAATCAATCTTTGTGTGTTAGCTCACGGTGTGGGACCAGGGTATAAGCAGATTAAACAACGAGAAGCCGTGCATTACGCGGTTTGAATGCACGACACGGAGTAACACCACTCCGCGTCATGCATTCAAACCGTGTAATGCACGGCTTCTCGTTGTTTAAACCTTACATAAATGACTTGGATTGTTAGAAACTTTTTAAGAGGTCAAGAATCTAGATTTAAAAGCGCAGCTCTGACTCACGTGTGCACAACAGTCTGCAGGTCAGCAGACCTCATCATGACATCACACAGCAAGGGAGGAGCTGTCTCATTCATGGTGGTGCTGAAATGACAACAAAACCATCTTTCTTGCCAAGTAAAGATTGACGCCCGACATGATAAACCTTAAAGCAAGAAGAGATGATCATAAAATGAAGCCTAGAACATAAGTCAAACCAGAGATATTAGTTTGTTTGTTTGTTTTTTGATGCTTTATTTAAAGAGTTTCTGGCCAAACAGGTTGACACTTCCCACACTGGCACCCAATCTGGCATACCGACAAGTAAAGTTGTGGTAAACTGTGCGCAGCTGTGTGTCAGTGCACAAAGAAAAATTTGAAATGTTCAAAAATTCTGACACACATTAATTTCATGAACTAGTCGTGAACATTGTGCAGCCTATTTTAAAACATTGCGTGTCGATGCTCTCGGCGCATCTGAACCTGAAATTGAGAATATTATCAGATGTTACATCTATAATAAACGTACTTTTACAGATACATTATGTAACTCATAAGAAGAAATTAAAATTCACCTGTTTTACCAAAACATTACAATATATATCATAAATCATTACGTGTGAGACATGATTTCTCCACCACATGACACACACGAGACAACCTGCAGCTGTAGATCATTTCTCTGTGGGAGTGATGAGAGATGGTTTCATCCAAGTTCTGAGAATAAATGCATCATCAGCTATGAAATGATTATTTTATGTAGCGCGGCGTCCAGCGGGACAAAGCGGGACACATTGGCACGATGTATTGTTCAGCAGTGCAGGGATCAAATCTGTGCATGTCGAGGTGCCTGAAAAACACAGACACAGCAGAGTTTTTACACTCCTGTTAGTTAATTAACTGTTTAGTGTATTTTATAGCTGCTGCTTTTTTACATGTTTAATACTTCTGTTAGTTTTTCAGTGTAACTGCTGTGAATTTTAAATTTATTTGCGTCTGTGTGAGCCTTAGGAGTGGTTAGCTTATCTATTATTGGTTAGCTCGTGTTTACTTGGCTACATTCTTGAATTTCTTAGTGCACAAAGTACACTACTAATTCTATTTTACACCCTCCATAAATCCTGCGTGATGTTGGAAGATCTTAGAGAGCCGTGTCCGTAAGTTAGAGCAGCTTCTTAGCGCAGTGGAGTTAGATGTTACGGGCACTCCAGATGAAGTTAGTGTTGGGCCGGCTAGCAAGCCCATTAGCATCAGCTTAGAAACGCCAGCTGTGGAGGACGGCTTTCGGACTGTGGCTAGGCGGAGGAAACCCCGTAGGGCTAGGTGCCCGGTTGTGGCACCCCGATCACACTCGCCACTGCGAACTGTGAATCGGTTCTCCCCCTTGGATTTGCCAGATGTGAATTCTCTGAGCCCACAAGTGACTTCCACTCCTGTCTCCAGGCCAAAACACCGGACTTTAGTGATAGGGGAATCTATCACCCGCAAAGTCAGGTTACAGACGTCGGCTGACGTTAAATGTATTCCTGGGGCCAGAGCTCCTGACATTGCATCTCATCTTATGGTGCTGACGCTGCAGAAGGGAAGACAGACGAAGGAACATGACACGAGTAGTCACATAGTTATTCACGTTGGCACCAATGATAACAGGATGAAGCACTCAGAGGTCACAAAAATGGACATAGAGAGGACTTGTGACCGATGATGATGATGTGTTGATTAATAGTCTCTGGTCCCCTCCCCTCCCGAGGTACCGATGAGGCATTTAGCAGGCTGACATTGTTAAATAGGTGGCTGGCGCAGTTTTGTAGACAGCAAGGCTTTAGCTTTATTGATAACTGGCCTTCGTTCTGGGGTCGCCATGGCTTTCTGATGCCGGACGGCCTCCACCCTACTGGGGAAGGCGCCGCCATCTTGTCTGCAAACATAGATAGAGCTCTACAGGGAGGGTAACATTAGGAATCTACAGCAGGCCATGGAGCAGGTGATTAGAGACCCTGCAAGGCTTATGACAAATGTGGATGTGGAATCCATTAGCTTAGCGGGGAATTTAGTGCAGAAAATCCGCTATGGTGATAGTGCAGTTTATTTGCCAGGGAGGGAATTTCAACAAGTTGAGACTGTGGCCTGCTTCCGTAGTTGTGTCCATAAAAAACATAGAGGGATATGCTTTCCGAACTTAATACCCATTACTATATTGGATGATGTTGAAATTGAGGATGGCCCAGTGGTTGTTCCAGTAATAGCAACACGCGTGGAATGTCTTAAACCTAAACCTACTTCTAGGCATCTTATATATGCTACTCTGGAACCACCCCTAAACCCAAACAGTTCAACTGTCAACCCCACTGAGGTCCTTAGACTGGGTCTCATTAACATAAGATCACTGTCCTCAAAATCATTGTTGATTTATGATCTAATTATTGATCATCACTTAGATACCTACAGCTGTCCTCCCCTTAAATGAGGCCTGCCCACCAGCATATACATTTAGTCACGTCCCTCGTGATGCGAAGCAAGGCGGGGGTGTTGCTCTTATTTATAAATCTAGGTTTAGCTTATTAGCTGTTGGGGGTTACAAATATTACTTGTTTGAGCATCTGATTCTCCGCTCTGCTCAGTATATTACACATTGCCAAGGTCAAAAGAATAAAAATCAGTTGTATTACTTTGTCACTGTATATAGGCCTCCTGACCCATATTCTGAATTCTTAGATGAATTTGGTGCGTTCATCTCTAACTTGTCAACTAGTGTAGATAACATTCTGATCATTGGTGACTTTAACATTCATATAAATAGGCCTTCTGATTCCCTCTGCAACTCATTTATGGAATTTGTGGATGCATTAGGATTTCGGCAATGCATTCGGGATTCGACGCACATTAGTGGAAATACCCTGGATCTGGTTCTCGCACGTGGTATTGCTGTCACAAATTTTGACATCATGCCTCTTACATCAGTGGTCTCTGATCACTCACTTATTAAGTTTACAGTTTCGCTGCTGTGTTTAGTGGAACAACAACCTTATATATCGTTACGGCGATGCATCAACTCCTCAACTAAGACTGAACTTGAAGCTAGACTGCCTGATGTCTTAGCTTCACATTTGACAAATACCCAGTCAGTAGACAGACTTGGGGATAGTTTAAACTCAGTGCTCAAAACTACACTCGACATGATTGCACCACCTGTGTTAAAAACCCGCTCCCCCAAATCACAGTCACCTTGGTTCAATGATTATCTGCGTGACCTCAAGCATAAAGCAAGAGGTCTAGAACGGAAATGGCGTTGTTCAAAATTAGAAGTATTCCACTATGCGTGGCATGATGCTATCTTAGACTATAAGCATGCATTATTGGCTACAAAGCAGACTTACTACTCTGATTTGATCAACAAAAACAAGCATAACTCAAAGTACTTGTTTGACACAGTGGCAACACTTATGCATGGACAACCACCTGTAGTTCACTCTCCTTTTACAGCACAACATTTTCTGGATTACTTTTGGAAAAAAATAGAAGACATCAGGTTAAACATATCCCGGCATGCCTTAATCCAGCCACTACACCCTGCTGTTGATGTGGGCACCACTACTGAGGTATTACCTAGATTTACAGAATTTGATAGTATCTCACTAGACATGCTGACAAAACTCGTAATGTCAACAAAAAGCACAACCTGTTTATTTGATCCTATACCAACAAAACTGTTTAAGGACCTGTGGCCCACTCTTGGGCCGACTGTGCTGGAAATTATTAATCTTTCTTTAACTTCTGGATCTATTCCTAAATGTTTCAAATCTGCAGTGATTAAACCATTACTTAAGAAACCTAATCTTGACTCTAGTGTATTGACAAACTATTGGCCGATATCAAATCTATCATTTTTCCTTAAAATTCTGGAAAAAGTGGTGTCACGGCAGCTCGTAGACTATCTTACTGAGAATAATCTCTTTGAGCCACTGCAGTCTGCTTTTAGAAAATATCATTCCACAGAGACGGCTCTCACTAAAGTGGTGAATGATCTTCTGCTTATAATGGATTCGGACACCATTATGGTTCTGTTGCTGTTAGATCTCAGTGCTGCATTTGATACAGTTGATCATCATATTCTACTTGATAGGCTGGAAAATCATTTTGGGATTACTGGGAGTGCCCTTGCATGGCTGATGTCATACCTGGCCAGTCATTCTCACTGTGTTTTGTACAGTAACACTACCTCTAACCTTAGTGACATGAAATTTAGGGTTCCACAGGGGTCTGTCTTAGGCCCCCTGCTTTTCTCCCTTTATATAGCACCCCTTGAGCACTTATTGCGGCATTTTGGGATTACCTTTCACTGCTATCAAAATCAAATCAAATCAATTTTTTTTATATATCGCCAAATCACAACAAACAGTTGCCCCAAGGCGCTTTATATTGTAAGGCAAGGCCATACAATAATTACGTAAAAACCCCAATGGTCAAAACGACCCCCTGTGAGCAAGCACTTGGCGACAGTGGGAAGGAAAAACTCCCTTTTAACAGGAAGAAACCTCCAGCAGAACCAGGCTCAGGGAGGGGCAGTCTTCTGCTGGGACTGGTTGGGGCTGAGGGAGAGAACCAGGAAAAAGACATGCTGTGGAGGGGAGCAGAGATCAATCACTAATGATTAAATGCAGAGTGGTGCATACAGAGCAAAAAGAGAAAGAAACAGTGCATCATGGGAACCCCCCAGCAGTCTAAGTCTATAGCAGCATAACTAAGGGATG
Organism: Thalassophryne amazonica; assembly: GCF_902500255.1. Lineage (NCBI taxonomy): Eukaryota > Metazoa > Chordata > Actinopteri > Batrachoidiformes > Batrachoididae > Thalassophryne > Thalassophryne amazonica. The sequence goes on from NC_047103.1 coordinate 4,975,077, forward strand.
GTTCAGGGTCACCTGATCCAGCCCTAACTATAAGCTTTAGCAAAAAGGAAAGTTTTAAGCCTAATCTTAAAAGTAGAGAGGGTGTCTGTCTCCCTGATCTGAATTGGGAGCTGGTTCCACAGGAGAGGAGCCTGAAAGCTGAAGGCTCTGCCTCCCATTCTACTCTTACAAACCCTAGGAACTACAAGTAAGCCTGCAGTCTGAGAGCGAAGCGCTCTATTGGGGTGATATGGTATTATGAGGTCCCTAAAATAAGATGGGACCTGATTATTCAAAACCTTATAAGTAAGAAGAAGAATTTTAAATTCTATTCTAGAATTAACAGGAAGCCAATGAAGAGAGGCCAATATGGGTGAAATATGCTCTCTCCTTCTAGTCCCCGTCAGTACTCTAGCTGCAGCATTTTGAATTAACTGAAGGCTTTTCAGGGAACTTTTAGGACAACCTGATAATAATGAATTACAATAGTCCAGCCTAGAGGAAATAAATGCATGAATTAGTTTTTCAGCATCACTCTGAGACAAGATCTTTCTAATTTTAGAGATATTGCACAAATGCAAAAAAACAGTCCTACATATTTGTTTAATATGCGCATTGATGTCTTTATGTCTGTAAGACAATCCTGCAGTTTAGCTAATTGGTGTGTGTCCTCTGGCTTCATGGATAGATAAAGCTGGGTATCATCTGCATAACAATGAAAATTTAAGCAATGTTGTCTAATAATACTGCCTAAGGGAAGCATGCATAAAGTGAATAAAATTGGTCCTAGCACAGAACCTTGTGGAACTCCATAATTAACCTTAGTCAGTGAAGAATATTCCCCATTTACATGAACAAATTGTAATCTATTAGATAAATATGATTCAAACCACCGCAGCGCAGTGCCTTTAATACCTACGGCATGCTCTAATCTCTGTAATAAAATTTTATGGTCAACAGTATCAAAAGCAGCACTGAGGTCTAACAGAACAAGCACAGAAATGAGTCCACTGTCTGAGGCCATAAGAAGATCATTTGTAACCTTCACTAATGCTGTTTCTGTACTATGATGAATTCTAAACCCTGACTGAAACTCTTCAAATAGACCATTCCTCTGCAGATGATCAGTTAGCTGTTTTACAACTACCCTTTCAAGAATTTTTGAGAGAAAAGGAAGGTTGGAGATTGGCCTATAATTAGCTAAGATAGCTGGGTCAAGTGATGGCTTTTTAAGTAAGGGTTTAATTACTGCCACTTTAAAAGCCTGTGGTACATAGCAAACTAATAAAGACAGATTGATCATATTTAAGATCGAAGCATTAATTAATGGTAGGGCTTCCTTGAGCAGCCAGGTAGGAATGGGGTCTAATAGATGTGTTGATGGTTTGGAGGAAGTAACTAATGAAAATAACTCAGACAGAACAATCGGAGAGAAAGATGGTGGGATGGTTATGAGTAATTTTTTTCTCTAATAGTTAAAATTTTATTAGCAAAGAAAGTCATGAAGTCATTACTAGTTAACGGTAAAGGAATACTTGGCTCAATAGAGCTCTGACTCTTTGTCAGCCTGGCTACAGTGCTGAAAAGAAACCTGGGGTTGTTCTTATTTTCTTCAATTAGTGATGAGTAGTAAGATGTCCTAGCTTTACGGAGGGCTTTTTTTTATAGAGCAACAGACTCTTTTTCCAGGCTAAGTGAAGATCTTCTAAATTAGTGAGATGCCATTTCCTCTCCAACTTACAGGTTATCTGCTTTAAGCTGCAAGTTTGTGAGTTATACCACGGAGTCAGGCACTTCTGATTTAAGGCTCTCTTTTTCAGAGGAGCTACAGCATCCAAAGTTGTCCTCAATGAGGATATAAAACTATTGACGAGATAATCTATCTCACTCACAGAGTTTAGGTAGCTACTCTGCACTGTGTTGGTATATGGCATTGGAGAACATAAAAAAGGAATCATATCCTTAAACCTAGTTACAGCGCTTTCTGAAAGACTTCTAGTCTAATGAAACTTATTCCCCACTGCTGGGTAGTCCATCAGAGTAAATGTAAATGTTATTAAGAAATGATCCGACAGAAGGGGGTTTTCAGGGAATACTGTTAAGTCTTCTATTTCCATACCATAAGTCAAAACAAGATCTAAGGTATGATTAAAGTGGTGGGTGGACTCATTTACATTTTGAGCAAAGCCAGTCGAGTCTAACAATAGATTAAATGCAGTGTTGAGGCTGTCATTCTCAGCATCTGTTTGGATGTTAAAATCGCCCACTATAATTATCTTATCTGAGCTAAGCACTAAGTCAGACAAAAGGTCCGAAAATTCACAGAGAAACTCACAGTAACGACCAGGTGGACGATAGATAACAACAAATAAAACTGTTTTTTGGGACTTCCAATTTGGATGGACAAGACTAAGAGACAAGCTTTCAAATGAATTAAAGCTCTGTCTGGGTTTTTGATTAATTAATAAGCTAGAGTGGAAGATTGCTGCTAATCCTCCGCCTCGGCCCGTGCTACGAGCATTCTGGCATTTAGTGTGACTCGGGGGTGTTGACTCATTTAAACTAACATATTCATCCTGCTGTAACCAGGTTTCTGTAAGGCAGAATAAATCAATATGTTGATCAATTATTATATCATTTACTAACAGGGACTTAGAAGAGAGAGATCTAATGTTTAATAGACCACATTTAACTGTTTTAGTCTGTGGTGCAGTTGAAGGTGCTATATTATTTTTTCTTTTTGAATTTTTATGCTTAAATAGATTTTTGCTGGTTATCGGTGGTCTGGGAGCAGGCACCGTCTCTACGGGGATGGGGTAATGAGGGGATGGCAGGGGGAGAGAAGCTGCAGAGAGGTGTGTAAGACTACAACTCTGCTTCCTGGTCCCAACCCTGGATAGTCACGGTTTGGAGGATTTAAGAAAATTGGCCAGATTTCTAGAAATGAGAGCTGCTCCATCCAAAGTGGGATGGATGCCGTCTTTCCTAACAAGACCAGGTTTTCCCCAGAAGCTTTGCCAATTATCTATGAAGCCCACCTCATTTTTTGGACACCACTCAGACAGCCAGCAATTCAAGGAGAACATGTGGCTAAACATGTCACTCCCGGTCTGATTGGGGAGGAGCCCAGAGAAAACCACCTATTCAATATTAATTTTAGTGACCTCCGATTGGCGTAACCGGGTGTCATTACTGCCAACGTGAATTACAATCTTACCAAATTTATGCTTAGCCTTAGCCAGCAGTTTCAAATTTCCTTCAATGTCGCCTGCTCTGGCCCCCGGAAGACAATTGACTATGGTTGCTGGTGTCGCTAACTTCACATTTCTCAAAACAGAGTCGCCAGTAACCAGAGTTTGTTCCTCGGTGGGTGTGTCGCCGAGTGGGGAAAAATGGTTAGACATGTGAACGGGTTGGCGGTGTACACGGGGCTTCTGTTTAGGACTACCCTTCTTCCTCACAGTCACCCAGTCGGCCTGCTTTCCCGGCTGCTTGGGATCTGCCGGAGGGGAACTAATGGCGGCTAAGCTACCTTGGTCCGCACCAACTACAGGGGCCTGGCTAGCTGTAGGATTTTCCAAGGTGTGGAGCCGATGCTATGCTATGCAGATGATACTCAGTTATACATGCCGATAAGTGCTGGTAATCTCGTTCACATAAAATCCTTAGAAGATTGCCTTGCAGCAGTGAGAAGTTGGATGTCTAGAACCTTCCTACTTTTAAACTCTGATAAGACTGAAATGATGGTTCTTGGTCCAGTGAGACATTGGCATCAATTTGACCAGTTAACACTCAGCCTCGGCTCGTGTGTCATACATCACACTGACAAAGTGAGGAACCTTGGGGTAATTTTTGATCCTTTGTTGTCCTTTGACCTCAACATTAGAGATATTACTAGGACTACTTTCTTCCACCTGTGAAATATAGCGAAGATTCGTCCCATATCCTGTCTATCGCTGATGCTGAGACCCTGATCCATGCATTTATCTCTTCTAGATTGGACTCCTGCAATGTTCTATTTTCTGGTTTACTGCAGTCTAGCATTAGGGGTCTCCAATTGGTTCAAAATGCTGCAGCCAGACTTTTGACACGAAGCAGAAAGTTCGACCACATTACACCCATTTTGGCGTCTCTTCACTGGCTTCCTGTCCCTGTGAGATCAGATTTTAAGGTTCTGCTACTAACCTATAAAATTATTCATGGACTGGCACCTCCCTACCTAGCTGACCTAATTAAACCTTACGTACCGGCCCGGGCTTTACGTTCTCAGGGTGCAGGACTACTTTGTGTCCCTAAGGTGAATAAGAAGTCTGTGGGTCACAGAGCTTTCTCTTATTGTGCCCCTGTTCTGTGGAATGATCTCCCTGCATCAATAAAACAGTCAGATTCTGTGGAGATTTTGAAGTCCGGACTTAAGACGCACTTATTTTCCCTTTCATATGGCTAGAATACTAGTACAGTTTTGTTTTACGCTTTTTACTCTTTTAATTCATGTATTAGTAATTGGAGTGCGCTGCAGCCTCAAGTTCACCTAAATTCTGGGTCTTTTAGTGAAGTTTAGGGCTAGTGGCCAGCGATCACCTTAGTATTTCTCTGTTTTTCTTGTTGTTTAATGCTGACAAATTATACAGTATTTTTTGTCTTTCTGATGCCTGATTCAGTTTTTTCTCTCTGTTTAAGGTGCAGCTCCATCCAGAGATGGGAGTTGTATTCGTGTTGGCGATCCTCCTGTCCTGTGCGCCAATAGCATTTCTTGTATATTTGTCCGTGAATTGTTCTGTAATTTATTTCTGTATCATGGCCCAAGCAGAGGGTCACCCCTTTGAGTCTGGTCTGCTCGAGGTTTCTTCCTCAGAGGGAGTTTTTCCTTACCACTGTTGCTCTGGGGGTTGGTAAGGTTAGACCTTACCTGTGTGAAGCACTTTGAGGCAACTCTGTTGTGATTTGGCGCTATATAAATAAAAATAAATTGAAATTGAAATCAGCGTGGACCATCTTTCGCTTAAAAGGCTTTAGTTTACCGTGTTGCATTGGAAAGCTGTAGCTTTGGATGCTAATTTGATTAGTGTTTACACGGCATAGGTGCATGATCTAGTCTTTTGTTTGTTTTTTTTCTGGGGACGTTACAGCGCCACACACAGGCCTGGCATGTTGAGTACAACGTTAAACGGAGCTTTGAGGCGCAGTTTGCCTCAAACATTTTTTGTAATCAAATTATTTGAGTCCCTCGACTAATCGTTTCAGCCCGTTTTGTTTTAATAGCCTCACCTGTGGAGTTGAGCGGTGTGGTGGAGCTGAGCTCGGAGGGTGAGGTGTCCCCTCGAGTTGAGCGAAGAAGACCCACATAAATTTTGCCTTTACATAAAAAGAGTAATACGTTTCTTTTCAATTTAAAAAAGTAAAGACTTACACACTGACTTTAAAGCAGAATATTGTCGTTTGATGATGGGGAGCTCATCTCAACAGAACATCGGATTTCTGTTTTGGTGTCACTTTGGTGTCACTAGGTGTCATAAATCTAGCTCTGTCATTGGTTGACAAGGAGGCAGCGTATAGTTTACCCAGCATTCATCACTGCATACCATCTTATGAAACACCCCAACAGACATGACATTATTCTTTAAACTGATTATTCTTTATTGTAAATTTAGTCTGTTATTCATTAAAAAAACACACACCATTTTGGAACATATTGCACTATTTCATCAATTTCTAAACCAGGACAGTGAGGTTTGCTTCAAGGCTTTAAGGGAATGAATCAGCTGTGTAAGGTGCATCATGTGCACTTTTACGTGCATTTTGTACACACGCTGTGCACGTCACTCTGGTCATGTAAACTAGTCCAGACAAATTCATGGGTCCCTGTATGTCCTGGGCTGCACTGGCAGTGTTAATTTTACACTGGGATTTTGCTATGTGTGCCACTGTGGAGCACTAAAAATGCTACTGTGCGTGCACAAGACACACAAATTGTTTGCGCGATTTGATGAATTAGTTCCAACATTTGATTAGTGCGCTGTGCCAAGCTGAGTGCCCACAGAGCGAGCTAAATTCAGAGCGACGCTGAGTGAAAGACATTATTACTAACAAACACAGAAATATATTTATTGGTTTTGATTCAGGCCATGAAGTCACTAGTCAGAGGTGTTTGGTGATGCTGATATCTTTGCAGGAAAGGAAGGTCCAATCTTTCAGGTCCTGGTGCTTCCTGTTTTACTGTGTGGATCCTTGGGTACCAGTGGTGGTACCAGTGGTACGCAGGTGTCTGAGTGTTGATGAATGCAGTAGCTGGAGGACACGCCCACGTGCCCCCTGGCTGCGGCAGGTAGATGGTTGTTTTAAAGATGTAGGACCGGGTGACTGTTTGTGTGGTTGCCATCCAGGACCCAAGATGGTTCCGTGGTGTCATGAATGCAGCAAACTGCAGCACCAGTGCACGCTCCCAGGCTTGACACCTGCAGGCAGATGTAGGAGTGATTGTGTTGGTTATAAATCAAATGGAAATGGACAAACTGGACAAACCCAGTGGGACATTATCAGCATTTTTGAAATACTGTTTGTCCTGTACAGTGATGCTACGGATCTAATGCAATGATCTGTTTCCAGTCGTGGACTCTCGTGTGTTTCCACCTCCTGAATCTGGGGATAAGCACCCAAACCATCAGCTCTCAGGACCTACACACAGGACCTACTCCTTCCTTTAATTTATTGTCTCTTCTTTTCTCATCTGTAACTTCTCTCATTTTTTTCCTTCACTTTCTGCTGATCTGTGTTTCTCACCCTGTGTGTCCTCCAGGTTTGATGTATATGTAATTTATTTTTGGTACACAAAGAGCTCCATGTAAATAGAAACCATGGAGCTGCTCCAGCACTTTGTGTTTCTTCATACAGTGATTAAATAGGTGACCTGCTGACCTTTGATGGCTTCATAAATCACCGAGCTTGGTCTTAAAGCCAGAACCGTCCAGCCACGGCGGGCTTAGTCACTGGCCAAAGTCAAAGGTCAGAGGGTCAAGGTCAAAGGTTGCAGTGACAATCATCCAAGTCTGGATTTAAATGAAGTTATCTCAGGAGACAGAAAAACAGCATGATAAGAGAAGTCCCTGAAACCTGCTGACTTCTTTTTTCACCTTTGGAATACAGAATTCCCATAATGCTGTGCAGGACGTGTTCACACTCTGCACATGAAACTGCCTGCGGTTCTGAACGCGTTTCTCAGGCTCCACAAATTCTGATTGGTGTCCTGACTGGACATGCCCCTCCAGATCCTCCAGATTACCTCGGTGGTGTCCTCCAGGCCCAGTCAGCTGGAATGTCTTTCAGGATTATGAAGGTGGACAAAATCAGAGCTGCTCAGGAGGAGGTGTGAGAGACAGAGAAATAAATAATTGTGATTTATGATTGAGGGGGCATCACTTTCTGTGAGCTGGGTGTTTCCTTGTTGCATCAGGATCCAAAAAAAGGAAATAAACACAGAGGAGTTTGTGTGTTTCTAGCCTGCTGTGCTGAGAAGTTGAGTCACTTTTGTGTCGTTTCATTGGTGTCCGGTGTTTCCTGTCTACAGCTGGGCTATCTGGATGTCTGATCCACTGCCCTCCAGTAGCAGCTGTGACCTCCCCTCAGCCCCTCCCACTGGCTCCCTAATATCAGCAGGGACCTCCCCTCAGCCCCTCCCACTCTCACAGCCTCTCGCTGCTGACCTTTGACCTTTTGAGGGTGCGCACCCTGCTCCCAGACAGCAAGGTGTCTGCAGCCGCAGGTGCAGTGAAGTGGTCTCTTTGGTTTGTGCTTGACATCAAACGCTGGAATGTCGTATGTTTTTTTTAACATAACAGCTAAGAGTTGCTGAAAACATTCACGCATGAAACAAAACACGAATACGCACAACAACATAAATCAGCTGAATCAGATAAATCAGCTAAACAATGTGAGATCGTGTGGAATATCCAAAGAAATCCTCTTCCATCTGATTTATTGATTTTCTCTCCTCTCTGTTGAAAATATGAACAACTTATTTCTACGTGGGGTTTGCAGGTTGTCTGTCGTCACAGCAACCTTTGGCCAGTTTAACAACACCGAGCAGTTTGTCTGAGAGAAAAATGATTTCAAATGTCAGCGTGTCTTTGGAGAGGAAGTGCAGCAGAAATACGGCGATCGCGAGTCTCCAACATTGATCGGAGGAATTTACAGTGTTCAGTCACAACAACGATCATTCACGGAAATCAACATCAAAATAATCTGAAGTTAAATAAACAGAGGCACAAACTCAGAAATTAACAATGCAATATTTCGCATCTTCATTGTTAAAATGTAAATTTATAAAAACAAAACAGATTGAGTACTGTATTTTCTGGAGTGTATGGTGCTTATGTCAAAAAATGCATCAGGAAGTGGGGAACAAAAGTCAGAAGCAAAATAAATTTAGTCAGTGCACTATTTATAACACAAACAAGGGGGAGGTGATGGTCTAGTGGTTAAGGTGTTGGGATTGAGTCCAGAAGATCATGGGTTCAAATCCCCACCTGACTGGAAAATCACTAAGGGCCCTTGGACAAGGCCTTTAATCCCCTATTGCTCCCGGTGTGTAGTGAGCGCCTTGTATGGCAGCACCCTGACATCGAGGTGAATGTGAGGCATAATTGTAAAGCGCTTTGAGCATCTGATTTCAAGGATTCAAAAGAATTTTATTGTCATATGCACAAAGGAACATGTTCCCTGCACAATGAAATGTGTTTACTGCATTTAACCCATCCTAATAGCCAGTTAGGAGCAGAAGTCACCTTTAGGCACCCGGGGACCAGCTCCAGATGTATGTCCTGCTTTAGGTCAACAGCAGGGCTGAGAAAACCATGACCGGCCTCATGACAACAGACGACACACACAAACAACACACATAAGCCGGCCCAGTACATGAACACATATAAAAAGCACACACAAGGTAAGACTTGGGAAAGAAAAACCTTCATTGCTGCTGCATGATTCAATGCAGCAGCAATGCAGGAAAAAACCCATCAGCACAATGAACAATGATCACACACAACAACAGGACGAGAGACGACGACCGAGATTTGTAAGAGATGCAGATGGAAAAGCGCTATATAAATGCAGTCCATTTACAAACACTGTGTTAGCCATCAGAAGCTAACGGGCTAATTAGTGTTATTGTTCCAGGCGCAAAACACATGCAAACACCTTCTTTTGGCCACTTTAACCATTGTTTGTAACATAAACACACAATGGAATTAATCATTTGAAAAGTTGGTGCATTATTTGATTATTTATAAATTAAAAAAATGCCTTAGCCACCAGAAGCTAATGAGCTAATTGTTATTGTAACATGCAAAAAATGCAAGTAAACTGTTTGCTTTGGTCACTGAACAGACAATCATACGTGAGGTAAATGTGCAGTGTATAAACCACCTGAAAACGTTTTTATAAAACATTTGGACACAATAACAGATTTAGCTTAGCTGAGTTTTTGTTGCTGTTCTTGTTGTCTTACAGGCCAATCAAGTGTTGTTTCAAGTCATATAAAAGTTATATTCCCTCTTTTTATTGCAAAGCACAGTCTTTCAGGTGGAGAACATGATTTATTAAATTTCTGTATGACAAAGAACTTTTTTTCTCATTTAGAGCGTCTTCTTCTGCTGCTTCTTATGCTTCTGTTTCTTCATCTGCTTCTGCTTCTGTTTCTTCTTCCTTTGTTTTTGCTTCTGCTTCTTCTTTTGCTAATTCTGTTTCTTCTTCTTGGACTTGGACCTCTTCTTCTTTTTTCTTCTTCTGCTGCTTCTTTTGCTTCTATTGCTGCTTCTTTTGTCTTTGCTTCTACTGACTAATCGTATCTCATTCAGTTTACAAAAGCAGCTTGTCATGCATGTAGGTGGTGCCATCTTGTGGCCATTGATGATAATGCAGTATTTTTGAATATATGTTCCTTTGCAGTCTGAGTTGCAGGACCTTACAAACTAGTACAATAGCATGACATATAGTCGGTAAACTACGGTAAATAAATGACCTGGTTAGAATTGCAGACTGTGGTTACCTGTTCTTTAGTGATTTGTTTTTAGGTTCAAGCACCTTCAGAGCACAGACATATAATTTTTACAAATGAAACAACTTCTATCAGCTGACGTCCAAATACTCACCTCTGACCTTCGATATCACTTTGATCTTTCAAAGCCTTTGAGTTTATAGACATTCAGGATTCCGTGTCCGATGTCTGTGCTCAGTGTTTGCTTGTGTTGTCCTGCAGGTCAGGTCGGATCAGGTCAGGGAGCGTGCACTGGTGCTGCACATTGCTGTATCCAGGGCACTACACAACTATCTTTGGTCTTGGGTAACAACCACCCTGTCATGCAACCAGTCTATCCCCACCCCTCCCCACTAACTGTCTATATGCTGCAGGCAGGTGAACTGTGGGCGTGTCCTTGACCTTCTCCAGGTGCTGGGGTACTTGTGTATTGGATGATGGCCAGAGAAACACACCACATGGACAAAATGTGGTGTCTGATGTTCGCTCACAGTCTCATCTGAGTCTCACTAAGTAACCGTTCTTTTAACACAAAGTCATTCCAGTGGGACCCAAAGACCCTCCACAGAGACCTGGGACCAAAGACAACAGGTTATCACCTTAGGTCACTGGTTAGACTTCAAGTCTGGCAACCAGACAGTAAGACCTGAAGCACCAGGACCCTAAAGACTCGGACCACCCAGGCATCTCTGGATCTCAAAGGCAAAGGACCCAAAGACACGAATGTCACTGCAGAGGTCAGTGAATGTCTGTACAAGTTCAACACTTTGTCCACATCCAGGGACACTTCTGATGGCCAATGTCCAGGAAGCCAGTGAAAGCCTGGATCTTAGTCTGGGTCCAGGATGACGACACACCAGTTCTAGTCAAACACCATCCTGACATCCATCTAGTTTGCTCTCACACTATATGTTGATCCTACAGATGTCATCGGGGCTTATTTCAAAGCTTTGTGCATCAGCGTTCTGCGTTCCGGAGAAATTTGCAGCACTAGTGTTAAAAATGGCTCAGTTGGCGGACGCACCTTTTCATCCCTGTGCGGTTAACAAAGCCTGGAAGTGTTTCACAGCCTTCAGCTCTCCTCTGGCTGCACAACAGAAACAGCTTATGAATAGAAAACGCATTTAAAACCCTCGTTATGGGTGTCAGCTGTCACAAGGTTTTGGCCCTCGGCTGCTGCTGCTGCATGTGTGTGCGCCCAAACGCACACGCGAGTGTGTGTTTCTTTTTTAGCACGCCCGTGTGTGTCATAGAGATTAGAGCTTGCTGTGTTGTTTAGTATTTAACCGAACTCAGAGGTTTTCCTTCCTCAGCCCTCAGCACAAACCCATCCGCTGTCCCTCTGCAACATCCCATGATGCTCAGCAAACACGGACCTTTGATGTCAGCTGGGGTGGTGGTGGTGGTGGGGGTCAATGCATCTGAGGGGGATTTCCTGTGCTGCCAATCAGACCATCAAAGTAAACAGATGGTGCTTTTGCTTTCAGTGGGAGGTTTTTATGTAAAACTAAAAGTGAGTCATTCAGCAGCAAAATGATGCTGATGGTTCCAGAACCTCAGAAGCTAATCTGCTGAAAAGAACCTTAGCCACAAGACTCTTACTGCAACTGATAAAAGTATCCACAAGGAAAAGTACCACAGAAGAAATAGTTTCCTTTACAATGAATTCACCCACATTCATTGAGAATGACACACCAGTAAAAGGCACCACTTCTACTGCACCATTTTTTAAAGACGTAAAAAAAAAAAAAAACATTGTTGAGGTGGCTGCTTTGATCTGTGGCCAGACGGTTTTTGGTGCTTGTTGTGGTGGCAACCCAAGAACCGGCTGATGGATGCCTGCGGTGAGGGAAGGTGTCAAGCTGAAGAAAGAGGCCTTTTGTGTCTGGTTAGCACAGAGATCTACGCAATCGGCAGCTGAGCACCGGCAGGCTAGAAGGACTTCAGCCTGAATGGTGGCTGAGGCAAAAACTGTGGGAGGAGTTAGGAAAGGCCATGGAAGAATGACTTTCAGACACAAAGTGGTTCTGGCTAACTGTCAGGCGTCTGAGGAAAGGGAGGCAGTTCAGTTTGGGAGGAGAGCTGCTAACCTGCACTGAGGATATCATCAGGCATTGGAAAGAACACTCTGAGGATCTCCTCAACCCATGTCCTCCTTCGAGGAGGCAGAGGTGGAACACTCGGGTGGATTTGGTGCCATCTCACTCGTGGAATTCACTAAAGTCCTCAAAAGTTTGCCAGGAGCGGACAAGCTTCACCCTGACTTGTAGTGCAGCAAATAAGTGAAACAATCATGCAAATGGTGATAAAAGCATCAAAGTCGGCAGAAATGCCCCTTAGACACTCCTCTTTTGAAACAAAACGATTGGCCACTTGACTTTTCAATCGGTGGTCAGGTAGGGGTCAGTTGAAGAATTACACAGAGGTCAAAATTAAAAGATGCTGCAGTCATATTGAAAAATATTCCAAATTATTTGCCTGATCATAAAGATTACAAAAAGGTATAGTTTGGACTATCTGTGACTGAATTCTATGGAGTTACGGGATAAAAACAGCAAGAATGGTGACAAAGGTCAGTGTCATTTTGTACAGGAATCAAAAGTTAAAGTTGCTCCAAATTTGGTAAAAAGTGATGCAAATTATTGGTTGAGCTAATAGGATTAATAAATGGAATAGTGTTGACAGTGTTGAATGTTTGGTCTCCAAAGTAAAGGTCAACCAGGGTCTATGTCTATTGGATTGTTTGACATGTGACATATGTTACCCCGTAACGTGATAAGTAAGGATGATACATGATCCAAACTATTCCTTTTTAGAACGGTGTTAACTCAACTAGTAATTTGCATGATGTTTTACCAAAACTGGAGCACCTTTAACGTTTGACCCCTGTACAAAACGAAACTGACCTTTGCACCATTCTTGAAAAGTAAATGGTAAATGGTAAATGGACTGCATTTATATAGCACTTTTCCATCTGCATCAGATGCTCAAAGCGCTTTACAATTATGCCTCACAGTCACCCCGATGTCAGGGTGCTGCCATACAAGGCGCTCACTACACACCGGGAACAATAGGGATTAAAGGCCTTGCCCAAGGGCTCTTAGTGATTTTACAGTCAAGTGGGGATTTGAACCCATGATCTTCTGGACTCAAGCCCAACACCTTAACCACTAGACCATCACCTCCCCAAAAGTCAAGTGGCCAATCGTTTTTTTCAAAAGAGGATTGTCTGAGGAGTATTTCTGCCGAATTTGATGCTTTTATCACCATTTGCAGGATTCCCCTCTAAATATTCTCTTATCCGCACTATTGCTGAAGTCTCTGGATGTGGCATAATGTTGTTAAAAGAAGCAAAATATCCATTCTATACTACAACCCAATTCCAATGAAGTTGGGATGTTGTGTAAAATGAACATAAAAACAGAGTACAATGATTTGCAAATCCTCTTCAACCTATATTCAATTGAATACACCACAAAGACAAGATATTTAATGTTCAAACTGATAAACTTTATTGTTTTTGTGCAAATATTTGCTCATTTTGAAATGGACGCCTGCAACATGTTTCAAAAAAGCTGGCACAGTGGTATGTTTACCACTGTGTTACATCACCTTTCCTTCTAACAACACTCAATAAGCATTTGGGAACTAAGGACACTAACTGTGAGTGTCATGATTGCATATTAAAGGAGCATCCCCAAAAGGCTCAGCCATTCACAAGCAAAGATGCGGTGAGGATCGCCACTTTGTGAACAACTGCGTGAAAAAATAGTTAAAGAACAATGTTTCTCAACATTCAATTGCGAGGAATTTAGGGATTCCATCATCTACAGTCCATAATATAATCAGAAGATTCAGAGAATCAGGAGAACTTTCTACATGTAAGCGACAAGGCCGAAAACCAACATTGAATGCCCGTGATCTTTGATCCCTCAGGTGGCACTGCATTAAAAACCGACATCATTATGTAAAGGATCTTACCACGTGGGCTCAGGAACACTTCAAACACAGAAAACCATTGTCAGTTAACACAGTTTGTCACTACATCTACAAGTGCAAGTTAAAACTCTGCCATGCAAAGTGAAAGCCAAACATCAACAATATCCAGAAACGCTTCCGCCTTCTCTGGGCCCAAGCTCATTTGAAATGAACAGATGCAAAGTGGAAAAGTGTGCTGTGATCTGATGAGTCCACATTTTGAATTGTTTTTGGAAATCATGGACGTCGACTGTTAAAAGCACAAAGTTCAAAAGCCAGCATCTGTGATGGTATGGGGGTGTGTTAGTGTCCATGGCATGGACAACTTACACATCTGTGATGGCACCATCAATGCTGAAAGGTACATCCAGGTTTTGGAGCAACACATGCTGCCATCCAAGCAACGTCTTTTTCAGGGACGTCCCTGGTTATTTCAGCAAGACAATGCCAAGCCACATTCTGCACATGTTACAACAGCGTGGCTTTGTAGTAAAAGAGTGCGGGTACTAAAAAATAAAAATAAAAATACAACAGCAGAGACTCCGGACTGTTGAACAACTGAAGTCGTACATCAAGCAAGAATGGGAAAGAATTCCACCTACAAAGCTTCAACAGTTACTGTCCTCAGTTCCCAAACGCTTATTGACTGTTGTTAGAAGGAAAGGTGATGTAACACAGTGGTAAACATACCACTGTCCCAACTTTTTTGAAACGTGTTGCAGGCACCCATTTCAAAATGAGCAAATATTTGCACAAAAAAAATAAAGTTTATCAGTTTGAACATTAAATATCTTGTCTTTGTGGTGTATTCAATTGAATATAGGTTGAAGAGGATTTGTAAATCATTGTATTCTGTTTTTATTTACATTTTACACAACGTCCCAACTTCATTGGAACTGGGGTTGTATTTTTGTATTATTGCTGTTCTTTTGCTTCATAATAAAAATATTTGAAACAAAGTCTCTGGATGTGGTTGGTCTGTCATGGCTGACAGGCTTGTACAATGTTGCAGTACCTCTGGACTGGTAAACTGGGGTGGTGCTCCCCATCTCAATCTTCTGAATTGTGGAAGAGCTGGACATGTCACAACATGTCCTGTGAGACTTCAACACAGTGGCGCTTTTGCTCCATCAGCTTCGTGCCGAAGCCATCGGCATGAATTTCGCTGCAACTCTTTTCATGGCAAAATCTTCTGTCCCAGTGGAATGTGCCAAAAAAGTGCTGATGTCCACCTCTTCCGCAATTTCTTGAATAGTCACATGACGGTCCCGCATCACCACAGCGTTCACTTTGGAAATGATCTGGTCATTTCAGCATGTTGATGGCCGCCCAGAGTGCGGCGCGCTCTCCACCATTGTGCGGCCGGTTGTACCGCTCCTTAATCTGTGTGATGCCCATAGGATCGTCACCAAAAGCCGTCTGAATAATCCAAATGGTTTCCACCTGGCTGTCGCCCAGTTTCTGGCAAAATTTGATGCAGTCGCGCTGCTCCAGTTGTTCCGCCATTGTCCTTGCAAAGAAAAAACAACGAGAGACTCCACCCATCCTCACACAAAGACTGCTTACCAGCAAATGACACAATCGACAGGCTTGAAAAAAATCACGCATGTGCACGAAGGTTCAAGGTTGGCTCCTGCAAACACACGTGATTCAAATCCATCAGGTTTTTGAAAAAAAAAAAAGGTCGGATTCTTTTCTAACAGACCTCGTATATATATATATATATGTGTATATATATATATATATATATATATATATATATATATATATATATATATATACACACACACACACACACACACACACACACGGTTTCATGCTAAACATTATGTGGGTGCTCGTAACCCCGGGCATGTGTATGCACATTTTGTTGTTGTGAACTATCTAACTTTAAGGAGATAAAATAAGCAAATTCTCCAGTGAAACACCACAGTTGTGCTCTCATAAAGTTCCTGCTTTAATCCTTTTCTGTGGCCGAGCTCCGGGACCATGTGGGCATTTTTCTCACACTGATCGGTCTTCCAGCTGTTCAGGCTGATGAATTTGCTAACCTGCTGGGCTCGTAGGATTCTTATTCAAATCATGTTTAATGTAAAAAAAAGTCACTGTGGAAGAAACGGAAGAAACAAAAAGTCTAACTGTTCTTTTGCTAGAAGAGTAGATGAAGAAAAAGAAGAAGAAAAAGAAGAATAGCTCATCAAAAATAATGAACAATGATAGCAGAAAGGTTATTTTTCTTGGTTTTAGTAGGGATGTCTCGATCTGATCACGTGATCGGAAATCGGGCATGATCACATGGTTTCAGACTTGATCGAAATTGGACGTTGCATCCTGATCAGGAATCCGATATAGACTTTATCCTCATTATTTTGAACAGCGCTATTTCAAGCTCATTATTGCAGATTAATGGGCCTTTCACACGTCAGAAGCATCAGAGGCGTCAAGAATCGGTCTAAAAAGCATTATTGTCAATGAGACGCATTGCTTTTTAGAGGAAAGCGGTAATGCGCGCTCCCATCAAAAGTGTCACGCGCATTGCCGCTTGTCAGCAGGCTGATGCGGTCAAAGTTCAACCCAATCTTTTTTTTTTAAATAAAAACCCAATCCAATTTTCAACGCTCTGAGCTGTGATGTAGCTTCATGCTGTCCAATAGGAACGAGGCGTCGGGCCAAAACATGGAAGACTAGTGGCAGAAACCGCTGATCTGTACAAAACAGATCAGTGCAGAAACCACTGATCTGTACAAAACAGAAACGTGTCACAGGACTGCTCATTTATAGAGCAGTTTTCTGAAGAAAAATCCATCCATCCATCCATCCATCCATTTTCTTCCGCTTTATCCGGAGTCGGGTCACGGGGGCAGCAGCTCAAGCAAAGCCGCCCAGACCTCCCGATCCACACACACCTCCCCCAGCTCCTCCGGGGGAACCCCAAGGCATTCCCAAGCCAGCTGAGAGACGTAGTCCCTCCAGCGTGTCCTGGGTCTTCCCCGGGGCCTCCTCCCAATGGGACGTGCCCGGAACACCTCTCCAGCGAGGCGTCCAGGGGGCATCTGGAAAAGATGCTCGAGCCACCTCAACTGACTCCTTTCGACGTGGAGGAGC
This sequence comes from Thalassophryne amazonica, assembly GCF_902500255.1. Lineage (NCBI taxonomy): Eukaryota > Metazoa > Chordata > Actinopteri > Batrachoidiformes > Batrachoididae > Thalassophryne > Thalassophryne amazonica. The sequence continues at coordinate 4,992,169 of NC_047103.1, forward strand.
AGCGGCTTGACTCCGAGCTCCTCCCGAGTGACCGAGCTCCTCACCCTAGCTCTAACGGAGCGCCCAGCCACCCTGCGGAGGAAACTCATCTCGGCCGCCTGTACTCGCGATCTCGTTCTTTCGGTCATGAGCCAAATCTCATGACCATTGGTGAGGATCGGAACGTAGATCGATCAGTAAATTGAGAGCTTTGCGCCCTACTCAGCTCTCTCTTCACCACGACGGTCCGATACAGCGACCGCATCACTGTATATGCTGCACTGATCCGTCTATCGATCTCACGCTCCATCCGTCCCTCACTCGTGAACAAGACCCCGAGATACTTAAACTCCTCCACTTGAGGCAAGGACACTCCACCGACCTGAAGAGGGCAAAGCACCTTTTTCCGGTCGAGAACCATGGCCTTGGATTTGGAGGTGCTGATTTTCATCCCGGACGCTTCACACTCGGCTGCAAACCGCCCCAGTGCATGCTGAAGGTCCTGATTTGACGAAGCCAACAGAACCACATCGTCCGCAAACAGCAGAGACGAGATTCTGTGGTTCCCAAACCAGACCCCCTCTACACCCTGGCTGCGCCTAGAAATTCTGTCCATAAAATAATGAACAGAACCGGTGACAAAGGGCAGCCCTGGTGGAGGCCAACGTGCACTGGAAACAGGTTTGACTTACTACCGGCAATGCGAACCAAGCTCCTGCTGCGGTCGTCCGAGGGACATGGTCGAACGCCTTCTCCAGATCCACAAACACATGTGGACTGGTTGGGTGAACTCCCATGAACCCTTGAGCACCCGATGGAGCGTGTAGAGCTGGTCCAGTGTGCCGCGACCAGGACGAAAACCACTCCTCCTCCTGAATCCGAGGTTCGACCATCGGTCTAATTCTCCTCTCTAGTACTCTGGAATAGACCTTACCGGGGAGGCTGAGGAGTGTGATCCCCCTATATGTGGAACACACCCTCTGGTCCCCCTTCTTAAACAGAGGGACCACCACCCCGGTCTGCCAATCCAGAGGCACTGTCCCCGATCGCCACACAGTGTTGCAGAGGCGTGTCAGCCAAGACAGTCCCACAACATCCAGAGACTTAAGGTACTCAGGACGGACTTCATCCACCCCAGGAGCCTTGCCACCGAGGAGCTTTTTAACCACCTCGGTGACTTCGGCCTGGGTAATGGATGAGTCCTCCTCTGAGTCCCCAGTCTCTGCTTCCTTTTCAAAAGACGTGACGATGGGATTGAGGAGATCCTCGAAGTACTCCTTCCACCGCCCGACAACATCCCCAGTCAGGGTCAACAGCTCCCCACCCGCACCGTAAACAGTGCTGGTGGAGAGCTGCTTCCGCCTCCTGAGGCGTCGGACGGTTTGCCAGAATCTCTTCGAGGCCAACCGATAGTCATCCTCCATAGCCTCCCCAAACTCCTCCCAGACCCGAGTTTTTGCCTCTGCGATCGCACGGGCTGCGGCACGCTTGGCTTGCCGGTACCTGTCAGCTGCCTCCGGGGTCCCACCTACCAACAAAGATAAGTAGGACTCCTTCTTCAGCTTGACGGCATCCCTTACTTCCGGTGTCCACCACCGGGTTCAGGGATTGCCGCCGCGACAGGCACCAGAGACCTTGCAACCACAGCTACGAGCGGCCGCATCAACAGTGGAGGTGGAGAACATGGTCCACTCGGACTCCATGTCTCCAACCTCCCCCGGGATCTGGGAGAAGCTCTGCCAGAGATGGAAGTTGAAGACCTCACTGACAGAGGGTTCCGCCAGTCGTTCCCAGCAGACCCTCACGATACATTTGGGCCTGCCAGGTCTGACCGGCTTCCTCCCCTCCCAGCGGATCCAACTCACCACCAGGTGGTGATCGGTCAACAGCTCTGCCCCTCTCTTCACTCGAGTGTCCGAGACACGTGGCCGAAGGTCAGATGATAGGACTACAAAGTGGATCATCGACCTCCGGCTCAGGGTGTCCTTGTGCCACATGCACTTATGGACATCCTTGTGCTCGAACATGGTGTTCGTGATGGACAAACTGTGACTAGCACAGAAGTCCAACAACTGAACACCACTCGGGTTCAGATCGAGGAGGCCGTGCTTCCCGATCACCCCCCTCCAGGTCTCACTGTCGCCGCCCACATGGGCATTGAAATCCCCCAGGAGAACAATGGAGTCCCCAGTCGGAGCGCTATCTAGTACCCCTCCCAGGGACTCCAGGAAGGTCGGTTCTGCACTGCCGCTCGGCCCGTAGGCCGAGACAACGGTGAGAGACCTGTCCCCGACCCGAAGGCGTAGGGATGCAACCCTCTCGTTCACCGGAGTGAACTCCAACACATGGCGACTGAACTGGGGAGCAATAAGCAATGCGACCCCAGCTCTCTGCCTCTCCCCGTGGGCAACGCCAGAAAAATGAAGCATCCAGTCCCTCTCCAGGAGTTGGGTACCAGAGCCCAATCTGTGCGTGGAGGTGAGCCCAACTATCTCTAGTCGGTATCTCTCAACCTCCCGCACAAGCTCAGGCTCCTTCCCCCCTAGCGAGGTGACATTCCACATCCCAACAGCCAGGGGCTGTGAGCATGGACCGGGCCGCCGGGCCACCCGCCCTCGACTGCCACCCAATCCTCTCTGCACCCGACCCCCATGGCCCCCTCTGCAGGTGGTGAACCCACAGGAGGGCGAGCCCACGTCCCTCTTTTGGGCTGAGCTAAGGCCCAACCACCAGGTGCTCACGCACGAGCCACAACCCAAGGCCTGGCTCCAGGGTGGGGCCCCGGCTCCACCATACCGGGCGATGTCTCGGTCCTTGATTTTTTACTGGTCATGGAGGTTCTGAACTGCCCTTAGTCTGACCCGTCACCTAGGACCTGTTTGCCTTGGGAGACCCAACAGGGCGCACAAAGCCCCCGACAACATAGCTCCTAGGATCATCCGGGTACGCAAACTCCCCCACCAAGATAAGGTGGCAGCTAGAGGGGGAGAGAAAAATCCTTGGAAATGTTTTTTGTTGTTGTTGTTTGTTACCTCAAAATTTCTGATTACTGTTTTAACTGTAACAGTAACAGTGTTCTAAAAAAGTTTAGAACACTTGTAATTAAAATATCCAAATCAATAAATGGTTCTTTAGACACCTTTCATCTGTAAGTTAAAACCACCTGTTATTTCAGATTAGGTAATTTCTTGTTTAACATAAGGAACCTTGGACATTTATTTTTAGACAAATAAAATAACATGGAAATTTGTACATTTTTTAAGTCTGGTAGATTATTACTTGATTGTTTATGCTACCTCAAGGAGAAGTGCACTGTTTAAGTGATAAATAATAAAATAAGGTGATTAAAATGAAATTATTATATATTTAGCATTTGTTCATTGTTCATTCAGTTTTTTGAAGTATCGGATCGGGACTCGGTATCGGCAGATACTCAAAGTCAAATGACTCTGAATCGGATTGGAGCCAAAAAAAACTGTTCGGGACATCCCTAGTTTTTAGTATGGCTTTGTCAGATCCCAGAAATCATAAAAATTCAAAATTCAAAGCTTGGTGTCTGATCGCGTCACACCATGTAGATTTTGGGTGTGTTGTTTTTGTCTTCAGATCATCTTCATGCTTCTGATTGGACATTTCTTGTTTTCTTCAGCAGAAGGATGATATCAGCCTGTCGGAGGGCAGCACAGTGGACCTGAGAAAGCCGGGCGAGGAAGAAGATGTGTACTCTGAGATGGCTGAAGAAGCCATGGACCCTGAGAACTGTTTCCCAGATCGTAAGTCCATGTAAAATCACAGAGTCCAGTATCCAAACAGATGTGTGTTCCCAAGGAGCAAGAGTCATCCCTCAAACATGATCTGGGAATACTTTTCAGTCCCGTCCCTGTTGGAGAAGCTGAAAAAAAATAAATAAATAAAAAGCCCTCCACGGGTTTCAAGAGATGGTCTGATGGGCCCCAGCTGGCTCCTTTCAGTATGAATGACCAGTTATTTCTGGATGTTACAGTATCCAAAACAATTCTGGATCAACTAACAACTGATACTGAGCTCTCGCTTAGAAGGAGGACCCAACCACAAGAGCAGAGTTGATTGGGTCCTCTTGTGGCTGAGATCATATTTATCAGTTCAACCAGTGTGTGTTTTATATCAATACTATGTCTGAATTGTCCACAGTTAAGTGTGGGGTGCTTCAGGGACCTGTCATAGGGCCACTGCTGTTTTCCACTTCATGACACAGCTCATTATGGGATTAGTATTCACCGTTATGCTGATGATATGAAGCTTTATATGCCTCTTTACACAGGAAATATGTCTCATATTGCGAAGTTGGAGGCTTTTTTGGCTGCATTTAAAGGCCACAGGTTAGCAAAAGTTTTAATTTGTGAACTCTAGTAAGACTGAGATAACTAATACTGGTCCTGCTAGACACAGCAAATCCAGTGTGGATCTGCATGTTGGTTTAGCACAAGTGTTTTTTTTTTTGTTTGTTTGTTTGCTCTTGCTTGCCTCTACTGGTGGTTGGCTCTCACTGCGGTATTGTATCACTTCCTGTTCCGGAGCACAGCGGTGTTTTGCTGTATCTGTTAGCTGTTTAATCTGCGCAGTTAGATTGATCTAGTTACCTAGATAACGATTTGTTTCACAGTGTTATCTTCATGTGCCTTAACTAAAGCACTCCCTCTGCTGAATCACCTCTAAATTATTTACACGTTATTCACTTTGCGTGTTTTTAGGAATCCGCTAGCTTAGCGCAGCTACTAGCTCTTAGCCGGTTTAGCATGGCGGCTTCTCCTGTCTCTCCTGCACTTTTCTGCTCTGGGTGTGAAATGTTTAGTTATTCCTCGGCCTCCTTTAGCAGTAATGGTACTTGTAATAAGTGTAGCTTATTCGTAGCTTTGGAGGCCAGGCTGGGCGAATTGGAGACTCGGCTTCGCACCGTGGAAAATTCTACAGCTAGCCAGGCCCCTGTAGTCGGTGCGGACCAAGGTAGCTTAGCCGCCGTTAGTTTCCCTCTGGCAGATCCCGAGCAGCCGGGAAAGCAGGCCGACTGGGTGACTGTGAGGAGGAAGCGTAGCCCTAAACAGAAGCCCCGTGTACACCGCCAACCCGTTCACATTTCTAACCGTTTTTCCCCACTCGGCGACACACCCGCCGAGGAACAAACTCTGGTTATTGGCGACTCTGTTTTGAGAAATGTGAAGTTAGTGACACCAGCAACCATAGTCAATTGTCTTCCAGGGGCCAGAGTAGGCGACATTGAAGGAAATTTGAAACTGCTGGCTAAGGCTAAGCGTAAATTTGGTAAGATTGTAATTCACGTCGGCAGTAATGACACCCGGTTACGCCAATCGGAGGTCACTAAAATTAACATTGAATCGGTGTGTAACTTTGCAAAAACAATGTCGGACTCTGTAGTTTTCTCTGGGCCCCTCCCCAATCGGACCGGGAGTGACATGTTTAGCCGCATGTTCTCCTTGAATTGCTGGCTGTCTGAGTGGTGTCCAAAAAATGAGGTGGGCTTCATAGATAATTGGCAAAGCTTCTGGGGAAAACCTGGTCTTGTTAGGAGAGACGGCATCCATCCCACTTTGGATGGAGCAGCTCTTATTTCTAGAAATCTGGCCAATTTTCTTAAATCCTCCAAACCGTGACTATCCAGGGTTGGGACCAGGAAGCAGAGTTGTAGTCTTACACACCTCTCTGCAGCTTCTCTCCCCCTGCCATCCCCTCATTACCCCATCCCCATAGAGACGGTGCCTGCTCCCACACCACCAATTACCAGCAAAAATCTATTTAAGCATAAAAATTCAAAAAGAAAAAATAATATAGCACCTTCAACTGCACCACAGACTAAAACAGTTAAATGTGGTCTATTAAACATTAGGTCTCTCTCTTCTAAGTCCCTGTTAGTAAATGATATAATAATTGATCAACATATTGATTTATTCTGCCTTACAGAAACCTGGTTACAGCAGGATGAATATGTTAGTTTAAATGAGTCAACACCCCCGAGTCACACTAACTGCCAGAACGCTCGTAGCACGGGCCGAGGAGGAGGATTAGCAGCAATCTTCCATTCCAGCTTATTAATTAATCAAAAACCCAGACAGAGCTTTAATTCATTTGAAAGCTTGACTCTTAGTCTTGTCCATCCAAATTGGAAGTCCCAAAAACCAGTTTTATTTGTTGTTATCTATCGTCCTCCTGGTCGTTACTGTGAGTTTCTCTGTGAATTTTCTGAACTTTTGTCTGACTTAGTGCTTAGCTCAGATAAGATAATTATAGTGGGCGATTTTAACATCCACACAGATGCTGAGAATGACAGCCTCAACACTGCATTTAATCTATTATTAGACTCAATTGGCTTTGCTCAAAATGTAAATGAGTCCACCCACCACTTTAATCATATCTTAGATCTTGTTCTGACTTATGGTATGGAAATTGAAGACTTAACAGTATTCCCTGAAAACTCCCTTCTGTCTGATCATTTCTTAATAACATTTACATTTACTCTGATGGACTACCCAGCAGTGGGGAATAAGTTTCATTACACTAGAAGTCTTTCAGAAAGCGCTGTAACTAGGTTTAAGGATATGTTCCCTTCTTTATGTTCCCTAATGCCATATACCAACAGAGTGCAGAGTAGCTACCTAAACTCTGTAAGTGAGATAGAGTATCTCGTCAATAGATTTACATCCTCATTGAAGACAACTTTGGATTCTGTATCTCCTCTGAAAAAGAGAGCTTTAAATCAGAAGTGCCTGACTCTGTGGTATAACTCTCAAACTCGCAGCTTAAAGCAGATAACCCGTAAGTTGGAGAGGAAATGGCGTCTCACTAATTTAGAAGATCTTCACTTAGCCTGGAAAAAGAGTCTGTTGCTCTATAAAAAAGCCCTCCGTAAAGCTAGGACATCTTACTACTCATCACTAATTGAAGAAAATAAGAACAACCCCAGGTTTCTTTTCAGCACTGTAGCCAGGCTGACAAAGAGTCAGAGCTCTATTGAGCCGAGTATTCCTTTAACTTTAACTAGTAATGACTTCATGACTTTCTTTGCTAATAAAATTTTAACTATTAGAGAAAAAATTACTCATAACCATCCCAAAGACGTATCGTTATCTTTGGCTGCTTTCAGTGATGCCGGTTTTCATTAGTTACTTCATCCAAACCATCAACATGTCTATTAGACCCCATTCCTACCAGGCTGCTCAAGGAAGCCCTACCATTATTTAATGCTTCGATCTTAAATATGATCAATCTATCTTTATTAGTTGGCTATGTACCACAGGCTTTTAAGGTGGCAGTAATTAAACCATTACTTAAAAAGCCATCACTTGACCCAGCTATCTTAGCTAATTATAGGCCAATCTCCAACCTTCCTTTTCTCTCAAAAATTCTTGAAAGGGTAGTTGTTAAACAGCTAACTGATCATCTGCAGAGGAATGGTCTATTTGAAGAGTTTCAGTCAGGTTTTAGAATTCATCATAGTACAGAAACAGCATTAGTGAAGGTTACAAATGATCTTCTTATGGCCTCAGACAGTGGACTCATCTCTGTGCTTGTTCTGTTAGACCTCAGTGCTGCTTTTGATACTGTTGACCATAAAATTTTATTACAGAGATTAGAGCATGCCATAGGTATTAAAGGCACTGCGCTGCGGTGGTTTGAATCATATTTATCTAATAGATTACAATTTGTTCATGTAAATGGGGAATCTTCTTCACAGACTAAGGTTAATTATGGAGTTCCACAAGGTTCTGTGCTAGGACCAATTTTATTCACTTTATACATGCTTCCCTTAGGCAGTATTATTAGACGGCATTGCTTAAATTTTCATTGTTACGCAGATGATACCCAGCTTTATCTATCCATGAAGCCAGAGGACACACACCAATTAGCTAAACTGCAGGATTGTCTTACAGACATAAGGACATGGATGACCTCTAATTTCCTGCTTTTAAACTCAGATAAAACTGAAGTTATTGTACTTGGCCCCACAAATCTTAGAAACATGGTGTCTAACCAGATCCTTACTCTGGATGGCATTACCCTGACCTCTAGTAATACTGTGAGAAATCTTGGAGTCATTGTTATGTGTCGGACGCAGCCCGGAGAACCGACCAGCATTTGAAGGACCCAGTATGAAATAAGCAGAGCACGGTACAAAGGATAACAGAGTTTAATAAACATAACAGTGAAGTGATACGAAAACAACAAAAGAGTGCGTGGTCTGGCGTGGTGGATTGCGGTGCGCTCCCAGCAGCGCTAACGGTCCGGAGCCAGAAAACTGTTCGGACCCAAGGACCCCGCCGACACCCCCCAGGTGGCCGCGACAAACCGAGTCTGTGAAAGAAGAAATCATTATGTGAGTCCACACTCAACACACAGAGAGACCACTCAAAGGTGTACAAACAGCAAACACTTCCTGGCTTAATTGCAAATCAGCTTCCCACCCTGCAGGCATAGAACACCCTGTTCACAAAACTCCACTGCAGTGGAAGCTGATTTAAACGACTAACATACAGCTCAATATAATAAGGTGTGAGGGACACCACATTTACTGACTGTATAAATGTTAGTCACAAAACCAAACGTACCTCAGGAAGTGTGCTGACGAGCGTGAGACCTCACCCCCTCCTCTTTCACAGACCATGCATCAAACCTGGACGTTCTCTGCATCCACTGATGAGAGATGGCTCTAGAGACGACGATCTCACCCGTCTGGTCACAAGGTCGAGTCTCTGGCAAATACACACTGTGTACTCCAGACTTAAATGCTACCATGTTCCAATCCATGTAGATGCACCACAGCTGTGAGTCCTGACGAGCCGCAGGTGATCAGGGTGAGGTCCTGATATCTCAGCCACACAGCCACTCAGTCCCAAATGCACACCACCTGGGAGGAAAACCAAAAGACAGAAACAGAAGACACACAAAAGCCAGCCAGGCATGCCAGCCACAACAATCATTTTTGATCAGGATATGTCATTCAAAGCGCATATTAAACAAATATGTAGGACTGCTTTTTTGCATTTACGCAATATCTCTAAAATTAGAAAGGTCTTGTCTCAGAGTGATGCTGAAAAACTAATTCATGCATTTATTTCCTCTAGGCTGGACTATTGTAATTCATTATTAACAGGTTGTCCTAAAAGTTCCCTGAAAAGCCTTTAGTTAATTCAAAATGCTGCAGCTAGAGTACTGACGGGGACTAGAAGGAGAGAGCATATCTCACCCATATTGGCCTCTCTTCATTGGCTTCCTGTTAATTCTAGAATAGAATTTAAAATTCTTCTTCTTACTTATAAGGTTTTGAATAGTCAGGTCCCTTCTTATCTTAGGGACCTCATAGTACCATATCACCCCAATAGAGCGCTTCGCTCTCAGACTGCAGGCTTACTTGTAGTTCCTAGGGTTTGTAAGAGTTAAATGGGAGGCAGAGCCTTCAGCTTTCAGGCTCCTCTCCTGTGGAACCAGCTCCCAATTCGGATCAGGCAGACAGACACCCTCTCTACTTTTAAGATTAGGCTTAAAACTTTCCTTTTTGCTAAAGCTTATAGTTAGGGCTGGATCAGGTGACCCTGATTAGTTATGCTGCTATAGACTTAGACTGCTGGGGGGTTCCCATAATGCACTGAGTGTTTCTTTCTCTTTTTTCTCTGTATGCACCACTCTGCATTTAATCATTAGTGATTGATCTCTGCTCCCCTCCACAGCATGTCTTTTTTCTGGTTCTCTCCCTCAGCCCCAACCAGTCCCAGCAGAAGACTGCCCCTCCCTGAGCCTGGTTCTGCTGGAGGTTTCTTCCTGTTAAAAGGGAGTTTTTCCTTCCCACTGTCGCCAAGTGCTTGCTCACAGGGGGTCGTTTTGACCATTGGGGTTTTTACGTAATTATTGTATGGCCTTGCCTTACAATATAAAGCGCCTTGGGGCAACTGTTTGTTGTGATTTGGCGATATATAAAAAAAACTGATTGATTGATTGGTTTGTTTTGTTTTGTTTTTTTTTTTTGTTTTTTTGCTTTTTATTGAAGTGTGTATGATGCTTTTCCTGATGCAACTCCACATTCATTGGAGGATGGGCACAGTTGGTCTTGAACTGGCAACCTTCTGTCTTGGAAGCAGCAGCACTGACCACTGGCCACCTGATGCAGACATGTTCATTGATGCTTTTGTGTCTTCCAGAATTAATTACTGTCCAATCGGTTTTATCGCTAAGAAACACATTTTAAGATGGACTTTAATTTGGAATCAATCTCCTGTTTCCAAACGTTTGAATATAGGTGGTCTGGGAGCGCATTGATGCAGCATATTACATTGCACCATCACATAAATTAAAATTAATGCTGGCAGCCTGAGAGGAAGTCTAAATATAAACTTTGATGCTCATTCAGTCTGTAAAATACTGTTTGGACGGAGTTGGAGGTTTTCCTTGTTTCACTTTGTTAAACAATCATCATGAGGTTTGACTTTATCAGTAAAGCCAAACATGTGACCTTCCTTCGCACGCTGCAGCTCTCTAACTCGTTAGCGCTTCTCGCTGAGACTTTCCCATCCGCCCGACCTTTCTTTCTGCGTGATGAATAATTAGCGGCAGGGGAGCGTCACCATTCAGGCCGGCACACACACTCTGTCTTGCTGACAGGTGGAGGGAGCAGCGGGTGGCGCCCTGCTGCTTGTGCTTTGTAATCACAGCGTGGACTAACCCGCACAGACATATAGATGGACGGACACACAAGTCATCGCCAAGAACATGACTGATCTACCAGCAAATTCAGCTTCTTAGTTTTTTTTTTAAACATTTTTCATTTTTTCATCAAAAAACAAAACACCTGCACATCACTTACAAAGTACAAACATAGAGTGCAATCAAAATACATAAATGTGCCACAACCTGAATCTTCACAAATACCCAACACTAACGTACCAACCACAGGCCCCCCCCAAAACAATAATTAAAATAAACAATAATTATTAATAATAATAAAATAATTAAAATAAATAATAATAACAACAAAAATGTTGTTGTCCTTTTGGCTGCTCCTGTTTTGTTCGGGGTCGCCACAGCCGATACAACCATTGGTATTTGGCACAAGTTTTAAGCCCAATGCCTTTTCTGACGCAACTCCAGTTTTACCTGGAGAAACACACACAGCCGCTGGAGTTCCAAAGAGGTCTCCCATCCAAGTACTAACCAGGCCCCGCACTGCTTAGCGTCTGAGATCTGACGGGATCAGGCTGACACAGAGCAGACCGGCTTAATAATAATAATAACAACAACAACAACAACACTCCCATGACAGTCATTTCAGTCAGGTCCAGTATTTTTCAAAGATCTAAAATAAAAAAATAAAAAAATAAAAATCTGAAGTCAAAATTGATACCATATTTAAGAGAGGCAAGTACAACAGGATTATCTGTGTACTGAGACAGGGAAACAGGGAGGGATGAAAATAATAAGGCAGGGAGAGAGGTAGACAAACACGACTAAGCTTTTAACTGGCACCAAGTTGTATCAGGATCTTTTAACCAATAAATTTGTTTTTGAATGTTAGCTGCCCAGTAATAAAACATCAAATTATGTAAAGACAACCCTCCACTGAGCTGACATTTTTGTAATAATGATATATGAACTCTGGGAGTTTTTTCTCCCCATATAAATGAGGAAATCATTTATAGATAGATTTAAAAAAGGTTTTGGGTAAGAACAGAGGAATGCACTGAAAAAGGTAAAAAGAAGTTTGGTAAAATATTCATTTTCAATATATTAATCATACTTAAAAGAGATACTGGTATATTACCCATCTTTGAAAAGCTGACCTTATATTGGACAATAAAGTGGTAAAATTTACAGCCACAGAGCCTGAGGTGAACCAGTTACATTCACTCTCAAATACTAAAAACCAGAATGAGTCAGATGGAAAGAAAGATCAGTTTAATTCAAGCTACGTTTATAGGCAAGCATTCACTTTTTTATGTTAAGCCTATATCCACAAAAAGAGACAACATTTTGGAGTACTGCAATAATAGATGTTAAATGACAAGTTGGATTTGTGACATATAAAAATAAATCATCTGCATACAGAGCAATTCTATGTTCTGTACTCCCATGAGTCACACCCTGTAACAAGGAAAAGGTTTGAGACTTATAGTGGCTCTGTTGCAGAAGCTAGAAGTAAAAGGTAGAGGGGACAACCTTGACGTGTACCATGTGACTGAGTAAAAGAGTCAGATTTTACATAATTGGTACAGACAGAAGCTAGGGGGGAAGTATACAAATGACAAATCCAAGAAAAAAAATCTATCGCCAAAATGAAATATCTTCAGGACTGCGAAAAGGTACTCCCATTCCACTCTATCAAATGCTTTTTCCGCAACCAATGGAATTACCATAGGAATCAGAAGGGAATCTGTCAGGGCCAGGAGATTTGCCTGACTGCAACAATTTAGTCGAGGATAAACTCTCTTCCAGATTAAGAAGAGCATCTCCTTCTACTGCTTTTAATGTATCAACTGTAGGGATTTCTAGGTCATCAAAGAATTAGTGCACATTTTCACAGTTGGGAGGAAACTTGGTTGTGTAAAGAGTGGCATAAAATGATTTAAAAACAGAATTAATTTCAGTTGGGTCAGATGTCAAAGTACCTGATATATTTTTTATTTGTACAATTTGGGGGGTGGCAGTGTGACACCTGAGTTGGTGGGACAATAAGCAAGTAGCTTAATCACCATATTTATAACAGTTACCACAAGACTGTAGTAACACCTGCTCAGATTCCTTCGTCAAGACCAAGTCAAACTCAAGTTGCAAATTAAGACTTTACTTATAAACCTCTGGGGAAGGTTACTGGGCACACTGACGGAAGTTTTAAAATTTCTATCTTAAGGTCTTTTTGTGTGGTTCTCCTGGACCTGGACAGGTGAGACAAATAAGAAATAGTTTGTCCTCTAAGATGAGCCTTTAGAGTTTCCCATAATAAAGTACTTGAGATGGCATCAGATTTATTAAAGTAATTAAAAAGTTAGTGATAGTCGATGAAATATACTCAAAGAAGGTAGAGTCTGACAGGCGCTGAGGTGGCGTGGCATAAAAACTGGGTGGACACCACATGCAGACTCACAGACATGATGTAGAAATAAAAAGATGATTTTATCATTGAAGCAGGCCAGGGTATGATGCAAAAATACAGACAGGGATCAGGCAAAAGGCAAAGTCACAAAACAAGCAGGTTTCAGAAACTCTGAGAGACAAATTAGAAGGGCTGAAGCAGAGATGAAATCCGGAGCACAAAGTGAGGTCGAAGCACAGCAGAGCAAAACAGGACTTGGTCAAAAAGGCTGGAATGTAGATACAAGATCTTAGCAAACTGGCAGGGAAGTGAGGGACTGTGAGGGCTTAAATCATGGCAGGCTAATTAGGGCATGAAATGAGGAACAGGTGCAAGGAAGGTTCTGGAAGTGACATGACTGAGCAAAACAAAGGTAAGTACAAGAGAGTGTGGTGAGAGAAAAACAAAGCAGGCCAAACCAAGAGAAGTAGGTGACTGAAAACCGAATGGAGAAAAATATGCCCAGAGATCCACAGTGTAAAAGTGAACAAAACAAGGGGGTGAAGTAAGAAATAAAGTGACAACCCAAACCAGAGAACAACAAGCATATAAAAGGCTATAACCAAAACTAGAATGGAGCTGACTATGGCTGAAATATACCAGTGATAGAATAAACTAAATAAAATAGCAAAACAACCTATAGATGGAACAGAAAATAAATGATAACAGAAAATAAAAGCCATGACTAACAGACCACAACCAGATAATGAGACACAGAAGATAAATAAGAAACAAAACCAGATAATTACATAACACAAATCAATCAAAACAACCTGGCAAAAAGGGGAGACAGGTGCCGACAGGGGACAAATACATAGAAATGACCTGGACCAGGGTGAATCCTGACATGAAATCTCCAAGGATCAGTGTATCTGTTTTTGAGTCATGAATTCTGAAAATGATCTGGACGGAGCAGAGGGGGTTTGTCCTGGAGGCAGATTTATCAAATAGAGCATCAATAATGCAATTTAGATCACCACCTTAAATCAGAAGGTGTGTTTTTAAATCTGGGATCATCCCCAAAAGGTTGTCAGCAAACTGAGCATTACCAGAATATGGAGCGTAGACATTCAGCAGAACAACAGGACTGCGCAGGATCATCCCATCAATCATTAAATATCTTCCATTTGTGTCTGTGACCATTTTAGAAAGCGGGAAATGTATTTTGTAATGTCAGTACCTGTCCCTAATCCGATGTCTTTAACCATTTTGAATGTTGATGCAAAATTTAAGCAAAACGGAAGTGGACTCTCTGACATATTTTGAGTAAATTCTGGTGTTTGTTCAGGAGTGTTTTTGCTCAGACTCTGTACTGGGTGGAGCGGTTGAGTCCAGCACTTGACAAGCTGAGTATTTGGGTTTGTGATTTGTTCTGGATCAAGACTAAGATCTAGGCTTTGAATGACTTCCTGGATCCAGCCATCAGATATATATCTGTTTATGGGGAAAGTGGTAAAAATCAGAAGCTTTCCACTACAGTGATGTTCATTTCTCTGTGTCCTCAAGAAGACACTGGACAGAGGTGTTTGGTGATGCTGATATCTTTGCAGGAGAAAAAAGGTTCAGATCCTTAGGGTTCTGTTGCTTCCTGTCTTACTGGTTGTCAGATGTGGATTCTAACTAGTGACCTAAGGGAATGACTGGATGTCTTTGGTACCAGGTCTCTTTGGAGGATCCTTGTGTCCCACTGGAAAAACTTTGTTTGAAACAGACGTTACTTGGGGAGACATAGGTTGATAAGGATGGCCTGCATTGTGAGGGAGTGTCACCCACAGTACTTTGACCATGTGGTGCGTTTCTCTGATCATGATCCACCATGCGGGGGGCTCATTGTTGACAACTCCAGCAGCTGGAAAAGGCTGAAGACACGCCCATGTTCCATCTGGCCAAGGACATGCCCATGGTTCACCTGGCCAAGGACATGCCCAAGTTCCACCTGGCCAAGGACACGCTCACGTTCCACCTGGACAAGGACACGCCCACATTCCACCTGGACAAGGACATTCCCACGTTCCACCTGGCCCAGGACACACCCACAGTCCACCTGGCCAAGGACACGCCCATGGTACACCTGGCCAAGGACACGGCCACGATCCACCTGGCCAAGGACATGCCCATGTTCCACCTGGCCAAGGACATGCCCATGTTCCACCTGGCCAAGGACACACCTACATTCCACCTGTCCAAGGGCACACTCACGTTCCACCTGTCTAAGGACATGCCCATGTTCCACCTGGCCATTCTCATGCCCACGTTCCACCTGGCCAAGGACACACCCACATTCCACCTGGCCAAGGACACCCTCACGTTCCACCTGGCCAAGGACATTCCCATATTCCACCTGGCCAAGGACACGCCCACGGTCCACCTGGCCAAGGACACGCCCACAGTTCACCTGGCCAAGGACACGCCCACGGTCCACCTGGCCAAGGGCACGCTCACGTTCCACCTGGCCAAGGACACGATCACGATCCACCTGGCTGCAACAGATAGATGGTTACCTTCAGGATCAGCTGATAGACCAGTTGTTTGCCTGGGTGGTGGTTCCTTAGTGTGGTTGGTAAGGTGACTTAGAGCACCAATAATATTTATGAGTAATTTTTAGAATATTTATGTTATTCAGACTCAATACTATTGTCTGGGTCAGGCTGTTTTTGTTCATTTGGGATTGATAATTTTAATGTTATGGTGCATCTGGAAAGTATTCACAGGACTTCACTTTTTCCACATTTTGTTATGTTACAGCCTCATTGCAAAATGGATGAAATTAATTTTTCCCTCAAAATTCTGCTTGTGGTACCCCGTAATGACAGTGTGAAAAAAGATTTTTTTTTTAGATTTTTGATAATTTATTAAAAGTTTAAAAAAAAAACTAGGAAATCACATGTATGTAAGTATTCACAGTATTTGCCATGAAGCTCAAAATTGAGCTCAGGTGCCTCCTGTTTCCACTAATCATCCTTGAGATGTTTCTGCAGCTTAATTGGAGTCCACCTGGGGTCAATTCAGTTGAATGGACTTGATTTGGAAAGACACAAACCTGTCTACATATAAGGTCCCACAGTTGACAGTCAGAGCACAAACCAAGCATGAAGTCAAAGGAATTGTCTGTAGACCCCCCGAGACAGGATTGTCTCGAGGCACAAATCTGGGGAAGGGTACAGAAACATTTTTGCTGCTTTGAAGGTCCCAATGAGCACAGTGGCCTCCATCATCCATAAATGGAAGAAGTTCAGATCCACCATGACTCTTCCTAGAGTTGGCCGCCCGTCTAAACTGAGCGAACGGGGGAGAAGGACCTTAATCAGGGAGGTGACCAAGAACCCGGTGGTCACTCTGTCAGAGCTCCAGCATTCCTCTGTAGAGAGAGGAGAACCTTCCAGAAGGACAACCATCTCTGCAGCAATTCACCAATCAGGCCTGTATGGTAGAGTGTCCAGATGGAAGCCACTCCTTAGTAAAAGGCACATGGCAGCCCACCTGGATTTTGACAAAAGGCACCTGAAGGACTCTCAGACCAGGAGAAACAAAATTCTCTGGTCTGATGAGACAAAGATTGAACTCTTTGGCATCATGTTTGGAGGAAACCAGGCACCATCCCTACAGTGAAGCATGGTGGTGGCAGCATTTGCTGTGGGGATGTTTTTCAGCAGCAGGAACTGGGAGACTAGTCAGGATTGAAGGAAAGATGAATGCAGCAATGTACAGAGACATCCTGGATGAAAACCTGCTCCAGAGTGCTCTCGACCTCAGACTGGGGTGACGGTTCATCTTTCAGCAGGACAATGCCCCTAAGCACACAGCCAAGATATCAAAGGAGTGGCTTCAGGACAACTCTGTGAATGTCCTTGAGTGGCCCAGTCAGAGCCCAGACCTGAATCCGACTGAACATCTCTGGAGAGATCTGAAAATGGCTGTGCACCGACGCTCCCCATCCAACCTGATGGAGCTTGAGAGGTGCTGCAAAGAGGAATGGACCAAACTGCCCAAAGATAGGTGCACCAAGCGTGTGGCATTATATTCAAGAAGACTTGAGGCTGGAACTGCTGCCAAAGGTGCATCAACAAAGTACTGAGCAAAGAATGTGAATACTTATGTACATGTGATTTCTTCATTTTTATTTTTAATAAATTTGCAAAAAAAAAAATCATCTTGTTATTATGGGGTGTTGTGAGTAGAATTTTGAGGGGAAAAAAATGAATTCACTCCATTTTGGAAAAAGGCTACAACATAACAAAATGTGTTGTGAATAATTTCTGGATGTACTGTTCATTAATATTTATTTCAATGTCTTTTTAATCAAACATATTGATGTTTGCTGAATAATTTCAAGATGGTTTTGATTTTATTTAAGTTATTATTATTATGAATGAGTGTGATACTCATGAGGACACTGCTGTAAATGGACTCTGTGTCCGTACACTGTGGCTGACTGTAGACAGGAATGCTGAGGACACAGAGAAAAGGGAGTTAACAAGGAACCAGAATAGATCATCGCAGGTACCACCCAGGCAAAGCTGAGTGTGAAGAGGCAGGACTGGGATTTAAATACCACTGAGGATGACTGCAGGCAGGTGAGCAGAATCAACTCCATGATGCGGTGCCTGAAGGAACAGGAAGGGAGGGGGAGCAGAGCAAACACCAAGGCAATTAGTAGTATTATTGCACGTTCCCAGACCTAACCTGAATCTACTCACAAAATATGTTCACTCATTCACTCATCTTCAACTGCTTATCTGGAATCAAGTTGAGGAGGTAACAGCTCTAGCAGGGGCCCCCGTGCCACAGTGACCACCTCTGACTGGAGGATCCCGAGGTGTTCCCAGGTGAGTGGGGAGATATAATCTCTCCACCTAGTCCTGGGTCTTCCACGCGGTCTCCTCCCAGATGGACGTGCCTGGAACACCTCCCTAGGGAGGCACCCAGGGGGCATCCTTACCAAATGCCCCAACCACTTCAGCTGGCTCCTTTCAATGTGAAGGAGCAGCGGCTCTACTCCGAGGTCCCCATGGATGACCGAGTTTCTCACCCTATCACTAAGGGAGACACCAGCCACCCTCCTGAGGAAGCCCATTTCTGCCGCTTGTACCCACAATCTAGTTCTTTCAGTCACGACCCAACCCTCATGACCATAGGTGAGAGTAGGAACGAAGACTGACCAGTAGATCAAGAGCTTCACCTTTTGGCTCAGTTCCTTTTTCGTCACAACAGTACAGTAGAGCAAATGCAACACCACCCTGCTGCACCGATTCTCCGGTCAATCTCACGCTCCATTGTCCCCACACTCGTGAACAAGACCCTGCGGTACTTGAACTCCATCCCTTGGTGCAAGACCTCATTCCCTACCCAGAGTAGGCAATCCGTCAGTTTCCTGCTGAGAACCATGGACTCTGTTTTAGAGGTGCTGATCCTCATCCCAGCTGCTTCACACTCGGCTGCGAACCGATCCAGTGAGTGTTGGAGGTCACAGGCTGATGAAGCCAACAGGATCATATCATCTGCAAAAAGCAGTGATGAGACCCTGAGCCCAACAAACTGGAAACCCTCCTCCCCCCGACGACACCTCGATATCCTGTCCATGAATATCACAAACAGAATTGGTGACAAGGTGCAGCCCTGGCAGAGGTCAACCTCCACCGGAAACGAGTCTGACTTACTGCCAAGCACCCGAACACAGCTCTTGCTTTGTGAATACAGAGATTGGATGGACCTGAAATATGTTGATACGTGAATAAAAATGCCTGCAGTTTGAAAATGTAGGAATGAAAAAAAAAAAAATCAAACCTTCAAGCTGCACACATTAAATTTGAGTTGGATTTCAAACAGTAGGATTTTAGGTTTTAGACAACATTAATCAAAGTGTGAGGTTATGAGCATAACGGATTAAATTATTCTGAACTGTGGGTTCCTGCAGAATTTTCTGTCATGGACAAACAATGTCACACAGCAGAAACACGGTAACATGAAGTGGCTTGAGCTCGTGTTCATTCACAGCTGGTGTCTGCTTGCTGCTGTTTGTCACTTTTTGGGCAGCAGCTGGGCCATTCACAGGAACCAGTGATGCCACACAAAGGTGGTGCTGAGTCAGCATCCTGGTCCTGCTGGTCCAGACTGAGAGCTGAGTCAGAAGGGAAGCCAGGCAGCAGGAGTCCCAAATCTCGTTCTATTCTCTCAGCTTCAAGGTCAATGCGCGGCTCCGTCCATTCCTGCAAAACGCCTACTGAAATATTAAGTCTCAGCATAAATGCATCAGTTAAACGCTGCAGTCCGCAGTCCTCTTCACAGTCATTTACCAAAAACCTGCAAATATACAAAATAAAAATTGAAACGCAGTCACACGTGTGCACTTTCTCAGCTATTTCAAAGGCTTTTGATTGACAGTGACTTTAAAAAGCACTCACCTCCTTATGGCATCAAAATAACAAATATGCTTCTTTATGTAAAAATGCACAAGAGTTCTTTAATGCCCAAATGAAAACTAATCTGTACAATGTGATCTGAGCTGAATCTAATATTCAGCACTTCACATGGTTCTGACACCAAATACAACTGACCCACTCCACGATACGACCTGCGCCCTGCACATTGCACTTGTGCCCACCTTCCTGTGTTGTGTGCTACCGTGCAGCCAGAAAGTATTCACAGCGACGGTTCTCCTCTCTCCACAGAGGAAAGCAACATTTACAAAATGTGGAAAAAGTGAAGCACTGTGAATACTTGCTGGATGCACTGTGTCTTATGTCCTGCATCTGCACCCTAGACCGTCTATCCTGCAAAATGTGTCCCACATTCTGCACTGTGCGTCCTTCAGTCTTCACTGTGCGTTCTGCACCCTGCACTGCGCATTCTTCGCTGTGCGTCCTGCACCCTTTACTGTGCATCCTGCTCGCTGCAACCTACACTGTGCATTCTTCACTGTGCCTCCTGCAACCTACACTGTGCATTCTTCACTGTGCCTCCTGCAACCTACACTATGCATTCTTCACTGTGCGTCCTGCACTCTTTACTGTGCATCCTGCACTTTCACTGCGCGTCCTGCACCCATCACTGTGCATTCTTCACTGTGCCCCCTGCACCCTGCACTGTGCATTAATCACTGTGCATCCCGCACCCATCACTGTGTATTCTTCACTGTGCACCCTGCACAGTGCATTATTCACTGTGCATCCTGCACCCATCACTGTGCATTCTTCACTGTGCCCCCTGCACCCTGCACTGTGCATTATTCACTGTGCATCCCACACCCATCACTGTGTATTCTTCACTGTGCACCCTGCACTGTGCATTATTCACTGTGCATCCTGCACCCATCACTGTGCATTCTTCACTCTGCCCGCTGCACCCTGCATGGTGCATTATTCAGTGTGCATCCTGCACACTGCACTGTGAATTTTTCACTGTGCGTTCTGCACTCTTCACTGTGCATCCTGTACCATGCACAGTGTATTCTTCACTGTGTGTCATGCACCCTGCACCATGCACTGTGCATCCTGCACTATGCACTGTTTCCTGCACCCTGCACTGTGCGTCCTGCATTCTTCACTGTGCCTTCTGCACTATGCACTGTGTATTCTGCGGCGGCTGTCCTAAACTCAGGATTGTGCATCCTGTGGTCTGCACAACCTCACCAATCTCTATTTTCATACATCAAGACATGCTTCAGCGTCAGGTGTTGGAGGACCGTGGGTTTTTGGCATCACCAAATACCTCTGACTAGGGATCTCATGACATAAGGTCTTCCCAGGTGTTTGTGGTTCGAGGACTCAAGGAAGTTCGAGGACTCAGAGACATTAGTGTCCCTGCTGAGATAAGTGAATGTCTCTCCAAGTTCCACACTTTCACTACATATAGGTACTCTCCCCGACCCGACCCCGGTCCACTCCAGATTTAAAGGGGTTCATTTTGATATGATTCTGCACCAAACATTTTCCTTTTTAACTCCAGTGCTGTGTTGTGAATACTAGGGGCTGGTTGCTTGTTGGTCGCTGGTTGGTCGCTTGTGAATTACACTTCACAAACAGAATTTTCAATTTTGCAAATGCCTTTTTTTACAAATTAAAAAATGACATATTTACAGATACACATTTAATTGTAAAAAAAAAAACAAAAAAAACGCACACACATTGCAGTAACTTGTCTGTTGTTTTTTACAAATAAATCAACCAACCAGTGATTGAAAGGGGACACATTTGTCTGTTAATGCTCAAACCTTCAGAATTAGCGCATTACAATAAAAGATATGTTTAATATTTTTATGTTGTATAAATAACAGTTGCCTTTAATGTCTATAAACTGTCCGGAATTAGTTTTCTTTATAAGTGAAACCATGAGTGAAAAGTGCTTTGTGTTTCATGTCTCCTGCCCACTGTCCATGTTGTTGTATGTGGAACGTAAATGACACTTTTGGGGGGTGGGGGGTGCAGCAGCAGGCAGTGTGCTTAAAGACAGAAGCGCTAGCATGTTGTTCATTTGGGGTTTGTGATCGCCTTTGATTTTATTCAGAAGCTACGTTAGTGGCTAGCGGCTAGCTGTAACTTACTCTAATTTTTTTTAGCGGTTTATCGGTTTAGTGTTATAAACGTTAACTTAGTGGATTATCAATTATTGAAGCTAACGTTTTGGTTAGCTGTACCCACCACTGGAGGTCACCAACCCTCCTGCTGGAGATCACCAACGCTTCTCTGGGAGATAACCAACCCTGCTCCTGGAGATCATCAACCCTGCTCCTGGAGCTCACCAATTCTGCACCTGAAGATTATTAACCCTGCTCCTGGAGATCACCAACCATGCGTCTGGAGATCCCCAACCCTGCGTGTGGAGATCCACAACCCTACTCCTGGAGATCACCAGCCCTGCTCCTGGAGATCACCAACCGTGAGTCTGGAGATCCCCAACCCTGCGCGTGGAGATCCACAACCCTCTGAGTGGAGAACACCAACGCTACACCTGGAGATCACCAGCCTTGCTCCTGGAGATCACCAACCTTGTTCCTGGAAACCCCAACCCTGCACCTGGCGATCACCAACTCTGCACCTAGAGATTACTAACCCTGTTCCTGGAGATCACCAACCCTGCTCCTGGAAATCACCAACCCTGCTCCTGGAAATCACCAACCCTGCACCTGGAAATCACCAACCCTGGGCCTGGAGATCACCAACTCTGCACCTGGAGATTACTAACCCTGCTCCTGGAGATCACCAACCCTGCTCCTGGAGATCACCAACCCTGCACCTGGAGATCACCAAATCCTACATATTTTCCACGTCTACCTTTTGCAACCACAGTCAAGTCCTTGCTCTTGATTGGCTGACCACACCTGAATGAGATCATCAGCGTGTGGCAGGTTAGGGGAGTCCCTGAGGCCCAGGGTTGGTGAGCTTTGGTCTTGACCATAGTGCCTTCAGGTGATGTATGTTGTACCTTGATGCTGAGTAAATAAACTGAAATGATACGAATCACTGGCTGCACATGGCTGCAGCCATCTGCCCATGTCATCCAAAACCCTGTTTCATGAGTTCACAGGGCAATGACCTTGGCCTGTTTTTTTATGGGTCAAATCTGGAAGAATCCAGCAGGCAGTGAGTGCCTGAATGAGCTGCTGGTCCTTCAGGACAAGCGTCTTCTTTAACGTTCACAGCTTATGACATAACAAACGCCTCATGAACACCAAATTCAAAGTTCTGACTGCCCTCTTCTGTCGGCTGGTGAACGTAACAGTAGTCGTGCTCTTTTAATTGCACCTCCCTTCATTGTTTTTGATTCCCACATGTGGACTTCATTGTCTTTCCTTCCGCTTCCTGCTCTTTGTCTTCACCAACTCTTGATGTATCTCACCTGCTGATGAAGATGTCCTGGCAATAAAACAAAGCCGGTTTTCTCTCGTCTTCCATCCCTCTTCTGCTAATGCTGAAGTCCAGCCGGTGACAAACGCCTGCCTGCTGTGAAGGACTGTGCTGAATCAGGAAGATGCAGGCGGCGCGTTGGGACGGTGGGACAGACGCATCAATCTTCTAAATGAATCAACGCTAATACAACATCTGCTGTTTGGCAAAAGCTTTCATCCTGAGCGCCGCTTACAGGAACACACCCGCCTCTGCTTTCAGTCCAGGAGGGAATTCAACCCACCTAATTTAACCCACGTGTCACATAGGCCACACCCACTTTATCACCATAATTAACTGTTGGAGGGACATTCCTGATTTTCACGCTTCACTTTACCATTTAGTCAACTTTTGGATGCAGAAAACCCAATTTTAACATTTTTTTCCTTCATTGTTACAATAATTAATTTTCTGTCAAAATAGTTTATGAAATTACTCTCTTGGATTTATTTATTTCAATGAATTCATTGAATTCTTTTAATTATTTAATTTTTTACTGTTTTGTTTTTTTTTTTTTTTTTTTTTTTTTAGGTTTTCAAGGAGTCAAAATATTAGTTTCCATAAAAAAAAAATTCTGAGATCAAATATGTTCTCTTCAAGTTGTTAATTTTTCTTTTAACCCATATAAATGCTGCATGTCCATGAAAAATGACAGTGTAAACATGTGCTTTTCATTTGTATTTGATTATTTATTGTATGTCTTTTTAATATAATATAAAGTTAAATTGAAAAACTTCAGCCTCCATCCTGATGATGATGTTTGTAAATGCAGTTTATTCCAGAAACAGACTCATTTACAGACAATTTTTAGCAATTTAAACAACAAACACTTTGTGTTAATTTGTTATCCAGGTATTGTAAGACTTTGTTAGAAACTCTAGAATGTATATTTGTTGACTCCATAATTTAAATCATGTAAAGCGTCAAACAGCTGTAGATACTAATAATAAACTCTACATTATTATTATTATTATATTATTATGAACCAAACTGCCGTCTCCAGTATTTCTCTTCTGTAAAGTTTCTCATCGTGCCCATTTGTTGGTATTTTTCTAAAATACGTTTTCACACTGAGAAGCTTTAAACTTGAACTGCTAACAGGAACACACAGAAAAAACTGATGGAATGTTCCTTTTTCAAACCTTCAAAGCAGCCGATCCGATGATTTGAATTCACACCGTGAGCCAAAACAGGGAAAAAAAAAAAAATACAGACGACTGCATTTGATTCCTGTACTGAAGCTTCATCAGCGTCTCGGTTTTATTTTGAGTCCAGACGACTGCATGTTCTCCTAATACTGACCTGTTTATCATGTGGATAAGTCCACCTGATCCTAAAGTGTCTGTGGAGAAAAACCAGGCAGGAGAACCACATTCATCTGTCGTCGGGTCTGAAAACTGAGATCTGAGATCATTACAGGAGATCTGAAAATAAGAGCAGGAACGTTTTCCCACAGCAACACCTTCATTATTACTTCTGGCTGCACATGTTCCCATTTGCAATCGTGTTACATCAACACTCTTAGAGTGTTAAACTGTTAAACATTTACACTATGATCGAGGACCATATGCAATCATTGCAGTGTTACTTTAACACTATTGTAAATGGAACAATGTGCACTTGCTACAGTGTTAAAGTAACACTGCAATGATTGCATATGGTCCTCGATCATAGTGTAAATGTTTAACAGTTTAACACTCTAAGAGTGTTGATGTAACACGATTGCAAATGGGAACATGTGCACTTCCTACAGTGTTAATTTAACACTGCAGAATAGACTGTGTCTGAGTGTCAGATTTCCTAAAATCTCTTTCTTTTTATTTTGGTCCTTCTCTGATGCCGTCGTTGCCGGGGGAACGTGTAGCGGGTTTGCTGTTTTTGTTTTCTTTATTTGAGTCCATCTGTGGAATTTTCCCCTGATGATTCCCCTGAAAGTCAAACAGGTTGCCTTTGATAACTGGGTAAAAAAAAAATGAATCCATCATGTTTGATTTTAATTCCACAGAGGATGCGTGATGCTTTTTGCGCGGCTCATCCTCCTGTGTGTCTCCTGCTATCGAAGCTCCGCTCGTGCTGCTGAGCTGCGTCCAAGACAAATCTGTGCTCAGGAACGGGCTGAGTCAGGAAGGAAACAAGGTGTTTGTTCTTCACCTGGCTCGTCACTGCACCATCATAAATCTCACGGTGAAAGTATTGGGCCAGTGGGAGGGGGTCGGGATGCTGGTTAATGGAGCAGTCATGTGACTTAAGGGTCAGAGGTTAATGTCTTGTACCGCCAGCTGCACAGCTGCAGACTATCCGCTGAGCTCACGATGCCGCGCAAAAACAAAATGAGAAGATCAGTGATCAGAGAACCTCCACAAACCAACCCAGATCCAGCTGTAAATGTCCACATGTGGAGTCCAAAGTAACGGGACACTGTTGATCTGGAGGACCATAGAAGTGCTGACATCCAGATTTGGTCTGTCTGCCTGACTGCCTGTCTGTGTCCATTTATTTGTCTGTCTGTCCGTGTCCATTTATGTGTCTGTCTGTCTGTAGGCACTTATGTCTCCGTCTTTCTTTCTGCTTGTGTGTGTGTCCATTTTTGTGTCTGTCTGTCCGTCTCCATTTATGTGTCTGTCTGTCTATCTGTGTGCACGTCTGTCTCTGTCTTTCTGCTTATGTGTGTGTGTGTGTGTCCATTTATGTGTCTGTTGTGTGCACTTATGTCTCCGTCTTTCTTTCTGCTTGTGTGTGTGTCCATTTTTGTGTCCGTCTGTCCATGTCCATTTATGTATCTGTCTATCTTTCTGCTTATGTGTGTGTGTGTCCATTTATGTGACTGTCTGTCTGTGTGCACTTATGTCTCTGTCTTTCTTTCTGCTTATGTGTGTGTGTCCATTTATCTGTCTGTCCGTGTCCATTAATGTGTCTGTCTTTCTTTCTGCCAGTGTGTGTCTGTGTCCATTTATGTGTCTGTCTGTCTGTCTATGTGCACTTATGTCTCTGTCTTTCTTTCTGCTTGTGTGTGAGTGTGTCCATTTATGTGTCTGTCGGTGTGCACGTCTGTCTCTGTCTTTCTTTCTGCTTGTGTGTGTGTGTCCATTTATGTGACTGTCTGTCTGTGTGCACTTATGTCTCTGTCTTTCTTTCTGCTTATGTGTGTGTGTCCATTTATCTGTCTGTCCGTGTCCATTAATGTGTCTGTCTTTCTTTCTGCCAGTGTGTGTCTGTGTCCATTTATGTGTCTGTCTGTCTGTCTATGTGCACTTATGTCTCTGTCTTTCTTTCTGCTTGTGTGTGAGTGTGTCCATTTATGTGTCTGTCTCTGTCCACTTCTGTCTCTGTCTTTCTTTCTGCTTGTGTGTGTGTGTCCATTTATCTGTCTGTCTGTGTCCATTTATGTCTACGGATTTTTCTGAAATCTGGCACAGTCACTGTAAATGATAAATTTAACTTTGTGACGCAATCTGTGTGGGGCCCCTGAGCCTCCCCCCCCCGCTCCCCCCCCCCCCCCCCCAAAGAATGGCGAATACTCCCAAAAAAACAACACTTTTTTTCACACTGTTCCTTTTATTGCAGAAAATCTGTTCAATCATTTTTTTTTTCCTATTTTAACATAAAGATTCATGTGGCGACAGCAGGGAAGAAAAATGTCGTCGTCTCGTGAGTCATTTTAAGAGCTCCCCAGGACCCCCAAAAGGGCCAAAGTGACATTTTGCACACTTCTCAATTTATTTTTGGTCACACATGTCACTGGGAATTGTCTTGTGTATCAGTTTTTTGTTATTGTTGAGTTTGTGTGCCAAAATAAATAAATTCATTCATTCATTCATTAGGGATAAACTGCTTTTTCTATCATTCTGCATATACACAGAAAAATCGCCAGTCTTAAATTAACACTGACAGTGTCTATATGGGCCCAAATTGGGTCAGTGAGGAATATATATAGATGCGGGCAGTGTTAATTTAACACTGGTGATTTTGCTGTGTAGATTCTTTGCATCAGTTGTCAACCTGCAAAAAGATTTTTATTGACCTTGAATCATTCTGCTGTAATAATTTGTTTCACTCTCTGTTCCCTATTGTGCTGTTTCTGCTTTTGCTTCTACTGACGTCACCCACTGAGAAGTGCAGAGTAAAACGTTTTCCAGAAATGTACCTGCTAACACGCCGAGCGAGAGGTTTAATTAGCCATGTAGTACTTCAGCAACCACTGATTGTGACTGCATATGCGTGGATAGACTTACAATCATGAATACTTTGATGTTGTGTTGTTAAACATCACATTAAATAAAATGTGACATATCCTTTAAATTCCCATTTTTTTACATTACATTTACAGTTACAATTACATTGTTTGACTTGTATTTTTTTTTAAGTGGACTTACAAGGTTTTGCATTTGAGCTGTTTACTCTCAAAGATGATTGAACATGAGCGAAGTTCTGTTTTTCCAACTCTAGTGAAGTATGAACTTATGGAGCCATGTGGAGAAGCACAACTGTGCACCTTAAATCCCAGATGTTGTTGTTGCTGCAGTTCTTCGCTCACAAATAGAAGTTAAATATGTGATGCTTTCTACCTGGAATGGACTCGCATTGGCTTCTGGTGGCCCAATAAAACTCCAGTGTTTCCCCATCCTTTTTTCTCTCTCTCTCTCTCGCTCTCTCTCTCTCTCTCTCGCTGTGCTGAACTAAGACAAAACTCTGGGCTCCAGCAGGAAACCAGCTGAGTGAAGCAGAAAACGAGGTGTTTGCTTTTCACCTGGGTTAGTTGGTACAGTGTCATAAATCTCATAATGAAAGTATTGGGGCAGTGGGGGGTTGTGGGACTTTGTGGTTGGTGAAACACACATCTTGGGATATCAGTTGTTTCCTGTTAATATTTCTTTGCACCGTTTATGTGTTTGCTTTTAAAAACTTCAGTGCAGCAATAAGCAGAAAAGCGTGTCGGGTTTTGGTGCAATTAAACTCTGAGAGAGTTTAATAAAGAGTGACGTTAAAACTATGAGTTTTATTCTGGTTATGGAGCAGAATGAAGGCTGGTTTGGTTAACTGGAGTCAGAGTGACTCCGTTTCACCGTCTTTTACAATGAGTCACCGCGAGTGACAGATGCTTTCATCAAAGTGATGTAACGTCAGATTTATTTGGCGGAACGTCGTTGTTAGCGCTGCAGTCAGTCCAAGCAGAGGGAGTTTCCTCAATCAGAAGCCGTAACTGCGGCAGAGTGTCAGATTTCCACTGCGTTCGGGGTATCAAGGAGAAGCCTATTAGTTGCCATGGAAACAGAGTCTGGGTAATCAGAGCTCTAATTACAGAAGCAATCAGTGGAGTGAAGAGCAGCCAAAGCTCAGATAATGTTTTTTTATTTTATTTATTTATTTAGTTGCTGTGCACAGATGTCGGCAGCAATGTGCTGAGTTTACTTCTATTACTTTAATTATTGGTTTGTTGGCATGAGCATGTAAAAAAACTCTTTACGGAAATTATTCATTAAGAACAAAATTAGACGTTGTTGACATTTTTGAAGTGGATCCTCTAAAGTCTAAAGTCGGGCAGCGACGTTGGCGCCCCCGAGTTTTAATTGACAGGTGCTGTGTTGCTTCCAGCACCAGAGTCTGCACATCTCAATGCAGAGGGTTGGTTTTTCCTCTCCAGGAAGTTTCACAATGATGGAATGTGGGATATGGGTACAAAAAGCAATCCAAAAACAAATATAAAATGTGCAGATTTCCTGCAGATACAGAAAGAAGACAAATATGGGGAAAATAAAGAAACATCATGTCTGTTTCCCTTCAGACTTTTGTATTATGTCTGTCAAAATAATGCATTAATTTACATTAATTTAAATTATAGAGCCTATAACATCAAAAATTATAATCGCTATTCATCTCATTTCTCTGATGCTCTTTAATCCAGTCATTAAGGTAGATTTATAAACAGGACAAGGTTTTTTTTTAGCATTATCTCTAACGCTCCATCACAGATTTATTAATAGACATGAGACTTGGATGCGCTGGCATGTTCATCAGCCTCAGTGAGATTTCATTCAACCACTTTCTGAAACTACAGAGTGTCACCTCTAATTTTGATCCCTGTTGTAGACTGTCCTTGAGCCAGCAGGTCACATGGGTCTGTCTGTCTCCCTCTCTCCCTGCCTACCGTCGCTCTGTTCAGGAGGCAGATAAATTCATACTGCTACTAAACCCTCATAATGCTAAAAAAAAAAAAAAACAACCTCCCCCATCAGCCTGAAAACACTTTTTTTTAGTACTACAGACAAAGCATAAAGTAAAAAACAAATCAAAAAAATCAAAAATCAAAAAACACATGGATAAGCTATTTTCATTTTCCAGGATCTATGGACCCCCACCCCCCTCCATTGATAAGAGGGGGGGCATCAAGCTGGATATACACTGATATACAATTTGTTTCATATATTACACTCCCTGTGTGAGTCAAATGCTTTGGTGAACCCAGTTCTAGCACCACAACAGTTTCTCATCATGAATAAAGATTTGAAGAACTTCCTAAAATACATTTAATTTTTTCTGACTTACAGTGTTCTTGACACAAACATGTGACATATATTCTGAAAGCTTGTTGTGAACATGTTGATATGCAACACATTACTGAATCTCTGTTTAAATCAAGAAAACACCCCTGGACATCAGAGTGTTAACTTGGACACCAGGGGCCTGTACTACGAAGCGGGGTTAACTTACTCAGATGTAACCCAGGGTCAACCTCTTAAACCGGGGTTGACAAAACCTGGTTTCCTCAAGTGGTGTTAATCGGTACTACGACGCTGAATAAGATGTTGATTTGTTGAACCTGTGTTAACCTAAGTGGAGTTTGTGCGTGTTCACATAAAAGGGGCACGTTGCAGCACACGTCACCATTTTTCAATGATGGCGCGGTCACCTTACTTTACCGGAGAAGAATGCACGATTATTATGTGGAGCTACAAGGAATTTAAATTAATGTTAAGGGGGAAATCGAACACATCGTCTGCCAATAAAGCAAGACAGGCTTGTTGGCAATGTATTGCTGATCGGGTAAATGCGTAAGAACAATTCAATTGTTCTCCAAATCTGTTACAGATGATTAACCTGTGGAATGTCTAATATGTGTAAAATAATGACCTTCTTTCATTAATTATGCGCAGATGCAACACGATTCAGAAGTGGGCATAGGCCTCCTAATAAATGTTAGGTTAATTTAATGTTTCCTAAATAGGCTACCTTGACTGTATGATTGCTATTCCTAATCCTGTCAATATGTCAGATGTAATAGCAGCAGGTGAAGATGAAATATAAAAACATCCTTCATCCTTCAAAACAGTAGGTTTATATTCATAGCTTGATAAGCCCCACTTCGCCTAATTAATGGACATGCATTAGACCTATTTTGATATTAGTAATTACCCGCGATTGCATAAAACCCTTCTTTGATTTGCATTGCGGATAAATGACCAGGGAAAACGACAAATGCATCCAACAGTTTAGACAGAGCAAGTACTACCTTGCGAATCTCAGATGTTCAGCATCACTGATGGAATACATAAATTGTCCACTGGCAAAATAGGCACAAGGCACATTATCTGCTCGATCGTCGGGGCATTGCTACACTGTAAAAAATGACTTGTTTTTACAGGAAAACGCTGGCAGCTGTGGTTACCAGGGAATTCCTGTAAAACATACAGCAGCACAGTAGATAACATTACAGACATAATATGTATATGGATTTACAGTGAATGAACCACGGCTGACTCACATTAAAGGAACTGTTGAATCTACAAACAAGAGCTCTCTTTTTGTACATTTAACCGCTGTATTTTTTACAGGAATTCCCTGGTAACCACAGCTGCCAGTGTTTTCCTGTAAAAACAACAGTCTTTTTTTACAGTGTACGATGGATGATGTTACAGACTTCTGGCCCGATCAGCTGACAAAGATGACGAATTCCCTCGGCTGAGGATCTATATCTTTCATAGAGAATATCGTCCGGGTATGTCAGCGGATTCCGGCGGTCTTTAAAAACCCTCGCCCTGTGAAGAGAGCCCCTCACAATTTGTGCCCCAATATCAAACGGATCATCCAGGTAGGCCGGCATTGTCTTCGGAGTGATTGAAGGTGGATGGACGGTACTTATAAAGGGAGTGGTTAAGCGAAAACCTCAAGCTAATCCTGGAACATAACCTGCTTGGAGCAGGTTTTGCACACAGTGTAAATTGCCGTGGCAGCATGCCTCGGTGGAAACCTATCCACCTTTCGTAGTACGGGTTAACCGGGAAGTTACTCCACACGTCATCAACTTACTCCCAAAGTTACCCTGATAAGCCAATAACCCCGCTTCGTAGTACAGGCCCCTGCTGTCATGACCCTGTTCCTGGAGGTCACCTATCCTGCATGTTTTCCACGTCTAACCTGCTGCAGCCACAGCTGGTGTTTCCTCGCTCTTGATTGGTTGAGCACACCTGACTCAGGTAGTTAGCAGTTGGAAGAGCTGGAAAACACAGAGGTCAGGTGATCTGCAGGATGTGACCACTGCTGCAGACCGCCACCTCCCCAAAGACATGTCAGTAAATACACATTTGGTTTTGTGAAGATCCTGGTGTGGATCCAGGATTTAATCCCCACCGTGGTCACCGTTCCTTATAGCTTCCTTCCATTTATTGTGTCCAGGCCCTCTGGGGTTGGATTCCATCTGGTGGGTATGTGAACGTGAGGGTGCGGTTCGTTGTTCCCGTCGCTGCTTATGGACTCACTTATTGTGTTTGTACACGTTAACAGGCTCTTAGCGTTAGCTGATGGACACACCGTGTGGACGGCCGGGAATCTGATCCTCTGATTGCAGCTCACTTAGTAGATGATGCACTCTGACAGATAAGTGAGTGAAGGTTCGGGTCCATCTGGAGGGTCACACAGTCACTCTCAGGATGGAGCCTAACACCGCATTCAAGATCTGAAGAGCTGGAGGCCAGTATCTACAGTGAACACATCAATCAATAAATCAATCCAAGAAATCATTCTGCCAACAAACGAAGAACAGATTGAAATAAGAACATAAAGAACACACATGGGTTGTTCTTCAGAGATGAAAGCATGATGACATCACAAAGTGTGAGCCAACAGGCTGAGCGGCGTCTTCAGCAGTGCTTCGTAAAAACAGGTGAAACAGATAATCAAAGGATGTCGTGAGTCATAACGTCCAGCAGTCACATGGTGGTTCTGATCGTTAACAGCTTCAAAACGAAAAAGAAAAACAAAGAATGTAAGAAGAATGGTAACACCATTTGGAGAAACACTTTGAATCTGCAGCGAGCACGAGCCAGTCGCCGCAGAGTGATGCCCACTTTTGGACGTGATTTAATTTATTACCTTGTTTATCATCATTATGTTGATGTTATTTAATTCATTTTATATTTATAGCTGCAATAATCGTAAGCTGTTCTTATGCAGCTTCTCAACACTGATATATTTCATGTAGAAATTTCCAGAATAAAATACAAAATGTGTTTTTGACAGAAAAATTGCAGAACAGCGACACAAAAGGCTGAACTCGAGTTAATGTGTCGAGTATATTGATCATGGTGATGTGTGAATTGTTTCATTTTCACTTTAACGCTGTGTCTCTCCATTTGTAAAACATTTAGTTATGTTTAGAGCAGAGTTACTCAGATTTGTTCAGACCGAGGACCAATGAAACAACAAAAACAAAATCTCGCAGGCCATCATATCCAAAACCTTCCAACAGTATATCTGTTAGACTTTGGAGTTGTTTTTAAACTCTTTCAGAAGCACTTTTAAGTTCATTAATTTCAAATGTGATATTTTAGCAATATATTCATGGATCACTCATGTACCACTAGTGGTTCAAAGACCACTCTTTGAGAACCACCAAAGCCCATGTCTGGTGGCCCTCAAAGCCCAGATCTTTTAACCACCAAAGCCTTTGTGTGGCTCCCAATGCCGAGGTCAGTTGGCCCCAATGCCAAGGTCAAGTGGCCCCAATACTGAGGTCAGGTGACTCACAAAGCTTAGGTCAGGTGGCCCCCAATGCCTAGGTCAGTTGGCCGCAATGTCGAGGTCAGGTGGCCCCAATGCTGAGGTCAGGTGGTCCCCAATGCCGAGGTCAGGTGGTCCCCAATGCCGAGGTCAGGTGGCCCACAATGCTGTGGTCAGGTGGCGCCAATGCCAAGGTCAGGTGGTCCGCAATGCCGAGGTCAGGTGACTCCTAAAGCTTAGGTCAGGTGGCCGCCAATGCCAAGATCAGGTGGCCCCAATGCCGGGGTCAGGTGTTCCCCAATGCCGAGGTCAGGTGGTCCCAATGTCGAGGTCAGGTGGCCCCAATGCCAAGGTCAGGTGGTCCCAATGTCGAGGTCAGGTGGCCCCAATGCCAAGGTCAGGTGGTCCCAATGTCGAGGTCAGGTGGCCCCAATGCTGAGGTCAGGTGGTCCCCAATGCCGAGGTCAGGTGGCACCAATGTCGAGGTCAGGTGGCCCCAATGCTGAGGTCAGGTGGTCCCCAATGCCGAGGTCAGGTGGCCCCAGTGCTGAGGTCAGGTGGTCCCCAATGCCGAGGTCAGGTGGCCCCATTGGTGAGATAAGGTGGCCCACAGTGCCGAGGTCAGGTGGCCCCATTGCTGACGTCAGGTGCCCCACAATGCCAAGGTCAGGTGATCCCCAATGCCGAGGTCAGGTGGTCCTCAATGCCGAGGTCAGGTGGCCCCAATGCCGAGGTCAGGCGGCCACCAATGTCGAGGTCAGTGGCCCCAATGCCGAGATCAGTAGACTCCCAATGCTGAGGTCAGTGGCACCAATGCCGAGGTCTGGTGGTCCCCAATGCCGAGGTCAGGTGGTTCCAATGTTGAGGTCAGGTAGCCCCCAATGCTGAGGTCAGGTGGCCCCATTGCTGAGGTCAGGTGACTCACAAAGTTTAGGTCAGGTGGCCTCCAATGCCGAGGTCAGGTGGCCCCATTGTTGAGGTCACGTGGCCCCAATGCTGAGGTCAGGTGGTCCTCAATGCCGAGGTCAGGTGGCCCCAATGCCGAGGTCAGGTGGCCCCCAATGCTGAGGTCACGTGGCCCCCAATTCCGAGGTTAGGTGGCCACAATGCTGAGGTCAGGTGGCCCCATTGCTGAGGTAAGGTGGCCCACAATGCTGTGGTCAGGTGGCCCCATTGCTGAGGTCAGGTGGCCCCAGGTGGTCCCCAATGCTGAGGTCAGGTGGCCCCAATGTCGAGGTCAGGTGGCCCCAATGCTGAGGTCAGGTGGTCCCCAATGCCAAGGTCAGGTGGCCCCATTGCTGAGGTCAGGTGCTCCCCAATGCCGAGTTCAGGTGGCCCCAATGCCGAGGTCAGGTGGTCCCCAATGCCGAGGTCAGATGGCCCCAATGCCGAGGTTAGGTGGTCCCCAATGCTGAGGTCAGGTGGCCCCAGTGCTGAGGTCAGGTGGCCACAATGCTGAGGTCAGGTGGCCCCATTGCTGAGGTAAGGTGGTCCCCAATGCCGAGGTCAGGTGGCCCCATTGCTGAGGTCATGTGGTCCCCAATGCCGAGGTTAGGTGGCCCTAATGCCAAGGTCAGGTGGCCACAATGCTGAGGTCAGGTGGCCCCATTGCTGAGGTAAGGTGGTCCCCAATGCCGAGGTCAGGTGGCCCCATTGCTGAGGTCATGTGGTCCCCAATGCCGAGGTTAGGTGGCCCTAATGCCAAGGTCAGGCGGCCACCAATGCCGAGGTCAGGTGGTTCCAATGTTGAGGTCAGGTATCCCCCTATGCCGAGGTCAAGTGGCCCCAATACTGAGGTCAGGTGACTCACAATGCTGTGCTCAGGTGGCGCAAATGCCGAGATCAGGTGGCCACCAATGTCAAGGTCAGGTGGGCCCAATGCCGAGATCAGGTGGCTCCCAATGCTGAGGTCAGGTGGCCACAATGCTGAGGTTCAGGTGGCCCCATTGCTGAGGTAAGGTGGTCCCCAATGCCGAGGTCAGGTGGCCCCATTGCTGAGGTCAGGTGGTCCCCAATGCTGAGGTCAGGTGGCCACAGTGCTGAGGTCAGGTGGCCCCATTGTTGAGGTCAGGTGGTCCCCAATGCTGAGGTCAGGTTGCCCCATTGCTGTGGTAAGGTGGCCCACAATGCCGTGGTCAGGTGGCCCCATTGCTGAGGTCAGGTGGTCCCCAATGCCGAGGTTAGGTGGCCCCAATGCCAAGGTCAGGTGGTCCCCAATGCCGAGGTTAGGTGGCCCCAATGCCGAGGTCAGGTTGTCCCCAATGCTGAGATCAGGTGACCCCAATGTTGAGGTCAGGTGGCCCCAATGCTGAGGTCATGTGGTCCCCAATGCCGAGGTTAGGTGGCCCTAATGCCAAGGTCAGGCGGCCACCAGTGCCGAGGTCAGGTGGTTCCAATGTCGAGGTCAGGTATCCCCCCAATGGCAAGGTCAAATGACTCCCAAAGCTTAGGTCAGATGACTCCCAAAGCTTAGGTCAGATGGCCCGCAATGCCGAGGTCAGGTGACTCCCAAAGTTTAGGTCAGGTGGTCCCCAATGCCGAGGTCAGGTGACTCCCAAAGTTCAGGTCAGGTGGTCCCCAGTGCCGAGGTCAGGTAGCCCCCAATGCTGATGTCAGGTGACTCCCAGAGCTTAGGTCAGGTGGCCTCAATGCTGAGATCAGATGGTTCCGATAACCAGTGGTGGGCACACATAACCAAAAAATTAACTTCGATAACAGATAATCAGATAACTGAAAAGTTATTTTTGATAAAGTTAAAACAATAAACCACCCAAAAATGTATCTGAAGTTACAGATAACCAATAAATTCCAGTATTGTCTCCGGTACACTTACAACTACTAACAAGCTGATTTTGAGTTTTAACACCACGATCGCTTCTGGAAGCATCAAAGGCGACGACAGACCCAAACAATGAGTCAGCACTTCTGTCTTTGAGCATCCTGCCCCCTGCTGGAAGCTCCAGTTTACTGTATGGCTTCCAGCAGAGAAGCAAGCTGAAAGAGAGGAGCCACAAAGCTCAACACTACTCAATCACAATGCTCCCGTCAGGTCGAGGTCTTGGAAAATAAAGTAATGCTGACTTACGGCTTGGTGTATAAATAAAATAAATACTGATAGAATAACTCCATTAATGTCAATTCTGTCATTTGTGCAAAGTTAAGATATATATCTTTTAATGTTGAATAATGCACTAATTCTGAGGTTTTGTAACAAATACAGACAGATAGCATTCTGGGTAAAATGTGCATCCGCTACACTGATTGGTTGATTAATTCTATGTAAAACAACACATTAATGTGATGTGTGTCGTGTGTTGGTGTTTACAGATAAATGTGCTTTTGTAAAATATGCCATTTTTTTATTTGTAAAAAAAGGCATTTTCAAAAAAACAAGTTGTAATTAGATAACCATCTGATATAACCGGTGTCCAAATAAATAGAACACTGTCATGATCTACTGGTGCCAGTGCGAGTTTTGGCCCTTTTTCAGCTGATTTTTCATTCATGCGAGAATTTTTGGATCGCAATCGTGCATCCTGCATTGTTTAGTATACATGGAGTAACAAGCTGCGTTTAACATCTCACGACCACCTCCTGATCGCCGATCGTATGGTCAGATAAAAATCAAACGTATTTGATATTCTGGTTGGCCGTCGTGAGGGTATCCTGCTGCTGAAGCTCTACAAGCGCCAACCTCTCGCACTGTGCCTGTGCAAACACCGCAGACCTGTCTTGTAATGTTTTTTGTTGTTGTTGTTGTTTTAAACTTTGATGTCTCCCATCAAGAGTTTTTGTAAATTAAGTTTGAAAAAAGCTTCGGTTTATGTTTTGCTTCTGGAAACACAAGTCCGACGTGTGGTTTTTGAATGTACAATGTGTGTGAGAACATAAATCGTGCACTCTGAACTTTTACACTGTGCGGTTCTGTGGTACAGTTTGAACTGGAACTGAGTACAGTGATTGAAAATGTCATATACTGTCTGCCCAGCTTCAGGGCGAAGACTGCCATGAACACTACTGGCCAATAGATGCCAGTAGAGACCTTGAAAACTTGCCAAAACAAAATTCCAGATAATCTGTGTTGCTACATTTAAGATGTGTGGAATTTAATAAACACAAACGCAATAACAGCGTCTATAAACCCAGAGAATATATTCACGAGAGTTTTAGGCACTAGAGTTTAATGCTGTTGTCCATGGAGCCTGAACAGAGTGTCTGAAATGCATTTCTCCTGTTGTGAATGTACTGAGATTACCCTATCCTGGCTACCCATAATGCACCTGGACACAGCATGTCCACACTAAAACCTTAAAAATTAGTGCATTACTTTTAAACTAAAACATACGAGGTCTATTAGAAAAGTATCCGACCTTATTATTTTTTTCAAAAACCATATTGATTTGAATCACGTGTGATTGCGTCAGACAAGCTTGAACCCTCGTGCGCATGCGTGAGTTTGTCCACGCCTGTCAGTTGCGTCATTCGCCTGTGAGCAGGCTTTGAGTGAGGAGTGGTCCAGCCCCCTCGTTGGATTTTCATTGTCAGGAAATGGCGGAATGATTTGGGCTTTTTTTCCATCAGAATTTTTTCAGAAACTGTTAGAGACTGGCAGCTGGAAACCATTAGAAAAATGGTTTTTGAAAAAAATAATAAGGTCGGATACTTTTCTAATAGACCTCGTATATCTGATATTTTTACTTTATAAAACTTCAGACGTGGTGTTAATTTAAATAAATAACTTGTCCGAAATTAGTTTGATTAAAATTTGAACCATGAGTTAAAAATGTATGCCTCTGGATGACCTGGGTGATATTGGCCGCGTATCAGTATGGGGTTAAAAGTAATTCTTTTTTTTTTGTTTGTGACCACTTCTCCTTTGCCTGCAGAGGATAGAGCGTTTTTTTCTAGAAACAGCTCTCCTCTGTTTGCAGAGGGTTGAACTACACATCTGCTACAAAACATTTAACAGGTAGGTGTTCAACTGATTTTAAATTTTATAAGTGTTTGTAGCTGTTCAACTTTGTTTACCATGTTGTTGTTGTTCATTCGGCTGCTCCCGGTTTTGTTCGGGATCGCCACAGGATACAACCAGATCTGCATTGGTAATTGGCACAAGTTTTACACTGGATGCCCTTCCTGACGCAACTCCAGTTTTACCTGGAGAAACACACACAGCCGTTGGTGTTCCAAAGAGGTCTCCCATCCAAGTACTAACCAGATCCTGCTCTGCTTAGCTTCTGAGATCTGACGGGATCAGGCTGACACAGAGCAGACCAGCTGCAGCTTTGTTTACCACGTTAATGGTCTAAAAATTATTGGACAAAAATTTATCGGAAGATAATTAGTCCGATAATGGTTTTCAAAGTTATCTAAAAAGATAATCCGATAATGCAAACATTATCTTCGATAATTATTGGTTATCGGATTATCGGAACTGTGCCCACCACTGCCAATAACTAATTTCTTTTTGCTGTCTTATTCCATTATTCCAGTGACAAACACGAGCAACAAGAAAGTAAAGTTTTGTCACCACATGTGGTTAATTGAGGGTGTTTCTGAATGCAGATGACCATGAAAGTGCACGAGCACGTGCTTTAGAACACATGCAATTTATCAGCAGCTGATTGTGTACTGATGATTTTGTTGGTACTTACACACAGACTTAATTTTGTTCTTACTTAGAACTTTACATGAGGGTCCAGGATGGTTGGCATGTGGCAGCGGCGTGCGCTCTCTGAGTGCCGCCCTCTTATTAAGATCACTGCAGAGGGCACCAGCATCACCACTCTCTGTCTGTCTGTCTGCTGTCCACAGTGTGCGTCACGCGGTGTGGGTACTGCGACATAGACACCACAGCAGGACTTGGTCAGATCTGGTGGAGGTTGAGGAAGACTTGTTACCAGATCGTGGAACACAGCTGGTTCGAAACCTTCATCATCTTCATGATCCTTCTGAGCTCTGGAGCGCTGGTCAGACATGCCCACAAGCCTCAGTTATCTCAGGCCACTGCTGTTCAAAATGTGCACAATATACATCACATACAGATAAGATGGATGGATGGATCAATTTTTGAATGGGTGGACTGACAAAAGGATGGCTTGATAGATGTTGGATTGACAGATGGATAGGGTTATGGATGGATGGATGGATGGATGGATGGATGGATGGATGGATGGATGGATGGATGGATGGATGGATGGATGGATGGACGGATGATTTATGCACATCTACAGATGGATCTGTGCACTGCTTGAAATCGTATCCCTTATTGCAGAGAACAGCTCATTCGTGTCACTATCTGCTGCCCCCTGCAGGCCTTTGAAGACATTTACATCGATCAGAAGAGGGTGGTCAAGGTGGTGCTGGAGTTTGCGGATAAGATCTTCACCTATGTCTTCATTCTGGAGATGATTCTCAAGTGGCTCGCTTATGGCTTCAAGAAGTATTTTACCAACTACTGGTGCTGGTTGGACTTCCTCATCGTTGATGTAAGTAACTGACCAGACATCTGACTGCTGTTTTTGGTGAAACCTTCTGAGTGAAGAAATGAGAGATTTTCACTTTTATTATTGTTTATTACTTGATTTTTTTTTTCTAACCACTGTTTTACTATGAAAGGAGAGAATGTGAAGTGAAACCAGATCCACCTGGACCAAACCAGTTTTAACATTTGACCAACGTAAAGCAGTTTGACCTGGTTGGTGTACAGCATCAGATCTGGGGTGCTGCTTTTGGCTCTGTGTGTCAACAAGATAAGCAGTCTGATTTGAACCAAACATGGTGGAAATATTGAGGGTCAACCAAGGACAAAGTGGTTTGATTTGGACATAAATGGGTTAGAAGACAAGGTCACAGCTCAAGATCAAGCCTTTGTCCCAGTATGAAATATTTAGAATGGCTATTTCAGAGAACCGCTTAAAGACACGGTTATCACTGCTCCATCCATCTTCTATATCTGCTTACTCCAGTTAAGGGTCACGGGGGGCTGGAGCCTATCCCAGCAGTCATAGGGCGTGAAGCGGGGTTCACCCTGGACACGACACCAGTCTGTTGTAGGGACACATACAGACAAACAAACACATTCCCACCTAAGGACAATTTAAAGATTCCAGTCCACCAAACCTGCATGTCTTTGGATGTGGGAGGATGCTGGAGCACCCGGAGGAAACCCACACAAACACAGGGAGAACATGCAAACTCCACACAGAAAGGACAGAGGTGGGAATCGAACCCATGACCTTCTGGCCGTGAGGCAACGGTGCGAACCACTAAGCCCACTGTGCTGCCCGTGCTGGTTATGGCTGCTATGAATGTGAAATTACAGTTCATCTTTCTAATGATCATATGGCCTTCAAAAGTCAAAGTTAAGGTCATACATGTTTCACTCAAATGTTTGAAGCCCATATGGATTAAAAATGGTTGTGTGTTGGTCAAAGAAAAAGTGATTGAGTTTTGGTCGGAACTGAGGACATTTAAAGGTGACATGGAACCAGATGTTATGACGTCACTGACGAACCTTGAATCCGGATTCATGCCGACTTGGACAACGTTGGCTCCAAAGCAGGTACGCTTACTTTTTAATGTCTGAGAACAGTGAGTCCTGCTGTACACTGCAGGGACCTGGACACTATCCACAGAGTTAGAACACCACCTCAGGTCCGCTGAGGTGGCTCCAGGTTGTAGTGTCCAGCTAACCTCCAGGCTCAGTCAGACCGACAAGACTTTGGTCATTTGGACACCTCATAGAGAACCTCCACCCAGTGGATCCAAGAGGACCTGGACCGTGCTCCTACCGGATGGCTTCAAGCCCATCAATCACTGTGTGGTTTGGGAAATTGCCTGGTACAAAAGTAAGCGAGAAGAACCAGGTATTGGGGGATCTTGGACAGAAAAACCGGATTCATCAGTCTTAAGATTTTGGTTCATGTTTGATGTTTTATTGCTTCCAACTGCAGACAGATGATGAGTAAAATAATTTCTTAGCTCTGCTTCTCCTCCTTTTGGACAAAACATGATTCCTCAAAGGATTTCTGTGTTGTGTAACTCTTGAACCCTGAACCCTGTAGATCTCGGTGTTGGGCCAGCTGGCTCAGGCCGTCTCCTTGGACCAGATCAGCACCATGCGGGTACTGAGGACACTCAGGGCTCTCCGTCCTCTCCGAGCCGCATCCCGCTTCGCTGGGATCAGGGTAAGACGCAGCAGATCCCCACCTGGAAGTTTGCTGAAAACCACCTCGGATCCGCGACTATGTCGTGGAATTGAAACATGTGTCGTCGCGGATTGATGCAAACATTTCCGCATGATGGAGGTTCGATGTCACAACTTCAAATGGCCACGAATGACAAAATTATATTTTACAGCTCATTATCTAGAAAAAAGAGAGCAGCAGAATCCAGAATATGTCCAAAAAATAAAATGTACTAAAAATAGACATTCAGTATTATAATAATAAAAAAAAATTAAATTTTCTTCATCAAAAACACAATACAAAGAAAAAAAATTTCTTCACTCACATTTGATAAAAATTACTTCCATTAGGACCAAAACCTCACAAATATACATTTCAGTTTTGCAGCTTTTCTCGATGTGAGAGTTTCACAGCGTAGATTCAGAATCTTAAAAACAAAAAGGGTGAAACATAAATTCTCAGTGATCCTTCAGGGAAACATCTCATCAGTATTTTTGATAAATGGACAATAACAATCTGTTTCTCTTCCACAGTTTGGACACTGAAGCATTCCTCCATCACAGATAATAACTAATAATTCATCTGATTTTGTTCTCCACAGCTTCATTAACACATTTTTTTCTTCACAGGTAAACTGTTGTTTTATCGTCATGTTATTGTTATTGTGTTTTTCTGTGTATTTTTTCCGCTCTTTTTTTGTTGTTTTTTATGTGAACAGCTCATTTTTTTTACAACTCTTTCTCTTCTTCCTCACTGACAGGTTTGTGTGGTCAGTTTTTATTTTTTATTCTTTCTCTTCATTGATATTCACAGCTTTGATTGCTTCAGATTGATCAGATCGATCAGCTTCCTCTCTCACTGCCTCAGAACTACGAGCTAACGGGTCGGTCACACGAGCGGATAATTTTCTCCAAGAATAATAAGAAGAATAATTCCTCCAAGATTTACCTTCTTGTAATCGGATCTTTCAGTCAAGGTGGTAAAATATTTGCTCCAATCAAAAGTTGTCTCGATACTGTGAAAATACAAATGGTCTCCAAATAGATGGATAACATGCTAGCTAAATGTATCACATTAATTCTTCCTCTATCTGAATATAGGCCAACCCAAAACCAGATCAATATGTAGTTTGCGGTCAGAGACTGACCCAAAGCCAGATTAAAATACAGTTTTCAGTCAGAGACTGACCTAAAACCAGATCAATATGTAGTTTGCGGTCAGAGACTGACCCAAAGCCAGATTAAAATACAGTTTTCAGTCAGAGACTGACCCAAAACCAGATCAAAATACAGTTTTCAGTCAGAGACTGACCCAAAACCAGATCAAAATACAGTTTTCAGTCAGAGATTGACCCATAACTAGATCACAGTGCAGTTTTCAGTGAGAGACTGACCCAAAACCAGATGAAAATACAGTTTTCAGTCAGAGATTGACCCATAACTAGATCACAGTGCAGTTTTCAGTGAGAGACTGACCCAAAACCAGATGAAAATACAGTTTTCAGTCAGAGACTGACCCAAAACCAGATCAAAAATACAGTTTTCAGTCAGAGACAGACCCAAAACCAGATCAAAATACAGTTTTCAGTCAGAGACTGACCCAAAACCAGATCAAAATACAGTTTTCAGTCAGAGACTGACCCAAAACCAGATCAAAATACAGTTTTCAGTCAGAGATTGACCCATAACTAGATCACAGTGCAGTTTTCAGTGAGAGACTGACCCAAAACCAGATGAAAATACAGTTTTCAGTCAGAGACTGACCCAAAACCAGATCAAAAATACAGTTTTCAGTCAGAGACAGACCCAAAACCAGATCAAAATACAGTTTTCAGTCAGAGACTGACCCAAAACCAGATCAATATGTAGTTTGCGGTCAGAGACTGACCCAAAGCCAGATTAAAATACAGTTTTCAGTCAGAGACTGACCTAAAACCAGATCAATATGTAGTTTGCGGTCAGAGACTGACCCAAAGCCAGATTAAAATACAGTTTTCAGTCAGAGACTGACCTAAAACCAGATCAATATGTAGTTTGCGGTCAGAGACTGACCCAAAGCCAGATTAAAATACAGTTTTCAGTCAGAGACTGACCCAAAACCAGATCAAAATACAGTTTTCAGTCAGAGACTGACCCAAAACCAGATCAAAATACAGTTTTCAGTCAGAGATTGACCCATAACTAGATCACAGTGCAGTTTTCAGTGAGAGACTGACCCAAAACCAGATGAAAATACAGTTTTCAGTCAGAGATTGACCCATAACTAGATCACAGTGCAGTTTTCAGTGAGAGACTGACCCAAAACCAGATGAAAATACAGTTTTCAGTCAGAGACTGACCCAAAACCAGATCAAAAATACAGTTTTCAGTCAGAGACAGACCCAAAACCAGATCAAAATACAGTTTTCAGTCAGAGACTGACCCAAAACCAGATCAAAATACAGTTTTCAGTCAGAGACTGACCCAAAACCAGATCAAAATACAGTTTTCAGTCAGAGATTGACCCATAACTAGATCACAGTGCAGTTTTCAGTGAGAGACTGACCCAAAACCAGATGAAAATACAGTTTTCAGTCAGAGACTGACCCAAAACCAGATCAAAAATACAGTTTTCAGTCAGAGACAGACCCAAAACCAGATCAAAATACAGTTTTCAGTCAGAGACTGACCCAAAACCAGATCAATATGTAGTTTGCGGTCAGAGACTGACCCAAAGCCAGATTAAAATACAGTTTTCAATCAGAGACAGACCCAAAACCAGATCAAAATACAGTTTTCAGTCAGAGACTGACCCAAAACCAGATCAATATGTAGTTTGCGGTCAGAGACTGACCCAAAGCCAGATTAAAATACAGTTTTCAGTCCGAGACTGACCCAAAACCAGATCAAAATACAGTTTTCAGTCAGAGATTGACCCATAACTAGATCACAGTGCAGTTTACAGTGAGAGACTGACCCAAAACCAGATGAGAGTACAGTTTTCAGTCAGAGACCGACCCAAAACCAGATCAAAATGCAGTTTTCAGTCACAGACTGACCTGAAACCAGATCAGAATACAGTTTTCAATCAGAGACAGACCCAAAACCAGATCAAAATACAGTTTTTAGTCAGAGACGGACCCAAAACCAGATTAAAATGCAGTTTTCAGTTAGAGACTGACCCAAAGCCAGATTAAAATACAGTTTTCAGTCAGAGACCTACCTAAAACTAGACCAGAGTAAGTTTTCAGTCAGAGACGGAGCTAAAACCAGATCAGA
Organism: Thalassophryne amazonica; assembly: GCF_902500255.1. Classification (NCBI taxonomy): domain Eukaryota; kingdom Metazoa; phylum Chordata; class Actinopteri; order Batrachoidiformes; family Batrachoididae; genus Thalassophryne; species Thalassophryne amazonica. The sequence continues at coordinate 5,036,576 of NC_047103.1, forward strand.
GTGCAGTCAGAGACTGACCCAAAACCAGATGAGAGTACAGTTTTCAGTCAGAGACTGACCCAAAACCAGATCAAAATGCAGTTTTCAGTCACAGACTGTCCTGAAACCAGATCAGAATACAGTTTTCAATCAGGGACAGACCCAAAACCAGATCAAAATACAGTTTTCAGTCAGAGACTGACCCAAAACCAGATCAAAATGCAGTTTCCAGTCAGAGACTGACCCAAAACCAGATGGAGTACAGTTTTCAGTCAGAGACTGACCCAAAACCAGATCAAAATGCAGTTTTCAGTCAGAGACTGACCCAAAACCAGATCTGACTACTGTTTTCAGTCAGAGACTGACCCAAAACCAGATCAAAATACAGTTTTTAGTCAGAGACGGACCCAAAACCAGATTAAAATGCAGTTTTCAGTTAGAGACTGACCCAAAGCCAGATTAAAATACAGTTTTCAGTCAGAGACCTACCTAAAACTAGACCAGAGTAAGTTTTCAGTCAGAGACGGAGCTAAAACCAGATCAGAGTGCAGTCAGAGACTGACCCAAAACCAGATGAGAGTACAGTTTTCAGTCAGAGACTGACCCAAAACCAGATCAAAATGCAGTTTTCAGTCACAGACTGTCCTGAAACCAGATCAGAATACAGTTTTCAATCAGGGACAGACCCAAAACCAGATCAAAATACAGTTTTCAGTCAGAGACTGACCCAAAACCAGATCAAAATGCAGTTTCCAGTCAGAGACTGACCCAAAACCAGATGGAGTACAGTTTTCAGTCAGAGACTGACCCAAAACCAGATCAAAATGCAGTTTTCAGTCAGAGACTGACCCAAAACCAGATCTGACTACTGTTTTCAGTCAGAGACTGACCCAAAACCAGATCAGAGTACAGTTTTCAGTCAGAGACTGACCCAAAACCAGATCAAAATGCAGTTTTCAGTCAGAGACTGACCCAAAACCAGATCTGACTACTGTTTTCAGTTAGAGACTGACCCAAAACCAGATCAGAGTCCAGTTTTCAGTCAGAGACTGACCCAAAACCAGTTTTCAGGTCTCAGTCATCCAGGTGCCAGATATCTAGACATTTCTATCAGCAGAATATTTTTTTCATCTTAAATATGTTTTACCAACCAAATGACTTCAGTTTGGAAGATGTTTTCTGTCAGTAGAAAGAAAAAAAGTAAAAATATAAAATAATCTTCCCTGAAGAACTGTGGAGCTAGCATGCTAACTAATGAGCTAACTAGCTAATTAATAATTTCCGGCTCATTCCAAAGTACAGTGTTTATTCTGTATAAAACACTGGATTCAGGAGGAAGAGACGTAGCAAAAATAAAATTAAAATCTGTGAATTATTATAATTCAAGAATCAATTCAGTTCAATAATTCTTTATTCAGGAATTCTTCATCATCACTCGTCATCTTCAACTGTTTGTCCGCGATCAGGTCGCGGGAGCAACAGGCCCCAGACTTCCCTTTCCCGGGCAACATTTACCACCTCTGCCCTGGAGGATCCCAAGGTAGTCCCAGGCCAGTGTGGAGATACGTATAATCTCTGCACCTAGTCCTGGGTCTTCCCCGGGGTCTCCTCCCAGATGGACGCAGCTGGAACACCTTCCTAGGGAGGATGCCCCCTGGAGGAGGAATTCTTTTTCATTATTCATACACGTAAGCTCTTGCTGGTAGCTTTTGGCTTCAGAAAGGCACAAGTACTTTAAAAAGACATGCGTACTTGATATAAGTGGCACTAAGTGTAAATTTGTCAGCTCTAACTGTTTCCCAACTTCTAATATTTTAGAATTTGATGTCATTTTCAGTGATCTAATAGCAAAAGAACAATATGGCTGAGATATTTTTTATTCTTTATCCATGTAGTCACCAAGTTAGCCTATCTTGTTAGCCTAGCCTGCTATGACAGTTAGCGTAGCTGGCTCTCAAATGAAGCTGTGCTACATGCAGATAATGTAGGAACAAGTATTCAGTTCATACGTCAGCATCAAAGCCCCTTTCTCACTTTCAGGGGATGCACAACCCAGAAGGTTCTGGTTTGAAAGTGGATTTTCAAGCTGTTTGACATTAGCTTTTTTCCATCACAAAGTTAAACAAACATTGATAATACCTTGTTTTTCTGTGGAATCGGAATGTTGTTGTACATCCTGTGACATCAGCGAGAGGTTTTCTGGAATCGTCAGTGTGGTGCCAGAGGCGTGTTACTGGGTCTGTGGTTCTGCTGCCGTTGTTTTTGTCGTTTCTCAGCGTGGTACATCATCAAACCGTGTACTTGGAACACGTAACCTTACCTTCACACTAGAGGTGGGCGGATCGATCCTAATATCGATAATATCTATACCAACGCTGGTATTGATATTGAACGATCCTCGTGTAAAAAGATCAATACTCAAGCTTTTTTTCTCTCCCGCACGCACTGACTGCTGAGCACGCAGATTCATCGGTGTCTTCTCTGTCTAAGAGCAGCGCTGCGCTGTGTGACACAACACGGAGCAGCGCACCCTTGTATTGTGGTTTGTCAGCCCTCTACCTCAGGAAATTTTGTTTTAAGTTGTGTTGAGTGATATTTTTTTAAACAAAAATGTTGATTGTGATAATAAAGTATTTTGTTGTCACGTACAATGTTTGGCGAAATTCTATCCTAGGTCTTTTGGATCCTTTGGATCTATGAAGCTTAAATATGAAAAATTATTGGTATCGATATCAGCAATACTGAGCCTGTATTTACTTGGTATCGGATCAATACCAAAATTCCCGGTATCGCCCACCTCTGCTTCACACGTCAGTTCATCACAGTTAGATATACATGGAAGTGAGAACGAGGCGCTTCAATCCATGAATTTACTTGAAAAAAATTTCCTTACAGTTATATTTCTTTATTAGTCCAGCATGTAGAAGCTAAATACAAATAATACTTAGTTAGGCATGGCAAATCAAGAAAATGAAATACAGAGAAATACTGTGTACACTGTGAGTGCCACACAAATACAAATTGCACAGTTTGTTGGCCTGAGATATACATAAGTAAATATATATACACTTACTTGGAGCAGTGCATATTGTGCAGTCATGATAGATGTTTCTGTATGACGATTAGCGCCACACTGGCAACACGTTAGAGACCTGAAAGAAGTGACCACATCACAGCGCATACAGCTCCGCCCATTTCAGTAGACCTCTAGGACAAGATTGGTTCAATAATCATGAGTGTGACCCGACAGTGATGCTCCTAGTTCTCCGTCATCCATCTGTCTCTCACTGTCTGTTTCTATCTTTTCTTTCTTGCTCTCTCTCTCTCTCTCTCTCTCTCTCTCTCTCTCTCTCTCTCTCTCTCTCTCTCTCTCTCTCTCTCTCCTGCAGGTGTCACTGGTGAGTCTGGCAGCCAACACGTTGGGTTATTCAGATTTGGCAGCCATCAAATCTCTGCGAACACTGCGGGCGCTGCGGCCCCTCAGGGCTCTGTCCAGATTTGAAGGCATGAGGGTAAGAATCAGTATTAAAGAAAACAGATGCGGTCGGGCACGGTTCAAGGTCGAGGAGCGCGTCCTTTGCCTCTCCATCACGATCATCGCCCCCTAGTGACAGCTATTTATTTGGTTATGACATGTATGACATTCGTCATGACCTTCTTGATCAACATCATTTTGCGCCCACCAAATAAAGAAGTGAATAAATAAATAGATAAAGTGAAAAATATGAGAAATGTTGCAGCTTTTGAAGTCGTCGGCTGATCATCTGCAGCACCTGGTAGTCCCTACAAAACATAGGCAACAGTCTTGGAAAGTCAGGTGGCTCCCTCTTGTGGCAATTAAAAAAAAAACAACATTTCTGTTTGGTTTTCTGTTCATTGAAACTTGATTTGAAAGTGAAATCAATGAAATCAAATCTTGATCACTTAAAATCCAAAATCTGAAACCAAGTAGCTCCGCAAAGGCCAAATATACTAAACAGAAAAACAAACTCAGATTACTGTACAATACTTCTGGATGTGTGTTCTTGATTTGGCCCCCATTCATTTACATGATCTGAGGGTTTTGGGTAATCTTCAGATGCACTTTGGTGTGCAGCGTGTATAAAGTGATGAGTTTGAAGCCGATGGCGATTAAAAAGTGCGATAAATATTATGACGCTGGTTTTGTGACCGTGTGGTGACGTTACCGCCATCTAACTGAAGGTGATGTAAATGAAGCGCTCGTGTCACTCTCCTCGTGTCCGGGTGGGTTTGAAACCTGCATCTTCTCACCTGGTCATTGGCCTCATCCAGCACCGCTCGTCTCAGTCTGCTGCTCTCTCATTGGTTCATCTGGCTCAATCCTTGCAGTATTTCTCCACCGCTTTGACTAATTTATTCCTCCACAGAATTTTTTTCCTCTTGCAGACTGATTTATTTATTCATTTATTTATTTTTTGAATGGACTAATTTAAACTGCATGTCTCATGAAGAAGCAACAAGTATTTTTCTGATGGTGTGTGTGTGTGTGTGTGTGTGTGTGTATGTGTGTGTGTGTGTGTGTGTGTGTGTGTGTGTGTGTGTGTGTGTGTGTGTGTGTGTGTGTGTGTGTGTGTGTGTGTGTGTGTGTGTGTTCCATTCATCAGTATTACTGACAGCATCAGAGTCGGTGTCCTGCACAAACCACAGAAACACATCTTAAATATGACTCTGAAATCATTCTTAAATGTCCTGGAAGTTGTGTTGAAGCATGAGAATACACTGAGGCAAAGGATGAATGAATTGAAAGATTTCTTGTCATGAATAAACACCTCGGTGTTACATCTGCAGTGGCGGCTCCAGAGAGTTTATTATTTTTATCATGGGGGGGGCAGTATCGTTATACGTATGCTACTGGGGCAACTGAATTAGTAGTAAATGTGTATTTTGTAAAGTTTAAGTAAAATGTAATTGTGTAACATGTTAATTCATAAATACAGCACACAACATGATTAAGTATATGCTTGTTTGTTTTAGCTAGTTTGGGACCTTCTGCCACTTATACCCCACTGTGACTTATATACCCAAAAAATCAATCATTACACTATATCAGTGGGCAAAAATGCCAACTGAAAGAAAATGGTAAATGGACTGCATTTATATAGCGCTTTTCCATCTGCATCAGACACTCAAAGGGCTTTACAATAATGCCTCACATTCACTCCGATGTCAGGGTGCTGCCATACAAGGCGCTCACTACACACCGGAAGCAATAGGGGATTAAAGACCTTGCCCAAGGGCCCTTAGTGATTTTCCAGTCAGGCTGGGATTTGAACCCAGGATCTTCTGGTCTCAATCCCAACGCCTTAACCACTAGACCATCACCTCCCCTAAAAGGAAAATGAAAATCAAATGGACAGAAGGGTGAAAGTTTTATTGTAGTGTTTACAAAGCTGTGTGTCTGTCCATGTTTTATGTTGTCCAAACTGCATTGGTTAGTATTGGTTGTATGTTGTCCATCACATGTTTATTTGTCCATGTTACTTATTTTTGGAAATTGAAAGTCTTTATGTTAAGGAACAGCATATGCTGTGGTGTGCACATGTACTACTGAGTTCCTGTTGTTAAACTTGTCCACAGGGACACGTTGTTTTAAAAAGTGTATTCCACACACAGAAAAACAAGTGTAACTTATGCTCCAGAAAATACACTACAAATTTGTGAAAATTTACACAGATTTTTTTATTATTATTATTATTGTTGCTTTTTTTTTTGTTTGCTTGTTTCAGTACACAGCTAACAACTAACAAAGCTGCCAGGGAAGCGGTTACTTTCCTTTAGGCGGTGCTGTTCTCTTTTTTTCCACTTTAGACTTTGGCGCTCATGTTTTCAGCTTTATCTCGTGACCCTTAATTGGATTAAGCAGTTGAAGATGAGTGAGTGAGAGTTTTCAACTTCACCAGATTCTAGTTCCTGGATAAAACTGTTTGACAAGAAGCCAAATCAAATGGAATTGTTTTAAATTTGTTTACTACATCTTCCTGTGTAGCGTAAAAAGAGATCTGTTGGGGCTACGACCCTCCCCGTAAACTTCACCCTGGAGCCGCCTGTGGATGTCAGCAATATTAGTTCACGTAACTTTGATCAGCTTCTTCTGTACAACTAAACACATCTTCCAGTTCAACACATCAAAAGTAAAATGAAACCCAGATTTTTAAATTTGAAGATGAAACAAAGAATAAAGCCGAGCGAGGAGTGCAGGACGCTGACGGCTTCACTGGACGCTGTGCATGCTGGGAAAAAAGCCTGCAGTTTCACTCTCTGCATGATCCTCTCTGCTCTTCTTCATCTGGATAATAAGATTAGCCACCCTGTCAATTTACAAATGCTCCACACTCAGCACCACACTGCTCGCTCAGCATGGCATTCTGGGTAGGAGCAGTGTGTTGTGGGTACAGTGAGAAGGGTGGGGCAGGGTGGGATTTTGGGCGTGTGTGTGTGTGTGTGTGTGTGTGTGTGTGTGTGTGTGTGTGCTGACATTAGCTGACTCAGCACTCGTCTCTCTCTAACTGTCCTGCTCAACATGAAGGGATTTGTGCAGCGACGGACGTTTCTTTTTTCTTTTTGTTGTTGTGTTGCGTCGGCTTCAGGTGGTGGTGAACGTCTGAACATGTGAATGTGTGAACATTGGCTACTTTAAGCATGTTGTCCTCAGATCACCCTGTTCAGTACCACGACAGAAAAAGTCCCTTTTTTCCCCAAATAAATACACATGATGAAGGTTACTTCCTGCAGAAATCCATCATGTACATAACAAAGACAAATGATGATCCCAAACACGTTTTGTCATTAGATTGTTACAAAATGAAGACATGTTCCAGCAAATGGATGGTTCTGTAATGGAGTAGTTCTTCAGGACTTCCATCCATCACCTGTTTTTATTTATTTTTATATATTACACTTTTGGTTTGTCCCGGATGCTCACAGTTGACACAGTGCATCTGCTGTAGATCCACATATATATTGAGGATTTATTTCATTCATTTAAAAGAAAAAACAGAAAAGCAAAATTAACAAAACATTACAAACCATTGAACGAAAAGGAGCAGTTTGGAAGAACAAGTCTTATATATTCTGCCCCTTTTTTACAATACAATCTTGCAAAGCATCATCAATCGACATCATTGCATTTCTATGACTTTGTCACATGCCACCGACTTCTTTCCTAATTTTAACCATTATTTAAAAGACTACATCCCTAATAGATTACATTTTAAACTTCAAACATTCTAAACATTATTAACAGATTACATTTTTGGCTTTGTCACAGCCCACTGACTTATTTCATAGTTTCATACTTACAAAATACATCAAGTTTAATACGTTTTTTAAATAATTTAAGCGACCTTGATTCTTTGATTTCTTTGTTGAGGTTGTTCCATAATTTTACACCATTTACTGCAATACTCCGTTCCTTTATCTTGGTTCTGAATCTTGTTTTTTTAAAGACTTCTGTGTCCTTCAAATTATAACTACTTACTCTTTTTTCAAACATATTTTGAATGTGTATTGGTAAGGTATTGTTGTTCGCTTGGTACATTATTTGTAGTCATTTCAAATCAACTAAATCATGAAATTTAAGTACCCTATACTTAATGATCAGTGGATTAGATGGATCTCTAAATCGACTGTTGCCAATCACTTTTAAAGCTCTTTTCTGCAAAATAAATAAAGCTTGTGTATAAGTTGTACATGTTGATCCCCAGATTTCTACACAATAAGTCAAATATGGAACAATCAAAAATTGTACAATGTTAATAAACCATAACTATTTAATGAATATTTAACTTGCAAACATGCATTTAACATGCAAAACAGCAATGGCTTTCACTATCTTTCCTTTTATGTAATTTATGTGTGACTTCCATGTAAAATCTTCATCAATCATAACTCGTAAACATTTCGTTTCTTTTACCCTTTGAATGTCCATTCCATCTATTTTTATTGACACATCATTTTTTAACTCTGTCATTAAACAATCTGAAATTTGTTTTATTAAGATTAACTGACAATCTTTTTATATCAAACCGATATTTCACTTTTTCCAACTCTGTATTTATCACTTGTGCTACTTCCTGTATATCTGATCCAGAGTAAAATAATGTTGTGTCGTCAGCAAATAAAATGCTACCAAGTACATTAGATATATTCACAAAATCATTGATATACAAAATAAACAGTTTGGGTCCAAGTACCAACCCTTGTGGTACTCCACACATAATATTACACAATTCTGATTTAGTATTATTTATCTGAACAAACTGTTTTTTATTTTCTAAGTAGCTTTTTACCCACTGATGTGATTGAAACCACTGCGCTGCGGTGGTTTGAATCATATTTGTCTAATAGATTACAATTTGTTCATGTAAATGGGGAATCTTCTTCACAGACTAAAGTTAATTATGGAGTTCCACAAGGTTCTGTGCTAGGACCAATTTTATTCACTTTATACATGCTTCCCTTAGGCAGTATTATTAGACAATATTGCTTAAATTTTCATTGTTACGCAGATGATACCCAGCTTTATCTATCCATGAAGCCAGAGGACACACACCAATTAGCTAAACTGCAGGATTGTCTTACAGACATAAAGACATGGATGACCTCTAATTTCCTGCTTTTAAACTCAGATAAAACTGAAGTTATTGTACTTGGCCCCACAAATCTTAGAAACATGGTGTCTAACCAGATCCTTACTCTGGATGGCATTACCCTGACCTCTAGTAATACTGTGAGAAATCTTGGAGTCATTTTTGATCAGGATATGTCATTCAAAGCGCATATTAAACAAATATGTAGGACTGCTTTTTTGCATTTACGCAATATCTCTAAAATCAGAAAGGTCTTGTCTCAGAGTGATGCTGAAAAACTAATTCATGCATTTATTTCCTCTAGGCTGGACTATTGTAATTCATTATTATCAGTTTGTCCTAAAAGTTCCCTAAAAAGCCTTCAGTTAATTCAAAATGCTGCAGCTAGAGTACTGACGGGGACTAGAAGGAGAGAGCATATCTCACCCATATTGGCCTCTCTTCATTGGCTTCCTGTTAATTCTAGAATAGAATTTAAAATTCTTCTTCTTACTTATAAGGTTTTGAATAATCAGGTCCCATCTTATCTTAGGGACCTCGTAGTACCATATCACCCCAATAGAGCGCTTCGCTCTCAGACTGCAGGCTTACTTGTAGTTCCTAGGGTTTGTAAGAGTAGAATGGGAGGCAGAGCCTTCAGCTTTCAGGCTCCTCTCCTGTGGAACCAGCTCCCAATTCAGATCAGGGAGACAGACACCCTCTCTACTTTTAAGATTAGGCTTAAAACTTTCCTTTTTGCTAAAGCTTATAGTTAGGGCTGGATCAGGTGACCCTGAACCATCCCTTAGTTATGCTGCTATAGACGTAGACTGCTGGGGGGTTCCCATGATGCACTGTTTCTTTCTCTTTTTGCTCTGTATGCACCACTCTGCATTTAATTATTAGTGATCGATCTCTGCTCCCCTCCACAGCATGTCTTTTTCCTGGTTCTCTCCCTCAGCCCCAACCAGTCCCAGCAGAAGACTGCCCCTCCCTGAGCCTGGTTCTGCTGGAGGTTTCTTCCTGTTAAAAGGGAGTTTTTCCTTCCCACTGTAGCCAAGTGCTTGCTCACAGGGGGTCGTTTTGACCGTTGGGGTTTTACATAATTATTGTATGGCCTTGCCTTACAATATAAAGCGCCTTGGGGCAACTGTTTGTTGTGATTTGGCGCTATATAAAAAAATTGATTGATTGATTGATTGATGTGCAATCCCTCTTATTCCATATTGTTGTAACTTGTGAAGCAATCTTGAATGATCGATAACATCAAAAGCTTTTTTCAAGTCAATAAAAACACTTACCATATAATCCTTATTATCTATTGCTGTTGATATTTTCTCTGTTAATTCCATAATTGCCATAGCTGTCGAATGTTTTGTTCTAAATCCATACTGAGCATTATTTAAAATATGATGTTTCTCAGTGAATTTATCCAACCTTGTCACAAAAACCTTTTCCATAATTTTAGAAAACTGTGGAAGCAATGACACTGGCCTGTAATTTGAAACGTTATGTTTGTCTCCTTTTTTATATAACGGGACTACCTTGGCAATTTTCATTTCGTCTGGGAAAATTCCTGTTGACAGAGACAGATTTCAAATGTAAGTGAATGGTTCAATAACAGTTTCTATTATACTTTTTACAGTCATCATGTCTAAATCTTCATAGTCAGTTGATCTTTTGCTTACACAGTTTTTTACAATATTCCTTATTTCATCTTTTTCCACATTGTCAAGGAAAATACTATTGACCGTATTTACAATTGTATTTAATTTATCTGTTGTGTGGGCCGCTGAAGAGGAGGTACTGCTGGCCCACCACCACCAGAGGGCGCCCTGTCTGGAGTGCGGGCTCCAGGCACCAGAGGGCGCTGCCGCCTCACAGGAGCAGCCAGGGTGACAGCTGTCACCCATCACCTGAGACGAGACAGCTGATATCCATCAACAGGGAGGTATATCAGCAGGACGGCATCTCTACCTCATTGCCGAGATATCGCTCTACCAAGGAGGTAACGAACTCAGCCAGTTACTCTATTCTAAGAGTTAATACTTTTTGCTTGTGCTTAAGGTCAGCTGAAGACAGTGCTGGACGTGACTAGATAAGTACTCACCTTCCAATCCTTCAGTGTTGTTTTTGAGAAGAGGTAGAGGTGGTGTTTCCACCCTGTGTGTTGCTGGGTGCAGCCGCACCCACACCTGACTGTTTCTGTTCCTTGCCAGCAGTACCGGATCCGACGAGCGGAGGCAGTGGCCACCTGGGGTTTGGGACTTGGCGGCTCCAGTATCCCCGGGGTTCGGTGGCAGAGGAAATCGGGTGGTTCCGGTTCGACTCGGACAGACGTCTCCTATCGTCGAGCCTGCCCACACGACACCTTTGGAATTCGGTTACTGCTGTATTTGTAATCTGTTGTGTTTGTTGTGTGAGTTCACAACAGTAAAACTTTGTGATTTGACTTTCTCCATTGTCCGTTCATTTGCGCCCCCTGTTGTGGGTCCGTGTTCCTACACTTTCCCAACAGGATATCTCGGCCAACGTCATGGATCCCGAGGGGCGTCAACCGGCTGTTGAACGGCCAATGGAAGAACAGGACGCGCAGGCGTCCGCAGGAGGGGTAATCGGTGAGTTGCAGCGGATCCTCACCGCTTTCACGACTCGGTTAGATTTAATGACCGAGCAGAATGTCCTCCTGAACCGCAGGGTGGAGGCTCTCGCCGCGCAGGTGGAAGCACGCCCTCCGGGCGCCGCTGCGGCTCTCCCTCCCGTAGACCCTGTGCGTAACATTGACGTTCCACTGGTCGTTCAACGACCCCTCCCACCTTCCCCGGAAGCATACATAAGCCCTCCAGAGCCGTACGGAGGCTGTGTGGAGACGTGCGCGGATTTCCTTATGCAGTGTTCGCTCATCTTCGCACAGCGTCCAGTTATGTACGCGACTGATGCTAGCAAGGTAGCTTATGTAATAAACCTGCTTCGCAGCGAGGCATGCGCTTGGGCTACAGCGCTCTGGGAGCAAAAGTCACGGCTCCTTCAGACATATGATGGGTTTGTGAGGGAGTTCAGAACCGTGTTCGATCACCCCAATAGAGGAGAAACCGCTTCAACTGTGCTACTGTCGATGAGACAGGGGCGTCGGAGCGCAGCTGCCTATGCAGTCGACTTCCGCATCACGGCTGCGAGGTCCGGCTGGAATAGCGCTGCCCTCCGCGCCGCCTTTGTAAACGGACTGTCATTGGTTCTTAAGGAGCACCTGGTGGCTAAGGACGAACCGCGGGATTTAGATGGGCTCATCGATCTTGTCATACGGTTAGACAACCGGTTAGAAGAACGTCGGCGGGAACGAGACGAAGGGCGTGGCCGGGCACGCGCCGTCCCTCTCCCTTCCGGTTCCGACCGCGCTCCGCCTTCCCCACGCTCCACGGCCCCTGCGCTCCGTGGGGCCACAGCTCCCCCTACTGACAAAGCTATGGACACGAGTAGGGCAACATTTAGGGCACCAGACGCACAGAGGAGACGGGCCCACGGAGCCTGTTTTGTTTGTGGTGCGATAGAGCACCATATGAGGGACTGCCCCGAGCGGTTCAACTCCAACGCCCCGCCCCTAGAGACTGGGCTAGGGGTGGGCCGAGACATTCACGTGGGACACACCCACATTGCCACACGACTCCCAGTCACGATCCTTTATGAGGACTCAACCCTGAAGGCCCCAGCACTGGTGGACACGGGCTCTGAGGGGAATCTGTTGGACAGCAGATGGGCCAGGGAGATAGGGCTCCCTCTGGTGGCGCTTACCTCGCCTGTACAGGTTCGGGCACTAGATGGCTCCCTACTCCCTCCGATCACGCATAAGACACCACCTGTAACTCTGGTGGTGTCAGGAAATCACCGGGAGGTGATCAAGTTTTTTGTGACTCAGGCCACCTCCCGTGTGGTTTTAGGATTTCCCTGGATGTTGAAGCACAATCCCCGGATTGATTGGCCGTCCGGGGTAGTGGTTCAGTGGAGCGAGACCTGCCATCGGGTGTGTCTAGGTTCCTCGGTTCCTCCCGGCTCCCGAGCTAAGGAGGAGGTCAGAGTCCCGCCCAATCTGGGGACGGTGCCGGTGGAGTACCATGACCTTGTCGACGTGTTCAGCAAGGATCTGGCTCTCACTCTTCCCCCCCACCGTCCGTATGATTGTGCCATTGATTTGGTTCCGGGCAGTGAGTTCCCGTCCAGTAGGCTGTACAACCTCTCGATCTTAGAAATGCGTACCACCTGGTTCGGATCCGGAAGGGAGACGAGTGGAAGACGGCATTTAACACCCCCTTAGGTCACTTTGAGTACCTGGTCATGCCGTTCGGTCTCACAAACGCCCCCGCGACTTTCCAAGCGTTGGTTAACGATGTCTTGCGGGATTTCCTGCACCGGTTCGTCTTCGTATACCTAGACGATATACTCATCTTTTCTCCGGACCCTGAGACTCATGTCCAGCATGTACGTCAGGTCCTGCAGCGGTTGTTGGAGAACCGGCTGTTTGTGAAGGGCGAGAAGTGTGAGTTCCACCGCACGTCTTTGTCCTTCTTGGGGTTCATCATCTCCTCCAACTCCGTCGCTCCTGATCCGGCCAAGGTTGCGGCGGTGAGAGACTGGCCCCAACCCACAAGCCGTAGGAAGTTGCAACAGTTCCTAGGCTTTGCTAATTTCTACAGGAGGTTCATTAAGGGCTACAGTCAGGTAGTTAGCCCCCTGACAGCCCTGACCTCACCAAAAGTCCCCTTCACCTGGTCGGATCGTTGCGAAGCCGCGTTCAAGGAGTTGAAACGGCGCTTCTCGTCTGCACCTGTTCTGGTGCAGCCCGATCCTAGTCGCCAGTTAGTGGTTGAAGTGGACGCCTCGGACTCAGGGATAGGAGCCGTGCTGTCCCAGAGCGGGAAGACCGATAAGGTCCTTCACCCGTGTGCCTATTTTTCCCGCAGGTTGACCCCAGCCGAACGGAACTATGACGTCGGCAATCGAGAGCTCCTTGCGGTGAAAGAGGCCCTTGAGGAGTGGAGACATCTGTTGGAGGGAACGTCCGTGCCATTCACGGTTTTCACTGACCACCGGAACCTGGAGTATATCAGGACCGCCAAGCGGCTGAATCCCAGGCAAGCCCGCTGGTCACTGTTCTTCGGCCGTTTTGACTTCCGGATCACCTACCGTCCCGGGACCAAAAACCAGAGATCGGATGCCTTGTCCCGGGTACATGAAGATGAGGTCAAAACGGAGTCGTCGGATCCCCCGGATCCCATCATCCCGGAGTCCGCTATCGTGGCCGCCCTCACCTGGGACGTGGAGAAGACCGTCCAGGAGGCCCTGACACGAGACCCAGACCCCGGAACCGGACCGAAGAACAAACTCTACGTCCCACCAGAAGCCAGGGCTGCAGTTCTGGACTTCTGTCACGGTTCTAAGCTCTCCTGTCATCCTGGGGTGCGAAGAACCGTGGCAGTCGTCCGGCAGCGCTTCTGGTGGGCGTCCCTGGAGGCCGACGTCCGGGGTTACATCCAGGCCTGTACCACCTGCGCCAGGGGCAAGGCCGACCACCGCAAGACATCGGGATTGCTACAGCCGCTGCCCGTGCCTCATCGCCCCTGGTCTCACATTGGCCTGGATTTTGTCACGGGCCTCCCGCCGTCCCAGGGAAACACCGTCGTCCTCACGATAGTGGACCGATTCTCCAAGGCGGCCCACTTCGTGGCCCTCCCGAAGCTACCAACGGCCCAGGAGACAGCGGACCTCCTGGTCCACCACGTCGTCCGTCTGCATGGGATACCATCAGACATCGTCTCCGATCGCGGTCCCCAGTTCTCCTCGCACGTCTGGAGGAGCTTCTGCCGGGAACTGGGGGCCACGGTCAGTCTCTCGTCCGGGTATCACCCCCAGACCAACGGGCAAGCAGAACGGGCCAACCAAGAGATGGAGCAGACCCTACGTTGTGTGACAGCCGCGCACCCGATGGCCTGGAGTACCCACCTGGCCTGGATCGAGTACGCCCACAACAGTCAAGTATCATCAGCCACCGGCCTCTCCCCTTTTGAGGTGTGTTTGGGGTATCAGCCCCCGTTATTCCCGGTGGTCGAGGGAGAGGTCGGTGTGCCCTCGGTCCAGGCCCACCTACGGAAGTGCCGTCGGGTGTGGCGTGCCGCCCGTTCTGCTTTGTTGAAGGCCCGGACGAGGGCGAAGAACCATGCAGACCGGCGGCGGACCCCGGCTCCTACGTATCGTCCTGGGCAGGAAGTGTGGTTGTCCACCAAGGACATTCCCCTACAAGTGGACTCCCCAAAACTACAGGAACGATACATTGGTCCGTTTAAAATTCTCAAGGTCATCAATCCCGCCGCAGTGAGGCTTCAGCTTCCGGCCTCACTGCGGATTCATCCAGTGTTCCATGTTTCCAGAATCAAACCTCATCACACCTCACCCCTCTGCACTCCGGGTCCGGCACCACCTCCTGCCCGGATCATCGACGGCGAGCCGGCTTGGACTGTACGCCGGCTCCTGGACGTCCGACGGATGGGCCGGGGTTTGCAGTATCTGGTGGACTGGGAAGGGTACGGTCCCGAAGAGCGCTCCTGGGTGAAGAGGAGCTTCATCCTGGACCCGGCCCTCCTGGCCGACTTCTACCGTCGCCACCCGGACAAGCCTGGTCGTGCGCCAGGAGGCGCCCGTTGAGGGGGGGGGGGTCCTGTTGTGTGGGCCGCTGAAGAGGAGGTACTGCTGGCCCACCACCACCAGAGGGCACCCTGTCTGGAGTGCGGGCTCCAGGCACCAGAGGGCGCTGCCGCCTCACAGGAGCAGCCAGGGTGACAGCTGTCACCCATCACCTGAGACGAGACAGCTGATATCCATCAACAGGGAGGTATATCAGCAGGACGGCATCTCTACCTCATTGCCGAGATATCGCTCTACCAAGGAGGTAACGAACTCAGCCAGTTACTCTATTCTAAGAGTTAATACTTTTTGCTTGTGCTTAAGGTCAGCTGAAGACAGTGTTGGACGTGACTAGATAAGTACTCACCTTCCAATCCTTCAGTGTTGTTTTTGAGAAGAGGTAGAGGTGGTGTTTCCACCCTGTGTGTTGCTGGGTGCAGCCGCACCCACACCTGACTGTTTCTGTTCCTTGCCAGCAGTACCGGATCCGACGAGCGGAGGCAGTGGCCACCTGGGGTTCGGGACTTGGCGGCTCCAGTATCCCCGGGGTTCGGTGGCAGAGGAAATCGGGTGGTTCCGGTTCGACTCGGACAGACGTCTCCTATCGTCGAGCCTGCCCACACGACACCTTTGGAATTCGGTTACTGCTGTATTTGTAATCTGTTGTGTTTGTTGTGTGAGTTCACAACAGTAAAACTTTGTGATTTGACTTTCTCCATTGTCCGTTCATTTGCGCCCCCTGTTGTGGGTCCGTGTTCCTACACTTTCCCAACATTATCTTCTACTATTGGTTTATTTCCCACCAGATTTGATCCCACCTTTGAGAAATAATCATTAAACTCATTTACAACTTCTTTTATATCATTTATCTCTTTATTTTCCTTGACAAGGTAATTCGGAAAAGTTGATTTCACTCCGTCACTTTCCATCACACTTTAATGCCCCATGTTGCCCTGATGTGTTATACAACTAAATAATAGTTTAGTGATTCACAGGATTGCTAAAAAAGCAGTTTGAACATAATAGTTTTGAGTTTGTAGCGTCAACAGCAGATGCTACTATTATTGTGAACACCCCCTTTTCTACTTTTTTTTTTTTACTAATAGCCCAATTTCATAGCCTTAAGAGTGTGCATATCATGAATGCTTGGTCTTGTCGGATTTGTGAGAATCTACTGAATCTACTGCTACCTTGTTTCCCATGTAACAATAAGAAATATACTCAAAACCTGGATTAATCTTTTTAGTCACATAGCACTACTATTATTCTGAACACTACTGTATGTCAGTGACATATTTTGCACTTTGTTCAATTTCTTGCTGTGCTTTGATCGTTTCACAGTAACTCTTGTCGTCTACGTTTGACCCCGTCTGGATTATTAGCTAATCTGCATCAGGCAATAAAGACAGTTTAGAGTTTAATAGGATAAAATCACAACAGGAGTGACCATGTGGTCAAATGTACAATGAAAAACCGGTTACATCAAATATCACCATGTCAGTTGTCACCATAAATGCTTTTAAACTGTCCGTGGATCAATAGGCTGAGAAAAACCTGTTGGCTGCTCTCTGTTTAAACTCAGCGGTTCCAATCAATAAAACACATTTATGTCACGTGGACGTCTAAAATGTCGCCTGCACACATTTAACTTGAAGTATTTTATAGCAAAGACACAAACTACACTTGCATTTAGAATAATTTTTTCTTTTTATCTTTCTGTCTCGGCCTCAGGTGGTGGTAAACGCGCTGATCGGAGCCATCCCTTCCATCATGAATGTGCTGCTGGTCTGTCTCATATTCTGGCTCATCTTCAGCATCATGGGCGTCAACCTGTTTGCTGGAAAGTTTGGGCGCTGCATCAATCACATGGGCTACGTCTACAACGCCTCCTTCATCAACAACAAGTCCGAGTGCAAGGCGCAGAACGACTCCTCCATGTTCTACTGGAGCAAAGTCAAGGTCAACTTTGACAACGTTGGGGCAGGATACCTGGCACTGCTTCAAGTGGTGAGACATCCAGGAGCATCAGACGTAGCATCAGGCTCACCCATGTGGGCGTCTGGGTGTGGCCTCTGTCTCTGTGGGCACGTGGTGGGGTGGGAGCTTGATGTGGTTTTGTTTGATGAGTGGTCCCTGGTGGTGGAGGTGGTGTATTGAAAGAAGCGTCCTGCAGATGGCTGGTAGTTTTGATGTTTTTGGGGTGTGCTCGGTGCTGGTGGTGGGGGGTGATGCTCTCCCTTTGGCTCCGGTGCTGCGTCTTCAGGGGCGGTGTTTGGGGGTATTTTTTCATCCAGTGGACATCGACCTTGTTTGACCTTTAATTTGGAGACCAAACATTTGACACAGTCAAACCTATTCCAGATATTAATCTTATTAGGTCAACAAATGATCTGCATCACATTTGAGCAAAAATGGAGCAACTTTAACCTTTGACCCCTGTACAAACTAAAATTAATCTTTGTCAGATAGAAAATCCAAACTATACCTTATTGGCATCTTTATGATCAGACAGATAATCTGGTGCACTTGTCATTGTTAAATCTTGACTCCTGTGTAACTCCTCCTGACCTATAACCCTGGATGGCCACCATACATTTGTGCAGGTCGTGGTGCTCTGAGGTTTAGTCCTCTTCAGTGGTTCTGGTGAGGTCAGAACTGTCCACCGGCTCACAGTCTTTTTAAGTTGATTTTTCCCGAGCGGCACGTTGTGCGGCTCTGTGTTTGTGACACGGCACCCTGGAAGCAGAACGGGCCGGCTGCAGCGCAAAATGCTGCTCTGGAGGAGAAAAGCTGCATCAAACTGGTGTCAGATGAGTAAAATGCTGAAAGTACAGCAAGAGATCTGAGAGAAAAGCTGAAACATGAAATCTGTCATCACGCAGAAACAAAACACAGAGAAACTGAAGCAGAAAGAAAAAAAAACGCTGCTCTGTGTGTGTGTGGGGGGGGTCCTGCTCCTCGTAGGAGGCTTGATTTCTTCTCCTGCCTCCTTCCCTCGCTCCCTTCATCTGTTCTTTCTTTCCATCCTTCCATTTGCCGTCTTAATTTTCCTCCCACGTCTGTTCTTTACCGCACTCACTTTTGACTTTTCCACTTCTTCGCTCTCCGTCCCTCTCTTATTTCTTTCATTATTTCTGTGACTTCTCATCACCTTAACAGCTTTCCTTTGTTCTTTTTGTTTTTTGTTTTCTCTCTCTCATCCATCCTTCACATCTCACCATCATCCCTTATTAAAAACAACAGGGGCAACTTTCCTGCGCTGCCTCTCTCCATCACTTTGCTTTTTTCTTTCCATCGCCCTCCTCTCTCTCTCTCTCTCTCTCTCTCTCTGTATTTTTACATCTGTCACTCTTTTCTTTCTTACTCTTTTCTCTCTTGCTTGCTTTCGCCTACCACAGGAGTCCCGAGAGCCTCAGATCAATCAGCGTCTGAGAGGTTTTTATTTTTAGAGTGAGTCCAGCCAAGTGGGAGGAGAGAGGGAGAGAGAGAGAGAGAGAGAGAGAGAGACGTGGGTGAGCGTTACTTAAGGAGGGATGGAGGAATTAAGGAAAGAAAGAAGGGGAAGCAGAGAGAGAGAAATGGAAAGATGGACATTAAAAAGGAAAAGTTACTTGGGAAACTTCAATCAATTTTGTTCACTCAGACAGAAGTAAGCGGAGCTTGAAGTTTAGTACTGACTTGTAGGTTCTTCACTGTTTTCTCATGTGAGGTAATTATCATATTTGTACAGTTAATTCAATTTAATTAAGCCTTTATACACTGGATACAATGAAGTTTTAACATTTTGTTTGATTTATAATCAACAATTCTTTAAATTCAAAAATATATGAAAGTACAGACTTGTCTGTGTATTCATCCTTTGGACTAAAGGACGCTGGACTCGCCGTCACTTTTCAGTGCAACGATTTTCCAAAAAGAAAAAAAAAACTGATGAATTTTTCTGAAATTTGCTACAGACATTCCTTAAGTCATGATGTGGTCATGATAAGTTGATTTTCTGAATTAATCCCCCTCAGCCCCCAGCAAGGCCCCCTAAGAAGGGGAAAAAGTGTCATTTTTCACAGTCTTTAATGTATTGCAGAAATAATAATACAATAACATGCTTTTGGAGTCCCTCCGTCCATGCCCAGTCGCCCAAAATAACAGCTATTCGCCCAAGTTTTATTAAATGATTTGCATTATTATCACTTTTTACTGAGATACACAACATGTAACGCATACATAAAAAGTTGGCTCACTTAACTTCTGCCTTGTCGCCTGGCGCGCGTGCGCTACTGTTCAAATTCAGCAGTGCGTCCTCATCAAGCTGGCTGCTTTAGCTGCTTTAGCTGCTCATACTATCCATGAGAAGATCATCCGGAATATTCATATTGGGACCAAAACACACTTCTCACCTTTTCATCTTTTCCTCTGTGGAGTTTTTTTTTTTTTTTTCCTCTCTGCGTATAGTTCTTGGGCTGCGTGCGCGCTATGACGTCATTTGTTTATGCACAGCAGGCGGGTATAGCCAGATACCGTCGACGTAAATCTATGATACCGGCCTAGCAACGCCCCAGTAAAGTGATAATAATGTCCAATACCTCCTTCTCTAATTGTGCATGAAGATTCCTTGGGGGATTGCCTGCAGATCAAAAAATCTCATTGTCTTTGAATCATTTGGGTCCCCAGGGCCCTGAGAACAGCCCAAATTAACATTTTACACACTTATCAATTTATAGCTGAAAAACTGCTCATTACGTTTTTCCTTGATTCTGCAGATAGATTCCTTGAATCAGTGTCTGTCGACCTGCACAAAGACATCCTTTGACCATTGATCTTTAATGCTACTTTCTACGTATTTGGTCATAATAACTCTTTCTTTGTCCAAAGGACTTCGGGGTCTCTTGATCCTATTTTTCTCTTTCATCTATTTAAATAGTAGTATGTTCTGTCCAGGCCCTGAAGCCCATTGGTGTCTTACTGCTTATTCCTGGATTCCATAGTGTGAAGCAGATGTGAGTGTATAACGTCCCCTGGATGGGGCGCCAGTCCGGCACAGGTTACTTCCCCAGCCAAACCCGGCACCCGATTAAAACTGGATGAACTGTAACAATGCAGATGGAGTGTCTCATCCAAGCACACAGATAGACAGTATCTGGTCTCACCTTGGAATGCTGAGATCTCGTGAGCACGATGTTGGCGGTTAATCAATCAATCAATCAATCAATTTTTTTATATAGCGCCAAATCACAACAAACAGTTGCTCCAAGGCGCTTTATATTGTAAGGCAAGGCCATACAATAATTATGTAAAACCCCAACGGTCAAAACGACCCCCTGTGAGCAAGCACTTGGCTACAGTGGGAAGGAAAAACTCCCTTTTAACAGGAAGAAACCTCCAGCAGAACCAGGCTCAGGGAGGGGCAGTCTTCTGCTGGGACTGGTTGGGGCTGAGGGAGAGAACCAAGAAAAAGACATGCTGTGGAGGGGAGCAGAGATCGATCACTAATGATTAAATGCAGAGTGGTGCATACAGAGCAAAAAGAGAAAGAAACAGTGCATCATGGGAACCCCCCAGCAGTCTACGTCTATAGCAGCATAACTAAGGGATGGTTCAGGGTCACCTGATCCAGCCCTAACTATAAGCTTTAGCAAAAGGAAAGTTTTAAGCCTAATCTTAAAAGTAGAGAGGGTGTCTGTCTCCCTGATCTGAATTGGGAGCTGGTTCCACAGGAGAGGAGCCTGAAAGCTGAAGGCTCTGCCTCCCATTCTACTCTTACAAACCCTAGGAACTACAAGTAAGCCTGCAGTCTGAGAGCGAAGCGCTCTATTGGGGTGATATGGTACTACGAGGTCCCTAAGATAAGATGGGACCTGATTATTCAAAACCTTATAAGTAAGAAGAAGAATTTTAAATTCTATTCTAGAATTAACAGGAAGCCAATGAAGAGAGGCCAATATGGGTGAGATATGCTCTCTCCTTCTAGTCCCCGTCAGTACTCTAGCTGCAGCATTTTGAATTAACTGAAGGCTTTTTAGGGAACTTTTAGGACAACCTGATAATAATGAATTACAATAGTCCAGCCTAGAGGAAATAAATGCATGAATTAGTTTTTCAGCATCACTCTGAGACAAGACCTTTCTGATTTTAGAGATATTGCGTAAATGCAAAAAAGCAGTCCTACATATTTGTTTAATATGCGCTTTGAATGACATATCCTGATCAAAAATGACTCCAAGATTTCTCACAGTATTACTAGAGGTCAGGGTAATGCCATCCAGAGTAAGGATCTGGTTAGACACCATGTTTCTAAGATTTGTGGGGCCAAGTACAATAACTTCAGTTTTATCTGAGTTTAAAAGCAGGAAATTAGAGGTCATCCATGTCTTTATGTCTGTAAGACAATCCTGCAGTTTAGCTAATTGGTGTGTGTCCTCTGGCTTCATGGATAGATAAAGCTGGGTATCATCTGCGTAACAATGAAAATTTAAGCAATACCGTCTAATAATACTGCCTAAGGGAAGCATGTATAAAGTGAATAAAACTGGTCCTAGCACAGAACCTTGTGGAACTCCATAATTAACTTTAGTCTGTGAAGAAGATTCCCCATTTACATGAACAAATTGTAATCTATTAGACAAATATGATTCAAACCACAGCAGCGCAGTGCCTTTAATACCTATGGCATGCTCTAATCTCTGTAATAAAATTTTATGGTCAACAGTATCAAAAGCAGCACTGAGGTCTAACAGAACATGCACAGAGATGAGTCCACTGTCCGAGGCCATAAGAAGATCATTTGTAACCTTCACTAATGCTGTTTCTGTACTATGATGAATTCTAAAACCTGACTGAAACTCTTCAAATAGACCATTCCTCTGCAGATGATCAGTTAGCTGTTTTACAACTACCCTTTCAAGAATTTTTGAGAGAAAAGGAAGGTTGGAGATTGGCCTATAATTAGCTAAGATAGCTGGGTCAAGTGATGGCTTTTTAAGTAATGGTTTAATTACTGCCACCTTAAAAGCCTTTGTTAATCACTTTGTCATTGTGAGCACTGTTCTAGACGCACCGCCATCTGAATGAAAGCAAACTGTTATGGTTAGAACCACGGAGGAGAAAAGGACTGGACCCAGATGCAGGCAGCAGACACAAGAGGGTTAGAGAAATAACCAGGGGTTTATTTTTATTTTCCACATAACAGAGTGAACACGGTCCCAAACCCCAAAATACTGCAATAGTCTAACAATGAGAGTAAAGTTAAAATTAAGCAGAATCCAGAAATGCAGCAGCAGTCTTCCAGTAAGGTGACAAAATCCAAAATAACCAAAATCCAAAAGCTGATAGTGTAAAAGTGGCGATAACAAAAAGTCCACTGCCAACAGGTGATGGTCTAGTGGTTAAGGTGTTGTGCTTGAAACCAGAAGATCCTCGGTTCAAATCTCCACCTGACTGGAAAATCACTAAGGGCCCTTGGGCAAGGTCTTTAATCCCCTATTGCTCCCGGTGTGTAGCAAGCACCTTGTATGGCAGCACCCTGACATCGGGGTGAATGTGAGACATAATTGTAAAGCGCTTTGAGCGTCTGATGCGAATGGAAAAGCGGTATATAAATGCAGTCCATTTACCATTTACCATTTTAATCCAATTCCATTGTTTGCACAGGTGATTTTTCTGTAAGAAATTTGGTCAGCAAAGCTTATCGTAACATCGTCACGCCGCCAGTTTCTCACGCTCTCTCTAATTCTTCTTCTTCCTCTTGACATCTGCGTAGCAATGTGCGCGGTCAGGGCGTGGAGTAATACATCAAATATGAAACGGTCCAGTATTTTTGCCAACGCTATATTTTATTGTCTGAAATCTCACATGATTAACCAATCAGATTTGCTGAACAAATGTAATTGGATTAGAATACGGAATATTGTGCATAAACATTTACATTGTACGGTGCATCTTCATAACCACCGAAGTTAAAAACAAAGTGATGTGGTTTTTTTAATGATTATTAAAGTTACATTCACATTCGCATCACAGATGCAAGAAACATCTTTTTAATTGAAACAAAAAGCATATCGTCCTGACTACCAGGATATATATATATACGAGGTCTGTCAATAAAGCAACGGTCCTTTTTATTTTTTTCAAAAACTATATGGATTTCATTCATATGTTTTTACGTCAGACATGCTTGAACCCTCGTGCGCATGCGTGAGTTTTTCCACGCCTGTCGGTGACGTCATTCGCCTGTGAGCACTCCTTGTGGGAGGAGTCGTCCAGCCCCTCGTCGGAATTCCTTTGTCTGAGAAGTTGCTGAGAGACTGGCGCTTTGTTTGATCAAAATGTTTTCTAAACCTGTGAGACACATCGAAGTGGACACGGTTCGAAAAATTAAGCTGGTTTTCAGTGAAAATGTTAACGGCTGATGAGAGATTTTGAGGTGATTCTGTCGCTTTAAGGACTTTTCACGGTGCGAGACGTCGCTCAGCGCTCTCAGGCGCCGTCATCAGCCTGTTTCAAGCTTAAAACCTCCACATTTCAGGCTCTATTGATCCAGGACGTCGTGAGAGAACAGAGACGTTTCAGAAGAAGTCGGTTTCAGCATTTTATCTGGATATTCCACTGTTAAAGGAGATTTTTTTAATGAAAGACGTGCGTTGGGACGCAGCCGACGCGGTGCGGCGGCACAGGAAAAACACCTCCGTGTTGATAACCATTTGTAAAATCCAGGCGGCTTTTGATGGCTTTCAGTGGAGTGAGTATATGAGAAATTGTTTAACAGCAGGACATGTTCCAACTTGTCCTTAAGGCTTCCAACAGACGTGTTTTTCCTGTGGCGGAGCGACGCGCGGACCCGTCCGCACGTCTTTCATTAAAAAAATCTCCTTTAACAGTGGAATATCCGGATAAAATGCTGAAACCGACTTCTTCTGAAACTTCTCTGTTCTCTCACGACGTCCTGGATCAATAGAGCCTGAAATGTGGAGGTTTTCAGCTTGAAACAGGCTGACGACGGCGCCTGAGAGCGCTGAGCAACGTCTCGTACCGTGGGAAGTCCTTAAAGCGACAGAATCACCTCAAAATCTCTCATCAGCTGTTAAAATTTTCACTGAAAACCAGCTTAATTTTCGAACCGTGTCCACTTCGATGTGTCTCACAGGTTTAGAAAAAATTTTGATCAAACAACGCGCCAGTCTCTCAGCAACTTCTCAGACAAAGGAATTCCGACGAGGGGCTGGACGACTCCTCCCACAAGGAGTGCTCACAGGCGAATGACGTCACCGACAGGCGTGGAAAAACTCACGCATGTGCACGAGGGTTCAAGCATGTCTGACGTAAAAACATATGAATGAAATCCATATAGTTTTTGAAAAAAATAAAAAGGACCGTTACTTTATTGACAGCCCTCGTATATATAGTATAATAGAAGATATACCTTACTGAATTGTCATATCAATATGATAAACGATATGACTATGATTTGACACAAAGTGCAGCAACAGTGAAAATTAAACCTTCTTAAACCAAACAGTAATAATACCACACTCATTTTGCACTCATCATAAGGTTAGGATACTGTGCCCTCCAGAAATATTGGAACACTTGGAATTTCACACATTTTAATTTGTTTATGCCATTTTAAATACAAGAAATCCAAAAAAATAAAGAATTAAAATTTCTAAAATTATCTTCCTCAAGCTCAAACTGAAAGCAAATCTCTAAAACTTGATAAAACCTGTAAATAATAATCAGTTTTATTGCCAGTTTTCTTTAGATAAGTCAGGGGATGTCTTGGACTTTATTTACATCAATTATGAAGAAATACAAAAGTTTCTTTCACGAAAACATCAAATCTAGTCTTCCATCTCAAATGGACTTTCTGTCAAATTGTAGCTGAACCTTTAGGTCTTCTTTTTAAGAAAATCCTCCACTACACCACTTCATCAGGAAGCTGGATTTTAGATTTTTAATTCATTTATATCAATTTGTAGAGATTTGATTTCAGTTTGAGTTAAGGAAGATAATTAAAAAAAATGTATTTGAAATGGAATAAACAAATTAAAAATGTGTGAAATACCAAGTGTTCCAATACTTTTGAGGGCAACTGAGAAACCGTGAGGAGCAGCATCTTACATCTCATATATAGAGCAGCAGATAAGAGAATATTTAGAGTGGAATCCTGCAAATGGTGATACAAACATCACATTCAGCACAAAAAATCCATAGACATTAACTCTTAAAAAAAACTGATTGGCCACTTGAATTTTCTATAGGCAGCCAGGTAGGAGTATACTGAAGAATTACACAGGGGTCTAAATCAGGGGTGGGCAACTTGTTGCAGAAAGGGCCAAGAGGGTGCAGGTTTTCTTTGCAGCCACTGACTCCACCAGGTGATTTCACTGATTAACTGCTCAAAGTGATATTAATCACCTGGTGGAGTCAGTGGCTGCAAAGAAAACCTGCACCGTCTTGGCTCTTTCTGGAAGTTGCCCACCCCTGGTCTAAATTAAATGATGCTCCAATCATATAGAAAACGACACCACATTATTTGCCTGATCATAAAGATTCCAAAAAGTTATAGTTTGGACAATCTGTGACTAAATGTTATGGAGTTATGAGGTAAAAGCAGCAAGAATGGTGACAAAGGTCAGTTTCAGTTTGTACAGGGGTCAAAAGTTAAAGTTGCTCCATTAATTTTGCTCCAGCTGTATTTGTGCTGAACTTGATGCTTGTATCACCATTTGAAGGATTGTTTCAGTTGTCTGCTGCACTAATAAGCCAACAGAGCGTGAACCAGCTGCTGTCTGTTAGCTTAAACATGTGTATATAAGGCAACCTGAATTAAAGGAGAAATGCTGCTTTTAACTACCTGAACCTCATTTCTGGCATAAAATACGGTCATGGTAGTAAATCTTTTGTGATGAAATACACATGGTTGGATTTGGAGGGCTCTCTGTTGGGACCGTTTACACAGAGACTGCTACCTGCTGCTTTGGACTTGAACTAACAGTCTTTTTCAAGACTTTTTTACTTTTTAATTTTTTTTTTACTTTTTACTGTGCTCCAACGCCTAAGGAAGACCTCTAACGGTCGAAACATCGCGACGGAGCACTTTTATCAGCTAACTTTCATTAGCGTTGGCAGGCTAACTAGCTTGCTAACGCTTTCGTTTTATTTTTTTTATTTTTATTTTATTTTAGCACCGTTGTCGTGCGTTGCCTGTGCTGCTTCATGGCCTGTTTGGTGCCTTGATTGGGGCACTCCTTCTGCTGAATCACCTCTGGATTATTTGCACATTATTCACTTTGTGTGTTTTTGGGAATCCGCTAGCTTAGCGTAGCTACTAGCTCTTAGCCGATTTAGCATGGCGGCTTCTCCTGTCTCTCCCGCACTTTTCTGCTCTGGGTGTGAAATGTTTAGTTATTCCTCGGCCTCCTTTAGCAGTAACGGTACTTGTAATAAGTGCAGCTTATTCGTAGCTTTGGAGGCCAGGCTGGGCGAAGTGGAGGCTCGGCTCCGCACCGTGGAAAATTCTACAGCTAGCCAGGCCCCTGTAGTCGGTGCGGACCAAGGTAGCTTAGCCGCCGTTAGTTCCCCCCTGGCAGATCCCGTGCAGTCGGGAAAGCAGGCTGACTGGGTGACTGTGAGGAGGAAGCGTAGCCCTAAACAGAAGCCCCGTGTACACCGTCAACCCGTTCACATCTCTAACCGTTTTTCCCCACTCGACGACACACCCGCCGAGGATCAAACTCTGGTTATTGGCGACTCTGTTTTGAGAAATGTGAAGTTAGCGACACCAGCAACCATTGTCAATTGTCTTCCGGGGGCCAGAGCAGGCGACATCGAAGGACATTTGAAATTGCTGGCTAAGGCTAAGCGTAAATTTGGTAAGATTGTAATTCACGTCGGCAGTAATGACACTCGGTTACGCCAATCGGAGGTCACTAAAATTAACATTAAATCGGTGTGTAACTTTGCAAAAACAATGTCGGTGTTATGTGTCGGACGCAGCTCGGAGAACCGACCAGCGTTTGAAGGACCCAGTATGAAATAAGCAGAGCACGGTACAAAGGCTAACTGAATTTAATACATAACAGTGAAAATGTAAGAACAGAAAGGTGCGGTCTGGCGTGGTGCGCTCCCAGCAGCGCTAACGGTCCGGAGCCAGAAGCTGTTTCGGACCCAAGGACCCCGCCGACACCCCCCAGGTGGCCGCAACAACCGAGTCTGTGAAAGAAGGAACCATTATGTGAGTCCACACTCTACACACAGAACACTTAAATGTGTACAAACAGCAAACACTTCCTGGCTTGATTGCTGATCAGCTTCCAACCTGCGGGCATGGAACATCCAGTTCACAAAACTCCACCGCAGTGGAAGCTGATACATGACTAACAAACAGCTCAATACAATAAGGTGTGAGGGACACCACATTTACTGACTGTATAACTGTTAGTCACAAAATCTAACGTACCTCAGGAAGTGTGCTGACGAGCGTGAGACCTCACCCCCTCCTCTTTCACAGACTGTGCATCAAACCTGGACGTTTCTCAGCATCCGCTGCTGATGAGATGGCTCCCGAGACGACGATCTCACCCGTCTGGTCACAAGGTCGAGTCTCTGGCAAATACACACTGTGCA
Organism: Thalassophryne amazonica; assembly: GCF_902500255.1. Classification (NCBI taxonomy): domain Eukaryota; kingdom Metazoa; phylum Chordata; class Actinopteri; order Batrachoidiformes; family Batrachoididae; genus Thalassophryne; species Thalassophryne amazonica. Next base: position 5,064,433 of record NC_047103.1, read on the forward strand.
CTCCAGTCTTAAATGCCAACATGCTCCAATCCATCCAGATGCACCTCAGCTGTGAGTCCTGACGAGTTGCAGGTGATCAGGGTGAGGTCCTGACAGCCTCAGCAACACAGCCACTCAGTCCCAAATGCACGCCACCTGGGAGGAAAACAAAAAGACAAACAAACCGGCAGCCAGGCCCCCCCAGCCATATAACAGTCGGACTCTGTTGTTTTCTCTGGGCCCCTCCCCAATCAGACCGGGAGTGACATGTTTAGCCGCATGTTCTCCTTGAATTGCTGGCTGTCTGAGTGGTGTCCAAAAAATGAGGTGGGCTTCATTGATAATTGGCAAAGCTTCTGGGGAAAACCTGGTCTTGTTAGGAGAGACGGCATCCATCCCACTTTAGAGGGAGCAGCTCTCATTTCTAGAAATCTGGCCAATTTTTTGGGATCCTCCAAACTGTGACTGTCCAGCGTTGGGACCAGGAGGCAGAGCTGTGGTCTTATACACCTCTCTGCAGCTTCTCTCCCCCTGCCATCCCCTTATTACCCCATCCCCGTAGAGACGGTGCCTGCTCCCAGACCACCAATAACTAGCAAAAATCTATTTAAGCATAAAAATTCAAAAAGAAAAAATAATATAGCACCTTCAATTGCACCACAGACTAAAACAGTTAAATGTGGTCTATTAAACATTAGGTCTCTTTCTTCTAAGTCCCTGTTGGTAAATGATATAATAATTGATCAACGTATTGATTTATTCTGCCTAACAGAAACTTGGTTACAGCAGGATGAATATGTTAGTTTAAATGAGTCAACACCCCCGAGTCACACTAACTGTCAGAATGCTCGTAGCACGGGCCGGGGCGGAGGATTAGCAGCAATCTTCCATTCCAGCTTATTAATTAATCAAAAACCCAGACAGAGCTTTAATTCATTTGAAAGCTTGTCTCTTAGTCTTGTCCATCCAAATTGGAAGTCCCAAAAACCAGTTTTATTTGTTATTATCTATCGTCCACCTGGTCGTTACTGTGAGTTTCTCTGTGAATTTTCAGACCTTTTGTCTGACTTAGTGCTTAGCTCAGATAAGATAATTATAGTGGGCGATTTTAACATCCACACAGATGCTGAGAATGACAGCCTCAACACTGCATTTAATCTATTATTAGACTCTATTGGCTTTGCTCAAAAAGTAAATGAGTCCACCCACCACTTTAATCATATTTTAGATCTTGTTCTGACTTATGGTATGGAAATAGAAGACTTAACAGTATTCCCTGAAAACTCCCTTTTGTCTGATCATTTCTTAATAACATTTACATTTACTCTGATGGACTACCCTGCAGTGGGGAATAAGTTTCATTACACTAGAAGTCTTTCAGAAAGCGCTGTAACTAGGTTTAAGGATATGATTCCTTCTTTATGTTCTCTAATGTCATATACCAACACAGAGCAGAGTAGCTACCTAAACTCTGTAAGGGAGCTAGAGTATCTCGTCAATAGTTTTACATCCTCATTGAAGACAACTTTGGATGCTGTAGCTCCTCTGAAAAAGAGAGCTTTAAATCAGAAGTGTCTGACTCCGTGGTATAACTCACAAACTCGTAGCTTAAAGCAGATAACCCGTAAGTTGGAGAGGAAATGGCGTCTCACTAATTTAGAAGATCTTCACTTAGCCTGGAAAAAGAGTTTGTTGCTCTATAAGAAAGCCCTCCGTGAAGCTAGGACATCTTTTTACTCATCACTAATTGAAGAAAATAAGAACAACCCCAGGTTTCTTTTCAGCACTGTAGCCAGGCTGACAAAGAGTCAGAGCTCTATTGAGCTGAGTATTCCATTAACTTTAACTAGTGATGACTTCATGACTTTCTTTGCTAACAAAATTTTGACTATTAGAGAAAAAATTACTCATAACCATCCCAAAGATGTATCGTTATCTTTGGCTGCTTTCAGTGATGCCGGTATTTGGTTAGACTCTTTCTCTCCGATTGTTCTGTCTGAGTTATTCTCATTAGTTACTTCATCCAAACCATCAACATGTTTATTAGACCCCATTCCTGCCAGGCTGCTCAAGGAAGTCCTACCATTATTTAATGCTTCGATCTTAAATATGATCAATCTGTCTTTGTTAGTTGGTTATGTACCACAGGCCTTTAAGGTGGCAGTAATTAAACCATTACTTAAAAAGCCATCACTTGACCCAGCTATCTTAGCTAATTATAGGCCAATCTCCAACCTTCCTTTTCTCTCAAAGATTCTTGAGAGGGTAGTTGTAAAACAGCTAACTGATCACCTGCAGAGGAATGGTCTATTTGAAGAGTTTCAGTCAGGTTTTAGAATTCATCATAGTACAGAAACAGCATTAGTGAAGGTTACAAATGATCTTCTTATGGCTTCGGACAGTGGACTTATCTCTGTGCTTGTTCTGTTGGACCTCAGTGCTGCTTTTGATACTGTTGACCATAAAATTTTATTACAGAGATTAGAGCATGTCATAGGTATTAAAGGCACTGCGCTGCGGTGGTTTGAATCATATTTATCTAATAGATTACAGTTTGTTCATGTAAATGGGGAATCTTCTTCACAGACTAAAGTTAATTATGGAGTTCCACAAGGTTCTGTGCTAGGACCAATTTTATTCACTTTATACATGCTTCCCTTGGGCAGTATTATTAGACGGTATTGCTTAAATTTTCATTGTTACGCAGATGATACCCAGCTTTATCTATCCATGAAGCCAGAGGATACACACCAATTAGCTAAACTGCAGGATTGTCTTACAGACATAAAGACATGGATGACCTCTAATTTCCTGCTTTTAAACTCAGATAAAACTGAAGTTATTGTACTTGGCCCCACAAATCTTAGAAGCATGGTGTCTAACCAGATCGTTACTCTGGATGGCATTTCCCTGATCTCTAGTAATACTGTGAGAAATCTTGGAGTTATTTTTGATCAGGATATGTCATTCAAAGCGCATATTAAACAAATATGTAGGACTGCCTTTTTGCATTTACGCAATATCTCTAAAATCAGAAAGGTCTTGTCTCAGAGTGATGCTGAAAAACTAATTCATGCATTTATTTCCTCTAGGCTGGACTATTGTAATTCATTATTATCAGGTTGTCCTAAAAGTTCCCTAAAAAGCCTTCAGTTGGTTCAGAATGCTGCAGCTAGAGTACTGACGGGGACTAGCAGGAGAGAGCATATCTCACCCGTGTTGGCCTCTCTTCATTGGCTTCCTGTTAATTCTAGAATAGAATTTAAAATTCTTCTTCTTACTTATAAGGTTTTGAATAATCAGGTCCCATCTTATCTTAGGGACCTCGTAGTACCATATTACCCCATTAGAGCGCTTCGCTCTCAGACTGCGGGCTTACTTGTAGTTCCTAGGGTTTGTAAGAGTAGAATGGGAGGCAGAGCCTTCAGCTTTCAGGCTCCTCTCCTGTGGAACCAGCTCCCAATTCAGATCAGGGAGACAGATACCCTCTCTACTTTTAAGATTAGGCTTAAAACTTTCCTTTTCGCTAAGGCTTATAGTTAGGGCTGGATCGGGTGACCCTGGACCATCCCTTGGTTATGTTGCTTTAGACGTAGACTGTGGGGGGGTTCCCATGATGCACTGTTTCTTTCTTTTTTTGCTCCGTATGCATCACTCTGCATTTAATCATTAGTGATCGATCTCTGCCCCCCTTCTCGGCATGTCTTTTTCCTGGTTCTTTCCCTCAGCCCCAACCAGTCTCAGCAGAAGACTGCCCCTCCCTGAGCCTGGTTCTGCTGGAGGTTTCTTCCTGTTAAAAGGGAGTTTTTCCTTCCCACTGTGGCCAAGTGCTTGCTCATAGGGGGTCGTTTTGACCGTTGGGGTTTTTCATGGTTATTGTATGGCCTTGCCTTGCAATATGGAGCACCTTGGGGCAACTGTTTGTTGTGATTTGGCGCTATATAAGAAAAAAGTTGATTGATTGATTGATTTGCTCAACAATATAAGTTTGGTGTGATTAGAATTCCATAGTTCAAACAACGTGTTCAGTTCAAATCTGGAGTAAACTTTTTTTGGTACGCAGCTCCAACTACTGGACAGGAGGAACCTAGCAGTCAATGTGACTCACTGATTTGAAAATGCAGCTCTTTCAACCAGACATGTGGTGCTGTGACATGTCAATCATCTGTGTCCAATCAGATTTCAGGAGAGTCCAGTGAAACCCCGGCGTCCGCTCTAGCTCCACCCATGCCAGGAAGTGTTTGACATTTGAACATTTCCTGTTTTACTGTGACTGATAAATTGGCACTTCCTGTTTGAGTGTGAGCTTGCCACTGAGTTCCCACGAGATTCCATGGGATCTCGTCTGTCAATCCAGAAAGTGTTTGAAATTTGAACATTTCCTGTTTTACTGTGGATTTGAACCCTAGGACCAGTAGACCCTATGCCTAATGGACAATATGACTTGTGGACCCTAGGACCAGTGGACCCTATGCCTAATGGACCCTACAACTTGTGGACCCTAGGACTAATGGACCCTACGACTTGTGGACCCTAGGACCAGTGGACCCTAGGACTAATGGACCCTACGACTTGTGGACCCTAGGACCAGTGGACCCTATGCCTAAGGGACAATACGACTTGTGGATCCTAGGACCAGTGGACCCTATGCCTAATGGACCCTACGGCTTGTGGACCCTAGGACCTGTGGACCCTAGGACTAATGGACCCTACGACTTGTGGACCCTAGGACCAGTGGACCCTATGCCTAATGGACCCTATGACTTGTGGACCCTAGGACCAGTGGACCCTAGGACTAATGGACCCTACGACTTGTGGACCATAGGACCAGCGGACCCTATGCCTAATGGACCCTACGTCTTGTGGACCCTAGGACCAGTGGACCCTAGGACTAATGGACCCTATGATTTGTGGACCATAGGACCAGCGGACCCTATGCCTAATGGACCCTACGTCTTGTGGACCCTAGGACCAGTGGACCCTAGGACCAGTGGACCCTATGCCTAATGGACCCTATGACTTGTGGACCCTAGGACCAGTGGACCCTAGGACTAATGGACCCTACGACTTGTGGACCATAGGACCAGCGGACCCTATGCCTAATGGACTCTACGACTTGTGGACCCTAGGACCAGTGGACCCTAGGACTAATGGACCCTACAACTTGTGGACCCTAGAACCAGTGGACTGTAGGACCAGTGGACCCTCCCGCTATGTTAGCATTTTTGCTGCTGACTTTAGTAAGTTAGCTGGACAATAATTCAAAAATGGCTTGAAGAAAATGTATTTGTAGTATACAGTCTTGTTTTACAACAAGCAATATGTGTTTTTGGAATGTTTCTGCTCAGGTACAGTACGGTATTTAAAAAGTGGGCTAATGCAACATGGCTAGTTAGCGCGGACACGCTTCTCTTCTGTTAGCAGTGTTAAGGTTATTTGTAGTGGGTCGTCGGTGCAAATTCGCAGCCTACAAATCAGTCAAGCTGAAACTGACTAAATATGACTAAACAGAGACACATGAAACAGAAAGAAATGAGGACAGGAGGAGGACAGAATTAGAGTGAAAAGAAGATAAAGAGGACGAGAAGGCGGACAGTTGAAGAAAGCATCTGTTGTGAAATCATGAACTCAGATGCTGAGATTTGTTAATGGAGAAAAAGAAAAGTGCTGCTGCTTCATCCTTCAGTCGTTGGCAACTTAAGAGTTGTCAGAGTACAGTTGCCAAGCAACAGGTCGCTCAGCAGTAGTCTGTTTGGCTAGTCTGCGCGGCAACAGTTGGCAGTGGCAACCCTTCCATTAGCATCTGGAAATAGCTTCACGCTGCAAAAAGTGTCACAGAGAAGCTCGACTGCACTCGTTGATGTTCCACACAAAGTGCTCGAATTTCATATTTTCTTCAAACCAGAATTTTTTTAAATAAATGAATAACTAAATTTTATTTATTCTTATATTTTGGTATGCAGGCATAATATCACATTTTAAAACCATGATTTGATACTTTATCAATTCCATTTGATACTTTGAATAAAGTTCTTCTTGTGATCAATACATGTACTGAACCCAAATGCAAGTAAAAAGTACAAGTACGGTTCTTGCAGATCAAAACAGTTAATTCACGAGATGACTAGATGACTTGATGATCAGTATAACATAAGGTGACTGAAGAATGGGGGGGGGGTGAAGAGCCCCGACGGGGGCGCTGTAATGACATCAGACAAAGACTGACTGAAAACCAAGAAACAGCGAGACAACAGGAGACAGGTGACAAAGTAAATGGACTGTATTTACGAGGTCTGTTAGAAAAGTATCCGCTCCGAGTGTCCTTAAAGCCGTCCTTAAAGCTGTAGTAACAGTCCTTATTCTCTGTGAAGCCCGTATAATTTCACCGAAAGCCAGATAAATTTTTCTAATGGTTTCCAGCTGCCAGTCTCTAACACTTTCTGAAAAAATTCTGATGGAAAAAAAGCCCAAATCATTCCGCCATTTCCTGATAATGAAAATCCGCCGAGTGGGTGGACCACTCCTCACTCAAAGCCTGCTCACAGGCGAATGACGCAACCGACAGGCGTGGAAAAACTCACTCATGCGCACGAGGGTTCAAGCTTGTCTGACGCAATCACACGTGATTCAAATCCATATGGTTTTTGAAAAAAATAATAAGGTCGGATACTTTTCTAATAGACCTTTCCATCTGAATCAGAAGCTCAAAGCCCTTTACAATGATGCCTCACATCCACCAGTTCACACGGACACACTGTTACACCGATGTCAAGGTGCTTCCATGCAAGGTGCTCATTACACACCGGGAACAACTAGGTGATTAAGGACCCTGCCCAAGGGCACTTAGTTCTGGTCTGGCCAGGGTTTGAACCGAGGATCTTCTGGTCTCAATCCCAACACTTAACTGCTAGACCATCAGCTCCCCACAGCGCATGCTCGCAAACACACAAGGAAAAAACACGGTACAAACTAAACACAGCATGTTACACAAGGGAAGGACGCGAACCCCCTCACTTCCACCCTGCGGGCTATGTTCTGGACTCCTTGGAGACATGGCGTGTCGCATGCTTTGCGCCATTCTCTGTGGAAGACGTCAAGGATTTATTTATATTTGGTTTTATCGTAGGAGGGCTGGTACTTATTGGTTTATGTGCTGCCCTGACCTACCAGAGAATTTGCAAGACGGCTGCCACCAGAACTACGACCCCTCAACTGTCCAAGATTCTCAGAGTGCATTAACCCTTGAACTCAGACGCAAATTGGATAACATCTCGGCGCAAATGCACGCCTTGCAAAGGAAGATGTCGGAGACCAGGGAATATTCATAATTGGATTTGGTTGTTCATGTGAAGCTGTTAAAGGTGTTTTTCACTGCTCAGCCATAAACATGGCAGACTTATCAGCCTCTGAAGGACAAAATGTCCCGTTATTTTCCTCCAGAAGAATTTCCACAGCCTTGGTGAACTATTCGGCTGCCTTCTTTCTTATCTTCTGCAACTCCAGCACACACAGACAGAAACTGACTCATTTGCCACTCACACATGGACAGAGACTGAAAGCATGCTCCCAACCCCCTCCATCCCCTCCTGTCCCCATCACACACCCCATCCCAGCCCCTGCTCACGCCACTCCCTTCCCCCTCTGGGTCGCCGCGCAGTTTTAGCTGCTGTAGCTCCCCGTTGCCCCCAAGCTGGCGACGGCGCAACCACATGTTGCTGCAGCCCCCCCACACTTACATCGCCTCAATTCGGATGACGGACTGCTTCAAGTTTAGTGAACATAAACAATGTCAAATGTATATGTGTTGTCTTTAATTCTGATGTGTGCCATTATTACGGTAAACAAGTAATAATTGTGGATTAATTGCTGTATCTTGTCTGTGGCAATTGGAGTGTAAATGTCTGTAAATGTCTCATTGTTGTTGCACTCGTGTAATGACAATGACAATAAATCTCATCCATCTATCCATCTATCCATCCATCCATCTCACCTCCATTTCACCTCCATCTCAACTCCATTCCACCTCCATCTCATCCCCATTTCACCTCCATCTCACTTCCATTTCACCTCCATCTCAACTCCATTTCACCTCCATCTCACCTCCATCTCAACTCCATCTCACCCACATCTCACCCCCATCTCACCTCCATTTCACCTCCATTTCACCTCCAACTCACCTCCATTTCACCTCCATCTCACCTCCATATCACGTCCATTTCACCTCCATCTCAACTCCATTTCACCTCCATCTCAGCTCCATCTCACCTCCATCTCAACTCCATTTCAGCTCCATCTCACTTCCATTTCACCTCCATCTCACCTCCATTTCACCTCCAGTTCACCTCCATCTGACCTCCATGTCACCTCCATCTCACCTCCATTTCACCTCCATGTCACCTCCATCTCACCTCCATTTCATCTCCATCTGACCTCCATGTCACCTCATCTCACATCCATCTCACCTCCATTTCACCTCCATCTGACCTCCATTCCATCTCCATCTCACCTCCATTTCATCTCCATCTGACCTCCATGTCACCTCCATTTCATCTCCATCTGACCTCCATGTCACCTCATCTCACCTCCATCTGACCTCTATTTCATCTCCATCTCACCTCCATTTCATCTCCATCTGACCTCCATGTCGCCTCCATCTCACCTCCATCTCACCTCCATGTCACCTCCATGTCACTTCCATTTCATCTCCATCTCACTAGTTTAGGGTTCATTGTCATGCAGAAGGACACAGACCAGGACTCGTCTGGTCTTATGTTACGGCTGTTTCCAGAATAGTTTGTGGTCTGGGGGATGGGGGGTTTACAGTGAAGGGACTGTGTCCAGAGGCTCTTTGGTTTGATTCCCTGACAGCCTGAACCCATAAGACAGTGCTCCGTCACTCTGACTGAAAAGGCTGTTGACAGACCAAAGAAGAAAACGTTGCTCAACAGCTGACCTTTAAAAAAAGACTCAGTGTCTGTCCTGAGGATCACCTGTAAAGTTCTTACTGTCTGACTTGTACTTGGTGAAGAGACGTAAAATAACATTCACTCAACAGTTTGAGGAGCTAAGTGAAAAATCGGAGCGTCTGGGTTTGTGATGGTCCTGGATCCAGATGATGATCCAGGCTTTCAGTGACTTCATGGACCCGGTCAGCAGAAGTGTCTCTGTTTGTGGTGAAAGTCTTGAACTTGTAGAGACATTCAGTGATCTCAGCAGGGACGTTCACGTCTCTGAGTCCTCAGCCTCTGAGATCCAGAGACACTGTGAAGAGCTTATGGAGTCAGGACGTCAAAGGTGTTTGGTGATGCTGATACCTTTGCAGGAGAATGAAGGTCCACGTTTTTGGGGTCTTGGTGCTTCCTGTCTGTCTCAGTTTTGGACTCTAAGCTAAGGTGACGACTGCAGGTCTCTGGAGGATCCTTGGATCCCGCTGGAACCACTTTATATCCAATGGATGGTTCCAGAGGACTTCACCTGTCTGTGACAGATAGATGGTTAGTATATGGACATGGGGATGGGTGGGTTGTCTGCCCGGGTGGTTGCCATCCAGGACCCCAGGCTGCTGTGTGGTGTGGAGGATGCGACCATGCATGGCACACACACACACACACCCCCCCCCCCCCCATGCTCCCTGACCTGACCTTAAATAACTGTGTGTGGAAATGAAGTATTCTGTTTTAACACAAAATGTGTGAAAATGGGTAAAATGAACTTTGAATGTTTTAAAGTCCAGATGTATGTAAACCTATGGCTTCACCATCATCCACAATATGAAGACATGAATCAGTTTGAAATCCAACTACATCCCATAAGATGGAAATGTTTGAGAATATTTTGCATCCACCAGTGAAGTTGGAGGTCATGTTTTCACCTCTGTGTGTCTGTCTGTCTGTCTGTCTGTCTGTTTGTGATCAGCCTGTAACCTGTAGTTTTTCACATATCAGTATGAAATTTTCAAGGTCAAACAGCAAAGTCAGGAAAAATCTGGGAAAATGGGAAAAATCTCTATATAAGTTTCAAAATTCATAACTGTCAAAAAAAAGATCAGATTTCTTTTATATCTGACAGCGTTCTGTAGGATGGTATCCTTTATCGACTGACAAAGTTTGATCCGGATCTGATCCAGATTACAGATTTTGTATCCATTTAAATTTAACATTGAAAACCCCATTGAATGTATATTTTACATTATATCTTAATCAAACGTGCCCCGATCACTCTCATGTTTGATAGTGAGGTGCAGACTGACACTCACTATCACCTGACAGTTTGATCCGGATCTGATCTGGATTGTGGATTTTGTGGACATTTGAATTTAACATTAAAAAGCCCATTTGATGTACATTTTGCATTATATCTCAAAAAAAAAGTGCCTCAGTCACTCTCATATGTGACAGTGAGGTTCAAACTGACACTCTCAATGAGTAGAGTAACTTTGATCCACATGTGATCCGTTTTTCAGATATTAACGTTGAAAAAAAAAGTAAAAATTTCTGGAATTGGAAGTAATGTAATTATCTAAATTTTATTGTTTGTACCGGCGTCGGTAAGTGTGATTTGTTGGAGGCGTGTCTGTGACTCGGTCCACAGGTACCCACGTCCCGTGGCTGCTGTGTGGGTTAAAAACAGGAGCTCAGCCCGCCGTCTTTTACAGCGTGCCCCCTGTCGCTCACATCTGACAAATCATAATAATAACACTCGGTAACCCGTGGCGACGAGTTGATTTCAGGTCCGAGTGATGGACAGCAGCTGCCCACTCAGACTTTCTCTCAGCTGATTCTGCACATCTGCTTTCTGGCTTTTCTTCCTCGTCTTCTTTTTATTTGTCCTTTTTTCTGCTGTCTCACTGTTTTGTCCTTAAAAGGTTCTTTTACTGTTTTTTTTTTTTTTTGTGGCGTTTCCATGGCACTCTGACTTTCTCCGTCTTAATTTGCTGCTCAAACCTTTTGGTTCACATGTTCACTCGAGTACCGGAAACATGCAGGACATCCGTCTGCTGACGCAGATGCTGAGAAAATAAAACTGGGTGAACACTTAACACGCTGGGCAGGCGCGCACACATGCGGCGATATAAATGGAAATCCAAGGGTTTTGCCCTTTTTTTTAGATTATTTGTGGGATAAAATGTGCCTAAAAGTCATTGACGCGTCTGAGAACTAAAGACACAGTGAAATCCTAAATCAGGGTGGGCAACATGTTCCAGAAAGAGCCAAGAGGGTGCAGGTTTTCTTTGCAGCCACTGACTCCACCAGGCGATTTCACTGATTAACTGATTCCATCTGCTCAAAGTGACATTAATCATTCTGAGCCCTTTACAACGATGCCTCACATTCACCAATTCACACAGACACACTCGTACACCAATGTCAAGGTGCTCACTACACACCGGGAGCAACTAGGTGATTAAGGACCTCACATTCACACACTGATGTCAGGCACTCAAAACACCCCCTGGAGCAACTCTGGGATTAAGGAGCTTGCCCAAGGGCCCTGACTGATTTTTGCAATCTAACAGGGGTTGGAACCGATGATCCTCTGGTCACAAGCCCCACTGCTTTAACCACTTGACCATCATGTCCACCATCAGTGCATTTCAGTATATTTTTGCTATTTGAGCAACAGTGAAGCACCAAAGATGTGAGGAGACCTAAATGGGGACCCTCCTAAAGCAGCTCCAGCTGAGTACCTTATATTTTGCTTTACAGGATGAACTCATGTCGGAAAGAGGTTTTGTTCCATAATACGTATTAGCCAAGTTAACCTAAGGTCGTCTTTTTAAAGTTTCTGACAGTATAAATACTCTGAGCTGTGTACTACTGCTGGACAGACTTTGTACTAAGAAATGTTCCATGCTACAAATCAAATTTCTGGACCAGATCAGTTGAGGCTCTGGTTAAGGACATGCAGCAAAGGTCGTGTCAGGGTTAAATCAGGGGTCCCTGTTGAATGTACTCACCATATCTCAAGAACTAGATGAGCTCTTCAAACATGGTTTTTCTGCAAAGTCCACTGCTGTCTGGGGTCTGACGAACGTCTCAGACCCTTGATGTCAGTGAGGCCACATGATGATGTCAAGCAAAGTCAAAGTTAATTAGTGATGAAAAAAATCACTTTTACAGTCAGGTTTCTCAAGACGAGTCAGGGGATGGATACCTGAATATTTCCAGTCCTTATATTGAGAACAAATTGCCACCGTCCCAAACGTTTTTGGAATGTGTGGCAGGAATGGATGTAATTCAATTCAGTTTCAGTTCATTTTCATTTATATAGCGCCAAATCACAACAAAGTTGCCTCAAGGTGTTTCACCCAAGTAAGGTCTAACCTTACTAACCCCCAGAGCAAGAACACAGGAGACAATGGTAAGAAAAAAACTCCCTCTGAAGATAATAAGGAAGAAACCTTAAGCAGACCAGACTCAGAGGGGTGGCCCTCTGCTTAGGTCATTCTAACAGTTACAAGGACGTATAGTAACAAATGAAGGTCATCACACAAAACATGAAATGTCGTGGGTTCAATCCAACCAATCCAGTCCACTTTATTTATATAGCACATTTAACAACAAAGACGTTCCAAAGTGCTGCACATAGAATCATGATAGATAAAACCCCATTAGTCAGGAAATAAATTAAAAATAAGAAAATTAACAATAAAAATAAGTAGAATGTGCAAGATAAATAAATAACTAAATACATACATACATACAGCATACAAAAGATAAAACCAATAAAATCTAAAAAAATAAAAATAAAAACAAAACCAATAAAACAGAGGACTACACAACTCACTCAGTGTTAAAAACCAGAGAATACGAGTGGGTCTTCAGACGAGACTTAAAACACTCCACTGTGGGGGCTGTTCGAACATGGAGGGGCAGAGTGTTCCAAAGTCTGGGGCCAGCCACAGAGAAAGCCCTGTTCCCCCTGGTTTTAAGTCTCGTCTTGGGTACCATGAGCTGGAAATGGCCCTCAGGGTTCATGCAGTCTGCAACGTTTTCAGTCTCCATATCGTCACAGCTTTTTCTGGTTTATAAATGTGTGTTTTTATCACCAGTTCTGTCTCAGAGTAAAATCTGAAATAATTTCCGGTTCGGTCAGAATGTGTTCATTGTCACATGGTGCAGCTTCCATCTGTTTGTTTGTTTGTGTATTTTTAAGGCCACGTTTAAAGGCTGGATGGAGATCATGTACGCAGCAGTGGATTCACGCGGGGTAAGTTCAGTTCAGATGCTTTCTCCATGTTGGGTCCATAAACAGCAAAAGAATCACTCTCGCAGTGTAAAAATAAGGCCAGAATATCACAACATCTGTCTGTCCGTCCATTCATCCCTAGCGATCATTTGGCGAGAGGCGGGGCTCACAGCGCCAAATATCACAAAAGTAAAATAAAACAAACTAAACTCTCACATGTGCCATCATTTGCATTATTAGATGCGCACTCAGCGTTAAAATCAGCAACCTGAGCCAGCCAGCTAGCATGTAGCATTAACGCTCGACATAATAGCAAGCTAGCTCACGTTTGTACATTTATTACTGCCAAAATTTAAAAACACCAGTTATCTTAGAAATAACATCACTGGTAACTGAGTCACCAAAATACAACACAATTACTGTATTTTCCAGAGTATAAGTCTTGTTTTTGTTTGCTTTTTTTTTTTTTTTTTTTTTTACTAGTTTGTGAGGTCCTGTGACTTATACTCCAGTGTGACTTATGTGGGTTTTTCTTTTTTTTTTTTAGCAAATACGACTTATACTCTGGAAAATATGTAATCAGGTGTTTAGTGATGACAACAGAGAACAACGTTGTGGAATTGTAAGAACTACTGTAATGATGGTATAGCGCAGTAGAGTTAGCGCAAAGCTAAGAGTTGAGTATTTAATTTGTGTACTCTTGCATGTTGTTTGTTTGTTTACTGTCAGGTTGAGGAGCAGCCAATCCAGGAGATCAATCTCTACATGTATCTCTACTTCGTCATCTTCATCATCTTCGGCTCCTTCTTCACCCTCAACCTCTTCATCGGCGTCATCATCGACAACTTCAACCAGCAGAAACGAAAGATAAATACCACAGGAAACACGCACGCACACACACACACACACAGAGTGATGCAGTAACAACAGTTTAATTATTTCAACTAAAGCAACATTTTGGATTTTGTGGCACAAAATTCCACAGGGACACAATGTTCTGCATCAGTGGTGGGAATAACTAACCAAAAAGTTAGCTTTGATAACCGCTAATCCGCTAACTGAAAAGTTAACTTTTGTAATGCTAAACTGATAAACCGCTAAAAAATTTTGTGGAAGTTACAGCTAACTGCTAACTTTTAGTATTGACTTGGTACACTGTCGGCTGCTGATGAGCCAGTTTCAAGTTTAAGCACCGTCGAGGGTTCTGAGTAAAATCAAAAGCGATCACAAACCCAAAACGAAAAACGAGCCAGAGCTTCTGTCTTTATGGACACTGTACACTGCTCACTGCTGTAAGGCAGTGTCATTTACTTTCCACATACAACAACACAGGCGTGTGGAAGGAGACATGAAAAACAACAGACTTTTCACTTATGGTTTCATTTATAAGCAAAACTAATTCTGAACAGTTTATCGACATTAACGTCAACTCTGTCATTTTTACAAAGTGAAAATATCGCAGTAATGCGCTAGTTCTGAACATTTCAGCATTAATAGATACGTGTGCCGAAAGGCATTATGGGAAATGAGTCTCCTCTCAGTCACTGGTTGGTTTATTTATTTGTAAATACAACACACAAGTTACTGCAACATGTGTGTTGGTTTTTACAAATAAATGTGTATTTATAAATATGTCATTTTTTTCATTTGTAAAAAAAAAAGACATTTGCAAAACTGTAAATTCTGTTTGTGAAGTGTAATTCAGCGCAACGAATGGCGATGATGAACGCTATTCACACTCCCATCCAGTAGATGGCAGTGTTCTATGCATGTTGATGGGGGGTGTGACTGAGAAGAGACTCATTTCCCACAGTGCCTTTTGACGCATGTGTCTGTTAATGCTCAAACCTTCAGAATTACTGCATTACTTTAAAAGATATTTGCAATGTTTTCATTTTGTAAAAACAACAGTGTTGCTGTTATATTGTTGCTAAGCTGTCCGGAATTAGTTTTGTTTCTAAATGAAACCATGAGTGAAAAGTGCTTTGTGTTTCATGTCTCCTGCCACACATCTGTGTCATTGCATGTGGAAAGCAAATGACTTCTTTTCTTTTCTTTTTTGTTTTTGTAGCAGCAGCCAGCAGTTGGCCCACGGTCCGCCCCCTTCTGCTGGGGGAGGGCTGAGCTCACAGCGGTCTGACTGTTGCAAAACACACAACAGACAGGAACTAATATGTAAGATTTTAGAGTATATAAATGTTTTTGACTGTTAAGCTTTACTCACTATGCCAGCGGACTGAAAGTTAGTGGAACTAAATTTAGTGGAAGCTAATTGGTCCGCTGATTGTTTTCAAAGTTCGCTGAAAAGCTAATTGACTAACAAAAAAGTTAGCTTCACTAATTAGTGATTAGCGGAACTGTGCCCATCACTGTTCTGCATCATGTCTTTGACATAATAATTGTCTCATTTCTTACTGTAAAGAAGATAGTTATTTAATTTAGCTGTTACCCACGTTGTCCATCAGGGGTCAGTGTTGTGCAGTGACTCAGTTGGTCTTGTTCAATGGGAAGCGGTCACAGGCAGCTGCTTACAAACAAACATTTGACAGGTTTGTTTGACTTTTGAATGATTGTGACGTTGTGCCCTTTCAAAGCACTGACACGTCACGTGTCTCATTTAAACTCAACATTAAACACATGGTGGATTTATTTTCTGATTATAGAACTTTGTGTGTCATGTTGTTGCTTTCCAGTCAGAATATTTGTATGAATAAATATGGTCTTTTCAGGATGTGTTTGGTGAGTATATGTGAGAATAACAGTGGGGTGCGGTGGTGTGTGCTGTTTACTTTGGAGGACAGGACATCTTCATGACGGAGGAGCAGAAGAAGTACTACAACGCCATGAAGAAACTCGGCTCCAAGAAACCTCAGAAGCCCATCCCAAGACCTCTGGTAACCCCCCCCCCCCCCCCGGCCCCCCACCCCCCCCCACACTGCTCCTAACACACCACCTATTCTGTTGTATCACCTACAGTAGTGTTCAGAATAATAGTAGTGCTATGTGACTAAAAAGATTAATCCAGGTTTTGAGTATATTTCTTATTGTTACATGGGAAACAAGGTACCAGTAGATTCAGTAGATTCTCACAAATCCAACAAGACCAAGCATTCATGATATGCACACTCTTAAGGCTATGAAATTGGCCTATTAGTAAAAAAAAAGTAGAAAAGGGGGTGTTCACAATAATAGTAGTGTGGCATTCAGTCAGTGAGTTCGTCAATTTTGTGGATTTTTACGCAGGTGCAAAAAATTATAGGTTGTTCATCTACAATGATCTCCAATGCTTTAAAATGGACAAAAAAAAAACAGAGACGTGTGGAAGAAAACGGAAAACAACCATCAAAATGGATAGAAGAATAACCAGAATGGCAAAGGCTCACCCATTGATCAGCTCCAGGATGATCAAAGACAGTCTGGAGTTACCTGTAAGTGCTGTGACAGTTAGAAGACGCCTGTGTGAAGCTAATTTATTTGCAAGAATCCCCCACAAAGTCCCTCTGTTAAATAAAAGACGTGCAGAAGAGGTTACAATTTGCCAAAGAACACATCAACTGGCCTAAAGAGAAATGGAGGAATATTTTGTGGACTGATAAGAGTAAAATAGTTCTTTTTGGGTCCAAGGGCCGCAGACAGTTTGTGAGACGACCCTCAAACTCTGAATTCAAGCCACAGTTCACAGTGAAGACAGTGATGCATGGTGGTGCAAGCATCATGATATGGGCATGTTTCTCCTACTATGGTGTTGGGCCTATATACCACATACCAGGTATCATGGATCAGTTTGGATATGTCAAAATACTTGAAGAGGTCATGTTGCCTTATGCTGAAGAGGACATGCCCTTGAAATGGGTGTTTCAACAAGACAATGACCCCAAGCACACTAGTAAACCAACAAAATCTTGGTTCCAAACCAACAAAATTAATGACTCGCAGATCAAATCAAATCAAATCAGTTTTATTTATATAGCGCCAAATCACAACAAACAGTTGCCCCAAGGCGCTTTATATTGTAAGGCAAGGCCATACAATAATTACGGAAAAACCCCAACGGTCAAAATGACCCCCTGTGAGCAAGCTCTTGGCGACAGTGGGAAGGAAAAACTCCCTTTTAACAGGAAGAAACCTCCAGCAGAACCAGGCTCAGGGAGGGGCAGTCTTCTGCTGGGACTGGTTGGGGCTGAGGGAGAGAACCAGGAAACAGACATGCTGTGGAAGAGAGCAGAGATCAATCACTAATGATTAAATGCAGAGTGGTGCATACAGAGCAAAAAGAGAAAGAAACACTCAGTGCATCACGGGAACCCCCCAGCAGTCTAAGTCTATAGCAGCATAATTAAGGGATGGTTCAGGGTCACCTGATCCAGCCCTAACTATAAGCTTTAGCAAAAAGGAAAGTTTTAAGCCTAATCTTAAAAGTAGAGAGGGTGTCTGTCTCCCTGATCTGAATTGGGAGCTGGTTCCACAGGAGAGGAGCCTGAAAGCTGAAGGCTCTGCCTCCCATTCTACTCTTACAAACCCTAGGAACTACAAGTAAGCCTGCAGTCTGAGAGCGAAGTGCTCTATTGGGGTGATATGGTACTATGAGGTCCCTAAGATAAGATGGGACCTGATTATTCAAAACCATATAAGTAAGAATAATAATTTTAAATTCTATTCTAGAATTAACAGGAAGCCAATGAAGAGAGGCCAATATGGGTGAGATATGCTCTCTCCTTCTAGTCCCTGTCAGTACTCTAGCTGCAGCATTTTGAATTAACTGAAGGCTTTTCAGGGAACTTTTAGGACAACCTGATAATAATGAATTACAATAGTCCAGCCTAGAGGAAATAAATGCATGAATTAGTTTTTCAGCATCACTCTGAGACAAGACCTTTCTAATTTTAGAGATATTGCGCAAATGCAAAAAAGCAGTCCTACATATTTGTTTAATATGCGCATTGAATGACATATCCTGATCAAAAATGACTCCAAGATTTCTCACAGTATTACTAGAGGTCAGGGTAATGCCATCCAGAGTAAGGATCTGGTTAGACACCATGTTTTTAAGATTTGTGGGGCCAAGTACAATAACTTCAGTTTTATCTGAGTTTAAAAGCAGGAAATTAGAGGTCATCCATGTCTTTATGTCTCTAAGACAATCCTGCAGTTTAGCTAATTGGTGTGTGTCCTCTGGCTTCATGGATAGCTAAAGCTGGGTATCATCTGCGTAACAATGAAAATTTAAGCAATGCTGTCTAATAATACTGCCTAAGGGAAACATGTATAAAGTGAATAAAATTGGTCCTAGCACAGAACCTTGTGGAACTCCATAATTAACCTTAGTCTGTGAAGAAGATTCCCCATTTACATGAACAAATTGTAATCTATTAGATAAATATGATTCAAACCACCGCAGCGCAGTGCCTTTAATACCTATGGCATGTTCTAATCTCTGTAATAAAATTTTATGGTCAACAATATCAAAAGCAGCACTGAGGTCTAACAGAACAAGCACAGAGATGAGTCCACTGTCTGAGGCCATAAGAAGATCATTTTTAACCTTCACTAATGCTGTTTCTGTACTATGATGGATTCTAAAACCTGACTGAAACTCTTCAAATAGACCATTCCTCTGCAGATGATCAGTTAGCTGTTTTACAACTACCCTTTCAAGAATTTTTGAGAGAAAAGGAAGGTTGGAGATTGGCCTATAATTAGCTAAGATAGCTGGGTCAAGTGATGGCTTTTTAAGTAATGGTTTAATTACTGCCACCTTAAAAGCCTGTGGTACATAGCCAACTAATAAAGATAGATTGATCATATTTAAGATCGAAGCATTAATTAATGGTAGGGCTTCCTTGAGCAGTCTGGTAGGAATGGGGTCTAATAGACATGTTGATGGTTTGGAGGAAGTAACTAATGAAAATAACTCAGACAGAACAATCAGAGAGAAAGAGTCTAACCAAATACCGGCATCACTGAAAGCAGCCAAAGATAACGATATGTCTTTGGGATGGTTATGAGTAATTTTTTCTCTAATAGTTAGAATTTTATTAGCAAAGAAAGTCATGAAGTCATTACTAGTTAAAGTTAAAGGAATACTCGGCTCAATAGAGCTCTGACTGTTTGTCAGCCTGGCTACAGTGCTGAAAAGAAACCTGGGGTTGTTCTTATTTTCTTCAATTAGTGATGAGTAGTAAGATGTCCTAGCTTTACGGAGGGCTTTTTTATAGAGCAACAGACTCTTTTTCCAGGCTAAGTGAAGATCTTCTAAATTAGTGAGATGCCATTTCCTCTCCAACTTACGGGTTATCTGCTTTAAGCTGCGAGTTTGTGAGTTATACCACAGAGTCAGGCACTTCTGATTTAAGGCTCTCTTTTTCAGAGGAGCTACAGCATCCAAAGTTGTCTTCAATGAGGATGTAAAACTATTGACGAGATACTCTATCTCACTCACAGAGTTTAGGTAGCTACTCTGCACTGTGTTGGTATATGGCGTTAGAGAACATAAAGAAGGAATCATATCCTTAAACCTAGTTACAGTGCTTTCTGAAAGAATTCTAGTGTAATGAAACGTATTCCCCACTGCTGGGTAGTCCATCAGAGTAAATGTAAATGTTATTAAGAAATGATCAGACAGAAGGGAGTTTTCAGGGAATACTGTTAAGTCTTCAATTTCCATACCATAAGTCAGAACAAGATCTAAGATATGATTAAAGTGGTGGGTGGACTCATTTACATTTTGAGCAAAGCCAATTGAGTTTAATAATAGATTAAATGCAGTGTTGAGGCTGTCATTCTCAGCATCTGTGTGGATGTTAAAATGTGAAGAAATCATGAAAAACTGTGGTTATACAACTAAATACTAGTTTAGTGATTCACAGGATTGCTAAAAAAGCAGTTTGAACATAATAGTTTTGAGTTTGTAGCGTCAACAGCAGATGCTACTATTATTGTGAACACCCCCTTTTCTACTTTTTTTTACTAATAGCCCAATTTCATAGCCTTAAGAGTGTGCATATCATGAATGCTTGGTCTTGTTGGATTTGTGAGAATCTACTGAATCTACTGGTACCTTGTTTCCCATGTAACAATAAAAAAATATACTGAAAACCTGGATTAATCTTTTTAGTCACATAGCACTACTATTATTCTGAAAATTACTGTAGGTGATACAACAGGAACATCACAAGACAAAATCCCTTTTTTTTAAACAGTTATTTGTTATATTATGACACATTTCAGAGGCACCAAATACTAGAGCTGAGTGAAAGCGCCCCCTGATGGTTGGTTAAGGTTTGCCAGTTTGTTGTTGGTAAAGGTTCCCAGTCATTCACGTAAAGCTGAGTCTTTAGTTGTCAAGATGTTTTGCCTCTGATGGCAGTCACCATATCCTGCAAGATGTGGATCGGAGGATGCACCGGTTTGAACCCCAGCCTGTGTGACTTCTGCTGCATGTATCTAACCGTTTCCCTGCCAGCTGATATCCTGGTTATTATAACGTGTATTACACCAGTCCTTGTGCACGACAACAGTTGAAACCAAAGTTTCTGAAGCTGTGGGTCGGTGTCAGTGCACATTTGATACGGCGCGCTCAGCATTAGTATCTCAGGTTTGGCAATGTTTGACCCAAATGCACGACGCAGTTCAATCCACAGAATCAGTAAACCTTCAATGATAAAACATCAAATGATAATCATCACTTCGAGGTAAACTGTTTGTAGCAGAAGCAACTCTGGCTGTGGTAGTTAGTACGTAAGATAAGAACGGCCGAGAAGGAATCACACGAGAAAACTGATCCCAAGACAGACAGCAAGTTCACGGAGTTCACAGGAAGCGCTAAACGATTCACATCAATTCATACAATGACGGCACAGGAAGCAAAGCCACGGGGTTAATGTCCCGGCAAAACCAGGAGCAAGTAAAGTGACGGGTGGTGAATAGTGACACGGCGACTCTGAAATGGCCTCTATGACTGAGCGGTTGATTGATTAACAGCTGCTGGGCAGAGCTGTATGTGTAACCGCGACATAGTGACAGACCACAGGATGTGTGCCACAGCGGAAAGAATTCATGTCTGAAACAAAACCGAACACACAGATTCATGAAGACGGTGACCAAATACACTCAGTCCTTCATTCATTCATCCAGCTGCCAATAAGAACACTATGCACCGTCTGGTGTGGTCAGTTATCACGTTACGGGGTAACAGAGGTCACATGTTCCCGTTCTTCGAACGTCTTCCTCCCGACTCTTTGTTCTTTGGCTCCCCGGAGCCCCTCAGCTGGTTCTTTATCAACCTCTAAAACTGAATAAGGATTGTGTTTGTGACTTTGCAGACTTTCTCTCAGGTCTCACTGTGAAATATGATTTTTTTTTTTTTTAATCTCTGGGGATTTCAATATTCATGTCTGCTGTGGTCACTGATTTTTTTTAAACCTTACTGAATCATTGAATTTTGTTCAATGTGTCAAAGACCCGACACATGAGAAAAGGCTGATCTTAGATTTGGTTTTATTGCATGATTTATCTGTGTGTGTAACTGAAATTTGGGGTTCGGCGTGTATCTCCGACCATTTGCCTGTGCTCTTAACTGTTTCAATCTCGTGTTTGGGAACTAAAACCTGTGCCCCTATTCGTTGTTTGCCCTCAATTAATCCTCAAACTGCAGTACAATTATCAGCCCTGTACAATGACTCCATTATTTCTGGTGATGTACTCGGCACTTTGGATGATAGTCGTGTTTTTAATGCTGAAGATTGTTGTTTTTTTTTTGAGTAATGTTGACTCTTTATGTGTAGAGATTCCTTTATACTAAGGCGTTCCAGAGCACTTTCAGAACTGTGGCTTAATGACTCCACGCGCGCTCTCTGGCCTTTCTGCCGGCACGCTGAGAGAAAGTGGAAAAAAGATAAGCTTCATGTTTCTGGAGAAGCTCCTGGTGAAAGCCTGTCTGTCTATCAGAGTGCTGTTAAAGCTACTAAAATGGAATATTTTTCCAATCTTGTCCTTTGTAATAGGCATCAGGCCTCAGGTTCTTTTTAACATTTTTAACTCCGGTGTAAATCCCAGTGATAATTCCTCAGTCCTACTCTCCCTCTCCCTCTGTGAGAGTTTTCGTAAATTTCTTATTGAAAACATTTCCGCTCTTAGGCCACCTGCCTCTTCTTCTGCAGGCCCTAGTTTTCAGATTACAGTTCCACCCTCAGATGCTGTTTTTGATCAGTTTGAGCCTATATCCCTTCCTTCACTGACTAATGTATTTAAGCATGCGTGACCTACGAACTGGACCTTGGATAGCATTAATTCATGTCGCCTTAAAGAGGTATTTAGTACGGGTGGCCCTGCTATTCTTGTATGTATTCATTCTCGCCTCTGCACCGGTTGTGTTCTAGTTGTTCTTAAACATCCCGTGGTGCAGCCTCTTATTAAAAAGAAAAATATGGATTCCTCTGTGCTGTCTAATTTTAGGCCTATCTCTAAACTCCCATTCTTGTCAAAGATGTTTTAGAGAAAGTGGTTTTTATTCAGCTCCAGTCCTTTTTTGTGGCCAATGATGGTTTTAAACCCTGTCATAGTACTGAGACAGCACTGCTGCAAGTTTTTAATGACCTAACGGTAACTGTCGACTCAGGAAACCCTGGGCGGTTAGTCCTTCTTGATCTGACAGCTGCTTTTGACACTGTGGATCATGGGATCCTCCTTGGCCAACTGGAGCAGTGGGTCGGCATTACAGGCTCCGCTCTCTCATGGTCCCAGTCTTACTTGACTAATCAGAGTTCCTCTGTGCAGCTAGGTGAATTCACCTCAGCTTCAGCACCTCTTGCCTCTGGGATTCCCCAGGGTTCTATTCTTGGGCTAGTTCTTTTTCTGTTGCATATGTTACCATTGGGGTCAATTTTTAGGAAATATGATCGTTCTTTTCATTGTTATGCCGACAATGTGCAGATTTATCTGCCACTGACATCTAATTATAATCATTCCATACAGTCATTGCTTGACTGTCTAAATGATGATAAGTCTTGGATGTTTGCAAATGTTTTGAACTTAAATGAAAATAAGATGGAAATTATAATGTTTGGATGTGGTCCATCAGAATTTTCGGTGCCTTTTGGGCTCCTTGAAACCTAACATTTGGTTGTCAATGAAAAATCTTGGTGTAATATTTGATGACAGGCTAAAATTTTATTGTCAAGTTAATTCGGTTGTGAAAAATAGCTTTATCCATTTACGCATTTTATCAAACGTTAAAGGGCCCTTGGCACGTAAGGATTTTGAGACTGTAATCCAGGCGTTTCTCAACATTTGATTGGATTATTGTAACTCCTTGTGTTTTGGCGTTGATCAGGCGCTCCTGCATCGCCTGCAAGCAAAATGCAGCTGTTGTCCTCTCACTGGCAAACGTAAATATGACCATATGTCCCCCGTCTTGGCTTCGCTGGCTTCAGGTTGCTTTGAGAACAGATTTGCTTTTGAAGTTTTTAATGGTTTAGCCCCACAGTATCTAACTGAGCTCTTTTCTTCTTTAACTTTCAGCTGCTCCCATTAGGGGTCGCCACAGCAGATCAGTCATCTCCATTTCACTCTGTCCTCTGTATCTTCCTCTGTCTCTCCAACCACCTGCATCTCCTCCCTCAGCACATCCATAAACCTCCTCTTTGTCCTCCCTCTTCTCCTCCTGCCTGGTGGCTCCATCCTCAGCATCCTTCTCCCTATATACCCTGGGTCCCTCCTTTGCATATGTCCAAACCATCTCAGTCTCACCTCTCTGACTTTGTCTCCAAACCGTTCCACCTGACCTGTCCCTCTGATATGTTTATTCCTAATCCTGTCCATCCTCATCACTCCCAACGAGAATCACAACATTTCCAGCTCCGCCTCCTGTCTTTTTGTTAGTGTCACCGTCTCTTAGCCAACAGGCCCGAAGGGTGGCAGCCTATGCTGTGGGGGAGGCAAAGCAATGGGCATGGGAGACGTTCAGAGCAACCATGGAGAAGGACTTTCAGTCGGCACCAAGGTGCTTCTGGCGGACCGTGAAGCACCTCAGAAGGGGAAACAGGGAACCATCCAAGCTGTCTACAGTAAGGATGGGACTCTGTTGACCTCAACTGAGGATGCAATCCGGCACTGGAAGGAACACTTTGAGGATGCATCAGACCAGAGCGCCCTCTATAGTAGGGGCAGAGCTGGAAGCTGATGGAGGATTTTCATCAATTTCCTTGGTGGAAGTCAGTGAGGTAGTCAAACAACTTCGCAGCAGCAAAGCCCCTAGAGTTGATGAGATCTGTCCAGAAATGCTGAAGGCTCTGGGTGTGGAGGGACTGTCTTGAATGAGACGTCTCTTCAACATTGCGTTGAGGTCTGGGACAGTGCCTAAGGAGTGGGGAAAATGGGGTGGTGGTCCCCATATTTAAAAAAGGGGACCAGAAAGTGTGTGCCAATTCCAGGGGCATCACACTACTCAGCCTCCCTGGTGAAGTCTACTACAGGGTGCTGGAAAGGAGGGTTTGGCCGATAGTCGAACCTCAGATTGAAGAGGAACAATGAGGGTTCCATCCTGGTCATGGAACAACCGACCAGCTCTTTACTCTCACAAGGATCCTGGAGGGGGGCCTGGGAGTATGCCCATCCACTTCTACTGCTTGTAATGGCACTATTCCACTGGGCTCCCTCTGATTCACACACATGTACTCAGTCTTGTTCCTACTGACTTTCTTTCCCCTGCTTTCCAGAGCATATCTCCACCTTTCCAGGCTAGACTCAACCTGTTCTCTCACTACAGATCACAATGTCATATACAAACATCATCATCTGTGGAGACTCCTGTCTGATCTCATCAGTCAACCTGTCCATCACCAATGCAAACAAGAAAGGACTCGGGACGAATGATCAGTATTCTCAGGAAAATATTGCGTCTGCAGTGCTGTTTCTCTGCATGAAGCCATATTACTGCTCACAGATCTTCACCTGTTTTCTAAGCCTAGCTTCTACTACTGTTTCCCGTAACTTAATGTTGTGGCTGATCAACTGTATGCCTCTGCAGTTACTACAGCTCTGTACATCACCCTTGTTCTTAAAAATAGGAACCAGCACACTTTGTCCCCACTCCTCAGGCATCCTCTCACGTTCCAAGATTTTATTCAACAGTCTGGTCAGAAACTTCACTGCCATCGCTCCTAGACTTTTCCATGCCTCCACTGGAATGTCATCTGGACCAACTGCCTTTCCACTCTTCATCCTCTTCATAACTGTCGTCACTTCTTCCTTACTAATATTTTGCACTTCCTGATTTATTCTCTCCATGTCATCTAGCCTTTTCTCTCTCTCCTATTTTCTTCATTCATCAGCTCCTCAAAATATTCCCTCCACCTTCTCAACACACTTTCCTCACTTGTCAGCACTTTACTATTTGCATCTATTACCATCCTAACCTGCTGCACATCCTTTCCAGCTCTGTCCCTTTGTCTGGCCAATCTGTACAACTAATTTTCTCTTTCCTTACTAATAAACTTATTGTACAGCTCTCTATATGCCTTTTTTCTTAGCGTTTGCTACTTCTCTTTTCACCTTATGCCACATCCCCTTGTACTCCTGTCTACATTCTTCATCTCTCCAATGATCCCAGTTCTTTCTTGCCAACCTCTTTCTTCTTATGCTTTCCTGGATATCTTTGTTCCACCACTAAGTCTCCTTGTCTTCCTTCCACTGTCCAGATGTTTCACCCAGTACTATCCTAGCTGTCTCTCTTACCACATCGGCAGTACTTTTCCAGCTGTCCAAATTGCTTCCCTTCCATCCAGTGCCTCTCTCACCATCCATCCATCCATCCAGCCATCCATTTTCTTCCACTTCATCCGAGGTCAGGTCGCGGGGGCAGCAGCTCAAACAAAGCCACCCAGACCTCCTGATCCACACACACCTCCCCCAGCTCCTCAGGGGGAACCCCGAGGCGTTTCCAAGCCAGCTGTGAGATGTAGTCCCTCCAGCGTGTCCTGGGTCTTCCCCAGGGCCTCCTCCCGATGGGACATGCCTGGAACACCTCTCTAGTGAGGCGTTCAGGGGACATCCAAAAAAGACGCCCGAGCCACCTCAGCTGGCTCCTTTTGACGTGGAGGAGCAACGGCTCGACTCCAAGCTCCTCCCGAGTGACCCAGCTCCTCACCCTATCTCTAAGGGAGTGCCCAGCCACCCTGCGGAGGAAACTCATCTTGGCCACTTGTACTCGTGATCTTGTTCTTTCGGTCTTGTTCTTTTGGTCATGAAATTTGGCTGATAACCATAGGTGAGGGTCGGAACATAGATCGATCGGTAAATCGAGAGCTTTGCCCCCTGCTCAGCTCTCTCTTCACCACGACAATCCGATACAACGACCACATCACTGCAGATGCTGCACTGATCCGTCAGTTGATAACACGGTCCATCTGTCCCTCTCTTGTGAACAAGACTCCGAGATACTTAAACTCCTCCACTTGAGGCAAGGACACTCCACTGACCTGAAGAGGGCAAGGCACCTTTTTCCAGTACAGAAAAGACCTCTCTCACCTGCTTACTGAATTTCACACAACAGTCTTCCTCCTTCAGCTTCCACCATCTGATCCATTGTTGAGCTCTCACTCTTTTCTTCTTCTTTACCTCTTAAACTCATCCTACAAACCACCATCCTGTGCTGTCTAGCTATACTCTCTCCTGCCACCACCTTACAGTCTTTAATTTCTTTTAATTTCCATCTCCTGCACAGAATGTAGTCCACCTGTGTGCACCTTCCTCCACTCTTATATGTTACCCTGTGCTCCTCCCTTTTCTTAAAGTAGGTATTCACCACAGACATTTCCATCCTTTTTACAAAATCAACTACCATTTGTCCTTCCACATTCCTGTCCTAGATACCATATCTACCCATTACTTTCTCATCACCTCTGTTCCCTTCACCAACATGCCATTGAAGACTGCTCCTATCACCACTCTTTCATGCTTGGGTTCACGCTCCACCACCTCATCTAACTCACTCCAGAAATATTCTTTCTCCAACATCATCAACCTACCTGTGGGGCACTTCACACTCATCACCCTGTCAGACACTCGCTTAACCCCCAACACACTCTTCACATGCTCTTTCTTTAAAATAACCGCATCACCATTTCTCTTCCTGTCCTCACCATGATACAACAACTTGAACCCACCGCCGATGCTCCTGCTCTTACTTCCCTTCCACTTGGTCTCTTGCACACAATATGTCTGCCTTTCTCCTCTCCATCATGTCAGCCAGCTCTCTCCCTTTACCAGTCAGACTGCCAACATTCAAAGTCCCCACTCTCACTTCCACCCTTCTAGTTTTCCTCTTCTCCCACTGTAGAGAAGCTTGAATCTTCAACTGGACTGGGTTGCTTGACGCGAGGACGTTTCGCTTCAAATTGCAGAAGCTTCCTCAGCTAAAATTCTTGCTCTGATGGTCTGACTTCTGTCTTGACTCTTGTAGAGAAGAATAATCAAGAAGTCTTCTTGATTATTCTTCGCCTTGACTGATCCAGTATGAAAATATGATTTGTACCCTGCATGGTAATCTTGGCTTGTTTTACACTGGATGCCCACCCTGACACAATCCTCCTCATTTATCTCGGCTTGGGACCAGCACTCAGAATGTACTGGCTGCACACCCCATGTGGCTGAGTTTTCCAAGTCCCTATAGATAGGAGACCAAAAAATAAAAGGTTTTGCTGTCCTGGGTGGTAGTGACCAGGTTATCTGGTCTTCACTGGAAATGAGCTTCTGTTATTGACCTCTGGTGGTGTTTTTGTATCCAGAATGAGCTACAGGGGTTCTTCTTCGACCTGGTGGCCAAGCAGGCATTTGATATCATCATCATGGTGCTGATCCTTCTCAACATGATTACCATGATGGTGGAGACGGACGAACAATCTGCTCAGATTGAATACATCCTGTACAACATCAACGTGGGCTTCATCGTCATCTTCACCACTGAATGCCTCATTAAGATCGTGGGGCTGCGCTGCTACTTCTTCACCATTGGCTGGAACATCTTTGACTTTGTGGTCGTCATACTCTCCATCGTTGGTGAGTTCATCCAGGCTTTCCACTGTCAAATGTTGACTTACAGTTATTTGTTGCTTCTTTTTTGGGGGGGTGGGGGGCTGGAAGCTCATCTCATCATGACAAACATAATGTTGGCTGCACTCATATCCCCCCCCCCCCCCCCCAAAAAAAAAAGTGAGTAAGGCCTTGTGTTGTTATTTCAAATTGCTGTTGTTGTTGTCCCTTTGGTTGCTCACATTTTTGGTCGGGGTCACCACAGCGGATATAGACAGATCCGCATTGGTATTTGGCACAGGTTTTACGCTGGATGTCCTGCCTAATGCAGCTCCAGTTTCACCTGGAGAAACACACATGGCCACTGGTGTCCCAAAGAGGTCTCCCATCCAAGTACTAACCAGATCCTGCTCTGCTTAGCTGCTGAGATCTGATGGGATCAAGCTGACACAGAGCAGACCAGCTGCACATCCTGCTATTTCAAATTAAGTTGTTTAAAATAATCGTACATATTTTGGGGTCACTTTAAATTTTATGAATAAATAAAAAATCGGACATTTTTTATTATTTATTATATTATATTTTTATGACATCCCAAAGTGCACCTGTAGTAGAACACACCCCACACTTTGCAAACCACTGGCCGAGAACATTCCAGGATGAACCCACGTTTCATCTTTATCATTCAAATGATCAGATTTTTAATACTCTGTGCTGCGTTCAAGTGTGCGTCCAAGCGTCTGGTGTTTTTTGCATCTTTTGAAGTGTATTGAAGCTTTGACAGTGACATCGTCTTAAAACCCTCCGTTTGAATCTTTCAGTCTTTGTGAGGTGCTTCTGCTGTGATTACACTTTGATTTATCGGCGACAGACGGCTGAGCCGCTGTCTGTCGCCGACAACATGTCAAACATCAGGGTTCATCCATCTTTTCCTCAGTCTATGAGAACAACAGACAAACGAACCCGGGCCAAAACACAGACCCCTGCTTCTTTTACACACACACACACACACACACACACACACACACACACACACACACACACACACACACACACACACACACCGTCACCCTGTGGTTGAGTTATAGGTGACAGAAGGGATGACCCCAAGGGGAACCACCATCACATCGTTTACCAGATAGCTCCTCCCACTCCTGCATCTGTCTCTCACAGCTTCACACATTCTTATGTTTCTATCCTTGCGAGGACGCTTGTTGACACGATGCTTTAACTTAGCTCCTTCAGTGCTAACCCCACCCTAAAAAACATGTCTAAACCCTGAAGCCTTTGGAAGACCACAAGACAACTCTGCAGCAAACAACACCAGGTGAGAGCTGATTGGGGGAAATCAGCTCAGGTGCCCTGAGGCGTAACTCGGTCCACTGTGGAGTGAAACAATGTCGACTTCCACAAACAGTTTTTGCCTTTACACTGTGGTGTGCACAAAGGGTTAAAAACTGTTCGGACAACATCAAAACCAATGCACGGTGTAAATCTGCCATCTGCTGGCAGGTCAGTGTAACACCGGATACAAAAAGTGCAGCTGGAAAAAAAAAACTGCTAAATGTTTACAAAAGCAGGCAGGATTTCAGGTACCCAGAGGAGAAACCGCCAAATGTGACGTGAGGGCTGCTTGTGGAGGATTAAAATCCAGAGTGGTCTTCACACACACACACACACACACACACACACACACACACACACACACACACACACACACACACACACACACACACACACCAGCTGATGTAACGGGTCAATCACATCTGATTTGTCTCTGGGGAAGGCCCAGTGGCAGCTCTGATTGCCGCTGTTACCTTCACCTCCCAGGGCAACCTCGCCTGAGCGTGTGCATGCACACGCGCACACACACACACATTCTTGTCAGGCAAACAAAAGGAGCGGCACTCGCCTGATATGAGCACTGATGCCTAAATGACCTGCTTTGGTTTCAACCTCTGCAAACTGTGCACGTGTGCTCTTAGTGTGCACATGTGCACACGTCATGACCACACGGGGCAGTGCTGCAGGCTTAAATAATTCACAGTGTCCACGTGTGACTGTTCAGCGGCTGATAGACGGATCAGGTGCATTCTGAAGCTTTGGTTCATAAGTAACTGGACAATGAGACCGGCTTCCTCGAGGTGGCGCTTTGTTCCGACTCAATCAATCTGAAATCACAACAAGGTGGTTTAAGTGGAGATGCTCAGCTTTAGTACACTAAAACCGAGCAGCATGTGAAGGGTCACGTCAGGTCTGGCAGCAGACCCTGGTGCTGCGCTCCAGCCCAATCTCAATCAAATGCTTTTTTTATGCTCCCATCATCATTTTTCTTTATTTTACTATTTCTACCCATCTTCCTTCCCCCTAACCATAACCATAACCCCCACAGACCCCCCCAACACACACACACACACACACACACACGTCACTCCGCATTTTGTGCTCCCATCACAAAAATGTGGCACTTTCGTGATGGTATCATGAACCAATAGATTAATGTACTTTTCGCGATGACGTCATGCCATGAGATCAGGTTGCTTGTGTCAACTGCCCTGGCTCCTGGATGCCAACCACCCAGGAAAACAACCAGTCCATCCCCACTTCTGGAAAGTAGCCATTTATTTGTCGCACCTGGTGAAATGTGGGTGTATCACCAACCTTCTCCAACCTTCTTCAAGCTCAGTCCCAGAAAAACAAACCACATGGCCAAAATGTGGCTGATGTTCAATCCTAATGCAAGTGATCCTCCTGACCCAAGGATCCTCCAAGCAGACCAACTACCAAAGACATCCAGTCATCACCTCAGGTCACTGGTTAGAGTCCATATCTGACAACCAGACCATCAGACAGGAAGAACCAGGACCCAAAAGACTTGGACCTTCATTCTTCTGCAAAGACATCAGCATCACCTCTGTCTGGCGACCTTGTGACCCAGAAGATCTTTCGAGGTGTCTCTGTATCTCATAGGTCCTTATCGGTCCACACGAACGAGGTTGGCATCATGTTTTTAGTTTTTGTGTAAGTGACGACAAGAGAAAAAGGCTCCTGATTGGATAGAATTTTAATCAGTACCGCCACCCAAAGGTTTGGCAGACTAATTACAACACATTTATACGGTTCGATGTGGATGGATTTTTTTTTTAAACGACGTAGTGTGGATGAAGTTTTTTCCCCAAACTGAAAGGGTAAGATATTCGGTTTTACAAATATCCGACAACGTGTGTACATGGCCTTATGTCTGTGAAAGGCACTATATAAATAAATTTACTTACTTACTTACTAATATTGAGTGCACGTTTTACAACATCATAAAAGTTTTAAAACATGCAATTGCGATGACACTTCCAGGACTCCGTAAAAATGCCTGTTTTTACAAATAAAAATGGAATATTTTACAAAAGCACATTTATCTTTAAACCAACACATGACACACGTCACATTAAGGTGTTGGTTTACATAATGGATTACTGAACCAATCACTGTTTAGCACTTTTACCCAGAATGCTTTGTGGTCTGTGTTTGTTACAAAACCTCAGAATTAGTGCCTTATTCAACATTAAAAGA
The DNA here is from genome assembly GCF_902500255.1 of Thalassophryne amazonica. NCBI lineage: Eukaryota > Metazoa > Chordata > Actinopteri > Batrachoidiformes > Batrachoididae > Thalassophryne > Thalassophryne amazonica. Next base: position 5,096,194 of record NC_047103.1, read on the forward strand.
TATATGTTATATTTTAACTTTGTACAAATGACAGAATTGACATTAATGGAGTTATTCTATCAGTATTTTCAAAAAACCATAAGTTAGTATGACTTTATTTTTCAAGACCTCCGCCTGACCGGAGTGTTGAAATTGATAGGGAGCTGGCCTTATGGCTGCTCTCAGTGTGTCTCTGTGGTGAGAGTGCTGGTGTAAACAAGAGCTTCCAGCAGGGGCAGAATGTTGAAAGAAAAATGATTATTATTAGTGAAGAATTGATTTCGTGGGTGCTCTCAGGATTTGTCTGTGCTGCTTCCTGCAGGAGGCAGCATGGTCAAACATTCTTGCTTATTATTTAGGTCTTTTATGGCTTTTGATGCTTTCAAAAGCGATTGTGTTAAAAATCAATTTCAGCTCTTTAGTAACTGCAAATGTCCCATAGACAACACTGTAATTTACGGTTATCAATTATTTGTAACTTCCGATACATTTTTGGGTGGTTTATCGGTTTATCTTTATCAAAGATAACTTTTCAGTTATCTTATTATCTGTTATCGAAGTTAATTTTTTGGTTATCTGTGCCCACCACTGTACACGTCTGACGGCCAAGTCCAAAAAGGCACTGAAAGCCTGGATGTTAATCTGGATCGAACCCAGATACTCCCCTGCGATCAGAGTATCCACTGATTCCACAAAGATCACAGTTTCATTCACGAAGTCGAGGTCGGTAAACCTTTCCTCACCACTGGTTTCCACACCCCTACCCAACATCCAGTCCACCCAAGGAACTGGAAGAACCCAGAAGGTTTGTTTGTTAAAGTTTTATCTTTTATTGTGTATTATTTTGGGAAGCACTTACGGCAGGGCTGGTGACCACGTGGTTAGTCCATTTGGTTTCAGTGTGGAAGGTTCCCAGTTCAAACCCCACCTCTGCCACATATCTTCATGTAATGTGGAGTTGTGTCAGGAAGGACATCCGGCATGAAACCTGTGCCAGTTCAACATGCAGATCCACCTCAGATCTGCTGTGGTGACCCCAAGTGCAAAGAAGGGAGCAGCCAAAGGGACTTACTAATTTTTGTTCCGACATGTCTCCAGACGATTTCTTGTGGCGATGATAAAGCCCACAACAGATTATTGTGCTTTTGGTGTGTAAAAGGAGATGTGACTCGTGTCTTTGGTCTGTTGAGAAAAATGGGTGAAAGTTTGGACAAACAGATGTAACTGACATATTTTCATCTTTTTTTTTTCCAGGCATTGTGCTCGCTGACATCATCGAGAAGTACTTTGTGTCACCAACACTGTTCCGAGTGATCCGACTGGCTCGTATTGGACGAATCCTGCGTCTCATCAGGGGTGCCAAGGGCATCCGGACGTTGTTGTTTGCCCTCATGATGTCCCTTCCAGCACTCTTCAACATTGGACTCCTCCTCTTCCTGGTCATGTTCATCTACGCCATCTTTGGCATGGCCAACTTTGCCTACGTGAAAAGGCAGGCAGGGATCGATGACATGTTCAATTTTGAGACATTTGGAAACAGCATGCTTTGCTTGTTCCAGATCACCACTTCTGCAGGCTGGGATGGCCTGCTCAGCCCCATCCTCAATAACTCCCCAGAAGAGTGCGACCCCAACATGCCCCACGCGGGCACCACCATCCGAGGAAACTGTGGGAACCCATCAGTGGGTATCACCTTCTTTGTCACTTACATTATAATCTCATTCCTCATCGTGGTCAACATGTACATTGCCATCATCTTGGAGAATTTCAGCGTTGCTACAGAGGAGAGCACTGAGCCGCTAAGCGAGGACGACTTTGAGATGTTCTATGAGGTTTGGGAGAAGTTTGACCCGGAGGCCACACAGTTTATTGAGTACGCCAAATTGTCGGACTTTGCAGACTCTCTGTCAGAACCGCTGCGCATCGCCAAGCCAAACAAGATCAAGTTGATCTCCATGGACCTGCCAATGGTCAGTGGTGACAAGATCCACTGCCTGGATATCCTTTTCGCCTTCACCAAGCGTGTCCTTGGGGAGTCCGGTGAAATGGATGCTCTCAAGCAGCAGATGGAGGAAAAGTTCATGAAGGCCAATCCATCCAAGATCTCCTACGAGCCAATCACAACGACCCTGAGAAGAAAGCAAGAAGATGTGTCGGCCACAGTCATCCAGAGGTGCTACCGGAGACACCTGGTGAGGCGGCAGATGAAGGCGGCCTCTTACTTGTATCGCCAGATCAGCACACCACGGCACACAAGTGTTGATGGGCAGGAAGGAAAGCTAATATTTGGAGATGACGCACCGGAGAAAGAAGGCCTGATTGCCATGTTGATGATTGAAAACTATGGCTTGAGTCTGAAGGGGATAGAGCGGGCTAAAGCTAATTCCTCCACCTCATTTCCGCCATCATATAGCAGCGTGACACAAGCCCCATCTGAGATCAAATCGGAATCAGCTGCCGTCGACACGGCGGGCAGTGAACCAAGTGAACAAATGCCACCTGTGGCCGACCACGACACAAAGCAGGAAACTTAACCATAACAGGAACCAAAAAGCAAAAAAAGTGACAACTGAAGCGTTCCTCATCTTCGGGTTAAACCCAAATGTTCTTTTGTTTACCAAATGTAAAATGGCCAAGGAATGTTGCCGTGGTGATGTCAAGAAGCGGCGAGCAACTAAATACAGGACGAGCTGAGCAAAAGAGCAATGAGGAGTATTTACTACCTTTACTGCTTATTCCTGTTCCCAGTGAAGATTCCTGAACTCAACAAAGAAAACGGGATGAAATTTTTGGGTTTCCTAACGGGAAGCAGGTAAACTAAAGAGGCAGGAAAAAGAATGCCGGTTGTCCGAGTTCAGTCAGGTCCGCCTCCGCTTGATGCAAGGAGATCAAACTCTGGATTGCTGAGGCATCAGAACACTGACAAACCTTTGACCTTTTCAGCAGTCAGAGACATCAGAACAAGTGTATCAAAGATGTTCCTATCATTTATTGGCCTGCAGGGGGCGCTGTCCCTCACCACAGTTGATTAGTATTTACGCCTGGCTGTAAGCGTGATGGGTGTTGACTTCCTTTTGGCGTTGTTGACGGTCGACAGCTTTGTGGCTGACTTGAGACTCGAGAGAGAAGGCAAAATAATGAAAAACAAATTTAAAAAATGTTTTTCGTAGTAAAAGTATAACTTTGTTGATGTTACCAGTCTTTTAATAGCGGTACAATTATTACTATTTTTATATTTTTTAGAGTAAGTTGAATAAAAATGTACAAAATCTCCCTCTTTCAACTTTGGAGCGATGCTCGCTATGTAAAAGTGGCTGAACAACGGCGGCAAAATTAACGAGGAGACAGCGAATTCAGGAAAAACGACAACAAAACAAAAATCTGTTTCATCGCGTTTTCTTGCCAGTTTGGCATCTCTGAGGTTACGCGTGGTGTCCTTTTAGCGCACCGGGGCAAAAACTGCTTTCAAAGAGTCAAGTCTTTATTTTTCTCCTGACAAGCTTTTGGAAAACACCAAAAATCAGTTCAGTGCACAATGAAATTGATTCTTTCCAACATGTTTTTGGCCCCTGGTGGTGAAACATTGTCACAACGGTTAGTTCTTTGCTCAGCAGGTGATTTGTCTGAAAGTTTAGATTTAAATATTTTTATGTTATTGTGTTATTGTTACTATTCTCAATGTTTTATTATACAAAATAAAAATAATCTCTTTAATCTCAAAGTGATAAGAATTTTTTAAAGCATCACCTGAACTAACTGCATAGATATTCACCCCTTTAATAGAACAATTAATCCATAGTAAGTCTGGTCACTTTAGAGTGCATAATTAGCATACTAAGTCGTGGGGTGGGGAGTTTGTTTTGTTTAGTTTGTTTTGGTAGTTTGGGAGACCCTGCAACTTATATACTGAAAAATCACAAGTTTATTACTATTATCAAGAGTAAGTATAATGACTAGTTATATCAGACTTTACCAGGAATCAAAGCATTAAACAAAATAAACTGAAATAATAAAAAAGTAGACAGTAATAAAAAAAAATACACTGCAACAGGCCACAAAAATCTCAAATTAAAGAGCTGATAAAACAAAAAAAGGTGTGACTTATACTCTGGAAATATTGTAGTTAAAAGGAGATTGGTTGGGTTGAGTTAAAAGGTTTTAGTTGACTGATGTATGAAATCACTAGTGATCCATGTTGTGAGGAGTCAGTGAGGGTAAACAACACTCCAGGCAACGCACTGAAAAGCACAAGTCAGTGACACGACACCAGAACATCCTTCCTTCCATAGTTTTGAAACCCCACTTATTGATACAAAAACATTTCCAAGTCAAAAAATAACTTCTGTTGTTGATTTAATTTAGTTGTTTGTTGCTGCAAAAAACTGAGAAGACAAGTGCAGGAAGCCACCAAGACACCTGTGACAAAGGTTCTGTGGGTTCATGAGACTAGAATTGGTCTGAAGACAATGGTGGCGATGGCGACATCCAGTGGTCAGTGTTGGGTCAGGTGACTTTGAAATGTAATCACTGCTACTAAATACAAGTTACGTGGCCAGTTTTATAATTTGTCATGTAATCCATTGGATTACATAAATGTAATCTGAATACTTTTGTATTACTTCAAAATCAGTTGCTAAAAGTGATGGACATCATAATAAAATGGACACAACTACAAATATTGTTCTTCTCTTTTATCTTATAACAAATTATAAATGAAATATATCAAATCATATCTCTTTCAATGATCTGAAAACTGTCTTGTTTTAGCTCAAAACAAACAATTACAGAAATTTTATTTCATTTTGCAAATCACAGAATGAACAGTTTTTTTTTAAAGTTATAAACCAATAAAACAGAAAATTATAAGGATACTTTTTTATACTTTGGCAGGTCACAGGCTTATAATCAAAGCTGATTTGAATTTGAATGTGTTCAGAAAATCTGAAAAAATAAATTGTAATTAAATGTAGTTAAACATTTGTGGTCAAACTTTGATGCGAATACGAAGATGTTCAAAAAGGAAATTACTGTTATTGTCTTGAACCGTGTTGCAAAGTTCATAATAATTTGTGATATTTGGTGAATTTGGCATGTTATGGTGAAGATCATTTTAATTTTCTTTGCAGTTTTTTTTTTTATCCATAGATCAAATCCAGTCATGCAGCACAAAAAGGTTTTTCCTCAGTCAGGATCTAAACTTTATCCACAAATCACCTGCTGTTACCAACTTTTTGTCTGCTCTGAGTTCGGCTCGGTCCACCTCCAGTCTTGCAAATTGCACCCTTTTCATTTTACTTGGATGATGCTGATTCAGGATTAAACAAAGGTGAGATCTGTTGTGGACCAGCACTGACCAGAGTGCGACAATCAGCACATAGCGGTTTTACCTCGTTTAGTTTTGTGACACCTTCATGTTGCTCTTTGATGTTTGATGCGTTATCAGTGTCTGGAAAAAACCTTCAACATCCGAAAACTGTTCAAGCGAACATTGGCATCCAGCTTAATGCACTACTAAGCTGGATGCCAACTGCCATAAAACAAGGACAAGAATTAACGAGAAGGACATGCAAGGTCTTAGAGAAGGAGTGAGAATAATAAATCATGTTCTCAACCTGAAAGATCATGATCTTAAAGGGGGGAACAACCTTCATACTACTGAGCACTCCACTTCTTTGCACTTTGTGGGACAACCAGAACAGTAATGAAAAGGACAGCTTGGCTAAGACAAGGCTAACTGTTATCTTTTATAAGTATAAAGGCGTTATAAAATATTTAATTACATTTAGTGAGGTGAACATGCACACATTTGGCTCTAAACAGATGCTTTATTCATTTAGTGGCAACATGAATCGGTTTGAGTTCTTTGTACCTCATATATTAACATTCATTAACCCATTAGACTCTGCTTGTTAACATGGCGTTTGCAATACAAATAAGTAATGCGCTGATTAAATGTATTTTGCTTCTTGTTGGATGAAGCAGTCACACCAATCTTAAAAAAAAAATTTAGACATACGTTTTGGGTTCTTTTTTTCAGCATGTTTGGACAAATGTGAGCGAATTCTCCAGTGAAACATATCGTTTGCAAAATCAGAGGTCGAGTCAGATTAATCTGGGAAGTCAAAATATGCCACACTGTCAACTTTCTGACAGTTTGATAGCCACGCCCACCCAGTGCTTTGATTGGTGGGAGCTGATTTTATTTCCAGTCCCATGTTCAGCGTTATGCCTTGGTGCAGGTGAGATGACAATGAAAAGAACTGAGGAAAAAGACACTAAAGATGTCTTTTTTTAATCCGCGTGTTTGTTTGCGGCCGCTGTGGGATGGTTCGCTGGTCCACTGGACCAGCACAGAAGAAGAGTTGGGTTTGGACTGGGTGCAATCGCTGGTGCTGCGTGTCATCTCTGTCTTTCTGCTGCAACTAGGTGATACGGGGGCGTGGCCTTGGGACCTGAAAACGAGGCACCTGTGTGCTGGATCGGGCTCAGAGAAACGGCCCACGTGGCGGTAACATTGTAGTCACGCAGAAACAGTGTTTACAAAAATCTGGTGATACAGCCAACTACAACAATCAAAAAGTCTTCGTCCAGTCGCCACATTCTTAAGTGTATTTTGATTTTACAGAAAAATTAAGTAAATTTGCTTTGCGCGAAGTCACTGAGATTTTACAGAGGACACAAAGCGGGTGCACAAGGTTCAAAGTTTACCTCAGACCAAGTGACTGTGTAAAACAGTCTTGGCAAACCAAGTTGAGCTGTGTGATGGTTGTCTTACCCGTCCAGCAGGTATCCAGCAAAACTCTGGAGTAAAATATGACCAGATTTTATCCAGAGTTTTCTACTAGCTCGTGTTTGCAAGCTTTGTCCATCACTTTCTTTCTTTCTGATTTAACTTGTTTTCAGCACTTTCAGTCTTAGTTGAAGGTCTGTTTTAGCCCACATGGGTCAAAATCCTAAAATGGTTCAAGACCAGGATAATTTTGATTATGTTGGCGCTACAGGGTTAAATAATTATAGTGGTGCCAAAAAAAAAGTCATTTTAATGACTTAAATGGTTAAAAAAAAACTGGAGAGGACACCTTTAACCCTCAAGCAACAGAATTATTTTAGTAACTAAGATGTTTTTTTTTCCATCACATCACATACGAGGGCTGTCCGTAAAGTATAGGTCCTTTTTATTTTTTCAAAAACTATATGGATTTCATTCATATGTTTTTACGTCAGACATGCTTGAACCCTCGTGCGCATGCGTGAGTTTTTCCACGCCTGTCGGTGACGTCATTCGCCTGTGAGCACTCCTTGTGGGAGGAGTCGTCCAGCCCCTCGTCGGAATTCCTTTGTCTGAGAAGTTGCTGAGAGACTGGCGCGTTGTTTGATCAAAATTTTTTCTAAACCTGTGAGACACATCGAAGTGGACATGGTTCGAAAAATTAAGCTGGTTTTCAGTGAAAATTTTAACAGCTGATGAGAGATTTTGAGGTGATTCTGTCGCTTTAAGGACTTTTCACGGTGCGAGACGTCGCTCAGCGCTCTCAGGCAGCGTCATCAGCCTGTTTCAAGCTTAAAACCTCCACATTTCAGGCTCTATTGATCCAGGACGTCGTGAGAGAACAGAGAAGACCCGTCCGCAGGTCTTTCATTAAAAAAAAATCTCCTTTAACAGTGGAATATCCGGATAAAATGCTGAAACCGACTTCTTCTGAAAAGAAGTTACATAAAACACAATCTCCTCCCTGTGATTCCCAGACACAACCAATGTCACGGGCTGTGTCTGGTGTGTGATTAATGGAAGAAGGGTGCCATCTAGTGCCTGTACCTTCAAAAGTGAAGGCAGAGCCACCAGAGGGAGCCCTACTTCCTTTGCCCACCTGCTGTCCAGCAGATTCCCTTCCGACCCCGTGTCTACTAGTGCTGGGGCATGAAGGGTTAACTCCTCACTTAGGATTGTGACTGGGATTCGTGCAGATTTATGGGGTTTCCCCGTGTGGGTATTATGACCCACCCTTAGCCCAGTCTCTAAGGACGAGTGCTGCTGTTTTGACCGTTTGGGGCAGTTTTTCTGTGTGTGCTCAGGTGAGCTGCAGAGAAAACACTCCCCACAGACCAGCCTCCTTTGTCTCTGATCTGATTGCCTTTTGGCCCTGCTCATTTCCATAGCAACGGCAGCAGGGGGAGCTGTCGTCACGTGGAGTGCCCTGGCTGTGGAGCGTGGGGAAGACGGCCTCCTTTCGGACCCGGGAGGAAGAGGGACGGCTTGTGCCTGACCACACCCTTCGTCTCGCTCCCGTCGGTGTTCTGTTAATCGGTTGTCCAACCGTATAACCAGCTCGATAAGCCCGTCTAAATCCCGCGGCTCATCCTTCGCCACCAGGTGCTCCTTAAGGACCAGAGACAGTCCATTTACAAAGGCGGCGCGGAGCGCAACAGCATTCCAGCCGGCTCGCGCTGCCGCGATGCGGACGTCGACTGCATACTTAGCTGCGCTCCGGCACCCCTGTCTTATCAACAGCAGCACGCTTGAAGCGGTCTCGCCTCTATGAGGGTGGTCGAACACTTGTCTGAACTCCCTCACAAACCCAGCGTATGACGTTAGGAGCCAGGAATTCTGCTCCCAGAGCGCCGTAGCCCAGGCGCGTGCCTCTCCTCGAAGCAAATTTATAACGTAAGCCACCCGGCTAGCGTCTGACGCGTACATGACGGGACGCTGTGAAAAGACGAGCGAACACTGCATTAAGAAGTCCGCGCACGTCTCGACACAGCCTCCGTACGGCTCCGGAGGGCTTATGTATGCTTCAGGGGACGGTGGGGGGTTCGTTGAACGACCAGGGGAACGTCTGTTTCAGGCCTCCGGTCAGCAGGAGGAGGTGCTGCAGCAGCGCCCTGAGCCTGCGCTTCCACCTGGGTGGTGAGAGCCTCCATCCTCCGATTGAGAATCACATTCTGCTCGGTGACTAAGTCCAACCGAGCAGTGAAAGCGGTTAAGATTTGCTGCAGCTCACCTAACACGCCTCCTGCTGACGCCTGTGCACCTCGCTCTTCCATTGGCTGTTCAAGCGATGGTTGACGCCCCTCGGGATCCATGACGCTGGCCGAGAAATCCTGTTGTGAAAGTGTAGTGACACGGACCCACAACAGGGGGCGTTAATGAACAGACAATGGATAAGCCAAAAAGTAACAATTTAATGTTGTGAATCGCACAACGAAATACAGACAGTAACAGAGGATGAGGATGGTCAATCATACACAAGGTGATGTGTGGGCAGGCTCAAAGATAGAAGACGTCTGGCCAGAGAAGAGCCGGATCCCACACAGTTTCCACCACCAACGGATCTGAAGAACACCGGAGCTGCCAAGTCCTGTGCCCCAGGTGGCCACTGTCTTCAGCAGTCAGACCCGGTACTGCTGGCAGAAACAGAAACAGTTAATGGTGGGTGTGTGAATACACACCCAGCAGTCTTTCAGTGTTTAATTCGTCCAGGAGGGAAAACCTCCACCTCCAGACACAGAATCACCCGTGCAGCTCCTGTCAGTCACTTCCCTGGAAGGAGTGAGAGGCGAAGACGTCGCACTCACACTATCTGCCAATCCAGCTTCAGACTGTAGCCACAGGAAAACGGCTGCACACAGAACAATGTTCAGTTACAATAATAATCACCGCAGAGAAGGTTACCTGAGTGGTAGCTGATTTCTCGGCGGGGAGGTGGAGTTGCAGTCCGGCTTTTATGGAGGATGTGGTTGATGAGTGACAGCTGGTGTTGATGATGTGTGACAGCTGTCACTCCCAGTAGGTCCTACGCCCTCTCCTGCTTGGAGCCCGCACTCCAAGCAGGGCGCCATCTGGTGGTGGTGGGCCAGCAGTACCTCCTCTTCAGCGGCCCACACAACAAACTTATTATTATCAACAGGACAGTTCCTGTAAAAAAAAAAGAGAGAGAGAGAGAGAAAAGTAGGATAAGTACACAAATTCATATTTTTCTGATTTAAAAATATCACATCAGCACAAATTTATTTTCTGAGTGACCCAAGTCATTTTTACAAAAAGTGTTGGAATCTGGACACCAGTTAAAATCCAGCCAGCCTGAGTGGAAATCCCACAGTGACGTCAGATAGTCCAACCTCCCAAGGACGCACTGTAACTTTATCAATTAATTTATTTTGGAATTTTAGAGTACAGTTAAATATGAAAGTGTTTTTTCTTTTTTGTCTCTGTTCTGTTGCAAAAACACGTGTTCAAAGAAAATATGATTTTCAGTCAGGTGTTAATGCTGCAAATCTAAAAGTCACTGAGCAAACACTCTCATTTACTCCAACACCTGAAAATGTTATTGAATTTCATTTAAAAAAAAAAAACTAAATAAAATTTTTTTAAAAGCCTTCAGATCCATCACTGGCCTTTTGAGATAAGATAAAATAAGACTTTATTGATCTTTTGCAAGGGAAATTCACTTATGACAGAGTGATGATATCACGCACTTTTGTAGCATTTATAGTGGCCAAAACATTGATTTTTTTTTTTGTATTTTTTTTTTTAGATGTTGATGATCATTCTTTATTTCTTTATTTCCTGCGGAAGTGTAGTTCTCCTTTCAGCCATCGCGTGGCACATTAGCACTAAAAAAAAAAAAAAAAAATCTGAAGAGCTGTAAAACTTAGGGTAACTAACTTGAAGGTTTTTCCAGGACACTGATGTGATGATGCTTTAAAGTTGTTTTTTTGTTTTGTTTTGTTTTTGTTTTTTTTTTTACGTCCATTCATAAAATGTGAAGACTTTAATTTCAAATGTGGGAAATGAGACTTTTTTAAGGAAAAAAAATGGACAGAAATTGTGGTTGATGTTGATTCACATGTTTGCGTTTATCTATTTGACCAAACATTAAAAAAATACTAAAAATCAGTGTAACACTCAAAGTTAAAATCTGCAGATTTTCTGTTCGTGGCTAAACTGGACAATGTTCGGCCTTGAAATGAAACGCTTCCAGTCTCGCCACCACATGATTTCTTGGTTTAGTTTTCCGGTTGATTGCTGTAATGGTGTCAGATTATTTTTTTTTCTTTACATTTTTTTCACCCTGGAGGATTGAGGCCGAGCGAGGCAGCTTTTTTACCCATTTTGCACAGATATTTGAACATAAACTGCGTGGAGCAATAACGGATTGCTGATACCTTGTAAGTGAATCTTCCGGTGACACTTTACAGACGCCTCAAAGCCGATCAGCGTGTTGGACCTGCACAATAACATTTATGGATCTTTAGTGAATTTAGGCGTTTTTTTGTTTTTCTTTTGTTTTGTTTTTCGTGAGGTTGTTGTAAAGACTTTTGACCTTTGTCAAAGTGTACAGCACCTCAATATTTTGAACAACCTCTCAGTCTCTCTCTCTGTGTCTCTATTGTCGCAGTCACCCGGGGCATCTTTAATAAACGCTTTACTAAACAAACTTAAAAGAAATAAACTTTTACTGGCAGAGCCTGGACTCTATTTCTACTAGATTCTCTTGAGACTAGAATACCATATAAAGTACGTAAATACTTGCTACACTGCTGAGCTCTGCTGCGAGGCGTATTTCAGGTTGCAGTTGTGCTGAAGGGCTGTTTTCAGTAGCAATAGACCCCATGTGTGCCTGCCACTGACTGACCCCAACACGCCAAGCCATGCTTTCCCATTGGTTGACTTACTACCTGCTTGATTGATGGACAGGTTCTACGGTTTCTTTACTGGCAAGTTGTTATTTTGTCAGTTGGCTGATTGATGAATTGATTCTTATCATTTTTAATAGTAACTGAGGTTCATAGTACTCGCTGCCACCACCAGTCGCCATGGCGATGCTTCCTTTAGAGGTGGCTGTATTGAACAAAACCAGACTCTATACAAAGATGGACAAAGAGAAGCCAAAACCAGAACAAGATTCTATGCAGTAGGCACGGGAGGGTGGAGCCGCGGCATCCGTGGGCAGAGCATGGATTTGTGCCATCATCTAACCACACACTGCCTTTAGCAGTAAGTCATCATGTAGCTGAGATACAAAAAAGACCAAACCGTTTTTGCAGAAAATAATTGTTCCAAAATAACTTTAAAAAAGCAACCTTTCAACTTAATTTCCACTCAGATGTTGAACAACTTTTTCAAACTACAAAGCAATTTTCCTGAATGAATAGTAAAATTCAGCATTTAACACAAGCAATAATTCCTTGATCGCATCCTGGGGCTGGTGAGCCGTTAGTTTGTACGTAATAACTTTGGTGATGATCAGTTTTTGTCTCCGTTATCTCAAAAATGAACAGCATTAACAGCAAACTGACACATGCACAAATAGTCGTCTACCACAACACGCGCCACCTGCTGACAGTGTTTCAGCTGCTTGCTGCGACTGTGAACAATCTGGCCAATCACAGCACTCATTTACAATCCCTTGAAATTCATTAAATATGCTTAAAGATTAATACTTGGACACCGCCACAATTTAAAATCCTCTATCAAAGGACAAATTTTTGTTTACGCCCATGTCCCGTTTACTTGTGCTACAGGAGGTAAGATAGCTTACACTGCGTGGAGCCACTAGGGGGCGATGGAGATATTTTAGCTTTAGTTTCCGTTAGTTGCACTGTCGTCCATCTTTATATTCAGTCTGTGACCAACAAGAAACATTTAGTAAGACAAATATTTATTTTTTGTATTTGGGATGTTAAATCCACACCAAGTTATGTTTTCACAGATATTTGTCACCAGAATATCTCCAAAATGTCTCAGAAGACTTGAGTATAATTTGGTGGAGGAGAGCAAGAGTGTGTGTGTGTGTGTGTGTGTGTGTGTGTGTGTGTGTGTGTGTGTGTGTGTGTGTGTGTGTGTGTGTGTGTGTGTGTGTGTGTGTGTGTGTGTGTGTGTGTGTGTGTGTGTGTGTGTGTCAGTCATTTGGATTCGTCCCTTCTTTGATGTCACAGAGATCTGAACAGTAGATTTCCAGCTGTCTGTCTGTTTTTTCGTTTCTTCACTGAATGCGATCTCACTGCAACCTGTGTGTGTTTTTTAAACATCTTCATTGTTTGACAGTTTCAGGTAAAAACCATCACGTTGCTTTCAGCTACTGAAAAATGTAAAACTCCTTTTGAAACTTAAAAGTCACAGTGAAATTAAAAATATTTCTTCAAGTATACTGATATCTGTCAGTAATTCAAATATTTTAAAGACTTTGTATTCCAGCGGTGCACTTTTCTTTTGTATCAATGAAATGAAATGTGGTTTGAAGAAACCAGCAGTCAGCCACAGTCATCAAAAAGTCCCACATCACCCCAACAAATTTATTGGCTCGTCTTCATTACAAGAAACTAGAGCCCAACTTATATGGATGTTTGGGGAGCCAATACTGATACTAGGAAGTAAAAATGTTACAGTATCGATATATCTGCTGATATAGACATAAAAATGGCAAGGATTCCCAAAATTTTGTTATCAAACAATGAAGAAATGTCATTGATGTTTGATATTTTACAGTATGAACATCACCAGCCAACATACGTCACGCTACCTTTACTCGAATAGACAGCCGCTGTGCCACTCAGCATTGGCATAAAATAGACTTTGGCCCCACCTGGTGGCAAATCAACCACGTGTCTCTTGTTGGTGTAAAACACCCACTCTGATTGAAAATGAACGGCAGCTGGTTGCTTTGCCTCTGTCTCTTGTAGCTAATGTGTCCCAAGGGGTGATGGGGTCCCAACAATATTTAACAGTTGGGTAGCCCCCCCGCGCATGCTGGAAAAACTGCATAATTACAGCCAAAGTGTTTTCTGTTATGGTTATTCAGTAAAATAAAAGGTTTCATGATGTTAAAAATAATGCCGATACTGATGTTTGTGTAAGACTCATATCAGCTGGTATTATCAAACAAACAAAATAATGGTCAGGCTGTAATGGAAACTCATATGGGCAATATTACCACCTCACATTATCGCGCTAATTCTCAGCAACTGGTCAGTGGTTTTACTTCTTCTGAGGTGCTTTTGCTGCTGAACCCTGAACTATCTGTCATAACAAATTATAGAAAAGACAATCCATTCTATGGACATGAACTTTTCAGTTTTTAGTCTAGAACTGTTTGGTGGGTTTCAGATTCAGTCAGACATTAGTTTGTATCTCTGCTACCATGTTTTTCCCTTAAGTATTTTGAAAGAGGGTACACAATAAATTTATGGCCATGAATGAGGTCCTTTACTGCCCTCTGCTGGTTGTGACAATTATCCACTTTTACTAGTTCTTTTCCCTGTGAGAAAAAGAATCAGATTATAATTAGCTGATTGCTTGTTTGCGCGCCTTCATTTAAAATAACTGTTCATTCAGACCCACCCCAGTATGTGTAATTGTGACCACTAGGGTGCGCTAGCCTACAGGACAGTGTCTGTCACACTGTGGTTTTCTCTTTTTAACAGTAACTGCAACCATTCACTTTGTTTTTGATTGAAATTAAATTTGGTGAATTCCTGCTTTTTCTACAGCCAAAAAAGTCTGCTGTGTCTGTGTGACAGTTAACAGCCAATTAGCACCTGAGGTATCAGCCAATCAGCACCCAAGGTTCAGGTTTAGTCCATTACCGCCAGGTGCTGGTTTTACAACATGTTGTTAGAGACGCTGGATGATTGAAACTTCATTTCATGACTGTATTTCAGGATTTGCTGTGATGAAGCAACATGTAACTCTTCTGCGCCCCCTACACGTGTGGAGTAGAATTGAAAATTTAGGTGTGCATTAATCATTGTGGGGATTCTTTGTTGTTGTTGTTCGTTTTTTTACCCTACAACATCTGATAAAATCATATTTTGATTATTTTATTTGAACGTGCGTCACAAAACAACAGTACTTTTGCGCCATCGTGTTTCACTGTGACTTTAAGCAGATTTTGGAGGAACATTTAAGGTCCTGGTCCAAGCTGTGAATGAGTCCATGTTGAACTCAGGAGGGGTTTGGAAAAGTCCAGATTCTAAAATACACACCCTCAAAGTATATCTTCTGCTTTTTGCCTTTTTTTTAAATGCTGATACCAAAAGCTGCTTCATCACCTTCAAAACAAAACATGGATAAAATTCACAGAAATTGGGCGGTTTCATTGCTCATTATTATGACTAATGTCACTATTATCCGTGTGATAAATGCAATACAACAGTCATGAAAACAGACACTGAGTGATGTATGTTAATTTTTATTTCATTTTATTTTTATGGTCATGTATTTAGTTTTGAAGGCTTTCTCTCACTGGATCAGTTCTGCCGTCGCCCCGTTTACACCACAGTTGTTTTAACAACAGTTGGGGAACGGATCTTGTCAGCATCATATCAGTAATACACAAACTTCATATCCCCAGGAAGTTGCCTTTTCAGGAAACCAGCTCGCATTATTTATTCTTGATTATTTATTTATTTATTTATAATCTGGATGCCTCACAGATCTGCTTTCATTAATTTCAGTTTGCGAAAATGAGGAAAATGGAAACATTTCTTCCATATTAATTAAATGTTATTATTGATGTGACCTCAAAGGTTGTTGGTACTTGAAACCTTGTGATGACAGAGTGACTTCTTGAAGGTCCCAAAGCTACTAATTATGTGTTCATCGTGGAGTCAATTTGTACGTCACGTGCAAATAACGCAATATCAGACACGTCAATTAGCCTAACGTTAACTGACAAACACACAAGAAACATTATTTACTCACACAAACCTCATTATTAAGCTAGTTACATGCTACCAAGAAAAGTGGCTAGGGGAGCCAATGCTAGGCCACTTAATATTCTAGCTAACTAAGTCGCTACCCAGGTAATAGCAACGACTTAAGGAGAATGTATTTGTCTTATAAATGACTGCAAACAGTGGCCATCTGTTTTTGGAACCTTTCATACTTTGTAGAGAAGGATTTATAGAATTGTATTGCACAGCTAGCTAATATATTAGCTTGTCTTTGGATGCTGTTTGCTTCCGTCGCCTCAAAGGTTCAATGACGTTTCATTGACCAACGCTAATTTAACAAAAAAATAAATAAACAATAATCTGTGCAAATTACTAGATCAAATCCAGCAATTCTGGTGAATTACTTTAAAATTTGTTGGAATCATAATTAAAAGACGTGGAGGTGACAAATTGCTAGTTCAGATTAATCATCTTGTTAGTACAATATGATGATAAAACCAGTAATTTGAAGATGAAAAGTTTAGTGTTGGTGTTTTGCTGCATAACGTTAAGAATCGATTTAATTAAAAACCCAAAAATATGCATCAATAAACAAACATGGAGGATGTTTGATTTTCCTGATTTGTTGGATCTTAACGTTAGTTTCAGAGCAACATACTTATTAC
This sequence comes from Thalassophryne amazonica, assembly GCF_902500255.1. Lineage (NCBI taxonomy): Eukaryota > Metazoa > Chordata > Actinopteri > Batrachoidiformes > Batrachoididae > Thalassophryne > Thalassophryne amazonica. The sequence continues at coordinate 5,112,510 of NC_047103.1, forward strand.
AATAAAAATAATATAGAAGTCTGGAATGATGTGGTTTTCTCTGAATCACTATTCTTAAAAGGTATACAATTTAACTTTTAACTGAATTGAAGTGTTGAGTCACTAAACTGTCACACGTAAAGTTCTCACGTTTTCCGGTGACTTCGGTGGTTTTCTGTTCACGGCGGATGAACATCCGCTGATCGCTACGCAACTGTTGTTGAAAACCTTGGTGTAAAGGAGGTGAAAGTTGTGCCTCAGTGACCCCACCCTGGTGTTTTAGAGATGACAATAACCACAATAATATGAATATATACTTTTTAGTACTTTGAGTTGAAATACTTTTTAGTATTTTGCAAATATGTCTCTGTATATAAAAACAAAAGCCTCCTGTAATAAAGAAGAAAAATTTAATACCCAGTCTGTTGTGATTGTTTTATTTTAATTTTTCCCAGATTGATGCGATTATAATATTTACCATCAATGTTTTCATCAAAAATAACAGAGAACATAAAACCATCTGCATCAATTATCAGGCTTTTCTCCTTAGAACAAAACTCCAACATACAATTATTTGACGCATACTTACGGGCATCGGCCTTAAGGCTGTACCACTTTAAATACGCCTTATCTCGTCTGATCTCAGAAGCTAAGTAGAGTCGGGCCTGGCTAGTACGTGGATGGGACACCGCCTCGGAATACTTGACCATCACGGACGTCCAGCAACTATGTGCCACTAGGGTTCAGATCCGGGGGTGAGGTTCCTCCCAATCACTGCCTTCTGCGTTTCTCCATCATTGCCCCTGTGCGCAGTGAAGCCTCCTAGAAGGACTAAAGAGTCCCCAGCATGGACCTTTTCCAGGATCTTCCTAAGAGTCTCAAGCAGGTTGGGCGCTCTGAACTGCTGTTTGGATCATACCCACAAAAAACTGAATCCTGTCTGTGATCTGAAGTCACACTGAAGCAGCCGTCTGGTTCACCAGGAAAAACTCCAAAATAATGGCACTCAGCTGAGGACTTGTGATTATCTTCACACCTGTCCAGCATCCCTGGACAAATCTGGCCGAGGTCCAGCCCCCATGATGTGCATGTGGGTGAGCACAACTATGGCTAGCTGTCATTGCTCAGCTTCCCAGACCAGCTGAGGTTCCTCCTCCACCAGAGAGGTGACGTTCCATGTTTCAGAGACAAGTACTATAACTGAGTATCAGTTCTTATGGGATTATGTGCCTCCCCACTGCCTGTAAACTGGCAACCACCAGACCATCATGGTGAAGGAAGCGCTGAGCCAGAAGGTGAGATTCTCATTTTACACTCCTATCATCACCTGTGGTCATGAAGTTTGGGTAATGATTGAAAGAATGAGGTCCCGGATATGTGCAGCAGAAATGAGATTCCTCTGTCCGGTATCTGGGCTTACACTCCAGGACAGGATGAGAAGCTCAAATATCCCAGAATAGAGCTGCTGTTTCTTCACTTCGAAAAGAGCCAGCTGCTTTGGGCATCTGGTGTGGATGGCCCCTGGTCAACTGGGAGGAGATCCTGGGGAAGTCCCAGGACACCCTGAAGGGATTACTTCTCAGATGGCTCAGGATCCCCCAGGGACTTGACTAAGAATAGGTAAGTGTGGGATGAGCTGCTTGGTCTACTGCTCCCATGACCTGGAGAAGTAGCAGAAAAAGAATGTGCATGATGTACGTTATTCTATGTCTTTTTGTGCTTGCTGTCATTTTTCAGTTGTTTGTTGTATTTACATAAAAAGCAACAGAGGGCCACAGAATTAACAAAAAACTGGAAGGATCAATCAGCCGGTGCTGAGCTACTCAGTATTAGAAATTATTTTTTGAAATTGCTTGGAGGATTAGTCTGGTTTCACTGCTTAGACATGTTGGGCCAGACATTTGAAGCTTTACTCACTAAACAGTGGCTTTAAAAAATACTTGCAAACGGAAGAGTCATGGAGGGAGACTTTCCTGAAGAGCCCAGAAAACCTGCAGCCATCAGTACATGAAGACAAATCAGACTCCTCACATGAAGCCACAATAACAGAAGACGGCATCTGCTCATTCATATGAAAAAAGATTCAAAAACATAATAAACTATCAGAAAACATCCTGTCCTCTTCTTCTTTGGACTGCTCCCATTAGGGGGCGCCACAGCAGATCAACCGATCACCAAATATAACCAAGGAAGTAACAATCAAATCCAACTTCACTGTAACAGAAATGTGGACATAAATGTTGGGTATTTTCTCCTCCAAACATTTTTAAACCTTTAACAAGACAAACAGAGTCAAGAAACACCAGTGAGACAGAAAGTCAAATATTACGCGCGGAGTGCGGCCAGGCTGTACACCAAGGCTACACTAAAGTCTGGCCTGCTTTTCCGCTCTTTTTATTAAGAGACGCCCTCATCACATAAACAAGAAACTTGTCCTAAGGGTGGGGGTAATGACGCAAGACAAGTTTCTTCCCATAACATAAACGCATACGTCAAGTGCAGCTGTAAGGAAGAACACTTCAGGTCAGCACATCTCGTTCGTCTGTTGCAGTTATCAGCTGTTTTGCATCTGCCTGGAACACTAAGCATCACAATCAGTCAAAATTCAACCTTCAGTTCTTTTACTCCCAGTCGTTAGCGGCTACGAAAACAAAGTTATGTTATAACAATAAGTACATCCAGTCCTTCATTCCCAGTTCAGATTGACCCCAGAGTGCTAAAACAAAATTGAATTCTCAGGATTGCATTAAGACAGGTGCAAAACAGCACATCTCCGTTCTCATGAGAAAGAAGACAAAGCTAAAACAAGGTTGAATAACACGTACGTTCTCAGGGTGAAGTGCAAAACAGCACAACACCGTTCTCATGAGAAAGAAGACAAAGCTACAAATGTTTAACAGTGATAACATATATATATATATATATATAAAATCCTTAACAATAAACCCGAGTAACATAAGAACCCAACAAGACAAAGAGGACAGGGATGTAACATACAGACAGAACTCACATGCACAGGACCCAGAAGGGGGACACGTAACACACGCATTCACACACATACTCACAGACTGCGGGGAGACAGGACAGGACAAGTGACCAAGGAGTCACAAAAAAGACACAAGGACAACTCTAAAACTCTGCCTCAGATCAAACCCCAACAGTTGGTGTCTTGTCCAAGGACACAGACAGTGAACATTAGTGGGATTTGAACCCAGGTCTACACACTGAGTTACCTACAAGGTAAAGAAGAACAACAATGTATCTGCAGTAAGTGCATAGTACTATTGGAAACTGCAGCACTTTTAGTGACAATAAAGGCATCTTGTCTTTTTATGGGCCGTCATAATGATTTGTCACTTCAGATGTCAAACCCGTGAAGTTGATTCTGCTGCTGAGTGAGTCTTCACTGAAGAACGCTGTGTACTCATACGTACGACAAATGTCACCTCAGTATGAAAGTAATATTTCTATGTAAATGCAAGAATTAATTTGTTAGATTCTTTGAAAAAAGTCAGTAAACACTGTTACGTGCCATGTGCACAGTCTCCGTCCTTACTTTGTGCCACATCATGACACTCATGGTTTCAGAGATTTGAACTGATGTTGAATCCTTTCCCATAAATGCTGCATTTGAACTGTTTTTCACTCGTGTGGACAGTCGTGTTTTGGCTGATTGTCTTTTCCTTTAAAACCTTTGCCACAAACTGAACAGTTCTCATGTGTTTAACTAAATTGTCTTTACTGACAAGACATTTCTTACAAAGGGAACAGGGGAAAGGTTTCTCTCCTGTATACTGGTGCTAGGTGTCGCTTCAAAGTGGACTTAAGGCCAAAACTCTTACCACACTCAGAGCAGCTAAATGGTTTCTCTCCTGTATGGGTAATGGAATGATTAGCCAAATTTGAATGCTCACAGTACTGTTTACCACAAACTGAGCAAATGACAGATTTCTCGCCGCCATGCCTTTTCATATGTGTTGGGAATCGTAACCTCCATCCAAAATGTTTCTTACAAATCAGACAGAGGTAAAGTTTGTCTATCCCATGAGTCTTCATGTGCCTCTGCCAACCTTTTGCACTAACAAAGCTCTTAACACAAACTGAGCAACCAAATGGTTTCTCTTCACTGTGACCAACTGTGCCAGTCTTCAGAGTGGTTGATTGGCCAAATCCTTTACCACACTTATAGCAATTAAATGGTTGATCACCTATTTGACCTCCCTTCCCACTTACGGAAACATTTGTCAAAGTGTTAAATCGTGACTGAAAGTCCCTGGTCTCCTTCAACTCATCACTATCATCAGTGTCTGAAGTCTTGCCATTACTTCCTGAATTCCTCACTGTGTTTTGATTGGAAAGAGGATCTCTGTCTGTGTTCAGCTCACTATTTCCTGAAAATTCTGTTACACACTCAGTGCAAAAAAACGGGTTACCTTCTGTGCACTTTATCTTGCTGCGGTACACAGTTTTGTCATGTATAAAGTTTCTTTCTTTGTCTTTACCTGAGTGTGTTTCCTGACCCAGTTTCACTGTTTCCATTAATAACTGTTTCAAACTTTGTATTATTATCCATGAATACAATTAATCAAAAGAAATCATACATAATGGAAAGTAAAATAATGCAGTGTATCTTTGTTGGGGAGGTCAGTGAACATGAAGTCTTATCTATAGTAAGAAAATGGAAAAGTAAATTATCGACAGATAGTGACGGATTAGATATGACAATTGTTAAAAGAAATATTGACTGCATTCTCAAACCACTGACCTGTATTTTAATCTCTCCATACAAACCGGTGTGTTTCCTGAGCAAATGAAAGTGGCTAAAGTGATCCCTATTTTTAAAAATGGGGATGAACATAAATTGAACAACTATAGACCAGTGTTGATGCTTTCACAGTTCTCTAAAGTTCTTGAGAAATGGTTCACATAAAAACTAATTTTTTGAGAAGCATAAATGAATTAGCGAAAAACCATATGGATTTAGAGCTCAACAATCTACAAGCATAGCACTCATTGAATTGATAAAAACAATTACAACTGCATCAGAAAGAAAAGAGTACACTGTGGGAGTGTTAATTGATTGAGAAATTAAATTGGAAAGCCCACATAGATTATATAACAAAGAAAGTTAGTAAAAGCATTGGTATCTTTTTTTAAAGTAAAAGAGTTGTTTGAATGAAATTCCTTGTGTATGTTGTGTTGCTCAATGATTCTCATGTACCCCAGTTATTGTGCTGAAGTCTGGGGAAATACATATAAAAGTACCACTAAAGGCCCGGCCCCACTGGGGAGAGGATTAATTGCGCATGAATGGAGTATACAAATTATGGGCGTTCGTTGTCGTCCGCAACAAAATTGGCTAAAAATGGCAAATGTCCCAGTATGAATTACAAATATATTAATAATGTATAGCAAATATATGACAAACAATCACGGTTGTATAACGCATGTATTGATGAAACGGATCGGATGCATTGCAATTATCATGATAGTATTATGGATGTATTGTTAATGCATCGTGCACGTGTTGCACGCTCTCCTTCACCAGAGTGAACTCCAACACATGGCGACTGAGCTGGGGAGCAATAAGCAATGCGATCCCAGCTCTCCGCCTCTCCCCGTGGGCAACGCCAGAAAAATGAAGCATCCAGCCCCTCTCCAGGAGTTGTGTACCAGAGCCCAAGTTGTGCGTGGAGGTGAGCCCAACTATCTCTAGTCGGTATCTCTCAACCTCCCGCACAAGCTCAGGCTCCTTCCCCCCCAGTGAGGTGACATTCCACGTCCCAACAGCCAGGGGCTGTGAGCATGGACCGGGCCGCCGGGCCACCCGCCCTCGACCGCCACCCAATCCTCTCTGCACCGGACCCCCATGACCCCCGACGCGCGAATCCCTCTGCACGTCTTTTCATGACAAAAAACTCCTGTAACAGTGGACTGTGCCGTTCATTTCCAGAGTAAACGGTTTGTTGATCCGGGACGTCGTCTGACTACCACAAAAATGGCAAGAGTTTGACATCAGCACTTTTTCAGCATGAAAAGACGTGCAGAGGACTTTGCGCATCGGAACGGAGGCGCAGAGCACAGAACAAAAAGCAACGCCGTGATAAAGCCTCACAGGACATGTTGTGGCATGTCCAGCCCGTCCACAATTTCTCAGATAGTCACACGACTGAAAAGCCACCGAAAGCCGTCTGATTTTTCAGCCATTTTCCTGACAATGAAAATCCGACGAGGGGGCTGGACCACTCCTCCCACAAGGCGTGCTCACAGATGAATGACACAACCGACAGGCATGAAAAAACTCACGCATGCGCACGAAGGTTCAAGCTTGGCTGATGCAATCACACGATTCAAATCCATATAGTTTTTGCAAAAAATAAAAAGGTCCGTTACTTTTCTAACAGACCTCGTATATGGTTTGAAACCATCACTGAGGCAGACAGGATTACCGGACTTGAGTTCTGATTCTTATGTCTTTTGCGCAAAAGCTTACATACACCTCTTGTTTTTACATGTGAAATCTAATCAAATTTCTTATTAATTTTTATATATAAATATTAGCATTTTAGCTCAATACCTTCCAAAATCAGTGTGGGATCATAGTACTCCACTGGCTGCACGAGATACACCTCTTACGTTTTAAATCTCAAATTATTTGTTATTAATTTTTATATATTTAAATATTAGCATTTTAGCTCAATAGCTTGCAGGGCATATGATCAGTTGACTCACAATTTGGCTTAGGACTTCGGCGAGAGCGGACGCATCTCCTCCTCTCTCCTCTCTGTGTTTTTCTATCTCTGCTTCAACCTTCAAAAGTCTCAACTTCACCAGACTGTGAATTCTTCAAGCCATATTTAGAATAACCATGGAATTGATCAGCTGGTCTCTCAATGCTATTGACACTATTTTTTTTGCAACAAGGAAATCTGGGCTGGGGGACCCTGCATGCCCAGATGGAACCTATCTGCGGGCTATGTTCTCAGTGCCTGGGAGAAGTGGTGCGCTGCGTGCTTAGCACCACTCTCTGTGGAGGATGTCAAAGATTTATTCTTATTTGCATTTATGGTAGGAGGGCTGGGGCTAATTGGGTTATGCACTGCTCGGATCTACTGGAAAATTGGCAAGACAGCTGCTACCAGAACCACAACCCCACATCTTTCTGTCATGATTAATGAAATGGCAAGGCGGTACAATCTCAGACTGCATTGACTTTTGAACTCAAATGCAAGTTGGAAAATATCTGCCTTGTAAAGGAAGATGTTGGAGACCAGGTAATATTCATGAAATGGATTTTGACACTCAGGAGCCCCAAATGGAATTTCTGTGTCTCTCTGCGTACTCAAAACATGGCAGCTGTTATGTTTCGGACGCGGTCGGAGCACCGACCCAGCGTTTGAAAGGACCCAGCATAAAATAAGCAGAGCACGGTTCAAAAGCTAACAGAATTTAATAAACATAACAGTGGGTGAAGTGCTAAACAACTAAAAAGTCCGCGGTCTGGTGAGGTGGAAACACGGCGCGCTCTCAACAGCGCAAACGGTCCAGAACCACAGCAGTTCGGACCCAGGGACCCCGCCGACACCCCCCAGGTGGCCGCGACAAACCAAGTCTGTGAAGAAAGAAAACATGGAGGTGAGTCCAACTCCACACAGAGACACAACTCAAAGGTGCACGCAATCAGCAAACACTTCCTGGCTTAAATCAATACATCAGCTTCTCACCCTGCAGGCACGGAACAACTCAGTTCAAATCTCCACTGCAGCAGAAGCTGATTAGACAATTAGCATAATGTGACAGCTCAATAACACAAGGTGTGAGGGACACCAAATCCGCTGTCATTACTTCATAAAAGTCACCAAAACCAAATTACCTCAGGAAGTGTGCTGAAGAGCGTGAGACCTCACCCAATCCTCCTTCACAGACTGTGGCGTCAAACCTGGAGCGGTCTCTGCGTCCGTGATGGTGAGATTGTTCTCCTGACGTCGATCTCACACGTCTGCTCACAAGGTCGAGTCTCTGGCAATCACACACTGTGCATTCAAGGTTTAAATGCAGCAATCTCTGATTAAGACAAAATACACCACAGCTGTGAGTCCTGATGACCTGCATGTGAAAACAAGCCTCAGGTGTTCAGGGTGAGGTCCTAATGCTCAGCCACTCAGTCCTGAATGCATACCACCTGGTGGGAGAAACAGAAAACAAAAACCAAGCCAGCCAAACACCCCAGCCCACAACAGTACCCCACCCTCACAGGAAGCCTCCTGGCGACCACACGGACCTGGGCCAGAAAAAACAAAGCCCCCCTCCAGGGACCATGGCTGGAATGTTGGCTGGGAACAAAAAACACCTCCTGCAGCTTCAGCTCCTTGTGCTGACGATCCAGCTGGGAAAGGCCCGTCTCCAGGAGCTGTGCGTTACTGTGCTCTGACGACAGCTCCATCATCAGCTGCTCAACCTGCAGTGTTAATTTCTTCATGCAGTCTTTGATCATCTCAATGTTGAGCTTCTCTAGTTCTTCCTTCAGCTGGATAATGCACGCTTCCAGCCGCCTCTTCTCTGTCAACAGGGAACTTTGTGCCGAGACAATCACTCTCATCCTGGAGCTCATCCTTTCTCACCCTGAGCCTGTCTGCAGTAGACTGCTCCGCAGCTGACACTCCAGTGCAGAGATATCCTTTGTTGACTTTAATGGTCTTGCCCTCTGTTTCATTTAGCAAACCTGTTAGAGTCTCCACCTCTGACTGCATCTTTGCATTCATTCCTGTCGACTCTTACTTTAGTTGTTCACTTTGCATAATTTTGGCCAGGAGTTCTTGAACCTGTGCACTCAGCCTTCTTCTGACTGTGTGTTAAAGTCTGCTCAGTCATAAGACAAAAAAAAAAGAAAAAAAAGACAAACACAAACAACCATACCAACCCCCCCTCCCCAGAGGACCGTCCCATCAAACCCGGGGAAGAGGAGAAAAGAAAAAACACAACCCAAACTTAAGCTTGCAAAAAAAAAAAAAAAAAAACTCTTACACCCCCCCCGGACGACATGTAGGGACCAACACCCCCCAGAGGACATCCCGCCATCTCCAGGAGTAATAACCACAGCCGAGGTCCCTCTGGGATCCAAAGTCACCCACGGGGACTCCCAGCGCCTCCCAGAGGACCGTTCCATCAAACCCCAGGAGACGCCCCCCCCCCCCCATGACTAACAGACCCAGCCCCGGCCGTCTACGGCTAGATGGACCCACAGTCCTTTTCCCCCCCAGAGAACACCACAGTCACACCCTCAGGGCGGAAACTGGGGGGGAAAAAAAAAAAAACAACATACAAACAAAACAACAACCCCAACCCCACCCCCTCAGCGCAGTGGAAACTGGAAGTACGTCCAGTGTCACCAACCACGACTATACCCCAAAAGTCAATCAGGAGGAGTGGAACAGCGGTAATGGCGTACGGCACAAGACGGCGCCACCCCTCCGACTTTTAAACCAGCCACCAGCTGCGGGTATATTCCACTGCCCCAAACCTCAGCTACACCGATGGCATACGGCTCAAAGGCGCACTGAAGCCGGAGGTGGAACAGGGAATCAACAAAAAAAACACCCCGAACCCCCCCCCCCCCCCCCTCCCGGATGCAGAGGTTATCTGGGAAACGCCCAGCACAACCAAACTGCACCACTCCAACAACGCCGACAACGTACGGCTCACACGGCTGGAGCCAGAGGAGAAGAGAGGGAACAACAAAAACAAGAAAGAAAAAGAAAAAACCCAATTACCCCCCCATCACCCCCCAGAGGACCGTCCCATCAAACCCTGGGAGGTGAAACCAAAAGAAATAAAAAAGAAAGACCAACATAAAATCACCTGGGTCCATGCCATGCTCCGGACAGCCTGTATTTCAACTCCACCAGACCACTGACAGTGCTATAATCCACAAAAACAACAAATTAACCCCTGATAAAAACACCACATACTAAAACAAGAAACAGATAATAGACCAATAAAAAAAAAAACTAACATTGGCCTACATCGTCAAGTGCAAAGAATGGAAAAACGTATTTTCCATCCTTTGAACCTAGACGGTAATGTGACTCTGTCACCAACAGAGGGAGCCAAAGTGCCAAATAAGAAAATCCCTGTGGTAACAGAGTAAAAACCAATACACACTGCTGTAAACGACAGCAGGTTATACCAAACAGCTTAAAGTGCAAACTAAATACCACCGGGGCTGCTACAACAGGCGTCGGAGCTAGCTGCACGGGTGGAGACGGGGCTACAGCCGTAACAGCGGGGAGCAACACGACCCAAGCTGTAAACTCCGCCATGCGCGCACCAACGCGCACAACCCGGGCGAAGAGCACCCGCAACTGACCCCGGATCAACTCCAACATCTGCTGCAGCCTTCCCGGCAAAAATACTGTCTCTGCTTCCGCTGGTCCATTGTTAAATGGCCAGAGACTACTGTTATGTTTCGGACGCGGTCGGAGCACCAACCCAGCGTTTGAAAGGACCCAGCATAAAATAAGCAGAGCACGGTTCAAAAGCTAACCGAATTTAATAAACATAACAGTGGGTGAAGTGCTAAACAACTAAAAAGTCCGCGGTCTGGTGAGGTGGAAACACGGCGCGCTCTCAACAGCACAAACGGTCCGGAGCCACAGCAGTTCGGACCCAGGGACCCCGCCGACACCCCCCAGGTGGCCGCGACAAACCAAGTCTGTGAAGAAAGAAAACATGGAGGTGAGTCCAACTCCACACAGAGACACAACTCAAAGGTGCACGCAATCAGCAAACACTTCCTGGCTTAAATCAATACATCAGCTTCTCACCCTGCAGGCACGGAACAACTCAGTTCAAATCTCCACTGCAGCAGAAGCTGATTAGACAATTAGCATAATGTGACAGCTCAATAACACAAGGTGTGAGGGACACCAAATCCGCTGTCATTACTTCATAAAAGTCACCAAAACCAAATTACCTCAGGAAGTGTGCTGAAGAGCGTGAGACCTCACCCAATCCTCCTTCACAGACTGTGGCGTCAAACCTGGAGCGGTCTCTGCGTCCGTGATGGTGAGATTGTTCTCCTGACGTCGATCTCACACGTCTGCTCACAAGGTCGAGTCTCTGGCAATCACACACTGTGCATTCAAGGTTTAAATGCAGCAATCTCTGATTAAGACAAAATACACCACAGCTGTGAGTCCTGATGACCTGCATGTGAAAACAAGCCTCAGGTGTTCAGGGTGAGGTCCTAATGCTCAGCCACTCAGTCCTGAATGCATACCACCTGGTGGGAGAAACAGAAAACAAAAACCAAGCCAGCCAAACACCCCAGCCCACAACAGTACCCCACCCTCACAGGAAGCCTCCTGGCGACCACATGGACCTGGGCCAGAAAAAACAAAGCCCCCCTCCAGGGACCATGGCTGGAATGTTGGCTGGGAACAAAAAACACCTCCTGCAGCTTCAGCTCCTTGTGCTGACGATCCAGCTGGGAAAGGCCCGTCTCCAGGAGCTGTGCGTTACTGTGCTCTGACGACAGCTCCATCATCAGCTGCTCAACCTGCAGTGTTAATTTCTTCATGCAGTCTTTGATCATCTCAATGTTGAGCTTCTCTAGTTCTTCCTTCAGCTGGATAATGCACGCTTCCAGCCGCCTCTTCTCTGTCAACAGGGAACTTTGTGCCGAGACAATCACTCTCATCCTGGAGCTCATCCTTTCTCACCCTGAGCCTGTCTGCAGTAGACTGCTCCGCAGCTGACACTCCAGTGCAGAGATATCCTTTGTTGACTTTAATGGTCTTGCCCTCTGTTTCATTTAGCAAACCTGTTAGAGTCTCCACCTCTGACTGCATCTTTGCATTCATTCCTGTCGACTCTTACTTTAGTTGTTCACTTTGCATAATTTTGGCCAGGAGTTCTTGAACCTGTGCACTCAGCCTTCTTCTGACTGTGTGTTAAAGTCTGCTCAGTCATAACACAAAAAAAAAGAAAAAAGAGACAAACACAAACAACCATACCAACCCCCCTCCCCAGAGGACCGTCCCATCAAACCCGGGGAAGAGGAGAAAAGAAAAAACACAACCCAAACTTAAGCTTGCAAAAAAAAAAAAAAAAACTCTTACACCCCCCCCCCGGACGACATGTAGGGACCAACACCCCCCAGAGGACATCCCGCCATCTCCAGGAGTAATAACCACAGCCGAGGTCCCTCTGGGATCCAAAGTCACCCACGGGGACTCCCAGCGCCCCCCAGAGGACCGTTCCATCAAACCCCAGGAGACGCCCCCCCCCCCCATGACTAACAGACCCAGCCCCGGCCGTCTATGGCTAGATGGACCCACAGTCCTTTTCCCCCCCAGAGAACACCACAGTCACACCCTCAGGGCGGAAACTGGGGGAAAAAAAACCAAAACAACATACAAACAAAACAACAACCCCAACCCCACCCCCTCAGCGCAGTGGAAACTAGAAGTACGTCCAGTGTCACCAACCACGACTATACCCCAAAAGTCAATCAGGAGGAGTGGAACAGCGGTAATGGCGTACGGCACAAGACGGCGCCACCCCTCCGACTTTTAAACCAGCCACCAGCTGCGGGTATATTCCACTGCCCCAAACCTCAGCTACACCGATGGCATACGGCTCAAAGGCGTACTGAAGCCGGAGGTGGAACAGGGAATCAACAAAAAAAACACCCCGAACCCCCCCCCCTCCCGGATGCAGAGGTTATCTGGGAAACGCCCAGCACAACCAAACTGCACCACTCCAGCAACGCCGACAACATACGGCTCACACGGATGGGGCCAGAGGAGAAGACAGGGAAGTAAAGAAAATAAAAAAAAAATACCCCAAACCCCCCCCCCCCCCCCCCCCCTGGGTGCAGAGGTTACCCGGGAAATGCCCAGCATAACCAAACTGCACCACTCCAACAACGCCGACAACGTACGGCTCACACGGCTGGAGCCAGAGGAGAAGAGAGGGAACAACAAAAACAAGAAAGAAAAAGAAAAAACCCAATTACCCCCCCATCACCCCCCAGAGGACCGTCCCATCAAACCCTGGGAGGTGAAACCAAAAGAAATAAAAAAGAAAGACCAACATAAAATCACCTGGGTCCACGCCATGCTCCGGACAGCCTGTATTTCAACTCCACCAGACCACTGACAGTGCTATAATCCACAAAAACAACAAATTAACCCCTGATAAAAACACCACATACTAAAACAAGAAACAGATAATAGACCAATAAAAAAAAAAACTAACATTGGCCTACATCGTCAAGTGCAAAGAATGGAAAAACGTATTTTCCATCCTTTGAACCTAGACGGTAATGTGACTCTGTCACCAACAGGGGGAGCCAAAGTGCCAAATAAGAAAATCCCTGTGGTAACAGAGTAAAAACCAATACACACTGCTGTAAACGACAGCAGGTTATACCAAACAGCTTAAAGTGCAAACTAAATACCACCGGGGCTGCTACAACAGGCATCGGAGCTAGCTGCACGGGAGGAGACGGGGCTACAGCCGTAACAGCGGGGTGCAACACGACCCAAGCTGTAAACTCCGCCATGCGCGCACCAACGCGCTCAACCCGGGCGAAGAGCACCCGCAACTGACCCCGGATCAACTCCAACATCTGCTGCAGCCTTCCCGGCAAAAATACTGTCTCTGCTTCCGCTGGTCCATTGTTAAATGGCCAGAGACTACTGTTATGTTTCGGACGCGGTCGGAGCACCGACCCAGCGTTTGAAAGGACCCAGCATAAAATAAGCAGAGCACGGTTCAAAAGCTAACAGAATTTAATAAACATAACAGTGGGTGAAGTGCTAAACAACTAAAAAGTCCGCGGTCTGGTGAGGTGGAAACACGGCGCGCTCTCAACAGCGCAAACGGTCCGGAGCCACAGCAGTTCGGACCCAGGGACCCCGCCGACACCCCCCAGGTGGCCGCGACAAACCAAGTCTGTGAAGAAAGAAAACATGGAGGTGAGTCCAACTCCACACAGAGAGACACAACTCAAAGGTGCACGCAATCAGCAAACACTTCCTGGCTTAAATCAATACATCAGCTTCTCACCCTGCAGGCACGGAACAACTCAGTTCAAATCTCCACTGCAGCAGAAGCTGATTAGACAATTAGCATAATGTGACAGCTCAATAACACAAGGTGTGAGGGACACCAAATCCGCTGTCATTACTTCATAAAAGTCACCAAAACCAAATTACCTCAGGAAGTGTGCTGAAGAGCGTGAGACCTCACCCAATCCTCCTTCACAGACTGTGGCGTCAAACCTGGAGCGGTCTCTGCGTCCGTGATGGTGAGATTGTTCTCCTGACGTCGATCTCACACGTCTGCTCACAAGGTCGAGTCTCTGGCAATCACACACTGTGCATTCAAGGTTTAAATGCAGCAATCTCTGATTAAGACAAAATACACCACAGCTGTGAGTCCTGATGACCTGCATGTGAAAACAAGCCTCAGGTGTTCAGGGTGAGGTCCTAATGCTCAGCCACTCAGTCCTGAATGCATACCACCTGGTGGGAGAAACAGAAAACAAAAACCAAGCCAGCCAAACACCCCAGCCCACAACAGCAGCCTTATCAGCTACTGAAGGTCAAAACGCCCCGCTTGTTTACTTTCAGAAGGATTTCAACGGTCTTGGTGAAGCATTCAGCTCCCCTCTTATCTGCCCTTCCTTACAGCCTGCTGTGGTTAACTCCAGATTTTATGCACACACGGATAGAGACTGATACGAACCCTTTTGCACACAACACATGCCTTCCCCCCCACCAGCCCCTTGTGTTTCTGACATACGCCTACCCCCCCCCCCCCCCCCCCAAGGCCTCCGCTGTGCCGCGTGGCAGAAGTTGCAGCACGCCCCCCCAAGCTCGGCTGTGCAGGACGTACCCTGCTGTGGTCTACACTCATTTTGTCTCAATTCGGATGATGGACTGCTTCAAAGTTTAGCGCACATAAACAATATCAAATGTATATGTGTTGTTTTAATTCTGATGTGTGCCATTATTACATTCAACTTGCAATAATTGTGGATTAATTGCTGTATTTTGTCTGAGGTAATTGAGTGTCAAGATGAATTGTCCTTTTAGGGATCAATAAAGTTGTTTGAACTTTGAGATCAGTGTGGGATCATATACTCCACTGGCTGCATGAGATACACCTCTTGTTTTTACCATTTAAATCTCGAAATATTTTTAATAAATTTTTATATGTAAATATTAGCTTTATAGCGAAATAGCTTCCCGGTCATGTGATCAATTGACTCAAACTCAGTGTGGAATCATAGTATTCCACTGGCTACATGAGATACACCTCTTGCTTTTACATTTTAAATCTCAAGATATTTTTTATTAATTTTTATATGTAAATATTAGCTTTATAGCGAAATAGCTTCCCGGTCATGTGATCAATTGACTCAAAATCAGTGTGGAATCATAGTATTCCACTGACTGCATGAGATTCACCTCTTGTTTTTGCATATGAAATCTATTCATATTTTTTATTACTTTCTATATGTAAATATTAGCATTTTAGCTCAACAGCTTCTCAATAGCTTTAAACACAATATATCTCTGGTTTGAATAGCCCTACCTTTTTATTTTGAAATTAGGAAGTTGGCCGTCTTCTATCTCTGTGTGTTTACTGTAAAGTCTGCAATACGGGTGCACAGTTGAAATGTTGTAGTTGCTTGTTTAGAGTCGCACTGGACCCGGAGCGAAGAAGAGTGAATATCTGTCGAATAATCCAACTTAAAACTAAATTCACTGCGGTTGTGTAACGGAAGTGCAGCAATAAAATATTTCAAGATTCAAAGAGCTGTTTCACAACAAAAGCACGACAGTGTGGAGAAACAACAGGAAATCCGCTTTTTTAACCTCATTCTTTTTCTTGTCAGGAAAGTTGACGCATTAACTATTATTCGTGACAAAAAGTATGAAAAACGCTTCTTGCCTTTGATATGAGAAAGACGCGAGTTTATTTGGTTTTACTTTGAAAAATGTGTCGTTGCAAACTTCCCCTACTGTAGCTAACTTGAACAAGATGGCGCCTGTGTTAGCTAAGAGTCGCTCTTCCCGTTTCAAAACTTTATCTGGAATTTAAAGAGAAACGAGTCGCCGTTTTTTTCTGTGCACGGATAAACGTTTTTGAATGGAAGTTAAATCTGAAGGTTATTCCGTTCGTGCGGCTAAAAGTGTCTGAGCAAACTTTACTGACTCATCTGCCGCTAGCTTACGATGCTACTGAAGTTAGCTTAGCTTGCTACCTGTAAACAGACTAACAGGGACGCAGTTTAACAAGAGCTTGGCGCGTTTCTTTGTGAAAATGTCTAAAGTCCAGATGCTGAGAGTGTTGGTCACTCAGAGAGTAACCGCGGCTGCTGAAGAGATTCTTGGGCTTTTTGAAAAAACCATCGCGGAGTACGAGGAGGAACTTTGTCGTTCCAAAGAGGAGAACCAACGACAGCGCCGACTGCTGGATGCTGTTCTGAATCCCGAAGTTCGCATAAAGGCAGCAGGTTTGTACCATTGACATCGTATTTTCAGACTGTTCACACTCTGTAGGCTGTGTCAGTGTGCCTGGTCTAGAACTCGGTTCGATCAAATCAACCGGCTCGGTTATCCCGGTGGAATGTTCGTCTTGTACATCTCATTAACTGGAGTGGCTTCCCTCACTTCCTCCAAATCATGGCAAATGGCGCTCTTACGCATTAAGGGGTTTGTGTCCTCATTTCAAGAGCAGAAGGTTCCCAATTCAAGTCTCCCCATACCCAACCTCTATGCAATGTGGTCTTGTGTGAGGACGATCATCTGGCCTAAAACTTGTGCCAGCTCCATCTCTGATTGGTTGTGGAAACCCCGACTGAAAAAGGGAGAAGCCGAAGGAACGTGCATAACTCAATATAGTTCAAAACCCAAATCAAAGATGTGCTCTAATAAGGCTTTTAGAGCAACATGCACACTGCCTGTGAATTGAAACAGATCAGTACTCCAGACCTACAGTGCATCCAGAAAGTTTTCACTTTCCACATTTTATGTTACAGCATTATTTCAAAATGGAGTAAATTCATTTCCCACTCCAAATTCTACTCACATCACCCCATAATGGCAATTTGAAAAAGTTTTTATTTTTTCTTTTGGATTTTTTGCAAATTTATTAAAAAATAATAAACTAAGAAATCATATATACATAAGTATTCTTAGCCTTTCCTCAATACTTTGTTGATGCACCGTTGGCAGCAATTACAGCTTCAAGTCTTCTTGAGTGTGATGCCACAAGCTTGGTGCCCCTACTTTAAGAAAAGGGAGCACAGGGTGACATATAAGAGTGGAGGAAGGTACACACAGGTGGACTACATTCTGTGTAGGAAATGCAAGCTGAGGAGAGAGTGTAGCTAGACAGCATAGGATGGTGGTTTGTAGAATGACTTTAGAGGTGAAGAAGAAGAGGAGAGTGAGAGCTCAATAAAGGATCAGATGGTGGAAGCTGAAGGAGGAAGACTGTTGTGTGAAATTCAGTGAGTAAGGTGGTGGCAGGGGAGAGTGTTCTGCAGGGGTGCCCAACCTTTTTTGAACCAAGATCTACTTTTAAAGTTGACAGTGTATCAAGATTGCCTGTCCAGCTGATGGTGCAGTTCTACACGGCCATCATCGAGTCCATCCTCTGCTCCTCCATCACGGTGTGGTACGCCGGGGCCACAGCCAGGGACAGACACAGACTGCAGCGCATTGTGGCCTCTGCTAAGAAGGTGATCGGCTGTAGCCTTCCATCTCTCCACGACCTGCACGTCTCAAGGACTCTGGGCCGAGCAGGTCGGATCACAGCTGACCCTTCTCACCCTGCACATGGTCTATTCAAACCACTCCCCTCGGGCAGGAGGCTACGGTCCATCCGGACCAGAACCTCCCACCATAAGAACAGTTTCTTCCCTTCTGCCGTTAGACTCATGAACACCTCATAACTCAGTCACCTTAAGCTTAACTCTGTCACTTTATCATTTTATCACGGGTCACTTTAGACAATGTACTTTGGTTTTTAATTGCACTCATCCCACTGCACTGTTTTTTCTGTTTCTCTGTTTTTCTGTTGCACACAGCCTTTCATATTTCATATTTCTTTTTTTATCTTATATTTTATCTTATTTTGACACATATGTTATATTTTATCCTAGCATTTTATCTCTTCTTAATGTTGCACCATTGTACCGACGCAAATTCCTAGTCTGTGAATCCTGTTCACTGGCAATGGCAATAAACTTCTTCTGATTCTGAAGATTTACCAAGCCATATGGAACGCCACAGTGTAGCCGCAGTATAATGTGCACCAATATAATAACACAATTTTCTGGCAGGTTTTAACAATAATAATGCATCATAGAAGTAAATGTGCATGGTGGAAATGAATAAGCACAAGTAGGCTTAGGACTGGCCTCAAGTTGGAAAAGTTGTTCCCCGTCTTAGTGGGACTTCTGGCCCCAAGAGGAGGAAGCTGGTCTCTCATAGTCCGGACAGTAGGAGCTGAGTGCAGCTGTAAGCAGGCACTCAGACACACTCTGTCTGCATTAGATGCCAGATTTGGACATTCATGTCAGGTGTTGCTCTGGATTTGAACTCAATGTCAGTTTTCAGTGTGAGGATCCAGGTTGAAGAGTGATGCCACTTTGGACGATATACAGTCCACATCTATATTTTCCCCAAATTGAAAACAGAGAAAACTGACAATAGGCTCTTTGGAAGCAAAGTCAGTGAAGCGCCTGTCAAATTGTGACAAGATGCTCTGCACATGATCATCATAACGTGGACTCTCAGGCTCCACCCCGTCTGTGTCCTGGTGCTCGAGTTCTGTGTCCATGTGTGGAAAGTTCTGCAGGTCACACTGTTGCAGCCTGCTTGATAGCACCTCTCATTTGCCTTTAAATTTGCTTTTAAATCCAAAAGCTGTGCATGTTCAGCATGGTTTGAACATTCCAGAAATTTACCTCTGCTGAGTCACCTAACGTCTGTGTGTAGCACGTGTGTCTCCTCCAACTGCGAACAGAATAAATGTGTCCTCAGACTCCTGGCCCGAACAGAACACTGCAATCTTGTTCTCCACATTCATCACTCTTCATATTTATGGACCATGAATCATTGTGCTGCTCGGCGACTTTTCAATTCCTGGACTTTTCGACCGAGCAGAGGGGATTTAGCCGGGTTAGCGTTAGAAGTTAGCATCATATTTCTTGTGAATCGTCTGAAATACCGCTCCAAATTCCCTTTCTTCAGTAAACCCACAATTACATTACAGATAAGACAGATGGATTTGCCATTCAAATTAATGAAAAAATAATACAGGTTGAAAATTATCATTTTTCTTATCCACCATAGAAGAAGAGCTCTTCAGCTACTCTAGCATTTAACAGCAGCTGGCATCCTTGTTGGTGCATTGCTGCCACCTGCTGCATCAGTCTGTTATAGCAGCACTAAATCCTCTCAAGTCCAGTGACAGATTTATTTATTTATTTCCCCGATCGACTGGAATTCAGCTCTCGATAGCGAGTGACTGGTTGGGCACACCAGGTGTACTGGGTGTGACATCTGGACAGTGGAAGGAAGACAAGGCGACTTGATGGCAGAACGAAGATGTCCAGGAAAGCATAAGGAGAAAGAGGTTGGTGAAAAAGAATTGGGACGGAGAGATGTCAGAGAGATGAAGAAAATAGACGGGAGTCGGGTCGAATTAGTACGTGCATGTGCTAGTTTGTGCACTTATTATTTGAGCGGCGCATGTAATTTTATACTGCACTATCACTGGTGCAAGTAACTTTATCCAAGTTTTATCAACTATAAACACCAGTAGAATGAACCAATAAAGGAACAAATAAGGAAAAAACAGTTTCCAGTGTGTTGTCTTCGTCTTCCCTGCGTTTTATGACTCTCACACATGGAGCGAGTTGCTGTGCTCTATTTGTTGTGGAAAGCTGATAAATGTCGCCAGCGGCGCCATCCCTGGGTTCACAACACCCTCATGAGACGTTCCCAATTCGAGGAGTTTCATTATTTGCTGCAGGAGCTGCAGCAAATAAATGGAGCTGCAGGAGCTCCAGTTTGAGGACCTCCTGTCCCGTTCGCATGCGCACATGTAAACAAAGAAAGAAAAACCTGGCTGCCGCTGCGGTTCCTTGCTCTCTCGCCCCTCAAACTCTGCATAATTGTGTTATAAACCAGTCACCATTTGTTTTGTTATACATCTGTGTAGTTAATGAATAAAATAGTCTTCACGGACGATTCGTTTGCGTGCACACGTGAAAAAAAACTGTCTGTCGCTGCTGCTGCTCTCCCCTCAAACTCTCCCCAGGGAGGAAGAGTCTGACACATCAGAGGAGGAGTTTTAAGGTTGATATAAGACTGGCTTTTGGTTGTGCAAGTAACTTTTTTTTGGTGCCAGTATTTTTTTGTTACTAGCACCAGTGCAAGTAGGTTAAAAAATGTATTTCGACCCCTGGGAGTACAAGGAGATGCAGCATAAGGTGAAAAGAGAAGTGGCAAAAGCTAAGGAACATGAGCTGAATGTGAAGTTAAACAGTAAGATTTTCTGTCACGTGCGCACAATTAAACTCGGCTCCAAATGTCGTTCCACAGTTCCTGCTGAAGCTCCTCAGGACGCTCCTGCAGGTGTTCCACCTGCTGTTGTAACCGATGAGCTGGAGAACGAGTCTGAGCCAGAGGAACCAGAGGAGCGAGAGGAGACTCACGTGCAGCCAGACATCTCTGCACCTCCTCCAGTCCGGCGGAGGAAGAAGCGTGCGCACAATTAAACAGGCAAATTAAATTAAATCAGGCACATGCAGCAGGTGTTCCACCTGCAGCATGCGCCTGATGTTTGGGAAAATGCACGAGACGGGAGCCGCATGAAGCCACACATCTGGCTCTGTCCTCCTCCTCCTCTCTGAGCCACTCCATGGAACAGAGCCCAACTACGCATGCAGTCACAAAGTTCTTCTGAAAAATTGGAGCGATCTGAATTCGGTTAGATGAATATGGGTGTGTGTGTGGAGACAGTTCACCTCGTTCACAACGTGACAGAACTTAACGATGCGCTGTTATGCACAATAACACGCAACAACGCGGAACACTATTCTTGACCGTGCGTAATGGTTCCTGGTAATTCTCCAGCAACACGTGCCATTAATCGGAACATGTGGTAACAGGTTGCAGCAGTTCCTGAGGACACCTGATGCCTCTGCCCCAAATAATCACATTCGTGATCAGCGGCCAAGAATGTGTACTTCGTGGCATTTGTGACTTGTCGTCGTTATGTGTAAACGCAGCATAAACAAAAACAAACATTTGTTAACTTGCCCAGACACTGAGCTCTCCACTTCCTCGTTGATGACTCCGATATGCTTTCGTTTGAGATGCTGCATCATTACTGTCGTATTCCTGTGCCATACGAGGTCCGACTTGCAAATGTAGGAGTTAACAAACGTCTTTGCGTTGTTTAACGTAAAATGCTCCCACACTTTTGAAGTCTTGATTTTCTTCTGTCTACTTGTTTCTGCCATATTCTAAGTGTGTAGTTCTTCTACGAAACAGCGTCTGATCTGCTCTGTGCACTGGTCGCTACTGGCGTCAGAAGCGGCCAGCAGCTTCTGGCGCCATAATCGCTCGACACAACGCATCGATGACGCAGTGTGTTGCCAGCGCCTGTTGTAATCGAATTTTATCGATTTTTATCGATTCGTTTTTGCAGCCCTAGTCTGCTGCTACGCTGATGACTTGCTACTCTGCAGCCTGACGATCTCCGGTGTCCAGGATCTAATCGATCACGCTAACAGCTATATTATCCAACACAGACTCAGCTTCAGTCCTCTGAAAACCACGTGTGTGACATTTGGTAAGAGTCCCTACACCAACCACTGTTGGACCCTTGATTGCACCAGGCTCGTCGAATCCACAGAGGTGAAGCATCTAGGAGTCACTCTCGCCAACGACGCCCGAAGTCACTCAGAAACGTGCATTCAGACAGCCAGATGCGCGTTTTACTCTCTTCAAGGCACTGGGTTGTGTGTAAGGGGTTGTAATCCTGGCACCATCACTCATATTTACATGTCTACTATAAGACCAGTTCTGACCTTTGGTTTAGAGTGTACCTACCAGAATAAAACTGCTATGGATAGGGTTGAAGTTACCCAAAGTAAGTTTCTTAAAGCTGCCCTTGGTCTCAAGTCCTACTGTAGGTCATCTCCTCTTCTCCAAGCATTAGGTGTCGATCATGTCAAAAAATATGTCAACATCCAGAAACTATCATTGTTCAGGTCTATGTTCTTGTCGAGCTCATGTACACATGTACTGTGTAAATATCTTTTATGTCGAGCACTTCAGGGTCAATTGTCTTGTCAGGCTGTGAGGTTGATTTTATATATTTTATATTTTTTTTTTCTCCATGATTTAGGAGGTTCAATAAATCAAATCAAATAAGTAAGGATGAAGTGAGAGCAGCCATGGAAGGGGTGAAGAGTGGAAAGGCAGTTGGTCCAGGTGACATTCCGGTGGAGGTATGGAAATGCCTTGGAGAGATGGCAGTGGAGTTTGTACCTAGACTAATAAAATCTTGGAAAGTGAGATATCTGTGGACTGAAGAGGAAGTGTGCTAGTTCCTATTTTGAAGAAGACGTGAGATGTGCAGAGCTGCAGTAACTACAGAGGCATCAAGTTGATCAGCCACAGCTTTAAGTTATGGGAAAGAGTAGTAGAAGCTAGGCTTAGAAAACAGGTTAAGCTCTGTGAGCAGCGATGTGGTTTCATGCCAAGAAAGCACTACAGATGCAATGTTTGCTCCGAGAATACTTGTGGAGATGTATAGAGAAGGCCAGAAGGAGTTCAGTTCAGTTTATTTAGTTTATATGGTGCCAAATCACAACAAAGCTGCCCCAAGAAGTTTCACACAAGTAAGGTCTAAAGAAGCACACAGGTGACAGTGGTAAACTCCCTCTGATGATATTGTGGAAGAAACCTCAAGCAACCCGGACTCAAAGGGGTGACCCTCTGCTTGGGCCGTTCTGCCAAAAAGGTTTACACAACACAACAACAACTGACGAGAGTCCATGCAGGTGTCCAGTCCACAGTCAGGAGGAGGTGGTTGAGTATCGAGCCACTCATTGGATCTGTTCCAATAGCAGAGTCCTTCCT
Source organism: Thalassophryne amazonica (assembly GCF_902500255.1). Classification (NCBI taxonomy): domain Eukaryota; kingdom Metazoa; phylum Chordata; class Actinopteri; order Batrachoidiformes; family Batrachoididae; genus Thalassophryne; species Thalassophryne amazonica. The sequence goes on from NC_047103.1 coordinate 5,135,672, forward strand.
GCGTCTGCCACTGAACTGAAATCATCCAATCCAGCACATAGATCCAGTCGCATCTCAGACAGAGAGATAAAGAAAACAGAACCAGTCGGCCAGAAACACTACACTTGAGGTATAATTCGTCAGCATTAAGCAACCAGAAAGCAGAAGAAATACCAAGGTGATCGCTGCCCACTCGCCCTAAGCTTCCCAAAATCTCCCAAAAATGCCTGTATAATTTCCTGTATTGTCTATTGTATCGATAGCGTGGCCCAAGCAGTATCAGAGGGTTTTTTCTTACCACTGTCACCTGTGTTCTTGCTCTGGGAGTTGGTAAGGTTAGACCTTACTTGTGTGAAGAGCCTTGAGGCAACTTTGTTGTGATTTGGTGCTATATAAATGAAAATAAATTGAAACTGAAATTCACTAACAGACCCAGACTTTAGATAAAGTTGAGGCTGAGTCCTGCTCTGTTTCCTAATAAAATGAACTTAAAAGGATAATAATTTAATTAGCTTATAATGCGCCAAATCACAGCAAAAGCCATCTCAAGGCTCCTTACATAAAACAAGTCAACATAAAATTGAATAAATAATTAAAAGTGAATAAAAAAAATTCAAATACATAAATAAAAACAGAAGTAAAAGAATAAAACAAATAAAAATAAAAAGTATCCATAAGAAAGAGAATAAAAATAGGTTTTGAGTCTTGACTTAAAAATGTCCACAGACTCAGACTGCCTCACGGTCGCAGGAAGACTGTTCCACAGGGTGGGTGCACGATACGAAAAGGCTCTTTGACCTGCTCACTTCTTCACCCTGGGAACACAGAGAAGTCCCGCATCCTGTGACCGCAAAGCCCGGGCCGGCACGTAGAGTTCCACCAGATCAGCCAGATAAGATGGCGCCAGTCCATGAACAACCTTATAAGTCAATAACAAAACCTTAAAATCTGCAGAGACAGGGAGCCAGTGCAAAGATGCCAAAATGGGTGTGATATGTTCAGACCTTCTGCTACTTGTCAGAAGTCTGGCGGCAGCGTTCTGAACCAGCTGAAGACCCCTAATACTGGATTGTGGTAACCCTGAAAATAGAACATTACAGTAATCTAGTCTAGAAGAAACAAAAGCATGAATCAGGGTCTCAGCATCAGCCATGGACAGGATCCTCGCTATATTTCTCAGATGGAAAAAAGCAGTCCTAGTAACATCCCTGATGTGGAGGTCAAAAGACAACGTGGGATCAAAAATTACCCCAAGGTTCCTCATTTTGTCCGTATGATGTATGACACAGGAACCCAGACTGAGCGCCAGCTGGTCAAACTGATGCCGATGTCTCGCTGGACCAAGAACCATCATTTCAGTCTTATCAAAGTTTAAAAGTAGGAAGTTACTAGACATCCAACTTCTCACTGATGGAAGACACTCTTCCAGGGATTTTATGGGAGTGAGATTTCCAGCAGTTATCGGCATGTACAACTGAGTATCATCAGCATAACAATGAAAGGCAATCCCAGAACTCCGCAGTATACTCCCAAGGGGTGCCACATACAGGGAGAAAAGCAAGGGGCCTAAAACAGATCCCTGTGGAACTCCAAATCTCATGTCAGCAAGGTCAGAGGTAGTGCCATTATACAAGACACATTGAGAACAACTGGACAGATATGACATCAACCAGGCAAGGGCACTTCCAGAAATCCCAAAAAATTCTCCAACCTATTGAGCAAAATATGATGATCCACGGTATCAAACGCAGCACTGAGATCTAACAACACCAAAACGGTAGTGGTGTCTGAGTCCATTGCTCACAGAAGATCATTCACTATTTTAGTGAGCGCTGTCTCTGTGGAGTGATATTTCCTAAAGCAGACTGTAGCAGCTCAAAAAGATCATTCTCAGTAAGGTGGTCTATGAGCTGCCGTGAAACCACCTTTTCTAAAATTTTGGAACAGAATGGAAGGATAGGAAGCATAGTAACATACTATACCAGTATGCTAGCCATATGAAAGGGAAAATAAGTGCATCTTAAGTCTAGACTTGAAAGTCTCTACAGCAGGGGTGGGCAACTTGTTCCAGAAAGGGCCAAGAGTGTGCCGGTTTTCTTTGCAGCCACTGACTCCACCAGGTGATTTCACTGATTAATATCACTTTGAGCAGATGGAATCAGTTAATCAGTGAAATCACCTGGTGGAGTCAGTGGCTGCAAAGAAAACCGGCACACTCTTGGCCCTTTCTGGAACAAGTTGCCCACCCCTGCTCTACAGAATCTGACTGTTTTATTGATGCAGGGAGATCATTCCATAGAAGTGGGGCACGATAAGAGAAAGCTCTGTGACCCACTGTCTTTTTATTCACCCTGGGGACACAAAGTAATCCTGCACCCTGAGAATGCAAAGCCTGGGCTTGAATGGTCAGCCAAGAAGGGAGGTGCCAGTCCATGAACAGTTTTATAGGTTGGTAGCAGAACCGTAAAATCTGATCTCACTGGGACAGGAAGCCAGTGTAAAGACGCCAGAATGGGTGTAATGTGGTCAAACTTTCTGCTTCCTGTCAAAAGTCTGGCAGCAGCATTTTGAACCAATTGGAGAGCCCTAATGCTAGACTGCGGTAAACCAGAAAATAGAACATTGCAGTTGTCCAATCTAGAAGAGACAAACGCATGGATCAGGGTCTCAGCATCATCCATAGACAGGATGGGACGAATCTTCACTATATTTCACAGGTGGAAGAAAGCAGTCCTCGTAATATCTCTAATGTGGAGGTCAAAGGACAACGTGGGATCAAAAATTACCCCAAGGTTCCTTACTTTGTCAATGTGATGTATGACACATGAGCCTAGTGCGGCTTCCTCAGAGATCAGGCTAGCTGGAACACACGCTTGGTGCCAGATCATTTCCACCTTGAGTGCGACACTCGTACAGCAAACTTTGAAATGGGCACCATTGTCATGCGATGACTATGGATTTTAAAAAGTACTGCATGTATGGGTAACAAGGCTGTGAAAACTCCTCGGATCCATGAAATTCCACGGATTTCATTATGGGGAGGGGGAGTTGTGTTCATGTTTTACTCTGTAATCGTGATCATCACTGAGTTTTTAAAATGTCTATCGCAGAGTGTTCTTTTTTGTTTGTTTTTTATGACATTGTGCAAGTTTTATGAGTCCGCGGACACTGATCTGTGTGTTATAGATACAAATCGGTGTCCTCGGATCCGCGGAGTTTCAAGGAGAAAAATCCCTCTTTCAAAACCTGGCTGTTTCGGCAGTTGTCGTGAAGCGGGACTGGTTGGTTGCTGTGGCGACGCTGTGTGGCTCCTGCGCGAAGCTTAAACTAAACGTAGCATGTGGACAATGCAAACCTTTAGAACTCTAAAGTTTTTAAAAGAAGAATTGTGCAGCATGTTCTCTGTCATGGACCAACATCAGACACAGAGAAGATGGCGAGAAAGATGGTTTGAAAATGTCTGATAAGGACAAGAATCCATGGAATTGTTGCTGGCTTCATGAACACATCTGTAAGGTAAAAGAAATGGGAAAAGCGAACTGTGCCCTCAGGAAACACGGTAAGAATTTAAATTTTAATTTAATTTAAACATTGTGCTGTTCAAACAGGATTTTAAACAAGATTGTGTTACTTTTTTCAATAATCTGGACTTTCTTTCATTAGAAAAAAAGACTGGTTTTGAATGGATTTACATGAATTTACACAAGAATGAAATGAGTTTTTATTAATGTAGACTTTTTTCAAGGGAAAAAGACATTGTGGCTTTGAGTGGATTTACACAAGAATGTGACTTTTTTTACTATCAGGTATGTTATTGATATTTTACCATGATTTTCAAAATATTCTGTGGCTTTTGAAATGCTTTAACAGTCTTTTCAGTCTTCATGAATTTCATGTAGTTTAATTGTTCTGAGTTAATGTATCATTTGGTTTATAATTAAAAGAAAAATCATTCCAGGTTCTACTTCCAAGTCATATTCTGTTATTTCAACATGATCATTGGCGGTTCAAATGAAAGGTTGAATACAGGGTTATTTAAATATGCACTAATTTTGAGATTTTTTTGTTCCCGGGTTGCTGAAAATGTATCATAAGATAAAAATTTTATTTGGTTTCTGGGATCCCACGGTGCCCAAGACCCCAGCTCTGAGTTGTCAAATCCAACTTGAGAAAGTAAAAGTCGAGCCACATATTTGCTCCATCTTCTGAATAAACCAGCTGATTATAATTAGTTCAGCTCTTCGGGCAGGTGGATGAGGTAATTACTGAGATCACCTGTTTTAGGTGCACAGGTAGAAGCAACACATGGGAAGGTTTTTACTTTGTGAAGCTGGATTTGACACCTCTGCCGGCTCCTGGGGGCCTGTGTCCCCCAGACCCCCTGCAAATTTTCCTCGGATTTCACAATTTTCATTTCACAGCCCGGGGGTAAATTAATGAATCTGTTTTTAAAAATTATTTCCCGTGCAAAGGAAAAATTCACATTTATGAAACTCTGGGAAAGATGGGCGCACACTGATGATGTCATCACAGGTAAGACACAGAAGTGATGAGGGAAAAAAATGTGAAAACCCACTGTTTTGGTTTTTATGATTTGTTGGGGTTATGAAATTAATTTATTTTAGGGTGGGCATTTAACTGGCTTTGATTAAGAAGATGGGGTAACCATATGTGGATATGGGCGTGTCCTTATGCAAAACACTGAACTCCCATAATGCACTCTCTGTGCAGATCATCTTTGCACGTGTGTGCGTGTGCTCACTGGTTACATACATATGGGTAAATAAACCTTCTATAATTTTACTTTTTGTTTTTGTCAGCTCGCACAAGTTCTGAACAGAAACTTCAAACCCAACACTCGGTTGCTTTAAGTCTGTTTTATCAAATATTTTGCTCCTTTAATATTTAAATATTCTTTATGCTGAAGCTTTACTGTCTGTGTTTTGATTGTTTCCTCAGACGTGCCGCAGGTTGGAGGGTCCATAACAGAGTTTCCTCCAGATCAGGTTGAGTGCAGAAGCAGTTTGGCCCAGGAGGACCCAGAGCCCCCACACCTTAAACAGGAACCAGAGGAACTCTTCAAGCAGCAGTTTCAAGGTCCAGAGGAAGCTGACATCATCGAGTTCGCTTTACAGAGTGATGATAGTGAGAATCATCCATCCTCGATACTTCATCCGAGCAAAACTGAGGCCAGAGAGGCGGAGCCTTCAGCCAGCAGCTCAGCTGACTGCATGAAAACAGAAGCTCGATTGGAGGACTGTGCCAAACGAGAGCCCGGTACCATTTCAGATCCAGATGCCGAGGACAAGTTTTCAGAGTCTTCTGAACTTGACCCTGAAGTTGGTGATCATCTGAGGAGGAATAATATGACAGAATTTCAGTTACATTTAAGTCGTCCAAAATGTAACAACGTTCTGCCAACTGAAGGGAAAAGTCACACAGTTGAGAAAAAATTTCGCTGCTCTGAGTGCAATAAAAGATTTGGCTACAGCAGCCACCTGAAGAGACACCTGAGAATCCACACAGGAGAGAAACCATTCAGCTGTCCATTTTGTGATAAACGTTTTATACAAAAAACGACTCTGACAGAGCACCTGACTGTCCACACGGGAGTAAAAATATTCAGCTGCACTGTTTGTGGGAAAGGATTCAACAAGAAGTCTAAATTTATCAAACATTTATGTGCCGAGGTGGCTGAAGTGGATGTCATATTTTAGTGAACTTACTTGACCTGTTTGTTTGTTACTTTCCAAACCTAAGCTAATTTCTCTGTACCGACAGCAGCGACTCGCCCAAACTAAAGGGTGTGGAAGCTCTTATAAAAATCTGTGGCACTGCAGCTTTAAACAAAGAGAACTTTAACAACAGTTTACAGGCTTAAACTGGTCACACTCTATACTATTTAAAGCATCAGTTTGAAAATCCAGTAGTCTTTAAAAAAAAAAAAAATCTTAATTAGTAAGTAATCAATTCCCCACAGCTACAGCAGCAGTGTTTCCCCTACAGTATTATAGGCCTGCTAGGCCAGTGAGAACCCTTGTCAGGCCAGAAATATTTTATTAACACCACCAAATATCAATTAATTTGGCTGTCTATAATCATTTCAGTGCATCCACAGTGCTTTGAAAACAATCTTCTGTTGAGTTTATGGTTTATTTATTTGGATCCCTATTAGCAGCAGCAAAGTTGCAGCTACTCTTCCTGGGGTCAACACAAGTTTACAAACAAAAATCACAATACATTCAAAAATATTTATAAAAAGACAAAACAAACAAACAAATTCCAATCAAATTAAATGAATCATTCCACATGGTCAGTCTGTGTTCACAAAAACATGTCTATACATGATCAAAGGTCAAACCCCGAAAACTTCTCATACCAACAGATGCAGCCTTAGACGCTCCTTAAAAAAAACATTCATTTGAAATGAGTTTGATGCAGTCAGGTAATAAATTCCATTCCTTCATACCCCTGAATATGACAGTGTTTTTTATGGCATTCGTCCTGGCCACAGGTAGCGTAAAGTTTCCTACCATGGCATGTCTAGTTATGTATCTGATTTTCTGAACTGAAAAAAAAAAAAATTCCTAAACAAAATACAAGGTAACTTAGAGACAATAATCTTTTTGGTAAAAAATAATCACTGAATATAAAAGTTTGTCTTTAACTAACAACCAATTAAAATTTTTATGGATTATAATGATGTTGGTCAGTGAACACCCTGCGGTTTTTGCAAGTTCTCCCGCTTAGAAATCATGGAGGGGTCTGAAATGTTCATCTTAGGTGCATGTCCACTGTGAGAGACATAATCTAAAATAAAAATCCGTAAATCACAGTGTATTTTTTTTTATAATTTATTTGCATGTTACTACTACAAATAAGTATTTGAACACCTAGAAACCAGCAAGAATTCTGGCTCACACAGACCTGTTAATTTTTCTTTAAGAAGCCCTCTTATTCTGCACCCTTTACCTGTATTAACTGCACCTGTTTGAACTTGTTGCCTGTATAAAAGACACTTGTTCACACACTCAATAGGTCACACTCCAACCTGTCCACCATAGCCAAGACCAAAGAGCTGTCTAAGGACACCAGGGACAAAACTGTAGACCTGCACAAGGCTGGGATGGACTGCAGGACAACAGGCAAGCAGCTTGGTAGAAGACAACAACTGTTATGATTATTTATTAGAAAGTGGAAGAAACACAAGATGACTGTCAATCTCCCTCGGTCTGGGGCTCCATGCAAGATCTCACTTTGTGGGGTAAGGATGATTCTGAGAAAGCTCAGAACTACACAGGAGGACCTGGTCAATGACCCGAAGAGAGCTGGAACCACAGTCACAAAGATTACATTAGTAACACATGATGCTATTATGGATTAAAATCCTGCAGGGCAGCAAGGTCCCCCTGCTCAAGCCAGCACATGTCCAGGCCCGTTTGAAGTTCACCAGTGACCATCTGGATGATCCAGAGGAGGCATGGGAGAAGGTCATGTGGTCAGATGAGACCAGAATAGAGCATTTTGGAATCAACTCCACTTACCATGTTTAGAGGATGAGAACAACCCCAAGAAAACCATCCCAACTGTGAAGCATGGAGGTGGAAACATCATACTCTGGGGTTGCTCTTCTGCAAAGGGGACAGGATGACTGCACCGTATTGAAGGGAGGATGGATGGGGTCATGTATTGTGAGATTTTGGCAAACAACCTCCTTCCCTCAGTAAGAGCATTGAAGATGGGTCATGGCTGGATCTTCAGCATGACAATGACCCCAAACACACAGCCAGGGCAACTAAGGAGGGGCTCTGTAAGAAGCATTTCAAGGTCCTGGAGTGGCCTGGCCAGTCTCCAGACCTGAACTCAATAGAAAATAGAAAATCTTTGGAGGGAGCTGAAACTCCAAACCTGAATGATCTAGAGAAGATCTGTATGGAGGAGTGGACCAAAATCCCTGCTGCAGTGTGTGAAAACCTGGTGAAAAACTACAGGAAACGTTTGACCTCTGTAATTGCAAACAAAGGCTACTGTACCAAATATTAACATTGATTTTCACAGGTGTTCAAATACGTATTTGCAGCAGTAACATACAAATAAATTATAAAAAAAAATCATACATTGTGATTTCTGGATTTTTTTTTTTTTTAGATTATGTCTCTCACAGTGGACATGCACCTAAGATGAAAATTTCAGACCCCTGCATGATTTCTAAGTGGGAGAACTTGCAAAACCGCAGGGTGTTCAAATACTTATTTTCCTCACTGTATACACAACTCCTGGCAAAAATTATGGAATCACCAGCCTCGGAGGATGTTCATTCAGTTGTTTAATTTTGTAGAAAAAAGCAGATCACAGACATGACACAAAACTAAAGTCATTTCAAATGGCAACTTTCTGGCTTTAAGAAACACTATAAGAAATCAGAAAAAAAAATTGTGGCAGTCAGTAACGGTTACATTTTTAGACCAAGCAGAGGAAAAAAAATATGGAATCACTCAATTCTGAGGAAAAAATTATGGAATGAAAAAAGAACGCTCCAACACATCACTAGTATTTTGTTGCACCACCTCTGGCTTTTATAACAGCTTGCAGTCTCTGAGGCATGGACTTAATGAGTGACAAACAGTACTCTTCATCAATCTGGCTCCAGCTTTCTCTGATTGCTGTTGCCAGATCAGCTTTGCAGGTTGGAGTCTTGTCATGGACCATTTTCTTCAACTTCCACCAAAGATTTTCAATTGGATTAAGATCCGGACTATTTGCAGGCCATGACATTGACCCTATGTGTCTTTTTGCAAGGAATGTTTTCACAGTTTTTGCTCTATGGCAAGATGCATTATCATGTTGAAAAATGATTTCATCATCCCCAAACATCCTTTCAATTGATGGGATAAGAAAAGTGTCCAAAATATCAACATAAACTTGTGCATTTATTGATGATGTAATGACAGCCATCTCCCCAGTGCCTTTACCTGACATGCAGCCCCATATCATCAATGACTGTGGAAATTTACATGTTCTCTTCAGGCAGTCATCTTTATAATCTCATTGGAACGGCACCAAACAAAAGTTCCAGCATCATCACCTTGCCCAATGCAGATTCGAGATTCATCACTGAATATGACTTTCATCCAGTTATCCACAGTCCACGATTGCTTTTCCTTAGCCCATTGTAACCTTGTTTTTTCTGTTTAGGTGTTAATGATGGCTTTCATTTAGCTTTTCTGTATGTAAATCCCATTTCCTTTAGGTGGTTTCTTACAGTTCGGTCACAGACGTTGACTCCAGTTTCCTCCCATTCGTTCCTCATCTGTTTTGTTGTGCATTTTCGATTTTTGAGACATATTGCTTTAAGTTTTCTGTCTTGACGCTTTGATGTCTTCCTTGGTCTACCAGTATGTTTGCCTTTAACAACCTTCCCATGTTGTTTGTATTTGATCCATAGTTTAGACACAGCTGACTGTGAACAACCAACATCTTTTGCAACATTGCGTGATGATTTAACCTCTTTTAAGAGTTTTATAATGCTCTCCTTTGTTTCAGTTGACATCTCTCGTGTTGGAGCCATGATTCATGTCAGTCCACTTGGTGCAACAGCTCTCCAAGGTGTGATCACTTCTTTTTAGATGCAGACTAACAAGCAGATCTGATTTGATGCAGGTGTTAGTTTTGGGGATGAAAATTTACAGGGTGATTCCATAATTTATTCCTCAGAATTGAGTGATTCCATATTTTTTTCCCTGTGCTTGGTCTAAAAAAGTAACCGTTACTGACTGCCACAATTATTTTTCCTGATTTCTTATAGTGTTTCTTAAAGCCAGAAAGTTGCCATTTGAAATGACTTTAGTTTTGTGTCATGTCTGTGATCTGCTTTTTTTTTCTACAAAATTAAACAACTGAATGAACATCCTCCGAGGCCGGTGATTCCATAATTATTGCCAGGGGTTGTATAAGTAAGTGATATACGAGCAGCCCTATTTTGAATAATCTGTAATTTATGTATCATTTCACCGGAAGCATTTGACCAAACTGCCGGGCAGTATTCAAGGATTCAAAAGGAGTTTATTGTCATATGCACATAGGAACATGTTCCCTGCACACTGAAATGTGTTTACTGCATTTTTACCCATCCTAATTGCCAGTTAGGAGCAGAAGTCGCCTTTTTTGGCGCCCGGGGACCCAGCTCCAGATGTATATCCCTGCCCTTTTAGTCTAGATATACTAATAATAAACTTAAAAACCTTGCATGTCTTCTCATAATCGATATACCCCTACCCATTTTTACGATATTATTATGTTTTTTCCATGATACATTTGAAGCTACAATTACACTGAGCAGCTTAGTCTCATTTACTTGATTTATTCTCATATTATTAATTTTAATGTTTAGTACAGGATTTTTCATAATAACACGACTAGAGCCAATAATCATACATTTAGTCTTTACTATAAGACGTAACCCAGTCAACTACCTTACGCAGTTCCTTATCTAAAACAACTTCTAAATCATTATGGGAACTTGCAGATGTATAAATAGTTGAATCATCTGCATACATCACTATACTGACTTTATCGAAGATATATGGTAAATCATTTCTGAAAATTGTAAATAATAGGGGACCGAGGCAACTCCCTTGTGGCACTCCACATACAACACTCCTGGTGCCGGAAAAGCTGCCATTAAAAACACTGTCTGTGTCCTTTCAGATAAATACCTATAAAACCAAGTAAGAGCAGATAGCTCAAAACTATAACCAGCCAGTTTTTCCAATAACAAATCATGATCAGTGATATCAAACGCAGAAGAGTAACTGTTATTTTTATAGTAATTTGACAGTGTGATGATTGACTTATTATTTTGTGATCTTACAGGGGTTGGCCAACAGCAACACAACCTTAAAAACTGTCTGCATCTTAAAGTTAGCAGAGCTTTCAGTAGAAAGCATCAGAATCTGATGTCCGCTCTACATATTTTGACTCCTATTGAAAAAAGTTTTACATTACCCTCCACTTTGGGTTGCATTTTTTTCACTGCGCGTCTTTTAATTTTTCCTCATCAAACGCTTTCTCACTGTTCACTCAATGCATTGGTGCTGTTAATATTTCTTCTCAGTAACTGCGTTCACACCAGACAGCTAGGTTGCTGAAGCCAAAGTGTCATTTAAACAAAAGTCACAGAAAACTTTGATTCTTATTGTGATCTGTCTGATTGGTTTGTCGGACAGCGGCTTGTTAAGCCAGCCACTGGCCTGCTAATTTGTGGCTCCCGGGCCACATTTGGCCCAACCTCCTTTTGTGTGAACATGGTTTATAATAGTGCTCAAACTTAAATTTGAAAAAAAATGTGGGTGCACCTTAAGACCCAGTCTCACGGCACTTAATGAAGGGCAACGAAGCCCAAACGAAACAAGAAATCTGGACTTTCATTGAATTTCATTGGCATCATTTAACCTTTGCTCAGCTTAGTTCCTGCAGCGGTCGCTTCGTCAGGATTTTTAAACTCGAAAAATTTAAACGAAGGGCAACAAAAACCTCAGTTCATCCGTATTTGGTTTTGCTGTTCTTGACGTTTTATCATTTGCTTAGTTTTTGTAACATTGCGACTTTGTTCGACCAACTGAATGTTTTCAGACAGTACAGAAGCCGTTTCTGAGCGCTGCTACTGTGTTCATGTACCATCTGAAATTACAGGGTAAACTCAGCCTGGTTGCTTAGATTTATTTTTTTATCTGGGTGGAGGGTCAGCTTTATTGGGCTCAGCCACCTTGTATAGGCCAGAATTAATCTTTTGTGTGGATACAATGAATTATTTTGCCACAAGCATCTACTGAATTTGAAACAACAAAACGTTGTGTAATTTCCGATGGTACTTGAACACAGCAGCAGCAGCAGCTCCTGCGTGCGGTTATTATTTTTTACTAAATATGAGTCTAGGAATGACAATCCAGCCCTTCTGTACGTGTGGCAACAGGTAGATAATTCAAATGATTATATAAAGAGCTGTTCTGGAAGACAGAATTCACGCTGTGGATCAGCTGCTGCTCGTGGAATCAATCAATCAACTTTTTTCTTATATAGCGCCAAATCACAACAAACAGTTGCCCCAAGGTGCTCCATATTGCAAGGCAAGGCCATACAATAACCATGAAAAACCCCAACGGTCAAAACGACCCCCTATGAGCAAGCACTTGGCCACAGTGGGAAGGAAAAACTCCCTTTTAACAGGAAGAAACCTCCAGCAGAACCAGGCTCAGGGAGGGGCAGTCTTCTGCTGAGACTGGTTGGGGCTGAGGGAAAGAACCAGGAAAAAGACATGCCGAGAAGGGGGGCAGAGATCGATCACTCGAGTGATGCATACGGAGCAAAAAAAGAAAGAAACAGTGCATCATGGGAACCCCCCCACAGTCTACGTCTAAAGCAACATAACCAAGGGATGGTCCAGGGTCACCCGATCCAGCCCTAACTATAAGCCTTAGCGAAAAGGAAAGTTTTAGGAATAACTACACATGGGGAGTCAAAGTGCAGCATTCACACAGACTGATCAATTTACTGCTCTGATATATTCAATCATCTTCCTGTAGTATTTATTCCCCCTTTTGACAATTTTCTGTTATAAATCAACATATATGGCTTAATAATGTAATACAGTGATAGATCAGCACCACGGCATACCAGAGGTGGTTTTTTTGTAGTTGTTTGTTTGTTGTTTTTTGGAGCAAGATGGCGCGCCCAGCATGTCAACAGACAGTGTGGATTCTGATGATGATGGAGATGATCCCTCTTTTGTTCTGGACAAAGAACCAGAGCAGGTGGACCCACCAATGTGCGCGCAGATCTCCACAGCTTCTGTTTGCAGTTTCTCCAGGACTCAGGCGCTATGAGCTTCATCCCAGCGCCGAGTCCTGGAACTTAGAGATGCAGACACACACTGCTCCAGCTGTGGCTCCAGGCACGTCTCATTTAAAGCGTCGAGATCAATGTTAGTTTCAGTTTTGTTTAGTTCCCCTTTCATCCCTTTTGCGCTCTTGGTTCACAGGCTATTCAGTGATAAAGCTGTTTCGTCCACCTTTTCTCAACGAATTGTGACTTTTTTTCCCTTTCATTCAGGAATCGCCGTGTGATTGGGCCATTGGGGTGGTCTTAATTTTTTTTTTTTTTCAGCATTTTGTTGCTTCCAAACTGATTGAGTTGTAATTGGTAAAAGAAGAAAATCTCCACACAAAATTTTATTGAAATATCTTTGCATGTAGAAGTTGCTCAACCACTCTGAGGCTGCCCACCTTTGCCAACATTATCACATGAAGCCTGGTTCACAGCACCCATTGAGTCATCTGCTCCCTTCAGTGACTTTTGCTTGCTAAGAACCCTCAAAAATGATCATCCTATGAGGAGCAAAGCTGCATTTTCAAAGTTTACAGGCCACATGTGGCACCTTTTTGAGGTGTTGGTGTCTCTGGCTTTTTTTTTTTTTTTGCCTCTTCTGCACCTGACTAAATAAAGAAACATATGATCAAAACCATGAAAGAAAACCTGGGAGAGGACAAATGCCCAAAACATCTCATGAAATTGGATGAAAATTCATCACTGGAATTTCTGAACTCCTTCTGAACTTCTGAATTTTGAACTCCTCCTTTGGCTCCTCCTCCACTGAAAAGTTGGAGGAGGAGCCAAAGACTTGGCTTGATGATGACTAAAGCTTGCTCTGATGTCCTCACGGTTGTGAAGGACTGCACAGAAAGAGGTGTTGCTCTGATCTAAGATTTCAATGCCAAGCAGACAAAAAAGGAAAACCAACTGCAACACTTGTTGCAAGTAGTTGTTGATCACAGAAAACAGTTTCCTGATTTAAAAAAAAAAATAATAATACTAAACTTAAACACAGACAATACAGGAACAACTTCACTTCATCTGAGCTACCCTGAAATGTTACTGGAACAGAATAAAAATTTCAGTGTTGGTTTCTCATAATGTTGACTCATTTCCAGCCCTGGGAGATTAAAAATAATAATTTTTTCCACTATACAGTTGTGAACCGTCCTGGTGCACCTGCACCCTGAGGTCTGTCTGGGACGACTGAGACAGAGTCTGACAATAAATATGCTCATTTAAATTTTGCTTCTTCCCAAAAACGTGGTTTGCACCTGTGCATTTGGTGGTGGGAGGTTTGTGATGGTGAAACAGTGATCTAATCTTTTGGTAGTCATTAATATATATATATAAAATACTTAGTACATTTTTCTGTGAAAAGTGTTTGGGGGGGTACTACCAGGCCTGAAAAACTTTTAGAGGAAATACTACTGAGGGTTTATTTTTCTGTGAAAAGTGTTTGGGGGGATACTACCAGGCCTGAAAAACTTTTAGGGGAAATACTACTGAGGGTTTTTTTTTTTTTTTTTTTTAAGGTAATTTATGGATCTCGGGTGAAACATGTTTCAGTGTTGACCTCTGACGCTCCTGTTAATGTGTCAACAGTTGCAGACGGGGTTTTTATTGCCCCCTGGGGCCCGTATCAGGGACCCTGGAAGATATTGTGTGTGTGAATCTCTTTGTTGGGGAAACAGACCTGAGACACTTGTTGGATTTCCTTCATGTTTGGAATGACGCCTGTTGCATCCAAATTTGGACAGATTGACATGCTGTCGCTTTTGTGGACAAAAAAACTCAGCTGTTGAGCTCTGTGGCCACCAGCTTCTCAACATTTGTGTGGTGGAGGATTGTCTTCATATCTAGTTTGCATTGGTACTTATTCCTGCTGTGATGTGGATTCTCTGCCAACTTACGATCATAAAATGTTGAAATTTTCTACTATAAATTTTGATATGTGTGCTTGCTGCCTCCTGCTGGTTGTATGAAGACTGACATTGAAAAATTTTTAGTTTCTGTGGATGTTCTGCTCCAGAACATGTCCTCAGTGCATGTCGGTATAACCCTCTGGAAACCAGAACCAACAGATAGAACTGTTCTGTGGGCCGTCGGACTTTTAGCTTTTTGTCAGTTAACGATGGCTGAAGAACGTCCACAAATATCTGTGTATCAGGTGCAGCTGTGCTCAGAATTTGACTCATCATGGACGTGAATGTCGTCATTGGGCTTTCAGTGATTTCTGGGTCAGAAAATAATTTAGTAAGCATGTTGTAATTCTAGTGGGTTTTCTCAACTCAACATGGAGTCAGAAATATTCACCCACCACCCTCTTAAATTATGAATTAGGTGGTGCAGAAAGTTCTAAAAGGTCTCAACTTCCTGTTAGTGATCGTAATTGCAGCCGGTAGCTTCTCTGTGAACTCTTGTTGATAAACCGTACAGTATGAAGGTCTAAAAGAGGTCAGTGCAGATTGGACAGGATTGTAGATTTGCACACAAAATGCAGATTCTGAAGTCAGTTCAGATGTGAACACAATTTATTGGGACATGAAGCCACTTTGCCAAGTTCTGGAGGAAGACTGAAGCGGTCTCCCTCCACTAAAAGTAAATGTGCAGAAGTTGCAGGAACCACTAAGGTTCCAAGTGGAGGCTGCTGGAACACCAGTACCACTATCTGTAGTCAAACCAGTTTTCCGTCACTGTGGACTGATGGACCACCATCCAAGAAAGAAGTCTCTGCTCCGACTCCACTACCTCAGAGTTCTTCAGCAAAACCTCAAACTACCAGCTAGACAGGACCCCAACCGCCTCAAAGCAGGCCAACATTAAGCTTTTGGAATGGGTTTCCCAAAGTCCTCTCAAAAATATCTGGACTGTGGTTAGACGTTGAGTCTGTGTCTGGAATACAGAACATTTAATGGAGCTCGACCGGTTGTTAAAAACGATCAAATATCAGAATTCTATCACAAACTTGATGTCTCTCACAGGTGTTCTGGTCGAGTTGTGTGGTGAGGATCGTTTTCACCTTGTATTGGTTTCAGAAACCCCAACATGAATGATAACTTGAGCTACCTGGAAGTCCAGCGTCGCCTTGACCTGGACATCCATGATGTGTATGTAATCCTCTGACCATAGCTGTACCTCTGACGTTGATTATTTCTGCTGTGGTAAATACTACTGTCAGATCGTGTCTCTTCTGTTGTGTAATTTGTCTCCACTTTCAGACTAGCTGGAGTCCTCCTGTCCTCAGGTCTCCTGGACTACATCCAGCATGTCCACAGACAGGTCCCTGTTCACTCCACTGAGTACGTTTTACTCAAATAAAGCCCTAATAGTATTCTGAACCCCCAAATAACTGCTCATCACTTTGAACGTGTCTCAATTCGGTTTAATCAAATTATTTTATCAACTCTGCTTTATGAAGAAACCTTCAGAACTAGATGGAAAATAACGTGTGATCATCCATAGAATCCTGTTGAATGAATCCAGATCAGCTTTCGAGGATCTCAATTCTGATCCACACGACCCCAGTCGGGTGTGGTCAACCTGAAGCTGGCCTGTGAGCTGGGGCTGATGGGTAATCATCAGTGTGTGTGGTCCTGAGGGACAGGAATGAGAACCGTGACGGGTTCTTCCTGCTCTCTTGTTTTACAGTCTTTGGTTTTCATATTTAAAAACTTCTGAAATCCTTGTGAAGCTGCTTGTGTGTGAGGAGGTAAAAGAAGCAGCGTCTTCACGTTAATGGGAAGTCACGACTAGACTACATTTATTAAACACCACATCATAAACCAATATCATTAATGAATTTGTATTATATTGTCGAGTAAAATAAACTACAAACCTGATAGATCTTCATTTATGTACTTGTTTGTTAGTCATAAGTCATACTCTAAAATATGTGACGCTGACCTGAAGTGACCCACCCCATGAAAAATCACAGTGTTGTCCTGATCATAAATGCTGAGGAGCAACAGGCTTTATATTTTTATGTAAATGATGCAAACAGTCCATTATTTATAGATCCAGTGTGGAGCTTCAGTTGCATCTAATATATACAGTGCAGTGCCCTGGGCCCCTTGATATTTCACACATTTTAATTTATGCCATTTCAAATGCAAAAAAAAATGTAAATTTATAAAATGATCTTCCTTAAACTCAAAGCAAATCTCTACAACATGATATAAATTAAAAATGTAAACGCCAAGATAATGGGTTGTATAAGCAGTGGGATGCT
Organism: Thalassophryne amazonica; assembly: GCF_902500255.1. Classification (NCBI taxonomy): domain Eukaryota; kingdom Metazoa; phylum Chordata; class Actinopteri; order Batrachoidiformes; family Batrachoididae; genus Thalassophryne; species Thalassophryne amazonica. The sequence continues at coordinate 5,152,749 of NC_047103.1, forward strand.
TTGGTATGATACATACACATAATAACGGTTATTAACCTTGCTTGCTCAGTGTGTACGGGAAAATACTGAGTGCAGCCAAGTCAAATCTCATCTTCAGCAGGGAGATGAAGATGGGATTCGAGTCTTACAAACTTGAGCAGAGACTTCATGTCTTCTTTGTCATGATGGTCTCTGTGTGGGTCATATTACATCTAAACTGCTCTGTCCATGTTGCTTTGCCGTTGCTTGAATTTGACCACTAGATGTCGCCAGTGTATTAAGTATTTGTAAAGTGCTTTTATTGATACTGTACGTACATACAGACAACGAAATTTGTCCTCTGCATTTAACCATCCTAATTGCAGTAAGACACAATCCAACCACTAGGGGCAGTGGCCAGCCACAGTCCGGCGCCCAGGAACAAGTCCAGAAAGGAGCGGACCCTAAATAAGCATTTTTATTCATTTGGCTCAGTGCTGGAAAAGAATTTGTTTTTATCCCACCGATCTGTATACATTTGGATTTTGCACCACTTAAGAGACAAATTAACTAACCAGGCAGCTGTGTAACTGCAGACACATTCTGTGGTGAAATATACCAAAATACTCATATACTTTATGTATACTTTAAGTATGCAATTAAAAAAAGTCTGGAAATAGGGTTTTAAAATGAAAGCAATGTCATGTGATCACTGAGTTTTCACACTGATTCATGCAGCATATAAAGAGGTTATAATGTAGTTTAGTGATTAAATTAGATTAAAGTCTGTGAACAGGACAAGAAAAAATGATCATTTTCTGATCAAGTCCACATTAACACAGAAGAAACATGAAATACAGAGAACAGTAAGAAACAAATCCAGGGAGGTCCATAGATTCAGACACAGTCTTATTGTCACTGCCACAGCATATTGGAGTTGAAAGCAAATAGTCAGCATGAGTTTATTGGGGAGGCTGTCAGCTATGAGGATCCATCTTAAAATGAGTAACTGGACAAAGGAGACCTGTGAGAGAAGGATGTCAAGTCTGGGAACATGTGCTGAAAACATGGATTGCAGCCAGCCAGCCACCTCCAAAATAGCCATCAATCTGTCACAGGCAAGACATGAGAAAATCAGGGAAGCCACTACTTACAAAACGTTCTGGGATCCAACATTGGTGTCTGCCACCTCAACACACTTGTGGCTTTTTAGATGTGATTTCTGGCTAAATCCCTTGCTGCAAACATCACAACTGAACCTTTTTTCTCCTGTGTGGACTCGCATGTGTACCGCTAAATTTGTTTTTTGTGGAAAGCACTTGTTACAAAATGAGCAGCTGTAAGGTCTCTCTCCAGTGTGAACTCTCATGTGCTTCACATCATCACTGCCTGATCGAAAAACAAACAAACTGAACAGCTGTATGGTTTTTCTCTTTTGGTTTTTCATTTATCTTTGATGTCTTTTTAGTAGAATGCAATGGGCCCCAAACCCTGGGTCTAAAGTTGCACCCTAGGCTCTATAGTTATCCTAACCAGATCTGGCATTGTATCCAAGGGCTCTCTTCAAGATGGTGATCGTTCCCTTAATCGCAGACAACTGCACCTCGTGTACTTGGGTGACCGGGGATTGCCTCAAGGTATTTCTTCAGGTTCTTCTTCATCAGGCCTGTTGCTCCCACCACAACTGGGATGATATCGATGTCTTTCAATGACCATGTTGTTCTTAGGTCATTTTTCAGGTCTTGGTATTTCGAGATCTTTCCCCTTTCCGTTCGATTCAGGCTGTAATCATTGGGGACTGTCACATCAATGATTTTGGCTGTTTTCTCTTGCTTGTTCCAGATGACAATATCAGGTTTGATTGCACCTCCTTCAATGTGTCTTCCTGCTGGGATCTCTTTGTCGTAGAAGATCGTTACTTTTCCGTTGGATGAGACTGGTGCTGGCTCGTGCTCCCAGACATGTTCTTTGACTTCCATCTCCAGTTCCTTGCAGATCTTCCAGTGGAGATATTGACAGATCTTGTTGTGTCTGGATGTATAATGCCCATCTGCCATGAGGATCTGGCATGCTGAAGTTAGATGGTGACACTTTAGGTTCACACTCTGAATTAACCGTTTGCCACAAACTGGGCAGCTAAGTGGTTTCTCCCTTTTTTTTTTTTATTATTTCTCTTCAATTTCTTTTTTTACAGAGTGTAATGGGCCCCAACCCTGGGGTCTACAGTTACATCCTAATCATTAATCATTATTGGCATTGTATCCGAGGGCTCTCTTCAAGATGGTAACTGTTCCTTTAACTGCGGATATCTGCACCTCATGGGCACTTGGGTGACCAGGGATTGCCTCAAGATATTTCTTCAGGTTCTTCTTCATAAGCCCTGTTGCTCCCACCACGACTGGTATGATATCAATTTCTTTCAATGACCACGTTATTCGTAGATCATTTTTAAGGTCTTGGTATTTCGTAATTTTCTCCCTTTCAGCTCTATTCAGGCCATAGTCATTGGGGACTGTCACATCAATAATTTTTGCTGTCTTCTCTTGCTTGTTCCAAATGACAATATCAGGTTTTACTGCACCTCTTTCGATATGTCTTCCTGCTGGGATCTCTTTGTCATAAAAGACAATCACTTTTCCATTGGATGAGACTGGTGCTGGCTCATACTCCCAAACGTGTCCCTCTACTTCCACCTCCAGTTCCTTGCATACTTTCCAATGTAAATACTTACAGATCTTGTTATGCCGGCTTGTGTAATGTCCGTCTGCCATGAGGATCTGACATGCTGATACTAAGTGGTTTACACTCTCAACAGCTGCATGACAGAAACGGCATTGATCATTCTGTGATATTCCTGCCATTTTTTTGAAGCCATTTGTTAATAGTCCTTGGTCTTGCGCTCCAACTATAATTCTTTCCCCATCAAAACCAAGTTCTCCGTTTGTAAGCCAGCGCACAGATCCTTCTTTGTCTATGTATTCTTTTTCAAGTTCTTCTTGGAATCGGCCAGCCCTTTTGTGCTGTTTCCATCTATTCATTCGATGTTTTTGTTTTTGTTTCTTTTGCTGTATTTTTCCCTGGCCTGTCTTGCTAGTGTCGTTGCAGGTGTCAGCTCATTACTTTCTCTCTCTCGCAAAAGATCTCCGCCAAAGTTTTCTGCCAATTTTATAATAGAGGTCTGTTGTGGCATAGTCTTAATATGATGTTGCATAACCTTTTTCATAACTTCTTCTTGAGAGCTCTTTAAGTACTGCCCAATACTTATTATAGATGCTCTATAAGCCTGGTTGATCTCCACTAGACCTAAGCCGCCTTCTCGACGAGGGAGATATATTCTATCCATACATTGATTTCTGTATGTAATTTTATGTAGGGTGAGCATCTTCCTAGTTTTAGTATCTAATTTGTTAAGCTCACCCTGTGGCCAGTCTACTATGCCAAAGCCATAGCTCAACACAGGCAATGCAAACTGGTTTATGGCCGTGATCTTGTTCTTTGGTATCAATTCTGATTTACAGATCTTCTTTAAGCGGTTTAAGTATTCTTGTGTTACTTTCTCTCTCATTTTTTTATGCTCTATTGTAGTATTTTCTTCAATTCCCAGATATTTGTACGTGGAATCCTCAGCCAAATCTTCAATAACGTTCCCCTCATCCAGCTGTATATTTTCTGTGACCTGCTTTTTACCACCTCTGATTGTACATTTAGAGCACTTATCCAGCCCAAATTCCATACCGATTTCCTTAGAAAAAGTATGGACTGCCTCCACTAATCTCCTGAGTCCCCTCTCTGAATCTGCAAATATTTTCAAGTTGTCCATAAACAGAAGGTGACTCACCACCTGTTTATGTTTTCTTCCTCTACCTCCATCTAAGTCATACCCAATGTCCAATTCCTTGAGGATCTTGCTTAATGGATCAATACTAAGACAAAAAAGGAGTGGAGAGAGACTATCTCCCTGGAATATCCCTCGCGTCACTTTTATGTCTGGGATTATTATCTGCCCCTCTGCATTGTTTAGAGTGATGGTGGTGTTCCACTTATTCATTTGTGTTTTCAAGAGAGATCTTACTTCCTTATTGATGTTATAAAGTTCTAGGCATCTCATTTCTCCCCTGTATGAATTCTCATGTGTTTCTTCAGATTGCCTGTTTGGCCAAATCTTTTCCCACACTCAAAGCAGCAAAATGGTTTCTCCCCCATGTGACCTCTCATGTGGCTGTTCAGATGACACTGGCGGCCATAGCTTTTACCACACAAAGAACAACTGAAGGGTTTCTCTCCTGCATGACCTCTCATGTGGTCTGTCAAATGTCCATTGTTCCCAAATCTTTTACCACAGACTGAACATATAAGAGACTTCTCTTCTGTGTGAATTCTCATGTGGTTCTTCAGACTTTTTTTGTGGCCAAATCTTCTGCTGCACTCTGAGCAGCAGAATGGTTTTTCACCAGTGATCCATCTCTTATCACCTGCAGCATTGTCATTATTTTTTAAGCTGTTAAAACTTGGCTTCCAATCACTGCTGTCATCAGTCTCAGTTTCATCAGATTCCTTGTCATCATTACCTGGTTGTAACAGACAGTCTGAATCAGAGTTTCTAGTTCTTTCCAGCCCTCCACAGTCCTCTGATGCTCTGTTTATGCTTTGGTTTTGATGAAGCTCTGGTGGTGAAGCTCTCTTTCTCTACATTATCTTCTCTCGTCACAGAAACACGAGTCAGTGAGAACTTGGTGATGTCCTTCTCATACAATTGATGCTGCTGCACCTCCTGACTGGTCTGAAGTACCTCTTTAACATGTGGAGGTTCTGGGTCCTCTTCATCCAGACTGCAGCTCCACGGCTGCTGATCAGGTGGAAACTCTTTGTTATTCACCATCAGCTGCTGCATATCTGCAGGGACAAGAGGAACACACACACAACAGTTCACATCCAAAAGATCACACTTCAAGTTTGAAAAGGCAATAAATATGCTTCTCTTAAAAAAAAAAAAGTGTTGTCATTCATTCATTTTCTATACTCGATTACTCCAATTAAGGATCAGCTGGAGCCTATCCCATTAGTTACAGGGTGAGAGGTAAGGTTCACCCTGGACAGGACACCAGTCTACTGCAGGGCCACATACAGACAAATACAACCACACTCACGCTTACGGTCAGCTTAGAGCAGGGGTGGGCAACTTGTTCCAGAAAGGGCCAAGAAGGTGCAGGTTTACTTTGCAGCCACTGACTCCACCAGGTGATTTCACTGATTAATATCACTCTGAGCAGATGGAATCAGTTAATCAGTGAAATCACCTGGTGGAGTCAGTGGCTGCAAAGTAAACCTGCACCCTCAATCAATTCAATTCAATCAATTTTTTTATATAGCGCCAAATCACAACAAACAGTTGCCCCAAGGCGCTTTATATTGTAAGGCAAGGCCATACAATAATTATGTAAAACCCCAACGGTCAAAACGACCCCCTGTGAGCAAGCACGTGGCTACAGTGGGAAGGAAAAACTCCCTTTTAACAGGAAGAAACCTCCAGCAGAACCAGGCTCAGGGAGGGGCAGTCTTCTGCTGGGACTGGTTGGGGCTGAGGGAGAGAACCAGGAAAAAGACATGCTGTGGAGGGGAGCAGAGATCGATCACTAATGATTAAATGCAGAGTGGTGCATACAGAGCAAAAAGAGAAAGAAACAGTGCATCATGGGAACCCCCCAGCAGTCTACGTCTATAGCAGCATAACTAAGGGATGGTTCAGGGTCGCCTGATCCAGCCCTAACTATAAGCTTGAGCAAAAAGGAAAGTTTTAAGCCTAATCTTAAAAGTAGAGAGGGTGTCTGTCTCCCTGATCTGAATTGGGAGCTGGTTCCACAGGAGAGGAGCCTGAAAGCTGAAGGCTCTGCCTCCCATTCTACTCTTACAAACCCTAGGAACTACAAGTAAGCCTGCAGTCTGAGAGCGAAGCGCTCTATTGGGGTGATATGGTACTACGAGGTCCCTAAGATAAGATGGGACCTGATTATTCAAAACCTTATAAGTAAGAAGAAGAATCTTAAATTCTATTCTAGAATTAACAGGAAGCCAATGAAGAGAGGCCAATATGGGTGAGATATGCTCTCTCCTTCTAGTCCCCATCAGTACTCTAGCTGCAGCATTTTGAATTAACTGAAGGCTTTTTAGGGAACTTTTAGGACAACCTGATAATAACGAATTACAATAGTCCAGCCTAGAGGAAATAAATGCATGAATTAGTTTTTCAGCATCACTCTGAGACAAGACCTTTCTGATTTTAGAGATATTGCGTAAATGCAAAAAAGCAGTCCTACATATTTGTTTAATATGCGCTTTGAATGACATATCCTGATCAAAAATGACTCCAAGATTTCTCACAGTATTACTAGAGGTCAGGGTAATGCCATCCAGAGTAAGGATCTGGTTAGACACCAGGTTTCTAAGATTTGTGGGGCCAAGTACAATAACTTCAGTTTTATCTGAGTTTAAAAGCAGGAAATTAGAGGTCATCCATGTCTTTATGTCTGTAAGACAATCCTGCAGTTTAGCTAATTGGTGTGTGTCCTCTGGCTTCATGGATAGATAAAGCTGGGTATCATCTGCGTAACAATGAAAATTTAAGCAATGCCGTCTAATAATACTGCCTAAGGGAAGCATGTATAAAGTGACTAAAATTGGTCCTAGCACAGAACCTTGTGGAACTCCATAATTAACCTTAGTCTGTGAAGAAGATTCCCCATTTACATGAACAAATTGTAATCTATTAGACAAATATGATTCAAACCACCGCAGCGCAGTGCCTTTAATACCTATGGCATGCTCTAATCTCTGTAATAAAATTTTATGGTCAACAGTATCAAAAGCAGCACTGAGGTCTAACAGAACAAGCACAGAGATGAGTCCACTGTCCGAGGCCATAAGAAGATCATTTGTAACCTTCACTAATGCTGTTTCTGTACTATGATGAATTCTAAAACCTGACTGAAACTCTTCAAATAGACCATTCCTCTGCAGATGATCAGTTAGCTGTTTTACAACTACCCTTTCAAGAATTTTTGAGAGAAAAGGAAGGTTGGAGATTGGCCTATAATTAGCTAAGATAGCTGGGTCAAGTGATGGCTTTTTAAGTAATGGTTTAATTACTGCCACCTTAAAAGCCTGTGGTACATAGCCAACTAACAAAGATAGATTGATCATATTTAAGATCGAAGCATTAAATAATGGTAGGGCTTCCTTGAGCAGCCTGGTAGGAATGGGGTCTAATAAACATGTTGATGGTTTGGATGAAGTAACTAATGAAAATAACTCAGACAGAACAATCAGAGAGAAAGAGTCTAACCAAATACCGGCATCACTGAAAGCAGCCAAAGATAACGATACGTCTTTGGGATGGTTATGAGTAATTTTTTCTCTAATAGTTAAAATTTTGTTGGCAAAGAAAGTCATGAAGTCATTACTAGTTAAAGTTAATGGAATACTCAGCTCAATAGAGCTCTGACTCTTTGTCAGCCTGGCTACAGTGCTGAAAAGAAACCTGGGGTTGTTCTTATTTTCTTCAATTAGTGATGAGTAGAAAGATGTCCTAGCTTTACGGAGGGCTTTTTTATAGAGCAACAGACTCTTTTTCCAGGCTAAGTGAAGATCTTCTAAATTAGTGAGACGCGATTTCCTCTCCAACTTACGGGTTATCTGCTTTAAGCTACGAGTTTGTGAGTTATACCACGGAGTCAGACACTTCTGATTTAAAGCTCTCTTTTTCAGAGGAGCTACAGCATCCAAAGTTGTCTTCAATGAGGATGTAAAACTATTGACGAGATACTCTATCTCCCTTACAGAGTTTAGGTAGCTACTCTGCACTGTGTTGGTATATGGCATTAGAGAACATAAAGAAGGAATCATATCCTTAAACCTAGTTACAGCGCTTTCTGAAAGACTTCTAGTGTAATGAAACTTATTCCCCACTGCTGGGTAGTCCATCAGAGTAAATGTAAATGTTATTAAGAAATGATCAGACAGAAGGGAGTTTTCAGGGAATACTGTTAAGTCTTCTATTTCCATACCATAAGTCAGAACAAGATCTAAGATATGATTAAAGTGGTGGGTGGACTCATTTACTTTTTGAGCAAAGCCAATAGAGTCTAATAATAGATTAAATGCAGTGTTGAGGCTGTCATTCTCAGCATCTGTGTGGATGTTAAAATCGCCCACTATAATTATCTTATCTGAGCTAAGCACTAAGTCAGACAAAAGGTCTGAAAATTCACAGAGAAACTCACAGTAACGACCAGGTGGACGATAGATAACAAATAAAACTGGTTTTTGGGACTTCCAATTTGGATGGACAAGACTAAGAGACAAGCTTTCAAATGAATTAAAGCTCTGTCTGGGTTTTTGATTAATTAATAAGCTGGAATGGAAGATTGCTGCTAATCCTCCGCCCCGGCCCGTGCTACGAGCATTCTGACAGTTAGTGTGACTCGGGGGTGTTGACTCATTTAAACTAACATATTCATCCTGCTGTAACCAGGTTTCTGTAAGGCAGAATAAATCAATATGTTGATCAATTATTATATCATTTACCAACAGGGACTTAGAAGAGAGAGACCTAATGTTTAATAGACCACATTTAACTGTTTTAGTCTGTGGTGCAGTTGAAGGTGCTATATTATTTTTCTTTTTGAATTTTTATGCTTAAATAGATTTTTGCTGGTTATTGGTAGTCTGGGAGCAGGCACCGTCTCTACGGGGATGGGGTAATGAGGGGATGGCAGGGGGAGAGAAGCTGCAGAGAGGTGTGTAAGACTACAACTCTGCTTCCTGGTCCCAACCCTGGATAGTCACGGTTTGGAGGATTTAAGAAAATTGGCCAGATTTCTAGAAATGAGAGCTGCTCCATCCAAAGTGGGATGGATGCCGTCTCTCCTAACAAGACCAGGTTTTCCCCAGAAGCTTTGCCAATTATCTATGAACCCCACCTCATTTTTTGGACACCACTCAGACAGCCAGCAATTCAAGGAGAACATGCGGCTAAACATGTCACTCCCGGTCCGATTGGGGAGGGGCCCAGAGAAAACAACAGAGTCCGACATTGTTTTTGCAAAGTTACACACCGATTTAATGTTAATTTTAGTGACCTCCGATTGGCGTAACCAGGTGTCATTACTGCCGACGTGAATTACAATCTTACCAAATTTACGCTTAGCCTTAGCCAGCAATTTCAAATTTCCTTCAATGTCGCCTGCTCTGGCCCCCGGAAGACATTTGACTATGGTTGCTGGTGTCGCTAACTTCACATTTCTCAAAACAGAGTCGCCAATAACCAGAGTTTGATCCTCGGCGGGTGTGTCGTCGAGTGGGGAAAAACGGTTAGAGATGTGAACGGGTTGGCGGTGTACACGGGGCTTCTGTTTAAGACTACGCTTCCTCCTCACAGTCACCCAGTCAGCCTGCTTTCCCGCTGCTCGGGATCTGCTGTTAGGGAACTAACGGCGGCTAAGCTACCTTGGTCCGCACCGACTACAGGGGCCTGGCTAGCTGTAGAATTTTCCACGGTGCGGAGCCGAGTCTCCAATTCGCCCAGCCTGGCCTCCAAAGCTACGAATAAGCTACACTTATTACAAGTACCATTACTGCTAAAGGAGGCCGAGGAATAACTAAACATTTCACACCCAGAGCAGAAAAGTGCGGGAGAGACAGGAGAAGCCGCCATGCTAAAACGGCTAAGAGCTAGTAGCTGCGCTAAGCTAGCGGATTCCTAAAAACACGCAAAGTGAATAATGTGTAAATAATTTAGAGGTGATTCAGCAGAAGGAGTGCTTTAGTTAAGGCACGTAAAGATTACACTGGGAAACAAATCGTAATCTAGATAACTAGATCAATCTAACTGCGCAGATTAAACAGCTAACAGATACAGAAAAACACCGCTGTGCTCCGGAACAGGAAGTGATACAATACCACAGTGAGACAAACTTGCTCACCCCTCTCCAGTTCACCAAACCTGCATGTCTTTGGATGTGGGAAGAAGCCGGAGCACCTGGAGGAAACCCCCACGAACACCAGGAGAACATGCAAACTCCACACAGAAAGGCCCAGGCGGAACGCGATCCCACATTCATGCTGTGAGGCAACAATGCTATCCACTAAACCGCCCAAAGTGTTACCAGATGCACAATAATTATTGTATTTGTACAATATTTTATCCTAATTATAAAAAATACCCAAATGTCTACCAATTTTGGTATATCTCTTTATTCCATTTGGAAGCAGTTTGATTATTCATTTTATTTTAGATCTCAGTGCATCCTGGTGTATATCAACAATTCAAGATGATCATCTTTATTGCAACACTCTGAAACACATTCATTTTAGAGTTGCTGAATGCTCATTTGTACAATACTGATTACATCCCCGCAGGCCTGTTTTATGTGAAATCGTGATTTATTTATGTATTTTTCTTGTTGGGATTTTTTTTCTCTGTGGTGAATCACAGATTTTAATTTGGCACGTTGTTGTTATTTGGCAGAAGTATACAGACTAATGCTGCCTTGTTTTGGACCATTCTTACTCAGCACTTACATTTTTTTCCTGGCTGCCACAGACTTTAGGTTATTGACTTCTTATATCAACTTAGGGTTTAGCTGGTTTTTTTGTTGTTTTTTTTATTAATTTTGTTGTGATTTATTTATTTGGATTTTTGCAGTGGAAACTGTATCAAAATGTTTAATTGATGCTGCCAGTGTGTACCCCCCCGACAAACCGCACAGTTTAGTAGCAATAAAGTGAATTTATTTCTAACGTGGATTCAGTAAAATACTTAATAATCAAAATTCTAAATACTATTAACACCGCAAATTTTTTACTTCGTGTAATATATTAGTTTATTATTCATTATATTATTTTAAACGGACGATCGTTATCCGCCCAAATCCTCTTTGCAATCATCCAAACGTATTAAATGCTTTTTATGTCCAAAAAACAAAACAACCTTCTGGGCAAAACATTTTACTGACAGACGGGTTTCTATGGCAGCAGCTAGCTGTGGCTAACGTTAGCTTTTCCCAGCAGAAAACCTTTTTTTTCTGCGTCTCTTCCGCTTTGAAAATCACATTAAGCAGCGGACGAGGCTGGTGGTTCATCTCGTTTATCACCAGAACTCTTTAATTCTGTCGGTTTTCGGCTCTGATTTGGATTCCATAGAAACATCAATCGTCTTCTTTTCACGAAAACATTAAGCAGTAAATGTCAGGAAATACTTCAAAATAAAATCACCACCGTTAGAACAAAAGAAAGCAGTGAGGTACGTTAAATACAAATTTTATTTTGTACAAATCGCTGTGCCCCCTCCCCCCACCTCCAAACACACACACACCCACACCCACACCCACACACACACACACACACCACCACCATAAAAAAACAACTTTTATTTGAAAGTCCTTGTGCTGATATCCAACACCCTGACAGGATGACCAGCCTGAAAGGTGACTCGATGTTGAGAGTCGTCCTCATGGGCATCTCCAGAATTGTTACCATTTTAAAGTTTTTGCATTTCGTTTACTGTGTGGGAGTAATGTTCTTCTTTGTGTGAGGTAACATCGACCTGTTAAGTGAAATCCTTCACAGACCAACACAACAAATTTCTGTTGGTTAGTTTGTCCAAATAAAATCAAAGTGGTGAAACATTTCAATTTTATTTGTGTAGTTTGGAAGAAGTAACATGAAGTTCATCCAAAAATAAAATAATAAATAAAATAGGACATTTATAAGAAGATAAAACTACACATTGGAGCAGCAGTCCCAAAGGAACCAGAGAAAAAATGTTTTGTTCAGTAAAAGAAAAACCCTATGATGTCGGTATGTGGATGTGCACTAAGGACGAGAGACTGGCTCACAAATGAAGTGGTTTTACTAAGATCTACATATTCTGGTCCTGAATGTTCTCCTCACTCAGACTCTTTTCCTTCATGTCTTTCTTTTCTCTATTTATGTGATCCTTCCATAATCACTTTTTCACAAACATTTCTCATCCCTTGTCACGTCTCCAAACCACAGGTACTCTGCTCGATATTTCTGCTACTTCTCTCATTTTTGTAACCTTTCTATCTCCACATGTCCATCCCAGCATTCACATTTCACATCCAACTTTTTTGTCCTTCATTGCCTGTCTGAGTCCCACTGATCATTGCCTGTGTTACTAATGTCTTGTAATCTCAACACATCTACTATATAACCAGGTCAAAAACAGAGGGAAAGGCGTAAAGTGCCTGTGTTCTTTCTCTGAGGGTTGGTAAGGTTAGACCTTACTTGTTCAAAGGTTCAAGGTTCAAAAGGTTTATTGTCATATGTACAGTAAGAAACGTATTTCCCTGGGCAATGAAATTCTCTTCTTTGCTGCTCTCACCGGGTGTCTATAATAATAGTCAAAATAGGCATAAAAAAAAAAAAAGCATTAAGCATTAAAAAGTAAAGTAACAATAAAGGTGCAGTTACAGTATGAAGTGAAATGAAATAATGTGCAAATAGCAAGATTCAAGTATTAACAGTTAACAGTAAAGTAACAGTAAGGTGCAGTAACAGTGTGAAGTGACCCCAGGGGGTCTGCTCAGTCCTTAGCAGCATTCAGCAGTCTGATGGCAGTGGGGTAGAAAGAGTTTTTGAAGTGGGTGGTTTTGCATTTCACACTCCTGAACCTCCGTCCTGAAGGCAGCAGTGTGAACAGTCCGTATTGGGGATGTGTAGGGTCTTTTATGATGGCGGCAGCTCTATTGTGGACTCTCCGATGGTAGATGCTCTGCAGAGATACTTGTGTGAAGTGCCTTGAGGCAACTTTGTTGTGATTTGGCGCTATATAAATGAAATAAATTGAAATTGATAGACGGTTCCTGCTGTAGACTGACTGGACTCTTAGATCTCATTTAGATAGAATCTTCAGGTTCTGCCCCCTCACAGCACTTGTGTTTTTTTAGATGAGATTTCTGGATGAATCCTTTCCCACAAATGTTGCAGTTGAACCTCTTTTCCCCTGTGTGGATCGTCATGTGCACTGCTAGGTGTGTTTTTTGTGTAAAGCATTTATTACAAACTGAGCAACTATAAGGTCTCTCCCCTGTATGGATTCTCACGTGTTTCGCGACATCGCTGCCTGACCTAAAACCTTTCTTACAAACTGAACAACTGAAAGGTTTTTCTCCTGTATGAGAACTCATGTGATACTTGAGAGTTACACGCTGAATGAATCTTTTTTCACAAACTGGACAACTAAGTGGTTTCTCTCCTGTATGAATTCTCATGTGTTTCTTCAGATTGCCTTTTTGTCCAAAAGTTTTCTTGCACTCAGAACAAGGAAATGGTTTCTCTCCTGTATGACCTCTAATGTGGCTATTCAGATTGCCCTTGTGGACAAATCTTTTACCACACACTGAGCAACTAAACGGTTTCTCTCCCGTATGACTTCTCTTGTGGCTATTCAGGTTGCCCTTGTGAAGAAATCTCTTGCCACACTGAGAGCAGTGAAACGGTTTATCACCACCTTCATCTGCAGGCACGTCATCATTTTTCAAAGAGTTTAAAATTGACTGAGATTCCCAGGTTTCCCAGTCATTACTGTCTTCAGTTTCAGGTTCAGAAGAGTCTGAAAGATTGCCATCAGTATTTGGTTCTGACTTTGTGTCTGGTTTCAGTACTCCACAGTAATTTCCATCAACTTCTATTTTCATATGATCAGTTGAGCTACTGGCAAGAGGCTCCACCTCTGCGCTCTCCCTGGTTGAGTCCTGATGAAGCTGTGAGAGGTGAGGTTTCTCCTCATTATCTTCACTCTTCACAGGTACACCAGTGAACAAGATCCTGACGATATCAGCCTCCTCCGGGCCTTCAAGCTGCTCTCCCACCCGACTGGTCCATAGATCCTCCGGTTCCTGTTTAATGTGTGGAAGATCTGGGTCCTCATGGTCCAGACTGAGGCACCAGTTATGCTGTTTAGGTAGAACCTCTTCCTTAATCACCACCTGCAGTACATCTAAATCGAACACACATATAACAAAAAATAAGCTTTTAACATGCTAATATTTAGTTAATAACAGAGCAAGAAACCACTAAACAGAGTAGACTGATGCTTCTGATCAATTATATAGCTTTAAATATAGCTTATATTAATTATATAGCTTTATATAGCTTTTTTGGGCAGCACGGTGACTTAACACTGGTTAACACTGTTGCCTCACAGCAAGAAGGTCATGGATTCAATTCCCACCTGTGCCCTTTCTGTGTGGAGTTTGCATGTTCTCCCTGTGCTTGCGTGGGTTTCCCCGGGGTGCTCCGGTTTCCTCCCACATTTAAAGACATGCAGGTTAGGTGAATTGGAAACTTTATTATTGTCCAGGCCTCCCTTTCAAAAGAGGTATCGATCTCAATGGGACTAACCTGGATAAATAAAGGTTAAATAAAAAAAATTAAAGCTGTATTATTCCTCTATTTCTCAAGTGAACAAGGATCACTGTGTCATAATCTATCTATTGAAGTCTGTAACCAAAAATACTTTGTAGAGTTTTGGAAGGTGAAGAATATTCAGTGGAAGGGAGCTGCAGCTGAAAATAAACACTCGCTCTTCTGAAACTGGGCATCTTTCAGCTCAGTGTGTGGGAGGGTCTCCCAGAGCACTAACTGGTTATGTGGGCGTGAGCCATCGGGAGTCCAAATATGACATAGGTGACCGATGACTAAACTAAGATGTTTGCACTTGCTTATCACAGGAGACTTTCTTACACACAGAAACAAAATTCAAATCATACTTAATTATGCAAACTAGATGAAAATTTTTGTTGTTGCACAAAATAACCCTTAGCTGCCTTGATTATGTTTAATATTAGTGATGTTACATGTTGTGCCGATGCTTCAAAGCTTGTGTTGAGTAATCCAGGAAGTGTTTCCTGCGATGCACATTTTGAGGCTTGTATCATTTCAGACTAGTGACGTCATCGAGGACGCTGTGAACCTTCACAGCCCAGCTGTATCACGTGACTGATTCGGGAAATGATTCAGTTCTTGCAGCAAGATTTTGACAGCAACATAAATCCCATAGATTCCATTCAAAATGTGTGGTTGTAATCAAAGACCATTTTGGTCAGTTGAGAGTACGACAGTTTCGAGAGTTAGTAAAGTTAGTCAAGCTTAGAAAGTAGGAGGACTGGATCATCTAAACACAGGTGATAAATTGTTTCTTAATAAAAAATGAATAAGATCTCCCCTGTACTGTGCTCGTTACAAAAGCTGGGCAGAGAAATCACTGTCCTCCACCTGCTTAAACCAAAGCCTCTTCCAGAATGACACCACACATGTATATAACTATATAGTTTGTTATACAAGTATGTGATGTGGTATAATCATAATATACTCACTAGAAAATACACTATATTGATATAAACAAATTATATGGTCATACTTTATTTTCATTATTTACAGTCATTCCCAACTGCTGTTACTGATACAAAATACAGAGCATCACAAATTACAAGGTTAAGAGCACAGCTGCCTGTTTTTCACACTTTGGCCATTAGGTGGTATCGTGTGCACGCTGCTGGAAAGCTTCAATACTTCATGAAGCTACATCTCACCGTCACTATTTAATATTAGCGAAACGTTCTGGGTATGAGATTCATTTTGCCACGAAACAGAATGAAAGGGTTTTTGGGACTCAGAAAACTGTCAGAGTCGATTGCAAACACAGATGATCCCAAGAGGAACCATTAATGACATTAATTAACTTTAAGATGTAAATAAAATCACTGCTGGTGGATGTTTACACATAAACATGTTGTGCAACAGAACAAATAAAGTATTTATTTTTGTAAAGGAAAAAACTGATCAGGGCTTCGCTAATTTAGAAAAAAAATATGTATTTTATTTTTCATTTTGTGTCGTTAAAACAGCTACGTTTAGTAAAACTTAAAAAAAAGCTTGTTGTAGAATTTGTAGATGAAGCGTGTACATTTACAGACATCCAAGAAGAAATAAAGACATTTACAGTCTGACGTAAGCTAAAACTAAAGCGCTTTGTTTGTTTTGTTGACAGTCTTGTAGCTAAAGCTAACTGTAGCTAACGGCGTGATTTGCAGTTAAGACAACAAACCTGCTCCAAACTGCTTCTCATCGTCTTTAAAATCTACTTTCGGAGGGTTTGGGTTCCCACGGCTCATTTCACACATATGAAAAGAAAGAAAGGAGGGGGGGAAGTCTGTTGCGTTTATGTTTTAGCTAAACGTCTTTACAGTGTTTCTTCTTCTTCCCTCCTTTGATTGGCGAGTGGCAATTATCACCTTAGGTCCATACCGCCACCTACTGTACCGGATGTGTCAATGGATGTATAGATACTGTGTTTAGTACACATAAAAACAAAAATAGCAATAAAACAAAAAAATACAACGATAATAATAAACGAAGCACCAAAGTTGGAACTACCTATCCAGATGAACAACGTCTAAACTATATTATAAAGCCCCGTTCCCTTAAGAAAGCCCATCAGTGCCCTCAAACATTTACTATCACCTTTACCTAGAATGCCCTGCATATCCCATCCTCTCTCCAGTTCATACAGTCGAGTCTTCAATATCCTTGTGCTTCATATTTCTTACACTCTAGTAACACATGCCGTACACGCTCTGTAACTCTGCATTCATCACAAAGATCTGACTCCACTTTCCCCATCAAAAACAGTGTTTCCCTCAGGCATGTATGGCCTAGTCTCAACCTAGTGTAGAGAACCTCCAGCTTCCTGCTTTTCCCGTTAACCTCTTCCTTTCGAACTGTATTTTGAATATTATACAGATGCCTCCCTTTCTTACCTGTATCCCATGTTCTTTGCCATTCTTCTTATATTACTGTAGTTATTAGGGATTTTGCCTCTCCTTTACCTGCTCGCACACTGATGACGTTCGCTTCTGGAATTGTCAGCACCTTCTTTGCAATACTATCCACCATTTCATGTCTTCACAGTGTTCATATCATCAAGTTAATAAAAAAAAATTGCTGATCATTAACGGAAACACCGGCAGCGGCTTAACTTCCGGAAATCTTTGTCACGGAAGAAGACGGGAGAAGAAGCGGTTTGGATCATGCTGATAAAAGCTAACACAGACTTAAACTTTAGTCTTTTCAGATTCATGAGGAGAGAATATTTTTGCGCCGGTTTACGGTGCTCTTACTCTTAGGAATGGCAGGATAACAGGGAGAGAGAGTAGTTGGAAATGCATGATTTGGAGGAGGAAGATGGGAGTAGTACTTGGTGTCAGGGTGGGTTAGTAAGGGAGAAGATAAAGAAAGGGATCAGACAGTGAGGAACAGTTTGATGTTGTGAGGTTTGAAGGGGAAGGAGGATAAACGTTTGGACCCATTAAAGCTCACAAAAATAATTAAAAATCGGGTTGGGGGTGTGCGGTTTGCAGAGTTTTGAAGGATGGAAACTTGTTAATCAGATGCAGTTCAAAGGAGCAGAGCGGGAAAGGTCAAAAGCTGCAGTCTCTTGGGAACACTGTTGGGCAGCATGGTGGATTAGTGGTTAGCACTTTTGCCTCACAGCAAGAAGGTCATGGGATCAATCCCCACCTGTGGCCTTTCTATGTGGTGTTTGCATGTTTGTGTGGGTTTCCTCCGGGTGCTAACCTGGATAAATAAATGTTAAATTAAAAGCTGTGATGGCTAAAGTCGTGAGAGAACAGAGAAGTAAAGGGGTGATTTATGGGATTCCTGTAACGGTCAACATGAAGGATCTCGTTAAGAATCTAAAGTTCAGATGTGGAGCAGTTAGAAGTACAAACCGTCTAATCAGGGGAATCGGGATGACAGGAACTGAGTCACTTTTGATAGAATTCATCACGAGAGACCTACCGAGTGAGGTGCTAGGGCGTAATTTTGGGTAGGGAGGCTAGGGTCACGTCCCTACCAATATTCAGCCCCCTACTGTGTAATCACGACCAATAAAACCACTGTCCTCCATTATTATGGCACATAAAGGGTTAAATGTATGCCACTGCTCGAAGCCCCCCTCTTTAACATAGATATCCTTGTCTGATTAGCAGTGATGCAGGTCTAATCTGACCACTTTTTTTTTCGTAACGAATAATCTAACGCGTTAATCTTTCCAAATCAGTAATCAGGTCACTGTGCGTTACTATTATTTTTGCATTATGGGTCGAAAGCAGCATTAAACTTGGTCTGTGGGCAGGAGGTCGGAATTCGACTGAACTACACACTTTAATCGAGCTGTGAGCTTTTCATCCGCGTTGTTCTGCAACAGCTACGACTCGTCCTCTCCTCTTAAAGCACAGTGACAACAGCACACCTGCACTGAGCTTTACAAAGACATTTTATGCTTTTTTTTCTCTGAGCCGCTCTGTATCTGCTCGTTAAAAACTGCTGATCCTCCGCCACGCGTCAACAACTAACACTATTTTTCCACTCAAATGCACCTAAACTCTTTCTGAGGAGCACATGATGTGAAAACGCAATAAAACTTTGTTACCTGTAAATCTGGTCATGTTTTCTGCATAAATAAATGTTATCCATTCTTTGTGCTCAAACGCCAAAGCAGGGGCGAATCTAGATGGAATGGGGGCGTGGGGCAGGGATGTGCCCCCCTCACAACACCCCTAAATTAAAGGTCCAGTTTTGAAGCCTTTTTTTACTACAACTACTAATACTACTTAAAATAATAATAATTTCAACAAGTAAAATGTTTAGTAGAATTTAATAGTTACATTTATAAACAATGTAGGTTAGAAATTGCAAGTTTTACTGTTACAGTGCTGTCAACAGTTAAATATGAGGTCAAAAAAGAGGTCTTTATTTTACTTTTTATAAAACAAGTATTTATTTTCACTGAAGTCAAGAAAGAGTGACTATAAAGTGAGTTTTGGCAAAACAAGTATCATTGTCATGTTGAGGTGGCAGAGGGTTGTTGTGGGCAGCTGGGAAAAATAACTAAAAAAATAACTAGTAATCTAACTTAGTTACTTTTACAACTGAGTAATCAGTAAAGTAACTAAGTTACTTTTTCAAGGAGGAATCAGTAATCAGTAATTGGATTACTTTTTCAAAGTAACTGTGGCAACACTGCTGATTAGCTACCCGTTTCTTGCTAACTTGGTTGTCTATCCCACTTGTCACTACAAGCGGCACACTTCCCACAGTGGCCGCGACCGCGCATCGACCCCCGTCCCCCCCGCCCCTATCTCTCTCTCTCTTGAGCTAGACTACGTGATATTTGTTAATGGATATTTGGTAATGGATGACGCCCCCCTCCCAAGAAACGAGATATTCGTTCATTCTTCACAGTCAGGAATGTAAGTGCAGGGTCTCCGTCAAGCTTTAAAAACTAAGCAAATCCCTTTCATGAATGGAAACCCTTCTTAAAAGCATTAGGCTTCTTCTGCTCTTTAGGCACTAGGCAGTGCATCGTTACAGCTAGGCTACTGCACAGTTGCAGGGAACTTATTAAAAGACTGCACGGGCGGACACAATAACAGACAGACAAACGGGAATCAATTCATTCACGAATAGGGATGGATATCAAGAACCGGTTCCTTTTGGGTATCGTTAAGAAATGATTCGATCCACCGGCATCAATATGCTTTTTGCTTAACGATTCTGTTATCGGTCCTTCAGAGTGGCCGTTATTTTGGGGGGTGTTTGTCAGGAAAATTATCATTTCTCTACATTGATTACAGACCCTGCAGTGGGTCTGTAATCAACTTTTCTACAGCGTGGCTTTGCTTTGAACCTTGAACCAATCGAAGCAGTGATTCGCAGATTGAAACAGTGCTTCGATTGCTTTGTATATTCTTTCTTTCTTTCGCTTAATTTCCCCCGCTAAAACCCTAAAGAGCATACGTCTGTGAGTATTATTTACTTTTTCTACGTTAAACCGACCTGATATGGTCTTCTGAAACAGTTGATAGATGTATTTTATAACTTAAAAACGGGAGCGATGCTAACGCATTAGCGTGTCTATGGCATTTTCAAAGTTAAAAGTTAGCATTAAGCAGTTGCAGCTGTCGTCACGTTCGGGTGCATTTGTTTTCAAATTTTAATTTTTTTTTTATTTATTTTTGTTTATATATTATAATCGAATGATTATTATATACAATATATACTTACTATATACAGTTTTAGAGAAAGAGACAAAAAGAACCTGAATAGAAACACAACAGAAAATACAACCCCTGGCAATAATTATGGAATCACCGGCCTCGGAGGATGTTCATTCAGTTGTTTAATTTTGTAGAAAAAAAGCAGATCACAGACATGACACAAAACTAAAGTCATTTCAAATGGCAACTTTCTGGCTTTAAGAAACACTATAAGAAATCCGGAAAAAAAATTGTGGCAGTCAGTAACGGTTACTTTTTTAGACCAAGCAGAGGGAAAAAAATATGGACTCACTCAATTCTGAGGAATAAATTATGGAATCACCCTGTACATTTTCATCCCCAAAACTAACACCTGCATCAAATCAGATCTGCTTGTTAGTCTGCATCTAAAAAGGATTGATCACAACTTGGAGAGCTGTTGTACCAAGTGGACTGACATGAATCATGGCTCCAACACGAGAGATGTCAATTGAAACAAAGGAGAGGATTATCAAACTCTTAAAAGAGGGTAAATCATCATGCAATGTTGCAAAAGATGTTGGTTGTTCACAGTCAGCTGTGTCTAAACTCTGGACCAAATACAAACAACATGGGAAGGTTGTTAAAGGCAAACATACTGGTAGACCAAGCAAGACATCAAAGCGTCAAGACAGAAAACTTAAAGCAATATGTCTCAAAAATTGAAAATGCACAGCAAAACAAATGAGGAACGAATGGGAGGAAACTGGAGTCAACGTCTGTGACCGAACTGTAAGAAACCGCCTAAAGGAAATGGGATTTACATACAGAAAAGCTAAACGAAAGCCATCATTAACACCTAAACAGAAAAAAACAAGGTTACAATGGGCTAAGGAAAAGCAATCGTGGACTGTGGATGACTGGATGAAAGTCATATTCAGTGATGAATCTCGAATCTGCATTGGGCAAGGTGATGATGCTGGAACTTTTGTTTGGTGCCATTCCAATGAGATTTACAACCCCTGGCAAAAATTATGGAATCACTGGCCTCGGATGATGTCATTCAGTTGTTTAATTTTGTAGAAAAAAAGCAGATCACAGACATGACACAAAACTAAAGTCATTTCAAATGGCAACTTTCTAGCTTTAAGAAACACTATAAGAAATCAAGAAAAAAAGATTGTGACAGTCAGTAACGGTTACTTTTTTAGACCAAGCAGAGGAAAAAAATATGGAATCACTCAATTCTGAGGAATAAATTATGGAATCACCCTGTAAATTTTCATCCCCCAAACTAACACCTGCATCATATCAGATCTGCTCGTTGACATTGACCCTATGCCATGACATTGACCCTATGTGTCTTTTTGCAAGGAATGTTTTCATAGTTTTTGCTCTACTGCAAGATGCATTATCATCTTGAAAAATGATTTCATCATCCCCAAACATCCTTTCAATTGTCCAAAATATCAATGTAAACTTGTGCATTTATTGATGATGTAATGACAGCCATCTCCCCAGTGCCTTTACCTGACATGCAGCCCCATATCATCAATGACTGTGGAAATTTACATGTTCTCTTCAGGCAGTCATCTTTATAAATCTCATTGGAACGGCACCAAACAAAAGTTCCAGCATCATCACCTTGCCCAATGCAGATTTGAGATTCATCACTGAATATGACTTTCATCCAGTCATCCACAGTCCACGATTGCTTTTCCTTAGCCCATTGTAACCTTGTTTTTTTCTGTTTAGGTGTTAATGATGGCTTTCGTTTAGCTTTTCTGTATGTAAATCCCATTTCCTTTAGGCGGTTTCTTACAGTTCGGTCACAGACGTTGACTCCAGTTTCCTCCCATTCGTTCCTCATCTGTTTTGTTGTGCATTTTTGATTTTTGAGACATATTGCTTTAAGTTTTCTGTCTTGACGCTTTGATGTCTTCCTTGGTCTACCAGTATGTTTGCCTTTAACAACCTTCCCATGTTGTTTGTATTTGGTCCAGAGTTTAGACACAGCTGACTGTGAACAACCAACATCTTTTGAAACATTGCGTGATGATTTACCCTCTTTTAAGAGTTTGATAATCCTCTCCTTTGTTTCAATTGACATCTCTCCTGTTGGAGCCATGATTCATGTCAGTCCACTTGGTGCAACAGCTCTCCAAGGTGTGATCACTCCTTTTTAGATGCAGACTAACGAGCAGATCTGATATGATGCAGGTGTTAGTTTTGGGGATGAAAATTTACGGGGTGATTCCATAATTTATTCCTCAGAATTGAGTGAGTCCATATTTTTTTCCCCCTGCTTGGTCTAAAAAAGTAACCGTTACTGACTGCCACAATCTTTTTTCTTGATTTCTTATAGTGTTTCTTAAAGCCAGAAAGTTGCCATTTGAAATGACTTTAGTTTTGTGTCATGTCTGTGATCTGCTTTTTTTCTACAAAATTAAACAACTGAATGAACATCCTCTGAGGCCGGTGATTCCATAATTTTTGCCAGGGGTTGTATAAAACCAACTAACAATGAACATACAGAAATACATACATACAGAAATAAATAAGTGTTTCCTGTGAACACCTAGTGACTCTCACACCTCCATTTCATCCCTGGCTTATTTAAGTTTAATGACAATTTGTTTCGGTCAAACCATATTTTCAATGTTTTAATTTCTTCAGTGATTTCCTCCAGAACTATCTGCCAAACTAGAAAACTGCTGCATCCTAGTAAGAGCGGAATACTACTGGAATGAATTTGAATAAGGAAAGTTGGGTTTTTTCTCACTAAATGGATGCTGCACTCACTCCAGTTTATTGTCTGGAATAGTCCCAGATTGCATTTCAGAGCTTCTAGAATTCATTTTCGTGCAGGTGGTGACATATCCATCCCTGAATATGTCAATCGTGTATCATTTCTGTGCGGATTAAAGTTACTAACTGGGACTCCTGTCTTGTTGTGAGAAAGAAACGAGAATCGTCCTCCGTTCTGTTCACACAGCTCCAAACGCTGCGCGGCTCTCTGACGAGTCAAGTTAGAATGATAGAGTCCAGTCGGAATTAATAACTTCAAAGCGAAACACAGTTTTGTTTATTTTTTTATGTCCAGAGATCAAGGATACAGTAACCAATTTCATATTTATTTACTTTAAGACTCAATGAAATACATAGAAAACCTGTAAAGCCTACTTTTAGTACAAAATTCATGAGGTATCGATAAGGAATTGGATCGATAAGCAGAATAAACGATGGCATTGATAGATAAAATCTTATCAATACCCATCCCTATTCACGAACGTCACAACGTCATTGGGTCATTGCAATACTTTGTGTTAAATATCCATCCTCGATTAATTCAATTTAAATGTATAGCTGGAGCAATGTTGGGTTAGTTGCTTTGCTCAAGGTCACTCCAGTCATGGATGGAGGTGTAAAGAGAGATAAGGTTGGGATTTGAGCCTGCAACCCTGTGAATGAAAGACCAACTCCCTAACCATTGGGATGGCTCGTTAACCTATAACATCTGCATGACATGAACTTATGATTGGTAATGTAAAAAAAAAAAAAAAAAATCTTTGTCTTGGAGCACTTTTGTGTCCCCACCAATATCAAAATCAAAGTTACTCCCTTGGTGAGGTGTATTTTGGACTCATGGGGTACAGGGTGAGGGAGTACATACAAAAGTCAATGAGGTGCTTTGAGTGCCAGAAGTTTGGTCATGGGGCAAAAGTTTGTAAGGGTGAGAAAACATGTGCCAAATGTGGGGGAGACCATGACTATGGAGAATGTGGGGAGGGAGGGAGTCCAAAATGTTGCAACTGTGGTGGAGGCCACAGTGCTGCATACTGGGGATGTGAAGTTATGAAAGGAGAAGCTGAGATTCACAATGTCAAAGTCAAAAGGGAAGATGTCATATGCAGAAGCACTCAAAAGAGTCGATCCACCAAACACTGTCGATGGAGGAAATATCAGATGGGAAACTGTGTCAGAGACTGCATGGAAACACAGACAGGAAACACTCAAATAAATGCAACAGCGGACATTGAGTCAAAAACTGAGAGGCTTCAAATGATTCCAAAAGCGGCAGTACTGCATTTTGATATGGTGGGTTTAAAGTGGGAAAAGATACAGGATGGGCTCAGTGTGCAACCAAGTCAGGAAGGGAATAGTTTGGGATGCTCCTGCTGATTATGTTACTTTTACAATGGAACGCAAGAAGTTTATTAGCAAACGTACATGATTTTAAACAGTTTATCGATAGTAGAACTAAGAAACCAGATATTATATGTATTCAAGAAACATAGTTAAAGACGAGGTTGGATTTTTTTGTTGTTTGGATATATTGGCTCCTCCCGGAGGAGCTCGGAGTCGAGCCGCTGCTCCTCCACGTCGAAAGGAGCCAGTTGAGGTGGCTCTGGCATCTTTTCCGGATGCCCCCTGGACGCCTCACTGGAGAGGTGTTCCGGGCACATCCCATCGGGAGGAGGCCCCGGGGAAGACCCAGGACACGCTGGAGGGACTACATCTCTCGGCTGGCTTGGGAACGCCTTGGGGTTCCCCCGGAGGAGCTGGGGGAGGTGTGTGTGGATCGGGAGGTCTGGGCAGCTTTGCTTGAGCTGCTGCCCCCGCGACCCGTCTCCGGATAAAGCGGAAGAAAATGGATGGATGGATGGATGGATCTACGAGTATTGGTGTAAGACAAGATAGGGAACAAGGACAGGGGGAGATGGTGCTACTTTTCTAAAGAGGGGAGTACCCTATAGAGTGATAGATACAGGGAAAGAGCATGAATATGTGGTGGTGAAAGTAAGGCTGGAAGGGAAAAGATAGTGGTAGTAAACTGTTCTAATCCATGTAGACCGTTAGAAGGTGATAATCTAGAGAAAGTGAAAGTAGTTGATAGTGATCATGTTATTTGGTGTGGGGATTTCAATACCCATAATACCTTATGGGGAGGGGAAAAGACAGATAATAAAGGTCAGATAATAGAGGATATGTTAAATGAAAGAAACTTGGTGTGTCTAAATGATGGTGAAAAGACGAGGATAGATATAAGAACTGGCAAAGAGTCAGTGTTCGATCTCACATTAGTGTCTATCAGACTGGCTCCACAGTGTGAGTGGGTGGTGTTTGATAAAGACACTGTAGGAAGTGATCACTATCCAGTTATGTGTAATCTGGATATTACTATATCACACCATACTGAGAATGGTAATGGAAGATGGGTCATCTGAAAAGCAAATTGGGAAAGATTTATGGAAGTGAGTGACAAGTACAGTAGTGTTCAGAATAATAATAGTGCTATGTGACTAAAAAGATTAATCTGGTTTTGAGTATATTTCTTATTGTTACATGGGAAACAACGTACCAGTAGATTCAGTAGATTCTCACAAATCCAACAAGACCAAGCATTCATGATATGCACACTCTTAAGGCTATGAAATTGGGCTATTAGTAAAAAAAAGTAGAAAAGGGGGTGTTCATAATAATAGTAGCATCTGCTGTTGACGCTACAAACTCAAAACTATTCTGTTCAAACTGCTTTTTTAACAATCCTGTGAATCACTAAACTAGTATTTAGTTGTATAACCACAGTTTTTCATGATTTCTTCACATCTCTCACTGCGGTATTGTATCACTTCCTGTTCCGGAGCACAGCGGTGTTTTTCTGTATCTGTTAGCTGTTTAATCTGCGCAGTTAGATTGATCTAGTTAACTAGATAACTTTTTGTTTCACAGTGTAATCTTCACGTGCCTTAACTAAAGCACTCCCTCTGCTGAATCACCTCTAAATTATTTACACATTATTCACTTTGTGTGTTTTTAGGAATCCGCTAGCTTAGCGCAGCTACTAGCTCTTAGCCGGTTTAGCATGGCGGCTTCTCCTGTCTCTCCTGCACTTTTCTGCTCTGGGTGTGAAATGTTGAGTTATTCCTCGGCCTCCTTTAGCAGTAATGGTACTTGTAATAAGTGTAGCTTATTCGTAGCTTTGGAGGCCAGGCTGGGTGAATTGGAGACTCGGCTCCGCACCGTGGAAAATCCTACAGCTAGCCAGGCCCCTGTAGTCGGTGCGGACTAAGGCAGCTTAGCCGCCGTTAGTTCCCCTCCAGCAGATCCCGAGCAGCCGGAAAAGCAGGCCGACTGGGTGACTGTGAGGAGGAAGCGTAGTCTTAAACAGAAGCCCCGTCTACACCGCCAACCCGTTCACATCTCTAATCGTTTTTCTCCACTCGGCGACACACCCGCCGAGGAACAAACTCTGGTTATTGGCGACTCTGTTTTGAGAAATGTGAAGTTAACGACACCAGCAACCATAGTCAATTGTCTTCCGGGGGCCAGAGCAGGCAACATTGAAGGAAATTTGAAACTGCTGGCTAAGGCTAAGCGTAAATTTGGTAAGATTGGAATTCACGTCGGCAGTAATGACACCCGGTTACACCAATCAGAGGTCACTAAAATTAACATTGAATCGGTGTGTAACTTTGCAAAAACAATGTCGGACTCTGTAGTTTTCTCTGGGCCCCTCCCCAATCGGACCGGGAGTGACATGTTTAGCCGCATGTTCTTCTTGAATTGCTGGCTGTCTGAGTGGTGTCCAAAAAATGAGGTGGGCTTCATAGATAATTGGCAAAGCTTCTGGGGAAAACCTGGTCTTGTTAGGAGAGACGGCATCCATCCCACTTTGGATGAGCAGCTCTCATTTCTAGAAATCTGGCCAATTTTCTTAAATCCTCCAAACCGTGACTATCCAGGGTTGGGACCAGGAAGCAGAGTTGTAGTCTTACACACCTCTCTGCAGCTTCTCTCCCCCTGCCATCCCCTCATTACCCCATCCCCGTAGAGACGGTGCCTGCTCCCAGACTACCAATAACCAGCAAAAATCTATTTAAGCATAAAAATTCAAAAAGAAAAAATAATATAGCACCTTCAACTGCACCACAGACTAAAACAGTTAAATGTGGTCTATTAAACATTAGATCTCTCTCTTCTAAGTCCCTGTTAGTAAATGATATAATAATTGATCAACATATTGATTTATTCTGCCTTACAGAAACCTGGTTACAGCAGGATGAATATGTTAGTTTAAATAAGTCAACACCCCCGAGTCACACTAACTGTCAGAATGCTCGTAGCACGGGCCGAGGCGGAGGATTAGCAGCAATCTTCCACTCCAGCTTATTAATTAATCAAAACCCAGACAGAGCTTTAATTCATTTGAAAGCTTGACTCTTAGTCTTGTCCATCCAAATTGGAAGTCCCAAAAACCAGTTTTATTTGTTGTTATCTATCGTCCACCTGGTCGTTACTGTGAGTTTCTCTGTGAATTTTTGGACCTTTTCTCTGACTTAGTGCTTAGCTCAGATAAGATAATTATAGTGGGCAATTTTTACATCCACACAGATGCTGAGAATGACAGCCTCAACACTGCATTTAATCTATTATTAGACTCAATTGGCTTTGCTCAAAATGTAAATGAGTCCACCCACCACTTTAATCATACCTTAGATCTTGATCTGACTTATGGTATGGAAATTGAAGACTTAACAGTATTCCCTGAAAACCCCCTTCTGTCTGATCATTTCTTAATAACATTTACATTTACTCTGATGGACTACCCAGTAGTGGGGAATAAGTTTCATTACAGTAGAAGTCTTTCAGAAAGCGCTGTAACTAGGTTTAAGGATATGATTCCTTCTTTATGTTCTCCAATGCCATTTACCAACACAGGGCAGAGTAGCTACCTAAACTCTGTGAGTGAGATAGATTATCTCGTCAATAGTTTTATATCCTCACTGAGGACAACTTTGGATGCTGTAGCTCCTCTGAAAAAGAGAGCCTTAAATCAGAAGTGCCTGACTCCGTGGTATAACTCACAAACTCGCAGCTTAAAGCAGATAACCCGTAAGTTGGAGAGGAAATGGCGTCTCACTAATTTAGAAGATCTTCACTTAGCCTGGAAAAAGAGTCTGTTGCTCTATAAAAAAGCCCTCCGTAAAGCTAGGACATCTTACTACTCATCACTAATTGAAAAAATAAGAACAACCCCAGGTTTCTTTTCAGCACTGTAGCCAGGCTGACAAAGAGTCAGAGCTCTATTGAGCCGAGTATTCCTTTAACGTTAACTAGTAATGACTTCATGACTTTCTTTGCTAATAAAATTTTAACTATTAGAGAAAAAATTACTCATAACCATCCCAAAGACATATCGTTCTCTTTGGCTGCTTTCGGTGATGCCGGTATTTGGTTAGACTCTTTCTCTCCGATTGTTCTGTCTGAGTTATTTTCATTAGTTTCTTCCTCCAAACCATCAACATGTCTATTAGACCCCATTCCTACCAAATCAAATCAAATCAGTTTTATTTATATAGCGCCAAATCACAACAAACAGTTGCCCCAAGGCGCTTTATATTGTAAGGCAAGGCCATACAATAATTACGGAAAAACCCCAACAGTCAAAACGACCCCCTGTGAGCAAGCACTTGGCGACAGTGGGAAGGAAAAACTCCCAGGCTGCTCAAGGAAGCCCTACCATTAATTAATGCTTCGATCTTAAATATGATCAATCTATCTTTATTAGTTGGCTATGTACCACAGGCTTTTAAGGTGGCAGTAATTAAACCATTACTTAAAAAGCCATCACTTGACCCAGCTATCTTAGCTAATTATAGGCCAATCTCCAACCTTCCTTTTCTCTCAAAAATTCTTGAAAGGGTAGTTGTAAAACAGCTAACTGATCATCTGCAGAGGAATGGTCTATTTGAAGAGTTTCAGTCAGGGTTTAGAATTCATCATAGTACAGAAACAGCATTAGTGAAGGTTACAAATGATCTTCTTATGGCCTCAGACAGTGGACTCATCTCTGTGCATGTTCTGTTAGACCTCAGTGCTGCTTTTGATACTGTTGACCATAAAATTTTATTACAGAGATTAGAGCATGCCATAGGTATTAAAGGCACTGCGGTGGTTTGAATCATATTTATCTAATAGATTACAATTTGTTCATGTAAATGGGGAATCTTCTTCACAGACTAAGGTTAATTATGGAGTTCCACAAGGTTCTGTGCTAGGACCAATTTTATTCACTTTATACATGCTTCCCTTAGGCAGTATTATTAGACAGCATTGCTTAAATTTTCATTGTTACGCAGATGATACCCAGCTTTATCTATCCATGAAGCCAGAGGACACACACCAATTAGCTAAACTGCAGGATTGTCTTACAGACATAAGGACATGGATGACCTCTAATTTCCTGCTTTTAAACTCAGATAAAACTGAAGTTATTGTACTTGGCCCCACAAATCTTAGAAACATGGTGTCTAACCAGATCCTTACTCTGGATGGCATTACCCTGACCTCTAGTAATACTGTGAGAAATTTTGGAGTCATTTTTGATCAGGATATGTCATTCAATGCACATATTAAACAAATATGTAGGACTGCTTTGTTGCATTTGCGCAATATCTCTAAAATTAGAAAGGTCTTGTCTCAGAGTGATGCTGAAAAACTAATTCATGCATTTATTTCCTCTAGGCTGGACTATTGTAATTCATTATTATCAGGTTGTCCTAAAAGTTCCCTGAAAAGCCTTCAATTAATTCAAAATGCTGCAGCTAGAGTACTGACGGGGACTAGAAGGAGAGAGCATATCTCACCCATATTGGCCTCTCTTCATTGGCTTCCTGTTAATTCTAGAATAGAATTTAAAAATTCTTCTTCTTACTTATATGGTTTTGAATAATCAGGTCCCATCTTATCTTAGGGACCTCGTAGTACCATATCACCCCAATAAAGCGCTTCGCTCTCAGACTGCAGGCTTACTTGTAGTTCCTAGGGTTTGTAAGAGTAGAATGGGAGGCAGAGCCTTCAGCTTTCAGGCTCCTCTCCTCTGGAACCAGCTCCCAATTCAGATTAGGGAGACAGACACCCTCTCTACTTTTAAGATTAGGCTTAAAACTTTCCTTTTTGCTAAAGCTTATAGTTAGGGCTGGATCAGGTGACTTGACTTGGAGGTTTCTTCCTGTTAAAAGGGAGTTTTTCCTTCCCACTGTCGCCAAGTGCTTGCTCACAGGGGGTCGTTTTGACTGTTGGGGTTTTTCCGTAATTACTGTATGGCTTTGCCTTACAATATAAAGCGCCTTGGGGCAACTGTTTGTTGTGATTTGGCGCTATATAAATAAAATTGATTTTGATTTGATCTGTGAGGCATTAATTTAGTTGGTTTGGAACCAAGATTTTGCTGGTTTACTAGTGTGCTTGGGGTCATTGTCTTGTTGAAACACCCATTTCAAGGGCATGTCCTCTTCAGCATATGACAAGATGACCTCTTCAAGTATTCTGACATATCCAAACTGATCCATGATACCTGGTATGCGATATATAGGCCCAACACCATAGTAGGAGAAACATGCCCATATCATGTTGCTTGCACCATCATGCTTCACTGTCTTCACTGTGAACTGTGGCTTGAATTCAGAGTTTGGGGGTCACCTTACAAACCCTTGGACCCAAAAAGAACAATTTTACTCTCATCAGTCCACAAAATATTCCTCCATTTCTCTTTAGTCCAGTTGATGTGTTCTTTGGCAAAATGTAACCTCTTCTGCACATGTCTTTTATTTAACAGAGGGACTTTGCGGGGGATTCTTGCAAATAAATTAGCTTCACACAGGCGTCTTCTAACTGTCACAGCACTTACAGGTAACTCCAGACTGTCTTTGATCATCCTGGAGCTGATCAATGGGTGAGCCTTTGCCATTCTGGTTATTCTTCTATCCATTTTGATGGTTGTTTTCCGTTTTCTTCCACGCGTCTTTTTTTTTTTTTTTTTTGTCCATTTTAAAAGCATTGGAGATCATTGTAGATGAACAGCCTATAATTTTTTGCACCTGCGTATAAGTTTTCCCCTCTCCAATCAACTTTTTAATCAAACTACGCTGTTCTTCTGAACATTTTCCTCAGGCTTTCAAAGAGAAAAGCATGTTCAACAGGTGCTGGCTTCATCCTTAAATAGGGGACACCTGATTCACACCTGTTTGTTCCACAAAATTGATGAACTCACTGACTGAATGCCACACTACTATTATTGTGAACACCTCCTTTTCTACTTTTTTTTACTAATAGTCCAATTTCATAGCCTTCAGAGTGTGCATATCATGAATGCTTGGTCTTGTTGGATTTGTGAGAATCTACTGAATCTACTGGTACCTTGTTTCCCATGTAACAATAAGAAATATACTCAAAACCTGGATTAATCTTTTTAGTCACATAGCACTACTATTATTCTGAACACTACTGTACGTCAGCATAGTGCAAGAGGAAAATGATGTCGAGAAACTTGAAAGTGAACTGTGACATACTTTTTGCTGCAATGACTGCTATACCTAAGAGCACAGGTATGAGGAAAGCTGGTCCTTGGTGGAATGATAAGAGTGATGAAGCAATTAAGAAGAGACACCGAGCTTTTAGGTTGCTAAAAAGGACTCAGAATTACCAGCATTTGATTGAGTATAAGCAGTTAGAGGCAGTAGTGAGCAGAATTACAAGACAAACAAAAAGGACATACTAGAGGGATTATTGTGGCTCTATTGGAAAAAACACTACTATAGACGAAATATGGGGGATCTAAGGTAAGAGGAGAGAGTGGAGCTACCCGATCCTTACTGATGGAGAGCGGGTGGCAATATCAGAAAAACCAGAAATGATGGTGAGAACTCTTGAGTACAGTTCTTGTAATCTATCTGACGAAGAGGAAAGGGGCAGCACAGGAACAAGGTGGGCCTATTCTGAAGTTAGTCAAAGAAAAGGAAAGTCTTAGGATAATGTTCCATCCACTCTGGAAGAGTTCAAAGCTGATTGACCAAATGTAGGACGTCAGCTCCTGGAAAAGATTAAATTTGTTCTTCTATGTTAAGACACATACGGTGGTATGTAAACGTTTGTGCGCCCATGATGATTTCCATGATTTTCCTTTATAAATCATTGGTTGTTTGGATCAGCAATTTCAGTTAAATATATCATATAGCAGGTGGATCCACCTCCAAATTTTACTGTAGGTAGCAAGTGTTTTTCTTGGAATGCTGTGTTCTTTTTCAGCCATGCATACCGCCCCTTGTTATGTCCAAATAACTCAATTTTAGTTTCATCAGTCCACAGCACCTTATTCCAAAATGAAGCTGGCTTGTCCAAATGTGCTTTAGCATACCTCAAGTGAATCTGTTTGTGGTGTGTACATAGAAAAGGCTTCCTCTGCATTACAGCGTCATACAGCATCTCCTTGTGCAAAGTGCACTGTATAGTTGAACAATGCACAGAAACATTATCTTCATCTGGCACTTTTCTCAGCACTTTAAATAGTTGAATGTTTCTGTGTTGTCATTGTAATGTATTTCCTCATTTTAGTCTAGATTTTAATTCTTGTGTTTTATGTGATTTGTGTCCTTTTTTTAATTGTTCTCTGCCCTGTGAAGCGATAATGTAGTGCAATGCCTAAGACAAATTTGCCTAATGGGACAATAAAGTTGACCTTGACCTATCTGCAGCAAGATCATGTTGTAGGTCTTTGGAGCAGGTCTGTGGGTTGACTATGACTCTTCTCACCATCCTTCGCTTCAGCTTATCTGACATTTTTCTTGGCCTGCCACTTCGGGCCTTAACTAGTACTGTGCCTGTGATCTTCCGTTTCCTCATTATGTTCCTCACAGTGGAAACTGACAGCTGAAATCTCTGAGATAGCTTTTTGTATCCTTCACCTAAACAATGATGTTGAACAATCTTTGTTTTCGGGTCATTTGAGAGTTGTTTAGAGGCTCCCATGTTGCCAATCATTAGAAGAGATGCAAAGAGGGAAAAATTTGTAAATGGCCACCTTAAATATGCTTTCTCATGATTGGATTGATCTGTGTAAGGAGGTCAAGGGTCAATGAGCTTATCAAACCAATTTTGTGTTCCAGTAATTAGTGCTAAATGTATTCAAATCAATAAAATGACAAGGGTGCCCAAATTTATGCACCTGCCCAATTTTGTTTAAATAATTATTGCACACTTTCTGTAAATCCTAGAAACTTCATTTCACTTCTCAAATATCAGTGTGTTTGTCTGCTATATGATATATTTAACTGAAATTTCTGATCCAGACAACCAATGATTTATAAAGGAAAATCATGAAAATTATTGGTGGGGGGGAGCAAACTTTTGCATTCAACTGTAAGTGATGAGAGACTTCAGAAGCTTTTAAATTTGTATAATAAGGTGTGGGAGGAAGGTAAGAGTCCTTCAGGCTGGAAGGAGGCAGTTATTGTCCCCATCGGGAAAGCTGGGAAAGATGCTAACAATCCAGTGAATTATAGGCAGATAGCTTTGACATCGCATGTTGGTAAATTAATGGAAAGGTTGGTTAATGGAAGACTAGAACACTTAATTGAGGAAACAGGACTGATGGCCAACTACCAGAGTGGAATTAGGGAGAAGCACCACTGACTCAATCTTGTGCTTAGAAGATGAGATAAGGAAAGCTCAGGTAAACAAAGAGACTGTGGTGGCAATATTTTTAGACGTAGAGAAAGTGTACGACATGCTCTGGGTGGAGGGCCTGTTACTCAAGATGGAGATGATAGCAATAGGGGGAAATATGTTTAACTGGGTAATGGACTTCTTGAAGAGGAGAAGTATTCAGATTAAGATAGGATCCGAAATGTCAAGGAAATGTCAGGTAAAAAATGGAATCCCTCAAAGGAGGGTGATGAGTCCTATATGGTTTAATATTATGATAAATTATATTTTCTCAAACATTCATTTAGGCATTGGTAAGTCATTGCTTGCAGATGATGGAAGTTTATGGAAAAAAAGGAAAAATGTTAAATTTATTGTGGGAAAGTTACAAGAAGCAGTGACTCGAGTAGAAAATTGGGGGAGGAGGCAGGGCTTTAGGTTCTCTGTTGAGAAAAGTAAGACTGTACTTTACAAGGAAGAAACTATAAAACTGAGGCCGTATGGTAAGAAATTGGACAGAGTGTCAAGTTTTAAGCTCTCGGGAGCTTTTTTATTCAAGACTTACATGGAGGTATCATATAATGAAAGTGGTTAACAAATGCAAAAAGGTGATGACCACAATAGGTGTCTTGCTGGAACAGAGTGGGGAGCAGATATGGCATCTTTAAAGCAAATATGTGTAGTTGATAAGGTTGAGAATGGAATATGGAAGCTTGGTGTCTGGATCTGCCTCCAAGAAAGTTTTGTCTTGGCTGGCTCTAGTTCAAGCTCAGGCTCTCAGGATATGTCCAGGAGTGGTACATTCATCTCCAGTGTGCTCTGCAGGTGGAAACAGGAGAAATGCCACTTAGCTTGTTTTGAAGGAAACTTTAGGCTAATGATTGGATAAACCTGGTGGGCCAGAGGGACAATCACCCGGTTAAAGTAGTGTTTCAGCCTAGCTGGAAGAGAGAAGGGCCAAAATGGTCAAGCTTTGGGTGGTCAGGAGAGGTTGTTGCAAATGAACCAAAATTACATGATAAAGTCTTCTGTCCAGGAGTTTTGTGGTCTCCTGTTCCTTTGTGGAAGTTAGAGAAACCCAGGGTTGACCTCATACTACTAGAATTTAAGGCAGAGAATAATAATGGAGTCCTGGTCAATGCACTTCATGAACATGTATCAAGAACATGTTTTACTTTTTACTGACGGGTCAAAGGATCCAGAAACAGGTGCTACAGGAGCAGCTTTAGTAGTCCAAGACTGGAATATTGAGTCATGCAAGAGAACATCAGATTTCCTGAATGTCTTCACAGTGGAGTTATTTACTATTCTAATGCCAGTCCAGTGGACGTCACAGATTTATCATCTGTGTCAGCTATCAGTAGTATTGGGACAGGATCATGCAGGAGTCGGCAAGACCTTGTTTACAGCATTCTTTTGGCAATTTGGGATGTGGCAAGGAAAGGGGTGGAGATAACATTGATGTGGGTTCCAGCGCATATACGGATCCCAACAAATGAGAAGGTGGACAGGATGGTCAAAAAAGCTGTGACAAATGAAAACAGACATCAGTATCAACCTTTCCAAAGCACTATTGCTCCCACTAATGATGGGAGCAGGAGACTCAACTCAACTTTTTTCTTATATAGCGCCAAATCACAACAAACAGTTGCCCCAAGGCGCTCCACATTGCAAGGCAAGGCCATACAATAATCATGAAAAACCCAACGGTCAAAACGACCCCCTATGAGCAAGCACTTGGCCACAGTGGGAAGGAAAAACTCCCTTTTAACAGGAAGAACCCTCCAGCAGAACCAGGCTCAGGGAGGGGCAGTCTTCTGCTGAGACTGGTTGGGGCTGAGGGAAAAAACCAGGAAAAAGAGATCGATCACTAATGATTAAATGCAGAGTGATGCATACGGAGCAAAAAGAGAAAGAAACAGTGCATCATGGGAACCCCCCCACAGTCTACGTCTAAAGCAACATAACCAAGGGATGGTCCAGGGTCACCCGATCCAGCCCTAACTATAAGCCTTAGCGAAAAGGAAAGTTTTAAGCCTAATCCCAGCACTGAGGTCCAACAGAACAAGCACAGAGATGAGTCCACTGTCCGAAGCCATAAGAAGATCATTTGTAACCTTCACTAATGCTGTTTCTGTACTATGATGAATTCTAAAACCTGGCTGAAACTCTTCAAATAGACCATTCCTCTGCAGGTGATCAGTTAGCTGTTTTACAACTACCCTCTCAAGAATCTTTGAGAGAAAAGGAAGGTTGGAGATTGGCCTATAATTAGCTAAGATAGCTGGGTCAAGTGATGGCTTTTTAAGTAATGGTTTAATTACTGCCACCTTAAAGGCCTGTGGTACATAACCAACTAACAAAGATAGATTGATCATATTTAAGATTGAAGCATTAAATAATGGTAGGACTTCCTTGAGCAGCCTGGTAGGAATGGGGTCTAATAAGCATGTTGATGGTTTGGATGAAGTAACTAATGAAAATAACTCAGACAGAACAATCGGAGAGAAAGAGTCTAACCAAATACCGGCATCACTGAAAGCAGCCAAAGATAACGATACATCTTTGGGATGGTTATGAGTAATTTTTTCTCTAATAGTCAAAATTTTGTTAGCAAAGAAAGTCATGAAGTCATTACTAGTTAAAGTTAATGGAATACTCAGCTCAATAGAGCTCTGACTCTTTGTCAGCCTGGCTACAGTGCTGAAAAGAAACCTGGGGTTGTTCTTATTTTCTTCAATTAGTGATGAGTAGAAAGATGTCCTAGCTTCACGAAGGGCTTTCTTATAGAGCAACAAACTCTTTTTCCAGGCTAAGTGAAGATCTTCTAAATTAGTGAGACGCCATTTCCTCTCCAACTTACGGGTTATCTGCTTTAAGCTACGAGTTTGTGAGTTATACCACGGAGTCAGACACTTCTGATTTAAAGCTCTCTTTTTCAGAGGAGCTACAGCATCCAAAGTTGTCTTCAATGAGGATGTAAAACTATTGACAAGATACTCTAACTCCCTTACAGAGTTTAGGTAGCTACTCTGCTCTGTGTTGGTATATGACATTAGAGAACATAAAGAAGGAATCATATCCTTAAACCTAGTTACAGCGCTTTCTGAAAGACTTCTAGTGTAATGAAACTTATTCCCCACTGCAGGGTAGTCCATCAGGGTAAATGTAAATGTTATTAAAAAATGATCAGACAAAAGGGAGTTTTCAGGGAATACTGTTAAGTCTTCTATTTCCATACCATAAGTCAGAACAAGATCTAAAATATGATTAAAGTGGTGGGTGGACTCATTTACTTTTTGAGCAAAGCCGATAGAGTCTAATAATAGATTAAATGCAGTGTTGAGGCTGTCATTCTCAGCATCTGTGTGGATGTTAAAATCGCCCACTATAATTATCTTATCTGAGCTAAGCACTAAGTCAGACAAAAGGTCTGAAAATTCACAGAGAAACTCACAGTAACGACCAGGTGGACGATAGATAACAAATAAAACTGGTTTTTGGAAACTGAGGGGTAGGTCATTTATTTTCAATAACTAGTAGAGTGACAGTTTCAGTAAATAATTGTAGAAGAAACAGATGGGAAAGAAAGGATGAAGTGACTATTACTAGACAGAATTGGTCATAGTTTCTTGAACATATTTTCTCTCATCCTCCTAGTAAAGCATCAGGATGGACTATAGGTTTGGAATGTCCACAGCCAGAGACAGTACAGCATGTTCTCATGTATTCTGGAGAAAGGCACGAGCTTCTCTTAGAACAGGCCTGAAAGAAGTTTCTGTAGAAGTATTTTAGACATAGTTTTGAGTGGGAGGGGGAAACACCTGAAGGACACTGGACTCATCGAGGGGATTTAGTACTGCTATAACGGACTGGGGCAGAAGGTGGCAGCAATGCAACAATAAGGATGCTGACTGCCGTTAAACACCATAGAAGAAGAATGGAAACACTTCACAATAGATTACTGCTAGAAAGAAGGCAAACTCCACTTTCGTTATTACGCTCTAGAACAAACTTTTATTTACTCTTTAATACACGTTAAAGGTATTTAAAGAAAATATATTGACGTAAATTATTCTCTTTATGCATTGCTTTACTTATTTGGTCGATGCCTGGACATTTTAATGTTCTTCTGTTTCAGGGTCTTCATATTGTTTGTGATGACAGGGTACCTGTTCTAGTAAATATTGGTACTCGCTCAGTCTGTTTTTTAAAGTGTTTAAATTCGGGATATCAAGCGCTTGATTGAGTTCCATAAGTTGACTTCTCTCTGTGCAGAAATGATGACATTTTTCACAAATCACACATTCTTTGTTGTTCTTTGACCTAGAAACAAAGTACGTATACGGTTACCTTACAAAGTTGTACAAAGTACACAAGGAAACGTTTATCGTTTTACAAACTTTTATTTTGAAGGTCTTTCCTGTTCACTCGCATCCGTATTGTGGCTAACTTTCTCACACGATGTGTGTTTATTAGCTGAGTCTCTGTGTTGGTTAGAAAGTTTACTTCAAATCTAACTTAAAACCATCATCAGAATCTCCGTGTAGCTAGATAAGGGTTCTCACTGGACTTGATATTCGTCTGTTGCTCTGTTTTTTTGTGGCTGGAAGTGGCTGAACGGACTTTGTGCTGACTCATTTGCCGCTAGCTTGCGATGCTACTGAAGTTAGCTTAGCTTAGCTTGTTAGCTGTAAAGAGACTGCTGTTAACAGTTTGGTGCGTTTCTGTGTGAAAATGACTAAAGTTCAAATGCTGAGAGCGTTGGTGAAGCAGCGGCTAACTGCAGCTGCTGAAGAGATATTTGGACTTTTCGAAAGAACCATCGTAGAGTACGAAGAGGAACTTTGTCGTTCTAAAGAGGAGAACCACCGACAGCGCCAGCTACTGGACGCCGTGTTAAACCCTGAAGTTCGCATAAGGGCAACAGGTTTGTACAGTTTACATCTTATTTTCCTAACGTCTGCAAACTGTGTTAATGTGTGACATTAGTTGATCCCGTCAGCGGAGTGCGACGATTTACCCAAACGGACCCAAATATGACTAAATGACGAACCTATATTTATTTTCAGAAATGCGCTCCGTTCTCAAAACGGTACATTAAAAGCAAACGGCACTCGCCTTTACAGACGTACAAAATTATAAAGATAACAGAAGTTCTAAGAGTGGTCGTAATAAATATTTAAGAAACTTAGTTTATGAGCAACTTCACCTGTTATGGCTCAGCACATTGTAAATATTGACACGATGGATTTTGATATGGAAGAGTTCAGAAAGATACAATTGGAATGGTTTAATTACCATTTACAGTTGGCGATGAAAGACTTGGGTGTTAACTTTGTGTTAAAGTCAGAACAAGAAGCTGCACTGAAAGATCAATCTGGGACAAAGACATTCTGTGTGTTGTTGCTCCAGTGATTCCGGCACTCTGAGCAGGGTGGAGAAAGTAGTCCGGCAAGCTCAATGTGTGGGCGCGAGCTGTCCCACAATGCCAAAATAGCTGAGGTCGGTCCAGTAAGAGTGGCACTCTGAGCAGGGTGGCCTGCCTCATCAGGGCTCATAACATCAGATACCAAAATTCAGAGTTCGTTGTATGTCTGTCCCCCCCCCAAAAGATTGCCAGTACTCACAAACATACTTTAGCATCCCTTGTTTACTGTTTCAGTATTCTGAAGAGGCAGCGAGATGGAGGGAGGGAGAGTACAGTTTTGAGAATGGAGCGCATTTCTGAAAATAAATAAAAGTACTTCATTTAATAATATTTGGGTTAGTTTGGGTCCATCGTTGGAGTCAATTTGGATCAGTTTGGGTTCGTCGTTGCACCCTGCCGGCGTGTGGCACTAAGGTCAGTTGATCCTGCCATCGTGCGGCACTGAGGTCAGTTAATCCTGTAGGTCTGTGGCCCTAAAGTCAGTACATCCTGTCAGTGTGAGGCATTAAAGACTGTGATTGTGCCTTCACGTACTAGTTGGAGGGTCCCGTGTCCCACATGTGATGTCAGAAGTATGCGTTCAGGGTTCTCAGCAGGATTTTTTTGTCAACGTAATGAGAATGAAAAATCACCTTAAAAAGCCGGGGTTCGGCGGATGCTTAGCACCCTACCCACCCTCCGCGAAGCTTTTGCATTATGGGGCC
The DNA here is from genome assembly GCF_902500255.1 of Thalassophryne amazonica. NCBI lineage: Eukaryota > Metazoa > Chordata > Actinopteri > Batrachoidiformes > Batrachoididae > Thalassophryne > Thalassophryne amazonica. The sequence goes on from NC_047103.1 coordinate 5,192,426, forward strand.
TTAAAGGGGCCTTATTTGTTAGTCTAAGTCATAAGTGTCAAACTGATTCCAGAAAGGGCCAAGAGGGTGCAGGTTTACTTTGTAACCACCAACTCCAGCAGGTGATTTCACTGATGAACTCTTCCCATCTGCTCAAAGTGATGTTCATCAGTGAAATCACCTGCTGGAGTTGGTGGTTACAAAGAAAACCTGCACCCTCTTGGCCCTTTCTGGAATCAGTTTGACAGCTATGGTCTAAATATACCACAATCTGAAGTCCAGACGGAAGAAGAGAACATCTCTGAGCTCTGAGCTGCAGAGTAGACCATCTGGTTATGTGTCCTGAGGGTCCAGTGCAACTGTCGTCTCTGCAAACTCACACCTGCTGGTACACTTTTAAATAAAATAAAGGTTCTTTTAACAGCAACTACTTTATTATTTGAAAAAACTTTTTCCTTATTTTACCATTAAATAAAGGAATCATTAAACATGTCTATGAAGTTAAAGTTCAGTCAAAAAGACATTTGCATAGGTAGAAGAAGCCCCACCCCTATTGTGCATAATTTTAAAACATTCACAATCACTAGAAAAGTGGAATTCATATTTTAGTAACTACTCTGTCCTGATTACAACATTAAACACAATCACATAGTAAGGACGTAGTTTAATTAGGCCTGGGCGATTTGGCCGAAAAATAAAATCTGATTTTTTTCAGAAAAAATTTGATTTTCGATCCCCCCCCCTACTTTTTAAAAGAAATCATTTAATACAAATGACAGAGATAACTCAGAACAAGTTTTGCTTTTATTTTATCAAAAACTTAAAACTAACCCCCGTCTTACCTCCTGGAATTGAAGCTCCAACTGTTCTTTTGATTTAAAAAAATACACTTCAGTAAATTATTCCACCAGAGTAAGCTGGTTTTTAGGGGGAGTTGGCGCTCTTGTTCCCCTCGTAAAGTGGACAATCCCTGGCAAAAATTATGGAATCACCGGCCTCGGAAGATGTTCATTCAGTTGTTTAATTTTGTAGAAAAAAAGCAGATCAGACATGACACAAAACTAAAGTCATTTCAAATGGCAACTTTCTGGCTTTAGGAAACACTATAAGAAATCAAGAAAAAAAATTGTGGCAGTCAGTAACGGTTACTTTTTTAGTCCAAGCAGAGGGAAAAAAATATGGACTCACTCAATTCTGAGGAATAAATTATGGAATCACCCTGTAAATTTTCATCCCCAAAACTAACACCTGCATCAAATTAGATCTGCTCGTTAGTCTGCATCTAAAAAGGAATGATCACACCTTGGAGAGCTGTTGCACCAAGTGGACTGACATGAATCATGGCTCCAACACGAGAGATGTCAATTGAAACAAAGGAGAGGATTATCAAACTCTTAAGAGGGTCAATCATCACGCAATGTGGCAAAAGATGTTGGTTGTTCACAGTCAGCTGTGTCTCATTAAGTCCATGCCTCAGAGACTGCAAGCTGTTATAAAAGCCAGAGGTGGTGCAACAAAATACTAGTGATGTGTTGGAGCGTTCTTTTGTTTTTCATGATTCCATAATTTTTTCCTCAGAATTGAGTGATTCCGTTTGTTTTTTTTTCCCTCTGCTTGGTCTAAAAAAGTAACCATTATTGACTGCCACAATTTTTTTTCCTGATTTCTTATAGTGTTTCTTAAAGCCAGAAAGTTGCCATTTGAAATTACTTTAGTTTTGTGTCATGTCTGTGATCTGCTTTTTTTCTACAAAATTAAACAACTGAATGAACATCCTCCGAGGCCGGTGATTCCATAATTTTTGCCAGGGGTTGTAGTATTTCTCTCATGCAGCTGGATGCCTCTGTTTTAGATACTGGAATAAGTTTGTTGTGCGGCTGCGTTTTGTTGCGATGGGCTTTCAGGGTTCGCCCCAGAAATTTTTAGTGTAGTGGTGTTGGCAATTATCACCCGAGGCGGTGTGCTGCGAGTCATTTTGATTGGTTTTAGATGCATTGAAAGCAAGAATAATAGACCAAAAAAAGGACACTTATGTTGTAATATCAAAGTTCTTTTTGCATGTTTCTAAGTTAATAAAATAAATAACATTGAAAAGTTTAAAAACACATTAATATATGATGGACATATCATTTGCTCTCATCTTTAAAAATGACACACTACCTTTAATCCAGTCAGGCAGGCAGTTTTACTGTCATGTTGACAGTTTAGTTTTTTCTTTTTAACATTTCTGAGTGGGATTGCATACTTTTTAAAAACAACATAACCCCTAATTGTCTTGTTTGTACAAAAGCTAAACCTGGACTGATTTGATTGTCAAATCAGAATCAAATTTATTGCAAGTAAGTTCTCACATACAATTAATTTGATCTGGTGTCATTGGTGCATAAACAACAATAATAAAAAAGTTTTTCACACTTTACTGTTTCACTAAATTGTGTGGTGAAGAAGATCGTTGATTAAAATTGCTTCGCTCCTTTTTTTTTCTTTTTTTTTTTTTTTTGCAGTGTGGAACGTCTGTTCACTTTTTCCTCCTCCCTCTCTCTCGTTGTGAGGGAACGAGACTCTTCACTACACCGTCTTTGCGGCTTATTTGAGCAAACTTTGGAAACATGAACGCTTTCATTTGTAAAATAAAGCCTTAATGTGTCACTAGCGTTGTTCTTTCACTCAGAGCCTCTGAGCTGCAGCGCCGTGACACTCTGCTCTGCTCGGCTGGCTGCCGACGAGCAGACAGCAGTCCCTTCTTCACGAACAGACTGGCTGGATTAAACAAAAATACAACGGCTCACCGTGGCGTTAGACAAACTTTGCAGCGTCCAGTCACTTGTTCCACGTCTGTTACAGCAATCTCACACCACTGACGAAACTCGCTCTCCATTAGCTGTTAGCCATCTTTGTTATTATGTGAAGGAAACGGGACGGAGAGGGGGGAGCTACGGAACGTCCTGGGGTCAAAAAGGTGCGCCGCTGCAAGAGGAGGAAAAAAACCCCGATTTTTTTATTTTTTAAATCGTCCGCAACAAATAATTCGAAGTAATCGATATATCGCCCAGGCCTAAGTTTAATGTTGAAATGACTCAATTAAAAATGATTTAATCATGAGAAATTCTAATGAACAAACACACTGCAGTCATTGAAAAAATAATAAATAAAAAAATAATAATACAATCTAAGATCTGGCAGGCCAAGCCCTCCCTTCTCTTTATGTGCACATAACTTTCTCAGCTTAATTCGTGGTCTTTTCCCAGCCCATAAGAAATGTTTTATGACATCATCCAGTTTCCTAAATATGTTAGATGGTATCTTAATTGGTAACATCATTGCCACATAGCTGAACTGTGGGGCAATTATCGTTTTTATAATATTAATTTTTCCCCACAATGTTTGTTTTAGTTTTTCCCACTTATCAAGGTTTGTTTTTATCTTTTGAAGTAAAGGGTTAAAGTTTAGTGCCACTATTTCGTCTGTATCCTCAGAGTTCGATACCAGATACTTCATTCCCTGTCGCCACCTAAGAGAAGCTTCTTTTTTTAACTTAAAACTATTTTAATTACAAGTTATTTAATGTAAGAAAAAAACAAGGATTTTCATTAATAAACTCCTTTTCTCCTTCCTTACTATTCACCTTCTTGTACAGCTCACTAAATGCCTTTGTTGAGGGAGAAAAATTACTTTAAGCCGAGTTGTCTGAAGCTGCTGGAAAAAAACGAGGAAAGTCAAAGTCGGCTTTATTGTCAATTCTTCACATGTACTAGACATACAAGGAATCGAAATTTCGTTTGTCACCTTCCCTCGGTGATGACAGGATAAGACATTTCGACAATAAGGACAAGTATTTACAGTGTAGTGTCTGAGGTAATAGTAAAGTGGAAAGTGCAGTAGTGAAAACCATTCAGTATTTGTAGCAGCAGCAGATTTTTGTTAAGACACTGCAAGTGGTGTGATGGTGATAAAGTGAAACAGTGCAGGACATTGTCAGGGGAAATATATATTTTATGTATGTGTATATACGAGGGCTGTCAATAAAGTAACGGTCCTTTTTATTTTTTTCAAAAACTATATGGATTTCATTCATATGTTTTTACGTCAGACATGCTTGAACCCTCGTGCGCATGCGTGAGTTTTTCCACGCCTGTCGGTGACGTCATTCGCCTGTGAGCACTCCTTGTGGGAGGAGTCGTCCAGCCCCTCGTCAGAATTCCTTTGTCTGAGAAGTTGCTGAGAGACTGGCGCGTTGTTTGATCAAAATTTTTTCTAAACCTGTGAGACACATCGAAGTGGACACGGTTCGAAAAATTAAGCTGGTTTTCAGTGAAAATTTTAACGGCTGATGAGAGATTTTGAGGTGATTCTGTCCCTTTAAGGACTTCCCACGGTGCGAGACGGCTCAGCGCTCTCAGCCGCCGTCATCAGCCTGTTCAAGCTGAAAACCTCCACATTTCAGGTTCTATTGATCCAGGACGTCGTGAGAGAACAGAGAAGTTTCAGAAGAAGTCGGTTTCAGCATTTTATCCGGATATTCCACTGTTAAAGGAGATTTTTTTAATGAAAGACGTGCGGACGGATCCGCGCATCGGGACGCAGCCGACGCGGTGCGGCGGCACAGGAAAAACACCTCCGTGTTGATAACCATTTGTAAAATCCAGGCGGCTTTTGATGGCTTTCAGTGGAGTGAGTATATGAGAAATTGTTTAACAGGCAGGACATGTTCCAACTTGTCCTTAAGGCTTTCAACAGAGGTGTTTTTCCTGTGGCGGAGCGTCGCGGCAGCTGCGTCCCGACGCGCGGACCCGTCCGCACGTCTTTCATTAAAAAAATCTCCTTTAACAGTGGAATATCCGGATAAAATGCTGAAACCGACTTCTTCTGAAACTTCTCTGTTCTCTCACGATGTCCTGGATCAATAGAACCTGAAATGTGGAGGTTTTCAGCTTGAACAGGCTGACGACGGCGGCTGAGAGCGCTGAGCGACGTCTCGCACCGTGAGAAGTCCTTAAAGCGACAGAATCACCTCAAAATCTCTCATCAGCCGTTAAAATTTTCACTGAAAACCAGCTTAATTTTTCGAACTGTGTCCACTTCGATGTGTCTCACAGGTTTAGAAAAAATTTTGATCAAACAACGCGCCAGTCTCTCAGCAACTTCTCAGACGAAGGAATTTTGACGAGGGGCTGGATGACTCCTCCCACAAGGAGTGCTCACAGGCGAATGACGTCACCGACAGGCGTGGAAAAACTCACGCATGCGCACGAGGGTTCAAGCATGTCTGACGTAAAAACATATGAATGAAATCCATATAGTTTTTGAAAAAAATAAAAAGGACCGTCACTTTATTGACAGCCCTCGTATATATATGTGTGTGTGTATATGTATATATATATATATATATGTGTATATATATATATATATATATATATATATATATATATATATATATATATATGGGAGAGCCAATATGGGAGAGCATATCTCACCCATATTGGCCTCTCTTCATTGGCTTCCTGTTAATTCTAGAATAGAATTTAAAATTCTTCTTCTTACTTATAAGGTTTTGAATAATCAGGTCCCATCTTATCTTAGGGACCTCGTAGTACCATATCACCCCAATAGAGTGCTTCGCTCTCAGACTGCAGGCTTACTTGTAGTTCCTAGGGTTTGTAAGAGTAGATTGGGAGGCAGAGCCTTCAGCTTTCAGGCTCCTCTCCTGTGGAACCAGCTCCCAATTCAGATCAGGGAGACAGACACCCTCTCTACTTTTAAGATTAGGCTTAAAACTTTCCTTTTTGCTAAAGCTTATAGTTAGGGCTGGATCGGGTGACCCTGAACCATCCCTTAGTTAGACGTAGACTGCTGGGGGGTTCCCATGATGCACTGTTTCTTTCTCTTTTTGGCTCTGTATGCACAACTCTGCATTTAATCATTAGTGATCGATCTCTGCTCCCCTCCACAGCATGTCTTTTTCCTGGTTCTCTCCCTCAGCCCCAACCAGTCCCAGTAGAAGACTGCCCCTCCCTGAGCCTGGTTCTGCTGGAGGTTTCTTCCTGTTAAAAGGGAGTTTTTCCTTCCCACTGTAGCCAAGTGCTTGCTCACAGGGGGTCGTTTTGACCGTTGGGGTTTTACATAATTATTGTATGGCCTTGCCTTACAATATAAAGCACCTTGGGGCAACTGTTTGTTGTGATTTGGCGCTATATAAAAAAAAAATTGATTGATTGAAAATTGATGAATTGATATGTATATATATAAGGGCTGAAACAATTCGAATAATTCGAATTACAAAAAATGTTCGAGGCAAATTCTTTGCCTTGAGGCTTCGTTTAAAGCTGTAGTACATATGCCAAGCCTGTATGTGGCGCTGTAACACTCCCACAAAAAACACAGAAGAAGACCATAGTGCTAATCAATGTAGCAGGTGATGCTATAAGTTTGCAAAGCCACACGCTGAGTAAAATAAAGCCTTTTAAGAGAAAGGGTCCACGTGGATCGTCTGAAACGGACTTATTGCACATTTAAAGTGAAGCAGTGTGTTTGTATATATTAATTTTAAAAACACGTTTTGCTCCACTAGCCATTCTCCACCGCCGCAGATGAAGCGAAAGGATGCGCACTTTAAATGAGTCATGTTTAATGATTTAAAAAAAAAAAAGAAGCTTTAATTCAGATTTGGTAAGAGTTTTTATCAACAGGCAGCTTTTGTGGAAACGCTGCACTCCACAGCCGTTTTTCAAAGGTTCTGTTATTCGCCAAGTATCAATCAATCAATCAATCAACTTTTTTCTTGTATAGCGCCAAATCACAACAAACAGTTGCCCCAAGGCGCTCCACATTGCAAGGCAAGGCCATAGAATAATTATGAAACACAGTCTACGTCTAAAGCAACATAACCAAGGGATGGTCCAGGGTCACCCGATCCAGCCCTAACTATAAGCCTTAGCGAAAAGGAAAGTTTTAAGCCTAATCTTAAAAGTAGAGAGGGTATCTGTCTCCCTGATCTGAATTGGGAGCTGGTTCCACAGGAGAGGAGCCTGAAAGCTGAAGGCTCTGCCTCCCATTCTACTCTTACAAACCCTAGGAACTACAAGTAAGCCCGCAGTCTGAGAGCGAAGCGCTCTAATGGGGTAATATGGTACTACGAGGTCCCTAAGATAAGATGGGACCTGATTATTCAAAACCTTATAAGTAAGAAGAAGAATTTTAAATTCTATTCTAGCATTAACAGGAAGCCAATGAAGGGAGGCCAACACGGGTGAGATATGCTCTCTCCTGCTAGTCCCCGTCAGTACTCTAGCTGCAGCATTCTGAACCAACTGAAGGCTTTTTAGGGAACTTTTAGGACAACCTGATAATAATGAATTACAATAGTCCAGCCTAGAGGAAACAAATGCATGAATTAGTTTTTCAGCATCACTCTGAGACAAGACCTTTCTGATTTTAGAGATATTGTGTAAATGCAAAAAGGCAGTCCTACATATTTGTTTAATATGCGCTTTGAATGACATATCCTGATCAAAAATAACTCCAAGATTTCTCACAGTATTACTAGAGATCAGGGAAATGCCATCCAGAGTAACGATCTGGTTAGACACCATGCTTCTAAGATTTGTGGGGCCAAGTACAATAACTTCAGTTTTATCTGAGTTTAAAAGCAGGAAATTAGAGGTCATCCATGTCTTTATGTCTGTAAGACAATCCTGCAGTTTAGCTAATTGGTGCATATCCTCTGGCTTCATGGATAGATAAAGCTGGGTATCATCTGCGTAACAATGAAAATTTAAGCAATACCGTCTAATAATACTGCCCAAGGGAAGCATGTATAAAGTGAATAAAATTGGTCCTAGCACAGAACCTTGTGGAACTCCATAATTAACTTTAGTCTGTGAAGAAGATTCCCCATTTACATGAACAAACTGTAATCTATTAGACAAATATGATTCAAACCACCGCAGCGCAATGCCTTTAATACCTATGACATGCTCTAATCTCTGTAATAAAATTTTATGGTCAACAGTATCAAAAGCAGCACTGAGGTCCAACAGAACAAGCACAGAGATAAGTCCACTGTCCGAAGCCATAAGAAGATCATTTGTAACCTTCACTAATGCTGTTTCTGTACTATGATGAATTCTAAAACCTGACTGAAACTCTTCAAATAGACCATTCCTCTGCAGGTGATCAGTTAGCTGTTTTACAACTACCCTCTCAAGAATCTTTGAGAGAAAAAGAAGGTTGGAGATTGGCCTATAATTAGCTAAGATAGCTGGGTCAAGTGATGGCTTTTTAAGTAATGGTTTAATTACTGCCACCTTAAAGGCCTGTGGTACATAACCAACTAACAAAGATAGATTGATCATATTTAAGATTGAAGCATTAAATAATGGTAGGACTTCCTTGAGCAGCCTGGCAGGAATGGGGTCTAATAAGCATGTTGATGGTTTGGATGAAGTAACTAATGAAAATAACTCAGACAGAACAATCGGAGAGAAAGAGTCTAACCAAATACCGGCATCACTGAAAGCAGCCAAAGATAACGATACATCTTTGGGATGGTTATGAGTAATTTTTTCTCTAATAGTCAAAATTTTGTTAGCAAAGAAAGTCATGAAGTCATTACTAGTTAAAGTTAATGGAATACTCAGCTCAATAGAGCTCTGACTCTTTGTCAGCCTGGCTACAGTGCTGAAAAGAAACCTGGGGTTGTTCTTATTTTCTTCAATTAGTGATGAGTAGAAAGATGTCCTAGCTTCACGAAGGGCTTTCTTATAGAGCAACAAACTCTTTTTCCAGGCTAAGTGAAGATCTTCTAAATTAGTGAGACGCCATTTCCTCTCCAACTTACGGGTTATCTGCTTTAAGCTACGAGTTTGTGAGTTATACCACGGAGTCAGACACTTCTGATTTAAAGCTCTCTTTTTCAGAGGAGCTACAGCATCCAAAGTTGTCTTCAATGAGGATGTAAAACTATTGACAAGATACTCTAACTCCCTTACAGAGTTTAGGTAGCTACTCTGCTCTGTGTTGGTATATGACATTAGAGAACATAAAGAAGGAATCATATCCTTAAACCTAGTTACAGCGCTTTCTGAAAGACTTCTAGTGTAATGAAACTTATTCCCCACTGCAGGGTAGTCCATCAGGGTAAATGTAAATGTTATTAAAAAATGATCAGACAAAAGGGAGTTTTCAGGGAATACTGTTAAGTCTTCTATTTCCATACCATAAGTCAGAACAAGATCTAAAATATGATTAAAGTGGTGGGTGGACTCATTTACTTTTTGAGCAAAGCCGATAGAGTCTAATAATAGATTAAATGCAGTGTTGAGGCTGTCATTCTCAGCATCTGTGTGGATGTTAAAATCGCCCACTATAATTATCTTATCTGAGCTAAGCACTAAGTCAGACAAAAGGTCTGAAAATTCACAGAGAAACTCACAGTAACGACCAGGTGGACGATAGATAATAACAAATAAAACTGGTTTTTGGGACTTCCAATTTGGATGGACAAGACTAAGAGACAAGCTTTCAAATGAATTAAAGCTCTGTCTAGGTTTTTGATTAATTAATAAGCTGGAATGGAAGATTGCTGCTAATCCTCCGCCCCGGCCCGTGCTACGAGCATTCTGACAGTTAGTGTGACTCGGGGGTGTTGACTCATTTAAACTAACATATTCATCCTGCTGTAACCAAGTTTCTGTTAGGCAGAATAAATCAATACGTTGATCAATTATTATATCATTTACCAACAGGGACTTAGAAGAAAGAGACCTAATGTTTAATAGACCACATTTAACTGTTTTAGTCTGTGGTGCAATTGAAGGTGCTATATTATTTTTTCTTTTTGAATTTTTATGCTTAAATAGATTTTTGCTAGTTATTGGTGGTCTGGGAGCAGGCACCGTCTCTACGGGGATGGGGTAATAGGGGGATGGCAGGGGGAGAGAAGCTGCAGAGAGGTGTATAAGACCACAGCTCTGCCTCCTGGTCCCAACGCTAGACAGTCACAGTTTGGAGGATCCCAAAAAATTGGCCAGATTTCTAGAAATGAGAGCTGCTCCCTCTAAAGTGGGATGGATGCCGTCTCTCCTAACAAGACCAGGTTTTCCCCAGAAGCTTTGCCAATTATCAATGAAGCCCACCTCATTTTTTGGACACCACTCAGACAGCCAGCAATTCAAGGAGAACATGCGGCTAAACATGTCACTCCCGGTCTGATTGGGGAGGGGCCCAGAGAAAACAACAGAGTCCGACATTGTTTTTGCAAAGTTACACACCGATTCAATGTTAATTTTAGTGACCTCCGATTGGCGTAACCGAGTGTCATTACTGCCGACGTGAATTACAATCTTACCAAATTTACGCTTAGCCTTAGCCAGCAATTTCAAATTTCCTTCAATGTCGCCTGCTCTGGCCCCCGGAAGACAATTGACAATGGTTGCTGGTGTCGCTAACTTCACATTTCTCAAAACAGAGTCGCCAATAACCAGAGTTTGATCCTCGGCGAGTGTATCGTCGAGTGGGGAAAAACGGTTAGAGATGTGAACGGGTTGACGGTGTACACGGGGCTTCTGTTTAGGGCTACGCTTCCTCCTCACAGTCACCCAGTCAGCCTGCCTTCCCGACTGCACGGGGTCTGCCAGGGGGGAACTAACGGCGGCTAAGCTACCTTGGTCCGCACCGACTACAGGGGCCTGGCTAGCTGTAGAATTTTCCACGGTGCGGAGCCGAGCCTCCAATTCGCCCAGCCTGGCCTCCAAAGCTACGAATAAGCTGCACTTATTACATGTACCGTTACTGCTAAAAGAGGCCGAGGAATAACTAAACATTTCACACCCAGAGCAGAAAAGTGCGGGAGAGACAGGAGAAGCCGCCATGCTAAAACGGCTAAGAGCTAGTAGCTACGCTAAGCTAGCGGATTCCCAAACAGGGAATCCGACACTAGACAGGCTGTGGAGCAGCACAAGTAACGCACGACAACAGCGCTAAATAAAAATCCACTGGACAGGCTGTGGAGCAGCACAGGTAACTCATGACAACAGCGCCCAAAAAAATAAAATAAAAATCAAAATCCACTGGACAGGCTGTGGAGCAGCACAGGTAACGCACAACAACAGTGCTAAAAAAATAAAAATAAATAAATAAATAAAATAAAATAATAAAATAAAAATCCACTGGACAGGCTGCGGAGCAGCACAGGTAACACACGACAACAGTGGTAAAAAATAAAATAAAAATCCACTGGACAGGCTGTGGAGCAGCACAGGTAACGCACAACAACAGTGCTAAAAAAATAAAAATAAATAAATAAAATAAAATAATAAAATAAAAATCCACTGGACAGGCTGCGGAGCAGCACAGGTAACACACGACAACAGTGGTAAAAAATAAATAAAAATCCACTAGACAGGCTGTGGAGCAGCACAGGTAACACACGACAACAGTGCCAAAAAAAATAAAATCAAAATCCACTGGACAGGCTGTGGAGCAGCACAGGCAACGCACGACAACAGTGCTAAAACAAAATAAAAATCCACTAGACAGGCTGTGGAGCAGCACAGGTAACGCACGACAACAGTGCTAAAATAAAATAAAAATCCACTAGACAGGCTGTGGAGCAGCACAGGTAACGCACAACAACAGTGCTAAAAAATAAAAATAAAAATCCACTGGACAGGCTGTGGAGCAGCACAGGTAACGCACGACAACAGTGCTAAAATAAAATAAAAATCCACTAGACAGGCTGTGGAGCAGCACAGGTAACGCACGACAACAGTGCTAAAATAAAATAAAAATCCACTAGACAGGCTGTGGAGCAGCACAGGTAACGCACAACAACAGTGCTAAAAAATAAAATAAAAATAAAAATCCACTGGACAGGCTGTGGAGCAGCACAGGTAACGCACAACAACAGTGCTAAAAAATAAAATAAAAATAAAAATTCTCTGGACAGGCTGTGGAGCAGCACAGGCAACGCACGACAACAGTGCTAAAACAAAAAAAAATCCACTAGACAGGCTGTGGAGCAGCACAGGTAACGCACGACAACAGTGCTAAAACAAAATAGAAATCCACTAGACAGGCTGTGGAGCAGCACAGGTAACGCACAACAACAGTGCTAAAACAGAAAACAAAGAATTTGACTTTGGTTTGAGCTTCACTGTACGGCATCTTTAAATATACACTAAACACTGAATAAATCACAGTAATTAAAAAGTGCAAATTAAATATGCAATAAGAAGGAAAAAAGAATGTACTGTCTGCAGACTGAAGATTTCAGACTGCCTGGGCTTATGGTTTGTCAAAAAAAATAATAACCCAGCAAAACAGAGAGAGGGAATATCCTAAACTTAAAAATCTGCATGATGGCACAGAAACATTGTGCCACTGCTTTAGCGAGACTCCTGCCACTATATTGTTTAAAAACACAAAGGTGCTTTTCATCCAATTACTCGATTAATCGATAAAATAATCAATAGAATATTAGATTCCAAAAATATTTGATAGCTGCAGCCCTGGGTGGAGCTGGGGAGAGAGAGTTCAATAATCTCACGGCTTGGTGGATGAAGCTTTTTGTGAGTCTGGTGGTGCGGGACCGAAGGCTCCTGTACCTCTTCCCGGAGGGCAGAGTGCTGAACAGGTTGTGTGTGGGGCGGCTTGCATTGCCCACAATTGTGGTTGCTTTGCGGGTGAGGTGGGTGGTGTATATGTCTTGCATAGGGGGAGTGAGGCACCAGTGATCCTTCCAGCTGCATTCACTATGCACTGCAGGGCTTCCTGTCGTAGTCAGTGCAGCTTCCACCCCACACAGTGATGCAGCTGGAGAGGATGCTCTCAATGGTGCCACGGTAGAAAGTGCTCATGATGGTTGGTGGAGCACTTGCCCGCTTGAGTTTGCGCAGGAAGTAGAGACGCCGCTGGGCCTTCTTTGCCAGTGATGCAGTGTTGGTGGTCCAGGACAGGTCCTCACTGATGTGCACCCCCAGGAATTTGGTGCTGCTCACTCTCTCCACAGCAGCACCCTTGATGGTCAGTGACAGGTGATAGGTGTGACCTTTCCGGAAGTCAACAACAATCTCCTTGGTCTTGCTGACATTCAGCAGGTTGTTGTTTCTGCACCACGTGGTCAGAAGGTTGACCTCTTCCCTGTAGTGAGTCTCATCGTCCTTTGTGATGAGCCCCACCAGAGTTGTGTCATCCGCAATCTTCACTATATGGTTTGTGCTGTGGGTTGTTGTGCAGTCATGTGTCAGTAATGTGAAGAGCAGTGGACTGAGCATGCAGCCTTGGGGAGCCCCTGTGTTCAATACAATGCTGCTTGAGGTGTTGTTGCCAACACGGACTGCTTGTGGCCTCTGGGTGAGGAAGTCCAACAGCCAGTTGCAAAGGGAGGTGCTGAGCCCCAGTTTGTCCAGTTTGCAGATGAGCTGTTGAGGTATTATGGTGTTGAACGCTGAACTGAAGTCTATGAACAGCATTCTCACATATGAGTCCTTCTTGTCCAGATGGGTGAGGGCTGGGTGCAGGGCTGAGCAGATTGCGTCCTCTGTAGATCGCTTGGTTCTGTATGCGAACTGGGAGGGGTCTAAGGTTGGGGGGGCGGAGGATGGATTTGATGTGTGACATGACTAGCCGTTCGAAAACATTTCATGATGATGGGTGTCAGTGCCACCGGACAGTAGTCATTGAAGCAGGATGGAGGTGATTTTTTTTTTTTTTTTTTTTGGCACAGGTATGATGGTTGCAGCTTTGAAGCATGATGGAACAACGGTTTGCTTCAGAGAAGTGTTAAAGACATCTGTGAAGACATCCTTAAGCTCCTCTGCGCAGTCCTTCAGCACGCGACCAGGGATGTTGTCCCGACCTGTTGCTTTGCGAGTGTTGATGGCCACCAGTGTCGTCTTCACGCTGGTGACAGAGAGGCACAGGGTCTGGTCGTGGGGAGGGGGTGGGGTCTTCTGTGGCTGTGTGGTGTTCAGTGCTTCAAAGTGTGCAAAGAAGCGGTTCAGGTTGTTGAGCAGAGAGGTGTTGCTCTCACAGCTTTGTGGTGCTGGTTTGTAGTCAGTGACGGCCTGAATGCCTCACCACAGGCTCTGTGCGTCCTTGCTGTTTCTGAAGTGGGACGTTATCTTTTGTGTGTCGTCCTTTTTTGCCTTCCTGATGCCACGGGACAGGTTAGCTCTGACTGTTCTCAAGCCAGATTCATCCCCGGCTCTGAAGGCTTTGTCTCTGGCTCTCAGCAGTTTGTGGACATCACCTGTCAGAGATGGTTTCCAGTTGGCCCGGGTGATGATGGTTTTTGTGTGGGTCACATCATCAATGCACTTTGTGATGTAGGAGGTCACAGTGTCTGTGTTCTCCTCAGTGTTAGTGTTGTTGTTGTAGGTTGCTGCGTGTTTGAACATTTCCCAATCCGTTGTGTCGAAGCAGTCCTGGAGAGCAGAGGTGGCCCCCTCTGGCCACACTCTTACCTGCTTCTTAGCAGATTTGATGACTTTCACCGTTTGTCTGTATGCTGGCATTAGCAAATTGGCTGATTTGTCAATAAACACAGGCTTTTAATTCGAAGCTTTGAAGTCACAGATTCTGAGAATACAGTGTGCGTCGTTAACAGTAAAACTGCTGTTTTTGTGCAAACAGTCACATACATTTTACCAGTAAAATGGAGCTATTGAGCATTTTCCAGAAAGTGAAACTAAATAAAACTGTTCATAGTTTTCCCATCAAATCATTCACTAAGAATGAATGTTATCAAAGTTTTAGATCTTTAAGAAGAGACTGTGAGTTCCATCAGTGCAGCTGCAAAACAAGATTGGTTACATAACAATGGCGCTTAGAGTCTGCGAGGCAAAAATGAATAAATGAATAACCTGACTCGACCAGCAGCTTGTAAAATAAACCACGAAATATTCACATTTAAGAAGCTGAAATCACAGACTTTGACTGTTTAAAGACTCAAAATGATTACTTGCTTATCAAAATATTTGTTGATTATTTAATCATTGCAGTTCTAATTTAATTGAGGACTATTTATGTCCAGGTGTATCTCAAAAAATTAGAATATTGTGAAAAGTTATTTCGAACATAAAAGTTTTATACATTTGTGTCTCATTACATACAAACTAAAATGCTTCAAGCATTTTTTTATTTATTATTACAGCCTACAGCTCCAAAAATATTAAATGTTCGCATATGAGCTCAATCCAAGTAAGGATTTCATTCATTCATTCATCTTCTACCGCTTAGTCCATTTAAGGGTCGTGTGGGTCTGGAGCCTATCCCAGCAGTCATAGAGCGAGAGGCGGGGTACACCCGGGACAGGACGCCAGTCTGTCACAGGGCCACAAACAAACACAGACACACCCACACACACACCTATGGACAATTTAAAGATTCCAGTCCACCTAACCCGCATGTCTTTGGATGTGGGAGGAAACCAGAGCACCCGGAGGAAACCCACGCAAACACGGGGAGAACATGTAAACTCCACACAGAAAGGCCATGGGAATTGAACCCACGACCTTCTCGCTGTGAGGCAACAGTGCTAACCTCTAAGCACCGTGCTGCCCCAAGTAAGGATTTATAATACAGAAATATTGAACTTCTGAAAATGCCCAATACTTGGTTGTGGCTCCTTTTGAATGAATTCCTGCATCAGTGCGGCGTGGAGGCGATCAGTCTGTGGACCTGCTGAGATGTTGTGGATGTCCCGGGTGCTCCGGTAGCCGCCTTCAGCTCGTCTGGATTGTTGGTCTGGTGTCTCTCAGATTCCTCCTGCCGATACTCCATAGTGAATCCATGGGGTATTGTTTATAGGGCCAGTCAAGTACAGTAACACAATGGCTAGTAAAGTAGTTACTAGTACTTTTGGCACTGCAATCAGTAACAAGTCTTGCTGGAAAAGTAAATCAGCATCTCCATAAATCTTGTCAGCAGGATCAAGCATGAAGTGCTCTAAAATCTCCTGGTAGATGGCTGTGTTGACTTTGGATGTGATAAAACACAGTGGACCAACACCAGCAGGGGGCGCAGCACCAAATCCTCACTGACTGGAAACTTCACACTGCATTTCAAGCAGCTTAGATTCTGTGTCTCTCCACTTTTCCTCCACACTCTGGGACCTTGATTCCTCCTTTCACCTGAAGAGAGGACTTTGGACCACTCTATTTAATATGTCTTGCATAATAATGTTGGGTAAAATTTACCTTGTAAAGGGTGTGTGTGTGTGTGTGTGTGTGTGTGTGTGTGTGTGTGTGTGTGTGTGTGTGTGTGTGTGTGTGTGTGTGTGTGTGTGTGTGTGTGTTAAACACTAGCACAGATTCTGTCAGTTGTCTGTTCTCAGTGTTTTTCATGTATAGAAACATCCTTGTAAAACTGTTTTATAACTAAAATAGTAAGTCCCTTCAGCTGCTCCCTTGTGTTTTTTTTTTTTGTTTGTTTGTTTGTTTGTTTTTTGCACTTGGGGTCACCACAGCAAATCCAAGGTGGATCTGCATGTTGAATTGGGACGTTTTACGCCAGATGCCCTTCCTGACACAACTCCATAGTACATGGAGAAATGCGGCAGGCCAGGTTTGAACCGGGGACCTTTAGCACTGAAACAAAGTACACAAACCGCTTTGCCACCACCCCTGCTGTTTTATAACTACAATTAAAGGGAAAATATTATTATTATTATTATTATTATTTATCTCCAAGTGCATCAAAATGCATCTATTTTTTTAAACATTTTCGGGGCGGGGTTCCCCACAAAAGCGCTGTCCTTTCTTGGGCGGTCTTCTCTTTGATGGACACTTTACATCCCTACCTGCCCGCCAACCCCCAGCTGTCCACTGACATGTTCAGTCAAAATAACTACATAAATAAATCAAATTCCACCAGCACCACATAAAAGGGTCTTTTATAAAGTTCTCACCTCAGCTTGAAAACACCACAGGATAAAGATTATTCTGTATTTCACTGACAATCCGACCAGTTTACTCAACACAATCAATGCAACAACATCGTGGTTTGTTGTTCTGGACTTTGCTCCTTTAACATAATCTTAGACTCTTTCCTGTGGTTGTATTTAGTCTGTTGTGTGTTATTGTCTCTATGTTGTTACTTGCAGATGTGAAACAGTTGTTTGGGAGCAAAGAAGAGATTGTCTCTGATGAGCAGGAGTGTAACTCCAGTCTGGACCAGGAGGAAGACTCAGAACTGGGATGTATTAAAGAAGAACAGGAGGAACTCTGGACCAGTCAGGAAGGAGAGCCACTGGAGGACTCTGATGTCAGTCCCATCCCTGTGAAAAGTGAAGACGACAACGAGGAACTTCTGTCCTCTCAGCTTCACCGAAGCCGAACACAGGAGTGCACGGACACTGAGCCTCCGGCGAGCACCTCTTATGACGCCATGCTAACAGAAACTCACAGAAAGGACTGTAGAGAACTAGAAGCAGCCAGCGAGTCCAATCCAAACTATAGTTTCCAACAAGAAGCTCATGACGAGACTTCAGCAGGTATTTCAGAACCAGACACCAAGGACAGTGATGTTTGGGCGGACCCCAACAACCCACAGGCGTTTTTAAAGACTTTGAAAAATAATGAATTCTCTGTGATTGATTTTGTGAAACCATTTAGCTGCTTTCAGTGCGGTAAAAAATTCAGCTACAAGCACACGTTGAAGGACCACATGAGAACCCACACGGGAGAGAAACGGTACATTTGCTCCGAGTGCAACAAAACTTTTGTCACAAAGGGTTCCCTGAACAGACACATGGCCATTCACAAAGATGAGAAACCCTTTGTCTGCTCCATTTGTTCCAAAAGATTCAATCAGAGGTCACATCTCATTTGCCACATGAGGTGCCACACGGGTGAGAAACCATTCAGCTGTTCCATCTGTAAGAAGCTGTTCACTTGCAGTAGAAATTTACGTATCCATGTGAGAATCCACACGGGGGAGAAACCTTTTAGCTGCTCTATTTGTGTTCGACGTTTTACGCAAAAATCTAACTTGAAAAAGCACATGGCGGTCCACGCTGTGGAGAAACGGTTCACATGCGACTCTTGTGGGAAAGGATTTAAAAGGAAATTATATTTCAAAAAGCATAAGTGTTGTGAGGCGGCACAAAATGATGTGGCACCTGAAGGACTTTGATTTCTTTCTTTTTTAAATGTCAGTCTGTGAGATAGTGTTGTTGTGGAATTGGCTATATGTTTGTGGCCATTATCATGACGCAGGAAGATGTTTGGCACAAATTGGACGCCTCTCTCACGCTACGGTGTGATTGATTATATCTGATCGTATTTTCAGCACTGAGTAAATCATTAATTCTACTCAATCCAGTTTCATTGCCAGCAACACAGCCCCAAACACCAGATTCTGCACCACCTCATCTGCTCTCTAGGTCTTCAGCAAATGTACTGTTTTCTGTTCCAGCAAGTATTTCAGTCTTTGGCTCATCAGTCCAGCAGTTCTTGGTGAGTCATTGGACTTATCACATCATTGAAATAGGGTTGTTTTTTGTTTTTGTTTTTCTTTGTTTTTTTGGCTGCAAGTCTTCCTTGAGGAACACTTCTGAACAGGATTCTCTCCAAACCAGCAGCAGGCTCTCTGGTCGGACTGTGAAGTCAGGATGATGTTGTTTTTCTGAAGCTCTGACTTCAGCATCACCCATTTCTTTGTGCTTCTGCAGGAGAACTTGGACAGCACACTCTGATACACCTGTGAGAGACGTTACGGGTGCCTTCTGTCCAACATGTCTCAGTGCTGTGTTCTGTCTCACTCTGATGTCAGGTTGTTTGTTTTTTATGTTTCATGATTGAATAGGTAAAGTATTGACTGGAATAATGAGGAGGTTCAAATTTGATGAAATAGAGCGAGATTTCAAAGAACCTTACTTTGTCGACCTTAAAGACCTGA
Organism: Thalassophryne amazonica; assembly: GCF_902500255.1. Lineage (NCBI taxonomy): Eukaryota > Metazoa > Chordata > Actinopteri > Batrachoidiformes > Batrachoididae > Thalassophryne > Thalassophryne amazonica. Next base: position 5,211,302 of record NC_047103.1, read on the forward strand.
ACTCTGTTAAACAATCAAAATAAAAGCAATAATCTCGTGTATCATATTGGTTAATTAAAAGCTCAATATTATCAATTCTGGTGGTAATACATACTGCTGAATATGAGAAATGGGCAAAAAATTGCAGAATATTGACCTTGTCAATAACCTTGACCTCTGATCATAAAACTAGTTGCATAAATGAACTCCCTGTATCGGAAAACATATGAAACGATGCCTTATTTACTGAAATAGGCAAAATATTGACTAATATAAGGAATTTCAAATTTCCCGCTCACCAGGATTTGGCCCTAAAAGCATCCACCTATAAAATTCAAAAAGTGTTGATTATAGAAATGTAAGGAAATGTTCCACCGAACGGACAATGGTTTACAGGGGTTCAGGGCATCCCTGATGATGCCTCATGCTCAGTTTTTCTAACCACGTGCTTAGATTTTTACTGTATATATTAATGTAATGGATTCTCTAGGTGTTTTTACATCAAATTTTGGATTGACAAAAAATTTGATCTGATGAAAAAAAACAAACTTTACCATGCCTGATCACTCTGTTTGAAGGGTATTTGGTGAAAATTTAATCAAAATCTGAGTCGGGCCATCCAGCCCCCCCCCCCCCACCCCCCCGGCTGATTTTCTCAGTTCATGAATAAGTATGACCGAGCACTACAGCAAGTTGGAGAAACCTCATGGAAGAATCTAGTTTAAAAAAAACCCCAAAAAGATTAAAAAAAAGAAAGAAAAAGAAATCGATGCAAAAATGAAATTGCCGACTTCTCTGCTTAATACTGTGGAATCTGGAGAGAAGATGTGAAGGACTTTATTCTTAATATTATTATGTTGGCTGTAGTAACATTTGCTGCAGGTAAAGACTGTAGGTACTGAGGACTGGTGTAAATGAAGTTGTAAATGTTCAGATATTCATATCTTGACTTCTCTTTAAATAAAAACTGGCTGTAAAATTAATTATGTAGTTGTGACACTAAAGCATGCTCATATTTATGCATGTCATTATTTAATTTGGAAGATTGTAGAGATTTGTTTTAACTGTGAATTTAAAGGGCATAATTTTATAAATTGTAATATAGTGAAGATGGGGTTTTTTTAATCAAGTGTGATGTGATTACAAATAAATAAATAAATAATGTGAAAGCCCAAAGAGATGTGCTTTCTTTTATACCACTTTTATGTGGTTCTGCATTCAGTCTTGTAAAACTTAAATAAAGCGAAGAAAAAAGAAATGGGCAAGAACTGGAACAAGAGAATGAAAACTGGAACTGGTGGCTGCAGTTCAAAGAACTTCCAGGTTACCTGCTGCTCGTACTCCTGACCGACAGGGGGCGGTCAAACAGCTGGTTTGCCAACGGCTGGTTTGTTGAAGGAAGAAGCAGCGCGGGGGTAAACTTAAGTTTGTCTCAGAAAAGATTATTATAAAAAAAAAAAAAATCAGTCAGATGGATTTCAGTAAAACTGGACGTTGATTCAACCGGTGAAGAGACTCAGCGGGAAACAGGTCTGTTTGTTTTTCTTACAGCTGCTGCAAACAGTTGTATCCTGTTGCTGAATGTGTCTAAATAGCTGCTGCTAAAAAAAAATGGATTTTTTCTGGAGAATTTATTTACGTGTCATAAATTTAAAATCTAAATCTGATCACTTTGTGCTACTTCGGTTTGGAGTCTAACAAAAATCTGTCACTAATACTTAAAAACGAGCCAAAATGTTGCAGATTTGTGAAAGACTTATCACAATATGACAGAAGGAGAGTGGTTTTTGTTTTTCACAACAGCTAAAATTATTTATACCAAAAAAAAAAAAAAAAAAAGGAATAATTGATAAAGTTAACGACTGGGGAAACCAAATCCAAAGAGCGGCTGCAACTAACAATTATTTTCATATTCGATTAACCTGTCGATTATTGTCTAGTAATCAGATCACATGTACAGTTGTGTCCGAAAGTTTAAATGCACTAATGGGCATGAATCTCGTGGTCATTTTGGACTTTTAATGATGTCTCTGAACTGTTCTTTTGTCATGATGGAATGACTGTACAGCAAACATCATTGGTGACTCGTAAAAAAAAAGAAGCCCAAGAATCAGGTGAACAAGTTTGAATTTATTTTGGATCTTTTCTAATCCACACAGGGTCAAAATTATACATACAGGTTAAAATGTACACATACACCCCCACTAATAATTGATTCAATGTCTCTTAAGCTGCACCTCAACCAGACACCGATGGTCATCATCAACAATCTTTTGGCATAATTCTGTCCAGATATGTGACCACTCTTCTTGGCAGAATTGATAGAATTCATTTAAATTGGTTTGTTTACTGGCACAGACATGGCTTTTCAACAGCTTGCGGCTCTGGGAAGGTCATTCCAGAAGGTTAATATTAGTCTGCTTTATCCAACCCACAACCAGTTTTGATGTGTGTTTGGGACCATTGTCCTGTTACAACATTCAACTGTGGCCAAGTTTCAACAGTCCGGCTTTTGATTTGTGGTGATGTTGAAGAATTTGAAGGTAGTCGTCCTTCATTATCCACTTTGTGCACTGCACCAGTACCACTGGCAGCAAAACAGCCTGGCCTGGCAGCTGGAGGTTTGAAACCCTCAACTCAAAACACACCTCGTATCATTGTGGTCAAACAGCTCAAGCTTTCTCTCGTCTGACTGTAAAACGTTTCTCTAGAAGACATTTGGCTTGTCCATGTGGACAGCTGCAAACTTCAGTCTTGCTTGAAGGTGTTGGTTGTGGAGCAGGATCTTCTTACTTGGTTGGCACCCTCTCAGTCCAAGGTGATGTAAAACTTGCTTCACTGAGGACAGCGATGCTGGTGTTCCAGCAGTTTAGATTTCATGATTTGGCACTAGTTTTATGCCAGATGCCATTCCTATCGCAACTCCACATTACATGAATACACATGGTCTTGACCTGGGAACCTTCTGTTTTGGAGGCAAGTGCACTGATCACTTGGTCACCACGCTGCCAAAGAATCCAGACCATTAAAAAAGAAAAGCTGCTATAGGCAAGCCTGAAGCTGTGCACATGTTTGTGCTTGTATTAGGTTTTTGTTTCAGCTGGTCTCCTGCACGTGGCAGGAGACTAATTTCTGCATGATGTCTGAGTTTGTGCTCCATAATCACATTTGACTTTATGTCCTGACCATGACTTGAAAGCACAAGCACATCTTCTCTAATCCACAACACAGGGTAAAGGGTCTGACCTCCAGATGTCAGATGGCTCCACTTTTTTTCTGGACAATTTAACATAATGATGCCCTGGTGTTCTGAAACTCTGAGGTGAAGTCGTGACATTGTTTCACTTAATTAAACAACAGTTTTCTATCATTTATATGTTTAAAATCTTTCATGCAGAAGAGCAGCTGCTGGTGAATAACGAAGAGTTTCCTTCTGAGCAGCAGGAGTGGTACTCCAGTCCACACCAAGAGGACCGAGATCCTCGGCACATTAAAGAGGAACCAGAGGAACTGTGCTCTCGCCCACAGGGAGAACAGAGTCAATGGCAGGAGATTGTCATTAAATTCCCATTCATTCCCATCCTGGAGAAGACTGACAATGATGAAGAGAAAACTCAGTCCTCACAGCTTTATCAGAAACAAACTGAGGAGGACAGAGAGTCTCTGGCTAGCGACTTAGATGACCACGTGAAAACAGAAGCTGATGGAGACGACTGCAGAGGACCAGAATCGAACACAAACTGGGTTCCAGATCTTCATTTACTGCCAGATACTGAGAACAAGTTTTTAACTTCTGAACCTGAGACTGAAGACAGTAATGATTGGATGGAGAGCAGTAAACCTCAGCCTGGTTTAAACTCTGTAAAAAAAATAAGAAAATCCCAGGAAGTGCTCAGAGAAGTGACACTGATAACAAAATGTTCAGCTGCTCCGAATGTCAAAAAATATTCACCCACAAGGGACATTTGAAGAAACACACAAACGATCATTCATGCCGGGGAGAAACCATTGAGCTGTTCAGAATGTACTAAAGGTTTTGGATGTAAGAGCAATCGGACGGACCAAATGAGAATTCATACGGGAGAGAAACAGTTTAGCTGCATTGCATGTGATAAAAAATTCAGCTGCAAATGCACTCTGAATGAACACATGAGAAACCACGCAGGAGAGAAGATCTTCAGCTGCTCTCAGTGTAAGAAAACATTTAAACGCAAGGAAAGTCTCAAGAGACACTGGAGGATTCATACAGGAGAGAAACCATTTAGGTGCTCTGGTTGTGGAAAAAGATTTAGCTACAAAAACAATCTGATGGACCACATGAGAATTCACACCGAGCAGAAACTCTTCAGGTGCTCTGAATGTGGTCGAAGATTCAAACGCAACGATAGTCTGAAGAGACACTTGAGAACTCATAGAGGAGAGAAACCATTTAGCTGCTCTGAGTGCGATAAAAGATTTGATGGCAAGGAAGGGCTGAAAAAACATGAGAATTCACACAGGAGAAAAACCGTACAGTTGCTGAGTTTGCAAGAAATCTTTTCGATCGAGTAGCAATGTCTTAAGTCATATGAGAAGCCATACGGGGGAGAAACCTTATTTGTTGCTTCGACTGTAACAAGCGCTTTACACGAAAAACATCTCTGACCGGACACTTGACCATGCACATGTGAGAATACAGTTGTAGCTGCTCCATTTGTGACAAATATTTCAACAACACCGATTTTGAAAGGCATGAATGTGTTTGAGTGACAGATGCTGTGGTGTCTTTGTAAACGTGTTCTCACGCTTCACGTTTTCTGTCCTGAGTGGATGACCACGTAGTGAGAAGGTTCGTCCTTCCAAACTGGAATCAGTTGATCCATTTACAGGTGATTAGACATGTTCAATTTGATGCAGCATATAGATTCCAAGTCCAACTGCGCTGATCCGATCTGTGGAACACAAACGTCTGTTTATCCAGAGTGCGAGTCTGTCCCACACAGGTCTCCAGTCAAGCTGGGTTTCAGCCATGACATTTTTCTCAGTTGCATGCTGGAATTTCATTGTACTGAGAAGAATTTTAAAGATAATTCTCTTTGTTCTCAAAGTGAGACCAGATCTCTACAACATGTGTGTATTAAGCCTAAATGTAAAACAAAGTGTCCCCTTGTCCACATCTGTGTTTTGTTTGTGACACATTGGCAGTAAAGATGGTTTTAATCTCTGTGTTGCGTCATCGTTTAACATCTGGAGACTTTGATGTTTCCCCAAAGCTGATCAGGTTCCATTGCCAAGATTTCAAGGAATTATTTTGTTTGTTTTTTCATTCTCAGATTGAGATCTGGACCCGACTTGACTGCTGCCACACTGTACTGATTCTTGTGTACGTTTGACTTTCTGCGTGTGTTTGTCTTGGTGGGAAATAAATTACATAAGAACATTTTTACATTTTCATACCTGTTTGCAATGCAGACGTGCACAAGACATTTTCTACCAGCATATTTTGTGTTGTGCATGTACGTGCACGGCCTCAATGTGACTGGTATCACCACGGGATTTACCAGTGAGATTGTCTGTGGTAGATCTGTTCTAAAAATCATGTTGAGCGGAGCTGGCTGATTAAAAACATAATGTGACTAAACTGAAACGTTTCAGAATCTCAAGGGAAGATAAAAAATAAACATCATTAATTAAACAGTTGAATTTCTAACACTGAGAGCATTGTTTGCATAATCGGATTTAATTGCTATTTTGCGTGTTTGAAGTGGTTGAACAGAAAGATAAATTTTCCAAGTTTCTCGCATTAATTTTATTTTGAAGCGTTTCCTTCTGATGATCGTTGGTGTTTTGAAGGCTTGACGGAGACTAGCGAGCGTTCTCCAAACGTTTGATGATAAATAATCTTCCGAACAGACTTTGGCAGCCTCAGGAAATGGACCATCGTCATCTTAACGCGCTGAATATTCTTTCAACAACTGAAGAGATTCGACGTGAAACAGGTTTGATTTCGTTCTACTGCAGGAAGCATCTTTACTGCGCTGCTAAAAACGCTAAGCTAACTGTAGCGGTGACCACGCCCACTTGTAGGAACCAGACAGCAGTGGGCGGGGCAAGTTTGACAGGCGTTTTATGGTAAATTTACATTTAACAGAATTGAGATAAATCTGTTTTGTTTTTTTAATAGCCCTGTTTTCATATTTTGACTTCGCCTCATGAACCTGTAGGGGGCAGTGTCCCGCCACGCTCATAATTTCTCTTCTTTTCTGATAAAAGTTTCAAAAGACTGATCTGTGGTGAATATTGTTTATTTTCACTGCAGCTGCCAAACAGCAAACATACAATAACTGTACAGTTAGTGTCTTTGGTTTCTCCCTTAAATCTAAAATAAAATAAAACAATTTAATTTTATACCTCATAGTGATTATTATTCTTTGCTTTTACTGTATCATTTATTTATTTGTTCAAGTTGACCTTCTGGTTATGGCGCATTCAACAATGTAGTAAATTACATTTTCTGCCCTATTAGTTGTCCTGAATAGAGAAATGTAGTAGAAAAACATTAATATGATGTGATACAAACCACAGATATGACAGTAATGTAATTGTGAGATGATCCTGTGAAAGAACTTTTATACAAGTTACAGTTATTGTTTGTCAGAAATCCTGTCTATTTTATTTATTTATTTATTTTAGTGAACAGTGATGTTTAAGGTGGTCTTTTTTTTAATCATCTCTGTCGCATAAAGGATTTTTTTTTTCTGCACCACAATAATTTTTTTCCGCAGTCTTACCTCAAGACTTTGATCTAAATGTTCCATGTCTCAAAAGAATGGAGGATTTTTTTCAAACATGGCTTCAAATACAGCATAACCTCAGTTTCCCAGCATGCTGTTCAAGGGTGGAACAGCACTGCTATGCAACAATTGCTATTGATAGCATCACAGATCTGAAGAAACATGGTCGACCTTCAATTGTGTCTGAAAGAAAGGGGGAAAAAGATAGAGCCTGTAAACAGACAGCGGTGGTCAAAGATGATTATCATCCACCAGAGACGATGTTGGGCAGAACTGTGGATAAAATGTAAAGATGTTTCACAGAAAGGTTTTGCTGGATATCTGCTGGACTGGGAAGAAAACACCCACACAGGTCTGTCGTGTCTGTTATCAATATTAACATGACTGACAGTTTCAATGTTCCCCAAAATGATGGGATGTGATGGATCAGTGGTTACAGCACTGGTTCAAATCCCAGCTGGTGCTGGCACTTGATGCCCCCCCTACTGCCAACTCAGCAGTAAAAGTTGTACCTCACTTCTAGGTTGGGGAAGGTATTTGAATTAACATTTTATCACCGGTTTATTACATCCACCATAACAAGATCAACATTAATTTATTTATGTAATTATCTGTCAATTCAATTTATTCATTTTATATAGCGCCAAATCACAACAGACTCGCCTCAAGGTGCTTCACACAAAGCAATTCAGAAAACAAAATAAAATGAATTAAAAGATTTTTTTTTTAAAAAGCACAGTAAAAAAGTAAAAAGCACAGAAACATACTATGCCAGTATGCTAGCCATACGAAAGGGAAAATAAGTGCATCTTAAGTCTGGACTTGAAAGTCTCTACAGAATCTGACTGTTTTATTGATGCAGGGAGATCATTCCACAGAACAGGGGCACGATAAGAGAAAGCTCTGTGACCCACAGACTTCTTATTCACCCTAGGGACACAAAGTAGTCCTGCACCCTGAGAACACAGAGCCTGGGCCGGTATGTAAGGTTTAACTAGGTCAGCGAGGTAGGGAGGTGCCAGTCCATGAATAATTTTATGGGTTAGTGACAGAAGCTCTGTGAAGCTGACCCCCCCCATCCACACAAAAAATCCAAGCGAACATGCTGAGTGGTTAGTGCTTCATTTGTGCAGATTTGTGTTGTTAAAATTTTAGTTTGTGCCGCTTTAGTTTCTGAGATATTGAAGATTTTTAAGGTCATTCAGAGGTCACCATCCCCCCAGTTTGCTCCAAAGTGAACCAAACTGCTCTATTTTTTTAGTGCTCCGTTTGTGCTGATTTGTGCTGTTAAAATCTGCGTTTGTGCCGCTTTAGTTTCTGAGATATTGAAGATTTTTAAGGACATTCAGAGGTCACCATCCCCCCAGTTTGCTCCAAAGTGAACCAAACTGCTCTATTTTTTAGTGCTCCGTTTGTGCTGATTTGTGCTGTTAAAATCTGCGTTTGTGCTGCTTTAGTTTCTGAGATATTAAGAGTTTTATTTTTGCGCGAAGACGTGGCGGGGACACGCACTGTGCTGCTGCTGCATTCAGGTGCCATCGGAAATTGCAGGGCTTTTTTTTTGTTAAAGGGGATAGAGAATCAAAATCAGCTTTTTCATGTTTTTGGTGTTAGTTCAGAGTCTCCCTGCTGTGGGGAAAACACACGAAGTGCCAGAAAGTTTCAGAACCTCTGTTTCAAGTAATTCTCCTTTTTTGAATTGCCACCAGAAAACAGGCCAATCCATTTTTGAGAGAAAAGTTATGTCACTTTTTCACCAATAGCCCCCCCCCCCCCACACCCACCCCCGTTTCACACACGCCCCTTTGAAATTAATTATTCATAAGGTTGTGCCCACCCATTTGTAACACTGGAAGAGGAGCAATGGCGAGCTCCAGGTGTGCCTTCCCAGGCTGTCATAGCGGACTACGATCTTTACATATTCTTCCCACAGAAAGCAATGTACGCGATCACTGGCTTTTATTCATTTTTAACCACATCCCCAGTACATACAACCGCCGACTATTTCTTTGCTCTGCGCATTTCGTGGAGGACTGTTTCACAAACCTTGCACAATTTCGAGCTGGCTTCAGTCAGCATTTAATACTCAGTAGAGGGTCAGTTCGGAGTTGGCACATGATAACATAGCTAACATGATATAGCTAACATTTTCAAAATTCAACAGTTAATACTTTCATTTGCAAATGCACAAAAGACCCAGGTATTTGTGTGTCGATTGCTGGAGACTGATTGGTTTTGTGTCTCCAAGCAGATTATATAGGCCAGAATTAATCTTTTGATCAATGTTAATTAATTTTTTTATTGTTATTATTCTTTAACTAGATGCCCAGAAAGTCATCAGTTGACAGGGATTCAATTCTTGTATTTCTCGGCACTTCAAAAGAGGCCATCGTCAAAAATGTCAAAATAGCCACTCCAGCTGCCGACGTCTGGACAGAGCTGAGTCAGCAGCTGGAAGGCCAGATGTCTACAAAGGCCCTGTACACTTTTGTGAAGTTGAACAGACACAACATTTGGGCAGCTTTGGAATTCAGTGATCCTGAAAGTACTGTTGACACGGAGTTAGACTCAGGTTGCATTTCTCCTGGACAAAAAGAGTGTCAGCTTTTCAGCTTGAAGTACCCTTTGATGAATGGGTTAAATTTGTTCCTGAGAAAGTTGAATACAAAGACAAGTTTTCTCCATCTCAGAAAAGGGAATACACAGTTTTGAAGCCTGGCACTTGGACTCATGTCATAAATGACCTGATTTTGAAGAAGATAAAACACACATGCACATTTATGTTCCAAAGAGCCAAAGTCTATCCAACTGTCACCAATAATTATACAGAGATTAGAGGCTGCTGTCAGGAGTGTCATGGGCAGTTTGAAATGACATGTGACAGAGAGCCACCAATTAATAGCCCAATGATGCTCCAGTGTCACACACTAAATACAGATATCTCCCTGCACACCGGCCGTTCCAAGTGGTTCATTTCTGGAAACCTGCATGAGCAGATTGCAAAAGAGCTGTGTGAAGGCAGGATGGAACCAGCTGTATGGAGGTCAGCAAAAGCAGCAAATCTAATGGATGTTGGAGATCCTGAGCCAAGCCACCTACCTAATTTGGCCACCCTGCAGAAAACCAAATGACAGAAAAATGATCTGGAATTAGGGGACAAAGATCCTATTGTGTCTTTGCAATTATTAAAATATAGTGCACCTCACAGTGGTAGCATTAGAGATATTGGACTGGATACGTTTTTGTGTCACTACTGGAGTCAAACTCAACTGCATGTATGAAAGACATTGTCCAAGACATCTCATACAAGTGTGTTTTGATGCAACTGGCTCAGTTGGAGACTGATATATTTGTGTCTCCAGGAAGATTATATGGGCCAGAATTAATCTTTTGTGTGGATACAATGAATTATTTTACCAAAAATAAAATGAAAACCACACTTCTTTCAGGAATCACTGCTGAGTTTGAAGCAACAAAAGAAGCCCTGTAATTGCCGATGGTACGTGAACGCAGCAGCGCACTCGCCTGCTCGCACTGTGCGTGTCCCCGCTGCGTCTTCACGCAAAAATAAAACTCTTAATAAATCACAAATTAAAGCAGCACAAGCCAGCACAAACGAAGCCCGAAAAAAATAGACCAGTGTGGTTAATTTTGGAGCAAACTGGGGGGATGATGACCTCTGAATGACCTAAACTAAAGCAGCACAAACGGAGCACTAAAAAAATAGACCTGTTTGGTTCATTTTGGAGCAAACTGGGGGGGATGGTGACCTTTGAATGACCTAAAAAATCATCTTTAATATCTCAAAAACCATAGCAGCACAAACGAAAATTTCAATGGCACAAACGAAGCACTAACCACTCAGTGTGTTTGCTTGGATTTTTTAATTGGATGGGGGCTCAGCTTCACTGAGCTACAACTCCTGGCAAAAATTATGGAATCACCGGCCTCAGAGGATGTTCATTCAGTTGTTTAATTTTGTAGAAAAAAAAGCAGATCACAGACATGACACAAAACTAAAGTCATTTCAAATGGTAACTTTCTGGCTTTAAGAAACACTATAAGAAATCAGGAAAAGAAATTGTGGCAGTCAGTAACAGTTACTTTTTTAGACCAAGCAGAGGAAGAAAATATGGAATCACTCAATTCTGAGGAAAAAATTATGGAATCATGAAAAACAAAAGAACGCTCCAACACATCACTAGTATTTTGTTGCACTACCTCTGGCTTTTATAACAGCTTGCAGTCTCTGAGGCATGGACTTAATGAGTGACAAACAGTACTCTTCATCAATCTGGCTCCAACTTTCTCTGATTTCTGAATTTTCACCACAGATACATATTAGACCATGGAAGACTCCATTACATTTTGGAGTAGATCGGGATCAAGATTCCGATACTGGATCATTTCTTACATTTTCACCATTTCAAGGATCATCTCAAATCTGCTTGATGGATCTTGACAAAATTTAAATCACTTGTGGCTGTTGTCCAAAGGAAGAGCCTGTTAGTGTTGGATGTTGCGAGTGATTCAGATCAATATGCAGGTTTTGCAGCAAAAACACACGACATCACAATATCAAACCAAGATCAGGAAGACACCATTTTGCTTCAGCGTGTGAATTAAATATCAGATTGCAACAGCTTGGTCAGTCTGACCGTTGTGGATCAGTATGCAGTTATTGCATTGTGTTGTGGAACACGGATCCAGGTAAAGTCCGGGTCATGATGTGAATCATATTTTTTATTCTGAGTCCTCATCAACTCTTGGTGGATGTCAGTAATCTCTGATTGCTCTTGTTAAATGTATTTTCTGAGTTTCTGTCACTTTTAGTATGAACGTTGATCCCTGCACATGTGCTCCCTTCATGTCTGAAATACACGACACAAACTCATTATGTTTGCCACGGAATCTCCATATTTTATCAAATAGAAGTTGCACCTTTTTTCTTTATTATCAGCTATTTTCTTTTTTTTATCATCGACTTGTACTGCAGAAAAAAATGGTTCAAAAATAATGATGTAAATGTACTTTATAATCCCTAAATTTCAGCATGAATTAAAATTTGTCAGTGTTGTGTAAAGTCAACCTTTAATCTCTTACTGATGAACAACGCAGGTCAACATTAACATCTAGCATTAGTTCTACTTTACCAACTACAATTTTTATAATAAACATGGTAAATTTAGCATGTTTCTTGATGTTAACCCTTGTGTTAAATGGAATAGATTTATTTAGTGCTTTTTCATTTTAATAAGAAGCTCAAAATGCTTTATAACGATGCATCACATTTACACTCACACACACATTATTGATTTTCTGGTCTAACAGGCATCTGATCTGGTCTGAAGTTTAACCATCCGTACTTACCATGACGTAATCATCTCCTCCCCCTCAGTGTAATTCCATGATGTTTGTGTGGATGAAGTTACTTATGCTGATCTTAGTGTTCTAGAATTCTTTGCTGAAGTTACACTGAGTGTCAAGTCCTTAAAATGAAACCACAGTTTGTGCGTATGTTGGATTATTATTTTATGCAGATGTGCAGCAGCTGCTGGTGAACAAAGAAGTGCAGCTGGAGTGGAACTCCAGTTAGGACCAGAAGGACCCAGAGCCTCCATATATTAAGGAGGAACCAGAGGAACTCTGGACTGGTCCAGAGGGAGAACACCGTCAGTGGCATGAGAAGGAGGATGATGATGTCACTAAATTCCCACCCGTTCCTGTCCCTTTGAAGAGTGAAGATGATGAAGAGAAACCTCGGTCCTCACAGTTGCACCAAAACCAAACCAAGGAGAACAAGGAAATGGCCAGCAGCTCAGATGACCACCTGAAACCAGAAGCTGATGGAGATGACTGCAGACGACCAGAACCAGACACAAGCTGTGATCCAGACTTTCATTTGCAGGCACATACTGATGACAAGATTTCATCTTCTGGACTAGACTGAAGACAGCAGTGACTGGACAGAGATCAGTGGACCTCAGCCAGATGTTAACGGTCTAAAAAATAAAATCCATGTAAGTGATCAGAGCTGTGGTAGTAGTGAGAAACCATTCAGCTGCTCTAAGTGTTAGAAATGATTTTAGTTGTGAGGAATATTTGACAAACCACATGATGTCACATGGGGATGAATTTACTTTGACCTCCATGTTTTAAAGGATTCAGGGACTTGAGCTGTCCGTGTGGAAGGGCGTGTCGGAAGAAAACCATGTTGCTGCTCTGGGTGAAGATAAATATTTCACAACAAGGACATTGAAAGAAAAAAAGAATTATCAAATTCATGTTACAGCCATTCAACTGGTAAAACATAAGGTTAGTTTGAAACAGTCAGAGTGAATGAATTAATTTATTTGGCGCACACAGACCCAAAATAAAGTGAACTCACAAAGAAAACAATCCAACAACACACCCATATGCCTGAAAGGGTGCAGGCAGAAGCAAAAGCTTATAGACGCCCATCACTTTAACCAAAAAAGTAAAAATGTATACATATGTAGATACAAATAAGAGTGACGTGAGATAAAGGGAGAAACCAGATAATTGTTCAGTTTGTAACATATAGTGTATTTGCTGTTTCACAGTTGTGAATCTCGCACCATCTCGCCGTCCGTGACGCACGCGAGAGGTCGGTTTCAGCAGAGTTCCGGTGTCAGGAGCTCAGCACTTGCAGTGTAAACACACCTCGTGAAGTATGGACAATAAGACGACATCGGGGACCAGCAGATCTCCATCACAGGTGCTACACTTCCTCTAGATAACCCTCTCAACGTCGGTGAACGTGTCATCATCATCATAACCCGTGAAATCGCTAAATCAACACCGTCCACATCCTCGCTTTGCTATTGTTTTCATGTGCTGTGAGACGGCGGAACTCTGCTGGTGACGCCGTGCATTCTGGGAAGTGCAGTGGGCCGCCAGGGGGATTATGGGAAACTCTGAATTACAGAAATGTAAAATGAACCGAGTCAGTCCCCTCAAGAACAAAAAAGTAGCACCTGTGTGTTTTATGTTGGAAGACATCAGGTGACTTTATTTGCACCTGTAGGTAGATTTGATTTCAACAAGCATGTGCAAAAACGTGTTGAAGTTACAGATGCTGATGTTCATTGTTTTCTGTCCTTGCTGCATCTCTACAGGTAGACTTTGTAAGTCTTCCCACATGGAAGAACAACACCTGCTGGTGTTTTGCAGAAAGTCTTAATATCATTTCCAGTTTTTGGATATTTCCATTTTAGCTTCTGGAATATCTGCACCTCAGTTAATTTTCTGTTTTATGCGTTTGTTCCTACAGAAGTGGAGTCGAACAAAAGCACAAAGATCAATAAAGACAGATAAGACATACAGCTGCAACCAATGTGGGAAGATTTTCAGCCATTCACTAACCTTAAAAAGACACCAGCTTCTACACACAGGAGAGAACCTGCACCACTGTGACCACTGTGGGAGAGCTTTCTACATGCTGTGTCGCCTAAAATCACACCAACTCATCAACACTGGAGATAAACCATATGCCTGTGACCAGTGTGGGAAAGCTTTCAGTCGATCATCAAGCCTAAAAACACACAACCTCATCCACACTGGAGATAAACTGTATACCTGTGACCAATGTGGAGACACTTTCAGGTGGTCATTTCAGCTAAAAACACATCACGTTACCCACAGTGGAAAGATACCATATGCTTGTTCCCAGTGTGGGAAAACATTCAGTCGGTTGTACAACCTAAAAACACACCAACTCATCCACAGCGGAAAAAAACCATATACAATCCCTGGCAATAATTATGGAATCACCGGCCTCGGAGGATGTTCATTCAGTTGTTTAATTTTGTAGAAAAAAAGCAGATCAGACATGACACAAAACTAAAGTCATTTCAAATGGCAACTTTCTGGCTTTAAGAAACACTATAAGAAATCAAGAAAAAAAATTGTGGCAGTCAGTAACGGTTACTTTTTTAGACCAAGCAGAGGAAAAAAAAATATGGACTCACTCAATTCTGAGGAATAAATTATGGAATCACCCTGTAAATTTTCATCCCCAAAACTAACACCTGCATCAAATCAGATCTGCTCATTAGTCTGCATCTAAAAAGGAGTGATCACACCTTGGAGAGCTGTTGCACCAAGTGGACTGACATGAATCATGGCTCCAACACGAGAGATGTCAATTGAAACAAAGGAGAGGATTATCAAACTCTTAAGAGGGTAAATCATCACGCAATGTTGCAAAAGATGTTGGTTGTTCACAGTCAGCTGTGTCTAAACTCTGGACCAAATACAAACATGGGAAGGTTGTTAAAGGCAAACATACTGGTAGACCAAGGAAGACATCAAAGCGTCAAGACAGAAAACTTAAAGCAATATGTCTCAAAAATCGAAAATGCACAACAAAACAAATGAGGAACGAATGGGAGGAAACGAGTCAACGTCTGTGACCGAACTGTAAGAAACCGCCTAAAGGAAATGGGATTTACTCACAGAAAAGCTAAACGAAAGCCATCATTAACACCTAAACAGAAAAAAACAAGGTTACAATGGGCTAAGGAAAAGCAATCGTGGATTGTGGATGACTGGATGAAAGTCATATTCAGTGATGAATCTCGAATCTGCATTGGGCAAGGTGATGATGCTGGAACTTTTGTTTGGTGCCGTTCCAATGAGATTTATAAAGATGACTGCCTGAAGAGAACATGTAAATTTCCACAGTCATTGATGATATGGGGCTGCATGTCAGGTAAAGGCACTGGGGAGATGGCTGTCATTACATCATCAATAAATGCACAAGTTTACGTTGATATTTTGGACACTTTTCTTATCCCATCAATTGAAAGGATGTTTGGGGATGATGAAATCATTTTTCAAGATGATAATGCATCTTGCCATAGAGCAAAAACTGTGAAAACATTCCTTGCAAAAAGACACATAGGGTCAATGTCATGGCCTGCAAATAGTCCGGATCTTAATCCAATTGAAAATCTTTGGTGGAAGTTGAAGAAAATGGTCCATAACAAGGCTCCAACCTGCAAAGCTGATCTGGCAACAGCAATCAGAGAAAGTTGGAGCCAGATTGATGAAGAGTACTGTTTGTCACTCATTAAGTCCATGCCTCAGAGACTGCAAGCTGTTATAAAAGCCAGAGGTGGTGCAACAAAATACTAGTGATGTGTTGGAGCGTTCTTTTGTTTTTCATGATTCCATAATTTTTTCCTCAGAATTGAGTGATTCCATATTTTTTCCCTCTGCTTGGTCTAAAAAAGTAACTGTTACTGACTGACACAATTTTTTTTCCTGATTTCTTATAGTGTTTCTTAAAGCCAGAAAGTTGCCATTTGAAATGACTTTAGTTTTGTGTCATGTCTGTGATCTGCTTTTTTTCTACAAAATTAAACAACTGAATGAACATCCTCCGAGGCCGGTGATTCCATAATTTTTGCCAGGAGTTGTATGTGTGAGCAATGTGGGAGTACTTTCACAGAGGCGTATCAGCTAAAAAGTCACCAAGTCATCCACAGTGAAGACAAACTGTATACCTGTGACCAGTGTGGGAAAGCTTTCGGTCGATCATCTCAGCTGAAGAGGCACCAACTTATCCACAACGGCGATAAACCGTACTCCTGTGACCAATATGGGAAAGATTTCAGGCACTCGTGCAACACACCGACTCATTCACAGTGGAGATGAACCGTACACCTGTGACCAATGTGGGAAAACCTTCAGGCAGTCATCCCAGCTTAAAACACACTCCCTCATCCACAGTGGGACAAGCCCACATACATGTGAGCAGTGTGGGGAAAAAGTTTTATTCTTTTGCGTACAGGAGTCACCGGCGCCTGCACACTGACGACACAAACTACTCTTGTGATCAGTGTGGGAGGAGATTATGTTCTTTATGTTCGCTAAAGTATCACCAGCAAGTCCACTCCAGGGAGAAACCATACCGATGCACATGTAGCGGATGCACTCTGCGTTGTTGTTATGACTCCGCCCATTCGCTCCCCTCGGGACGCGAACTCATGAGCTCCGGCATGCAAGTCGGACTCTCTAACCAGAAGGCTAAAACCCAGGGCTCTGGCCGTGTGACCAGAGAATCCTTTTGAGCTGTTGGGAGTGAGGTTTACTAACTACATCTGCACAGCGACACCTGCTGGCCTCCGTTACACACACACTGTGAAAAAAACTTCACATCGCCGTGTTGATATAAAATACATGACTGTTTCCACGCAGAAGAGAAACCACCAGCTTCAGAAGACTTTTCAATCACAGGAAAGACCATGAAGATGTCCATGCTGGTGATGAACCATACTGGGGTCAATATTACCCAAAATGGTGTGTAAGGTTTTCTGGAGTGTCTTGGCTCCTCTTCAAGCTTGGTCTAAAACACACTTTGTTGCAGAGAAAACAGTGTAAAATGTGCTTTTAAAAAATGTGTGAAAATATTTTATTGCTGTAAATTTATTGATGTCTTGTAAGTGGATAACTGAAACTTCATTAAGTTTTAACAGAAAAAGCAAATAAAAAATTGAAGAAAGAACCATGAATTTTCTGCAGATTGTTGAATAGTTGTTTAGTTTTTTCTTATCTTATCTTATCTATTTTCTTATCTTGTACAAACTAAAGTGATAAATGTGGATTTAAAGCAGCTGATAAGTTTTCAGAAAAGGACACTGGCCCCTTTTAAGAGTTTCTGGAATCTGGTTCCCCTCTGACAGTCTTTGGCAATAATTTCTCAATCCTTTTTTTTTTTTATCTGGATTAATTTGAACGTTCTGCATCGACTCTCCAGAGGCCACGCCCATTTCAGCCTTGAAAATGTTTCAGCCACTTTTGTCAGCCGGTTGTTTTCCACTCCCGTCCTGGTGGTGGCGGTAATATGCAGAGTGGTTTTCCAGCCGCCAATCAGCTGGAAGGCAGAAGAAGTAGCTCAGCCTGCGGCTGTTTGACCACATGTTTGTGACGGGTGAGACTAACGCACGGGTTGAGTCTGCAGTGTCAGCACCATGGAAATAGAGACCTAGTTTTCTCTTTCCAGTGTCCGCACAAACCATTCGGAGGAAGCGGTGTCTGCGATAGGCGGCGAGTACGCTGTGGCCGAAGACGGCCGAAGTTTACCGAGTGTGACGAAAAAAATACCTCCCAAATGCCATGTAAAATATGCATAATGCAAAATAAAATACATAAACCAAAATTATGGCAGTAAAATACCTCATCAATGTCACGGATTTTTTTTGTTGTTGTTGTTGTTGTTGTTTGGGAAACTTAGGCTACTATGGCTTATGTGAGCAAGCTGTTATAATAAAATGCCTCCCACATCACTTTTTCTGCTTTCTTCCACCTGTGAAATATAGCTAAGATTCGTTCCATCCTATCTATGGCTGATGCTGAGACCCTGATCCATGTGTTCATCTCTTCTAGATTGGACTACTGCAGTGTTCTATTTTCTGGTTTACCGCAGTCTAGCATTAGGGCTCTCCAATTGGTTCAGAATGCTGCAGCCAGACTTTTGACACAAAGCAGAACGTTCAACCACATTACACCCATTTTGGCGTCTCTTCACTGGCCTCCTGTCCCAGTGAGATCAGATTTTAAGGTTCTGTTACTAGTCTATAAAACTGTTCACTGACTAGCACCTCCCTACCTAGCTGACCTAATTAAACCTTATGTACTTATCGTGTCCCTGTTCTGTGGAATGATCTCCCTGCATCAAAAAAAAAAAAACAGATTCTGTGGAGATTTTCAAGTCCAGACTTAAGACGCACTTATTTTCTTTTATATGACTACCATATTGTTACTAGGCTTTTATTTTTTTATTTAACTTTTGTTACTCTTTTATTGTGCTTTTAATCTTTTAATTATGCTCGTTGATCTTTTGGTCCAATTTGTTTTTAGTTTTTTTTTTTAGTTTTTTGTGAAGCACCTTGAGGCAACGCTGTCGTGATTTGGCGCGGCATAGGTTGAATAAATTTAATTGAATTAATTTGTCAAGGATGATAAACTATTTTTTTAATGGGGCCCAATTGTTCCTAAGGCTGCTTTGCACTGAAACGTTTTAAAATGTCCACTGTGTGTGTGTGTGTGTGTGTGTGTGTGTGTGTGTGTGTGTGTGTGTGTGTGTTCGGGGTCACCACAACGGATTCAACCAGATCCACATTGATATTTGGCACACGTTTTACACCGGATGCCCTTCCTGACGCAACTCCAGTGTTACCTGGAGAAACACACACAGCCGCTGGTGTTCCAAAGAGGTCTCCCATCCAAGTATTAACCAGATCCTGCTCTGCTTAGCTTCTGAGATCTGATGGGATCAGACTGACACACAGCAGACCAGCTGCTCAAAAGTATAGAACATTATCTAGTCAGGTCATCTTCAACCACTTATCTGGGATGGGGTTGCGGGGACATCAGCTCCAGTAGAGGAGCCCGAACATCCTTTCCCGGGAATTGTCTGTTTAAATTACATCATCAAAATCAGGGGCCTACTGCCTATAATACATGTATGTTGTGCATAAGGTCAAGGACACGACTGTAAGTTGATTTTTATCAATCAATCAATTTTCAATCAATTTTTTTATATAGCGCCAAATCACAACAAACAGTTGCCCCAAGGTGCTTTATATTGTAAGGCAAGGCCATACAATAATTATGTAAAACCCCAACGGTCAAAACGACCCCCTGTGAGCAAGCACTTGGCTACAGTGGGAAGGAAAAACTCCCTTTTAACAGGAAGAAACCTCCAGCAGAACCAGGCTCAGGGAGGGGCAGTCTTCTGCTGGGACTGGTTGGGGCTGCGGGAGAGAACCAGGAAAAAGACATGCTGTGGAGGGGAGCAGAGATCGATCACTAATGATTAAATGCAGAGTGGTGCATACAGAGCAAAAAGAGAAAGAAACACTCAGTGCATCATGGGAACCCCCCAGCAGTCTACGTCTATAGCAGCATAACTAAGGGATGGTTCAGGGTCACCTGATCCAGCCCTAACTATAAGCTTTAGCAAAAAGGAAAGTTTTAAGCCTAATCTTAAAAGTAGAGAGGGTATCTGTCTCCCTGATCTGAATTGGGAGCTGGTTCCACAGGAGAGGAGCCTGAAAGCTGAAGGCTCTGCCTCCCATTCTACTCTTACAAACCCTAGGAACTACAAGTAAGCCTGCAGTCTGAGAGCGAAGCGCTCTATTGGGGTGATATGGTACTACGAGGTCCCTAAGATAAGATGGGACCTGATTATTCAAAACCTTATAAGTAAGAAGAAGAATTTTAAATTCTATTCTAGAATTAACAGGAAGCCAATGAAGAGAGGCCAATATGGGTGAAATATGCTCTCTCCTTCTAGTCCCCGTCAGTACTCTAGCTGCAGCATTTTGAATTAACTGAAGGCTTTTTACGGAACTTTTAGGACAACCTGATAATAATGAATTACAATAGTCCAGCCTAGAGGAAATAAATGCATGAATTAGTTTTTCAGCATCACTCTGAGACAAGACCTTTCTGATTTTAGAGATATTGCGTAAATGCAAAAAAGCAGTCCTACATATTTGTTTAATATGCGCTTTGAATGACATATCCTGATCAAAAATGACTCCAAGATTTCTCACAGTATTACTAGAGGTCAGGGTAATGCCATCCAGAGTAACGATCTGGTTAGACACCATGTTTCTAAGATTTGTGGGGCCAAGTACAATAACTTCAGTTTTATCTGAGCTTAAAAGCAGGAAATTAGAGGTCATCCATGTCTTTATGTCTGTAAGACAATCCTGCAGTTTAGCTAATTGGTGTGTGTCCTCTGGCTTCATGGATAGATAAAGCTGGGTATCATCTGCGTAACAATGAAAATTTAAGCAATACCGTCTAATAATACTGCCTAAGGGAAGCATGTATAAAGTGAATAAAATTGGTCCTAGCACAGAACCTTGTGGAACTCCATAATTAACTTTAGTCTGTGAAGAAGATTCCCCATTTACATGAACAAATTGTAATCTATTAGACAAATATGATTCAAACCACCGCAGCGCAGTGCCTTTAATACCTATGGCATGCTCTAATCTCTGTAATAAAATTTTATGGTCAACAGTATCAAAAGCAGCACTGAGGTCTAACAGAACAAGCACAGAGATGAGTCCACTGTCCGAGGCCATAAGAAGATCATTTGTAACCTTCACTAATGCTGTTTCTGTACTATGATGAATTCTAAAACCTGACTGAAACTCTTCAAATAGACCATTCCTCTGCAGATGATCAGTTAGCTATTTTACAACTACCCTTTCAAGAATTTTTGAGAGAAAAGGAAGGTTGGGGATTGGCCTATAATTAGCTAAGATAGCTGGGTCAAGTGATGGCTTTTTAGGTAATGGTTTAATTACTGCCACCTTAAAAGCCTGTGGTACATAGCCAACTAACAAAGATAGATTGATCATATTTAAGATCGAAGCATTAAATAATGGTAGGGCTTCCTTGAGCAGCCTGGTAGGAATGGGGTCTAATAAACATGTTGATGGTTTGGATGAAGTAACTAATGAAAATAACTCAGACAGAACAATCGGAGAGAAAGAGTCTAACCAAATACCGGCATCACTGAAAGCAGCCAAAGATAACGATACGTCTTTGGGATGGTTATGAGTAATTTTTTCTCTAATAGTTAAAATTTTGTTAGCAAAGAAAGTCATGAAGTCATTACTAGTTAAAGTTAATGGAATACTCAGCTCAATAGAGCTCTGACTCTTTGTCAGCCTGGCTACAGTGCTGAAAAGAAACCTGGGGTTGTTCTTATTTTCTTCAATTAGTGATGAGTAGAAAGATGTCCTAGCTTTACGGAGGGCTTTTTTATAGAGCAGCAGACTCTTTTTCCAGGCTAAGTGAAGATCTTCTAAATTAGTGAGACGCCATTTCTGTTAAGGATTTTATATATATATATATATATGTTATCACTGTTAAACATTTGTACCTTCGTCTTCTGTCTTATGAAAACGGTGTTGTGCTGTTTGCACTTCACCCTGAGAATGTATGTGTTATTCAACCTTGTTTTAGCTTTGTCTTCTTTCTCATGAGAACGGTGTTGTGCTGTTTTGCACCTGTCTTAACCAAGCCTGAGAATTCAATTTTGTTTTAGCACTCTGGGGTCAATCTGAGCTGGGAATGAAGGGCTGGATGTACTTATTATTATAATATAACTTTGTTTTCGCAGCCTCTTAACGACTGGGAGTAAGAGAACGTTTTGACTGTTGTGATGTGGTGCTTAGTGTGAAGGAGTGTGAAGGACAGGACACTTCAGGCAGATGCAGAACAGCTGATAACTGCAACAGACGAACGAGATGTGCTGACCTGTGTAAAAGAAAGTGTCCTTCCTTACAGCTGCACTTATTGACGTATGCGTTTATGTTACGGGAAGAAACTTGTCTTGCGTCATCACCCCCACCCTTAGGACAAGTTTTTTGTTTATGTGATGAGGGCGTCTCTTAATAAAAAGAGCGGAAAAGCAGGCCAGACTTTAGTGTAGCCTTGGTGTACAGCCTGGCCGCACTCCGCGCGTAATATTTGACTTTCTGTCTCACTGGTGTTTCTTGACTCTGTTTGTCTTGTTAAAGGTTTAAAAATGTTTGGAGGAGAAAATACCCAACATTGACTGGGGGCTCGTCCGGGATCTCAACAATACCGGAGGTGTCCAGCGGAGGTCGTCAAGTCCAGACGTAAATCCTTGGCCAAGGTCCGATCGATTGATCGTGTCTGCAATTGTCGACCACCGTTGGCATCGTCTGGTTGACGAGATTTTCCCGAAGAAGACAGACAGGAAGTCGAGTCAGTGAGTAGAATTTCTTTGTAAATAGTACTGAGTGAGTGGTGATCAGATCACATAAACAGTTAAATTCCGCAAGCGATGATACAGAATCGTCTGTTAATGCAAAGCAGTTAAACTCTGTAAGGAGGGTGCGGACTCCTCTGTTTATATACGCGTACCGGTAGGGGATAAAAGTGATCACATAAAACAGTTAAACTCCGTAAGCGATGATACAGAATCGTCTGTTAATGCAAAGCAGTTAAACTCTGTAAGGAGGGCGGACTCCTCTACGGTTGCGAGGGACGCAAGTAGTTAAATTCCGGAAGGAGGATACGGACTCCTCTGTTTTAATACGTAAAGGAAATCCCGGGTAGAAATACGTGCACTGTAAAAAGTAGTTAAATTTGGCAGGGACGGCGGAGTCCCCTAATGCAGGACATTAGTTAAATTTCACAGGAGGGTGAGCTCCCCTGGCATAAGAATACGCGTACGATTATTAGGAGTGTTTCTATGTGTAAATAGTGTTTTGCGCAAGTGTAAATAACTGTGTGAAAACTGTGTGTGTGTAATACTTTGGACAACGTTAGTGACAACCGTGCGTGTGGAAGCAGAGGCAAGTGATTCCGCTTCCTACGGGGAGGTGAAAGGAATCAACCACACGACGGCAAATTAATTGTCACGTCCAAAGAAAGTGTGAAAACTTCAGATTTAGAACACCCTAGGTGTGCCCCCGTCTGAAGTCCAAATTATAACAAGGGATAATAAAAATGGGAGGTAAGACGTCTATAAATAAGGAAAATTTATCAACTGACGACTGGAAATTTATGGAAGCAAAAAAAAATCCAAGACCAACAAAAAATTGGAGACCTGGATTAATAAACATGACTTTGACGGACGACTGAACCTGATCAGTATACAGAAGCTGAAGAAGGAATTAGAACAGCAACATAAAGGTGATGAGCAGAAAGTAGGGGCAGATTTAGTGGCATTTTGGGAGGAGGAAGCAGAGAACAGACAGAAGGGAGCAGAGAAGCGACGATTAGAGAAAGCAAGGAAAAAGAAAGCTGTAGGTAAGGCAGAAGAAGATGTGATAATTCAGCACAGAGAACCAGAACAGCCTCAACAATCACCGCCGGCTGGATCGTCGGTGACAACAACACCTTTATATCCTCCTCTACCAGAGGATGACGATGTACCGCCACCACAGTATGATTTAGCAGTAAAACCTAAGGTAAAAAGTGAAAAACCAGAAAAACCACAAACACGCAGTCAAGCGAAAGTGCCCACAGCCCCTCCCATGGTGGAACACAGTGACCAGGGAGGTGCCTATCCTATGATAGAAGTACCAAATCCTCGTGCAGGAACAGCAGGACAGCGATCAACCATGCTCGTATATCGGACATGGAATGCTGATGATATCAAAGCAGCAGTCGACATGATACCATCGCCACATGTCGACATTGAGGGATTTATGCAGGATATAGAAAACATTAGAACATCTTACCACCTTAATGGACCTGAAGTCCAACAGGTGTGGATGAAAGCATGTGGCCCTAAATGGAGTCAGGTACGTGGAGACTGGAATCCTGCAGATCAACAAGGCGTACCACTGACACATGATGATCTAGTCTTGAAAACAAGAGTGGAAGCTACGATTACACGTGCAAAAGGTGTGTTAGGACCAAAGATAAATTATACTGAAATTACCAGGACAACTCAGAAAGAAGGAGAGCCATGGATAGAGTTTAGATGCAGATTTGAGAGTGTATTTAGAGTCCATAGTGGCATATTGCCAGGAACACCAGTGTATGAAAACAAATTGAAAAATGTTTCACCTGTGAAGCTGACAATGACCGATTTGATTCATGATGGCAACTCAACAGCTGTCATAACAGTAACAGGTGCCACTGAAGATGTTTTAAAATTGAGATTCACAGGTATGCCATTACATGTGTCACTTTGTAAACCATATTTGACAGAATGGCAAGAATTGGGACTGACAGTCATAACAGCTTTGTCAGCCACTGATTGGAGCAGAGTTGGACCACGAACGGAGTTCAGTCCATCAACTAAATTGTATAAAGTGCCAGTTAATGTCTCATTGGTGCTGACAGCTGGAACACACATTAATGTGTCCACTTCACAATCCTGAGTGTTTCAGTTGAGTCCTGAAGAGGATGATCTTCTCTCTTCTGTACCATCAGGATTGTGGACAACAGGTCCTTCAGACGTAGGACTGATAAAAAATGCACAACCTGTAGTTATAAGACCAAAAACAGAATACAGACCATGTGTAAGACAGTATCCATTGAAACCTGATGCAATTGAAGGAATCAGGCCGGTAATAGAGAATTTATTAACAGCAGGAGTAATAGTGCCATGTCCAGATTCACCATGTAACACACCCATATTTCCTGTAAAAAAAGGCTCCGCCCTCAGTGGGATGGAGATAGATTCAAGATCTGCAGGCAGTAAATGCTGCTGTGATTAAAAGAGCACCATGTGTACCAGATCCGCACACACTGTTAAGCTCATTGAGATTAAATTCTAGTTGTTTTTCTGTAATAGATATCAGTAATGCATTTTTTTTTTTTTTTCTGTACCAGTACACCCAGATAGTCAATTCTGGTTTGCTTTTACCTTTAAAGGACAACGATATACATTTACCAGATTACCGCAGGGTTACGCAGACAGTCCAACTATTTATTCTCAAGTCATGTCAGCATGTTTAGCCAATTTCGTTCCACCGGCAGATAGCCAACTATTAGTGTATGTTGATGACATTCTGATTGCCTCTGACACACGAGAAAACTGCATAACTGACACAGTAGCATTATTATGTTTCTTATTTGATAATGGCCACAAAGTGAGTAAAAACAAAGTTCAGTTGTGTAGGGATAAAGTAAAATATTTAGGACATGAATTATCAGCCACAGGGCGCACGATCCTGTCTGACAGGAAGGAAGCAATTTTGCACGCTCCAAAACCACAAACCAAAAAGCAGATGATGTCATTTCTTGGACTGACTAATTACTGCAGGGCATGGATTCCCTGCTATGCAGAATTGACTAGTCCACTTTCTGATTTGATGTACAAGGATGATATTTCAATGTCAACCGTGTTGGAATGGAACAAAGATGCTGAGGAAGCTTTTGTAAAAGTAAAACAAACAGTGTCATCCACAGTTTTGGCACTACCAGATTATAGTAAACCATTCATTCAAACAGCTGATTGTAAGAATGAGTCCATGACTAGTGTTTTGGTTCAAGTGTATGGCTCAAAATTGAGGCCAGTTGCCTACTACTCATCTAAATTGGATGCAGTGGCAAGTGCTCTACCACCATGTGTACAGGCTGTTGTTGCAGCCTCTATGGCTGTTCAAAGTAGCAGTAATGTTGTTCTATTCCATCAGTTGACACTGGAAGTTCCACATGCAGTTTCTGCACTTCTGTTGCAGACAAAAATGAGCCTTTTGTCCCCAGCAAGACATCTTTCGTGTATGTCCTTGCTATTATCACAACCACATCTTACGGTAGAGCGCTGTACAACATTGAATCCATCCACATTGATACCCTTACCTGAGGATGGTGAGCCGCACAATTGTCTTGATGTAGCTACGGTCTGTACGAAAGCACGCCCAGACCTCCAGGACACACCCATCCCAAACAGTACAATTGTGTATGTGGATGGTTCTTCCACTGACAAAGCTTATGGACAAACACAATCTGGATATGCTGTTGTCACAAATTCAGAAGTATTGGATTCTGCTTCATTGCCATCGTCATTTTCAGCACAAGCAGCTGAATTAGTTGCTTTAACTGCAGCTTGCTATCTGTTTAAAGGTACGGCTGTATCAATTTATACAGACAGCCAGTACGCTTTCAGTACGCTGTGAAATTGCCTAACCAAATTGCTATATGCAAATGTGCGGCTCACACCAAAGGCTCTGACAGTGTTTCAAAAGGAAATGACGTTGCTGACAAAACCGCAAAGGCGGCAACAGCTCTTTCTATTTTTCTCCTATATGACACCCCTCCGGATATGACCACAAAAGAAACCCATATTGCCAAAAAAAAATATGTTTAAATGGGCAGCTATTATGAGCCATGGCGTGACGCATGTCTCATCAGGGGGTATGATATCGCAATTGCAATCTATTTTTTGTCTTTATGGGTTCGATGCATATGCAAAACAGCATTGTAGAGCATGCATGACATGTGCAAAACACAACTCACAAGGCAATTTGAGACCCCAAAGAGGTAAATTTCCAACACCACAATATCCCTTTCAAGTGGTTCATATGGATTATATACAGCTGAGTAAACATGAAGGGAAGGAATTTTGTTTAGTCATAATTGATGCCTTCTCAAAATGGGTAGAATTGTTCCCTACAAAACATGCAGGTGCACTTACAGTGGCTAAGGCATTGTGCAAAGACATCATTCCATGATTTGGAATACCAGAAACAGTCTATTCAGATAATGGAGCGCATTTTGTTAATACAATAGTGCAATACGTAGGAGAAGCGCTACAGGTCAATCTCAAAAATCATTGTGCTTATCAACCACACAGTGCCGGATTAGTGGAAAGGACAAAGGGCACATAAAAGGGCGCAATAAAAATAAGATTAAGGAAATGTATAGAAGAGACAAAACAAACCTGGATTGAATGTTGGACCTAGTAAAATTGTATATGAGAATAACACCAACACCATCAGGGTTAACACCATTTGAGATACTTTATGGACGACCATATCGTCTACCAATTTTGACATGGATACTAAAACAGCAGATGAGGAACAAACATTAGCAAATTTTATGAAAAAGACATTAACACAGAAAGAGATAACTTAAACACATTTACTGCCGAATAATTTTGATCTTCCACAGGACGGCCTTCCAGTAGTCTAGCCAGGAGACTGGGTGTTCATCAGAGTGATTAAGAGGAAGAACTGGTCCAGTCCTCGTTGGGAAGGTCTATACCAAGTGCTGTTAACAACACCAACTGCAGTAAAGATAGCGGAGAGATCAACGTGGATACATCACTGTAAGATACAGCGTGTGTTGGCGGCCTCCACAGTGGAAGGGGAAGTCTGGCTACAAAGGGAGTCTATTTAATTAGCAATAGATTGTCTCAACGCCAGTGAAGCAGGGAGATCCTTGCACTATTAGGTGAGGTGGTTAACAACACTGTATCCTAGCAATCATGACTGAACTACAGCAGACCCCGGAGCGGCGTGCTCAGTGCCGCCGCTGCCGGACTGTTGGTAGGGCAGCCGGTTGCGTTGTGATCTTAGTGTGTTTCGTGCTCCTCGGATTCCTGGCCTGGTGGAATGGAATTACGTTACTAATTGTTATGTTTGTTCACAGATACCTATATCCTCAACACACCCAGCTCTGGCAGCTAAACCGTACCCTGCTAGGGTGACAGAATGTCTTATCATACGGATGCATAATCAAACTGTATTTCGGGGGCAGCAGTTCTCAGCAAATCTGATAAGATGTAACACCACTTGCCTCAGTGCAACCACTTATATGATAGGGATTTCAACAGAGGACGTACAAGCGTGCCCAAGTGCTGCTCCATTGACTAGACTGAAGGGAAATGCAAAAATATCATCACGTTAAATTGTCATCACAACGGCCATTCCCAATTTGCTTTTACGGGACAGGGAATAAAAATGTAGGTAAAATTAAGAAACGTCTGTGTACCCAAACGTATGTTTTATCAAATAATTTAAGCCTAACCAAAACATAATATGTGGATGGTACTTATCTTCATCACATTGGACGGGGATGTAATTATACAGGCTCCTGTCCATGGGGAACGGATGAATTATGTGCTTATGTTAGTAAGTTTTTGCTACCACCTGTAAATGGTACTCCGGTGTATGATGACATCTATTGGCTTTATGGTTCCAGACTGTACATGAGTCTCCCACCAAATTGGGGTGGTGTGTGTGCACCTACCCAGGTGACTGACCATACATATGTGGTAAGACCTCCACAGAGAAGAATGGCAGCACCAGACGGAGGAGATTGATATACCCAGATGTGTTACCACATAATCACATGTGGGGCTCGGATGTACTAAAGGACCAAAAAATTGTGGTCTGTAGGAGATAAAATAGCACATTCATTGTTCCCCTGGATAGGAGTGGGAAAAATTCATTAATGATTGAAACTCTGAATTATCGATTGGGTCTGTTCATGAATGTAACTAAAAAAAATAGTAGCAGCTCAAAACACTGAAATAGATGCTTTACGTACCATGGTGATGCAAAATCGCATGGTTTTAGACTTGCTTACTGGTTCACAGGGAGGAGTTTGTGTTCTGCTGAACACAACATGCTGTACTTTCATCCCAGACTCCATTCATTCAGTGGATATGCAGGACGCATTGGAAGAGCTGAATAAACTTCGTGATGCAATGCATAAAGACACCCTAGCCGTGAACCGGTGGAATCCCTGGTCCTGGTTGACTTCAGGACCATGTTGGCAGTTACTATTGAAAATGGTGACACCAGTTATTATAGTCCTAATTCTGATTGGACTTTGCATGTGTTGTGTGATCCCTTATATCAAAACAATGGTTGGCAAAATGGTGTCAAATACATTTGTACAGTGTAATCTGGCCTTCCAACAAACTATGCCAAAATATCAAGCATTGAAACAGTCAGACCTTAGTGGAGAAAACTGTAATGACTGTACTGAGAATTATGATGATATTGAAAAGCTCACAACTCCAGTTCAAGCTTGAACTGTTGACGTGATGAGTTAACACACTCTTAGCCTATGAAGCTTTAGCTGAAAAAGTAATAAGACAAGTGGTGTAGTCGAATAATACAGAAAAAACAGTTCATTTATACCAGTCGGTAGGAGTGATGTATGGTGGTGGTGTGGTGATAACAGAATCTTTGACAGACTGCCACGAAATGTGTCAGGTTATTGTGCATTAATATCATTATTGTTACCCATGACCCCTGAAGACGTTACGACATATGCAGCCTCTCTTATTCCTGAGGATTGGCAGAAAGGCATAGCCAGACATAGAGTAAAAAGAGATTGGAAAGGAGTAGGAAATCCAACATATATTGACGCAATAGGAGTCCCCAGAGGAGTGCCTGACGAGTATAAACTGGTTGATCAAATAGCAGCTGGATTCGAATCTTCCATCTGTTGGTGGTGTTCAATTAATAAAAACGTGGACAGAATAGATTAAGTTAATAAACTAACTAACTAAGCTGGGTGATGCCTACTGTATGTTTAACAGGTGATAAACAGGTGGGAAATGTTAAGGATTTTATATATATATATATATATATGTTATCACTGTTAAACATTTGTACCTTCGTCTTCTGTCTTATGAAAACGGTGTTGTGCTGTTTGCACTTCACCCTGAGAATGTATGTGTTATTCAACCTTGTTTTAGCTTTGTCTTCTTTCTCATGAGAACGGTGTTGTGCTGTTTTGCACCTGTCTTAACCAAGCCTGAGAATTCAATTTTGTTTTAGCACTCTGGGGTCAATCTGAGCTGGGAATGAAGGGCTGGATGTACTTATTATTATAATATAACTTTGTTTTCGCAGCCTCTTAACGACTGGGAGTAAGAGAACGTTTTGACTGTTGTGATGTGGTGCTTAGTGTGAAGGAGTGTGAAGGACAGGACACTTCAGGCAGATGCAGAACAGCTGATAACTGCAACAGACGAACGAGATGTGCTGACCTGTGTAAAAGAAAGTGTCCTTCCTTACAGCTGCACTTATTGACGTATGCGTTTATGTTACGGGAAGAAACTTGTCTTGCGTCATCACCCCCACCCTTAGGACAAGTTTTTTGTTTATGTGATGAGGGCGTCTCTTAATAAAAAGAGCGGAAAAGCAGGCCAGACTTTAGTGTAGCCTTGGTGTACAGCCTGGCCGCACTCCGCGCGTAATATTTGACTTTCTGTCTCACTGGTGTTTCTTGACTCTGTTTGTCTTGTTAAAGGTTTAAAAATGTTTGGAGGAGAAAATACCCAACAATTTCCTCTCCAATTTACGGGTTATCTGCTTTAAGCTACGAGTTTGTGAGTTATAGCACGGAGTCAGGCACTTCTGATTTAAAGCTCTCTTTTTTAGAGGAGCTACAGCATCCAAAGTTGTCTTCAATGAGGATGTAAAACTATTGACGAGATACTCTATCTCACTTACAGAGTTTAGGTAGCTACTCTGCACTGTGTTGGTATATGGCATTAGAGAACATAAAGACGGAATCATATCCTTAAACCTAGTTACAGCGCTTTCTGAAAGACTTCTAGTGTAATGAAACTTATTCCCCACTGCTGGGTAGTCCATCAGAGTAAATGTAAATGTTATTAAGAAATGATCAGACAGAATGGAGTTTTCAGGGAATACTGTTAAGTCTTCTATTTCCATACCATAAGTCAGAACAAGATCTAAGATATGATTAAAGTGGTGGGTGGACTCATTTACTTTTTGAGCAAAGCCAATAGAGTCTAATAATAGATTAAATGCAGTGTTGAGGCTGTCATTCTCAGCATCTGTGTGGATGTTAAAATCGCCCACTATAATTATCTTATCTGAGCTAAGCACTAAGTCAGACAAAAGGTCTGAAAATTCACAGAGAAACTCACAGTAACGACCAGGTGGACGATAGATAATAACAAATAAAACTGGTTTTTGGGACTTCCAATTTGGATGGACAAGACTAAGAGTCAAGCTTTCAAATGAATTAAAGCTCTGTCTGGGTTTTTGATTAATTAATAAGCTGGAATGGAAGATTGCTGCTAATCCTCCTCCTCGGCCCGTGCTACGAGCATTCTGACAGTTAGTGTGACTCGGGGGTGTTGACTCATTTAAACTAACATATTCATCCTGCTGTAACCAGGTTTCTGTAAGGCAGAATAAATCAATATGTTGATCAATTATTATATCATTTACCAACAGGGACTTAGAAGAGAGAGACCTAATGTTTAATAGACCACATTTAACTGTTTTAGTCTGTGGTGCAGTTGAAGGTGCTATATTATTTTTTCTTTTTGAATTTTTATGCTTAAATAGATTTTTGCTGGTTATTGGTAGTCTGGGAGCAGGCACCATCTCTACGGGGATGGGGTAATGAGGGGATGGCAGGGGGAGAGAAGCTGCAGAGAGGTGTGTAAGACTACAACTCTGCTTGTAGTCTTACACAAAAAGTTAATTTCTCAAATGAATAAACAGTTGAGACCTTGATATCAGAAGTTCACAGCTTCTGTACATTTCCTACTTGAAACCCATAATACGGTTAAAAAAAAAACTATTTGCAAATGTCAGAAATTCCGACGAGGGGCTGGACGACTCCTCCCACAAGGAGTGCTCACAGGTGAATGACGTCACCGACAGGCGTGGAAAAACTCACGCATGCGCACGAGGGTTCAAGCATGTCTGACGTAAAAACATATGAATGAAATCCATATAGTTTTTGAAAAAAATAAAAAGGACCTATACTTTATGGACAGCCCTCGTATACACACTTCTTGCTGCTACTGTCTGGGAGTTACCAAATTAATTTCATTACATCCTGATACAATGACAATAAAGTCACTTATCTTGTCTTATGAAGCCAGTAATTTAAAAATTAGAATAAGAGGTGCATTCAAAAAGTAGACAATCTTATTTCAAATTCAATTTCAAAGAATTCAAAAGAATTTTATTGTCATATGCACAAAAGAACATGTTCCCTGCACAATGAAATGTGTTTACTGCATTTAACCCATCCTAATTGCCAGTAGGAGCAGAAGTCGCCATTAGGTGCCCGGGGACCAGCTCCAGATGTACATCCCTGCCTTGGTCAACAGCAGGGCTGAGCAAACCAAGACCGACCCATAACAAACGACACACAACACACAACACACATAGGCCGGCCTGGTACATAAACACATATTAAAAAAAAGCACACACGAGGGAAAAAGGAGAGAATAAAACCCTCATAGCCGCTGCGTTACACAGCAGCAATGAGGAAAAAATCAGCATCAGCACAGAAAAACAATAATCACACAGACAAACAAAGACGCAGGATGACAACCGAGATTTGAAGGTCCAGTTTATCAGAACACTCCGGCGGCAGCCTATTTGGCACCATCAACAGCCTTGTCCGACAATCTTGGAGGGGGAGGGGCTCAGCCCTGAGCAGTCCAATGTCCACAGTCAAAATCAGAGCTGGAGAAGCTGAAGGGAGGGGGATGACCAGGGGAGCGAGGCTTAAGTGTTGATCTTCTTGAGGAGGTTTTTTTTATCACAGCGGCCTTGGAGTGCAGCTGTGTTTTGGGGAGGCCAAATGAATATCCAGATTAGCAGACGCCTGAAAGATTCCACAGTTCTGAGAACAGAGTGGCTCTCAATACATCTGAATGTAGAATGTGGTCTTTACAGACGGTCAAAGTGGGTTTCCAGAGCTGCAATCCTGCCCGAGATGTTTTCCAGTGTGCGGTTAACACCCGCCGACTGCGCAGCCACTGCCTTCCCAATCGAATCAATCATGTAGGGCAGTCTGGACGGCCCAATCAAAGCTGCCTCCACTTTCTTGATTTTCCGGTAAACCAGGCCATGCCCGCTCCACACAGCAGAAAGTCGGTCACCACCAAGCCAAATATATACACATCTTCGACGTCCTCCACAGAAAGCATGTAAAGGCACATGACTGCCATCTCCTCCACGAGTCCATCACGTAACCCATCACATGCATCCCGGCAGGACAGGTCAGGTCCTCCGCCCCCGAATGTCTTGTAGAAAAAATAGTGTCAATTGCGTTCAAAGACCACTTTAACAGATCCATTTTTGTCATTTTCCAGAAGAACAAAGCTGCAGCCTCACAGACAACATGCCACAGAAGCAGGAAAGATAAGGAGGGAGGGAGAAGAGAAAAGTGCGTCCGTCTCGGCCGAGTGCAAGCTGGCAAAAAAACGGTATCTTAAAAAAACGGTATTTTATCCCACAGAAACGAATGAAGCATGTGAGTGGTTGTTTCGTGGGGAGGTGCAGGGATGACAGCAGTGTTGAGGTGATGACTGTGAAGACGAGGTGGAGGGGATAAGCACAGGGTTGGTACCTTCTGTTATGATGGAGGATTTGGCTATGCAGAGAGTGGCTGAGGAATTCATGCTGAAGCTGCTAAAGGTGGAGCAGAAGCAACTGCATTTGGAATTCACAGATTTCCTGATTCATGCTTTCCTGCCCAAACACAACATCCCTGTGATTCATCAGGCTCCCTCTGATTTTGACTGTTCCTCAAGATCTAAATGGCACTAAAAGGGACTCGATTCGACTCAAGAGAAGACATCATGCAGAATGTGATGGCCCACTTGGACACCATTCCAAAAGAGGGCTTCCAGAAATGCTTCCAACAATGGCAGAACCGCTGGGAGAGGTGTATGCAGTCCCAAAGAGACTACTCAGGAGATTAAGATTTCAGAGCCCCAGGTCAGAAATTGTATTTTCTGCAGCCAATGGTTGGATGATTTTTGAATGCACTTAGTAAATATAATCTCAATTGAATAATCCAACACTTTCTTTAGTTAGGCATGCGTCTCTTCATCAGAATGTGCAGCGTCCAGTTCACTGAGTTGAACTGCAGGCTCTTCTTTCACAGAGTCCACACACGTTTGGGTGCATTCATCTTTGGAGAGACTGTGTAACGAATTGAAGCTTTTTGCGCACTGTCCGCCCTGGTTCGCCAAGGCGCCGGTGTGAATCAGTTTGTGGTTGTTGTATGAACTCTTCTTTCTAAAGCTCTTGTCACACTTGTCACAGCTGTATGGTTTCTCTCCTGTGTGAACCCGCGCATGTGCTTTACGCGCCGAAGGTGTAAAGAAACTTTTATTGCAAGCTGGGCATTGGTGGGGTTTCACCCCTGTGTGGATACGCAAATGAGCACGAAATGAAGGCAAAGAAATAAAGCACTTCTCACACTGATCACAGTGTGAGATCTTGTCTTTTGAGTGGGAAACCTGGTGAGTCTTGAGTGTTACTAAATCACGGACACTCTTCCCGCATTGGTCACATTTGTAAGGTTTGTTGGGACTGTGGATCAGTTGGTGTCTGTTTAGATGAGACATTCGGTTGAAAGCTTTCCCGCACTGCTCGCAGACACACATTTTAACTCCACTGTGGATCAACAGGTGTCTTTTTAAGTGACACAAACTGCTGAAAGCACTCTCACACTGGTCACATGGGTATGGTTTCTCTCCACTGTGGGTTTGTC
Organism: Thalassophryne amazonica; assembly: GCF_902500255.1. Taxonomy (NCBI): domain Eukaryota; kingdom Metazoa; phylum Chordata; class Actinopteri; order Batrachoidiformes; family Batrachoididae; genus Thalassophryne; species Thalassophryne amazonica. The sequence goes on from NC_047103.1 coordinate 5,246,056, forward strand.
GGTGTGCTTTTAGGTTTGAGAACTGTCTGAAAGCTCTCGGACACAGGTCACATTTGTGTGGTTTCTCTCCGCTGTGGAGAACTTTGTGCCTTTTCAAGTCAGACACCAACCTAAATGCTTTCTCACACTGGTCACACGTGTACGGTTTTTCCCCACTGTGGATGAGCTGATGCCTTTTTAGGCCAGACAGCAATCTAAACTTTCTCTGACATCGGTCACATGTGTATGGTTTACTTCTGCTGTGGATGAGTTGGTGAGAATTTAAGTGCGATAATCGGCTGAAACGTCTCTCACATTGGTCACATGTGTGTGGTTTCTCTCCACTGTGGATCAGCACATGTCTTTTTAGGTGAGATAAATACCCAAACGTTGTGCTACACTGGTCACAGGTGTATGGTTTTTCTCCACCGTGAACAATGTGGTGTCTTTTTAGATCACAAAAAAATCTGAAGGTTTTCTCACACTGGTCACACTGGTGCCGACCCTCTGTGGTGTGTGTACGCTGGTGTCTCCTGAGAGTTTTTAACAGGCTGTAGGATTTCTGACACTGGTCACACGTGTGCAGTTTCTTTGTGCCGTGGACAGATTGGTGTTGTTTTAGAGCAGATAACGTAGTGAAGTCTTCCCCACATTGGTCGCAGTGGTGCACATCCTCTGTGGTGTGTGTACGCTGGTGTCTCCTGAAGCCTTTGTGACACAGGTCACATAAGTGTGCTTTCTCTTCGTCGCCAGTGCACTGGCACTGATCCTCTGCTGCCTGCATGTTTTGGTGTGTCTTCAGAGTTTTTAACCAGCTGAAAGTTCTTCCACACTGGTGGCAGCTGCACGATTTTTCTCTCTTTGCAGTGAGTGACAACATTCCATCAGTCTGCTGACAGGACTGAGGTTTGGGATCTTTTGTGTCACTTTCACTCTACAGTCACAGACAAAGACGGAAAAAAAATACTGGAGTGTAAAAGCAGTAAAGGCTGTAGCCTTGTTACTCTTTGCTTTAATAATGCAACAAACAGAACATTAAGATGATCAAATGTGTGTTTACCGTGTCAATATGAGGTTCAAATCTCTTCATCACTCAGGACTCGGAGGCTCCCGTCACACTCACTGCAATTCAGAAGGAAGACTGTAAGGAAATGAGAAAATTCTATTTAACACTAGATTGTTGGATCCAAAGTATTGACTGGTTCTGTTGGTATCTCAAAGGGTTTGAGAGATTTAAAAAAAAAAAAGCATAGATAGCAAATGGTGTAGACCAAATTACACAGGAATTGTATGAATGGCCTTGGAGTGGTACTTTTACTAGGTTTGACATGTTGCAATTTTGCATCAAAAATAAAAAGCAGAAATGGGCGTGGCCTACATCATGAGATTCAGTTTCAATAAATAAACATGTGGATATCAGTAAGAGATGTTTGGGAGTTCTATTTGACTGTTACACAGTGATGTGAGTGCCCCTGACATTTTTTTTCATGACATTGGTGGGGGGGCGGTCTGGGGGACCTCTCTCAAAAAAATGCTAAAGTGCTATTTAGTGCAATTAATTAACTATATGAAAGCTATTTCTCTGTCCCATTTTCTTGCTCATTTCAGCCATAAAAAAGCATATTTTCCCATACTGGCAAGATGGCAGAACGATAATACACATGGATCAGAAATATTATTGTCATTAGGATTAGTGGTTAGCACTGCTGCCTCACAGCAAGAAGGTCATGGGATCGATTCCCACCTGTGGCCTTTCTGTGTGGAGTTTGCATGTTCTCCCCATGTTTGTGTGGGTTTCCTCCGGGTAACTTCACCTGGGGCAAGTTCACAGTGGGGTAACTTCACAATGGGGTGACTTCACCTGGGGCGAGTTCACAGTGGGGTAACTTCACAATGGGGTAAGTTCACCTGGGGCGAGTTCACAGTGGGGTAACTTCACAATAGGGTAAGTTCACGTGGGGCAAGTTCACAGTGGGGTAACTTCACAATAGGGTAACTTCACGTGGGGCAAGTTCACAGTGGGGTAACTTCACAATGGGGTGACTTCACCTGGGGTGAGTTCACAGTGGGGTAAGTTCACAATGGGGTGACTTCACCTGGGGCGAGTTCACAGTGGGGTAGGTTCACCTGGGGTGAGTTCACAGTGGGGTAACTTCACAATGGGGTGACTTCACCTGGGGTGAGTTCACAGTGGGGTAACTTCACAATGGGATGACTTCACCTGGGGTGAGTTCACAGTGGGGTAAGTTCACCTGGGGTGAGTTCACAGTGGGGTAACTTCACCTGGGGCAAGTTCACAGTGGGGTAACTTCACCTGGGGCAAGTTCACAGTGGGGTAACTTCACAATGGGGTAACTTCACCTGGGGCAAGTTCACAGTGGGGTAACTTCACAATGGGGTGACTTCACCTGGGGTGAGTTCACAGTGGGGTAAGTTCACCTGGGGTGAGTTCACAGTGGGGTAACTTAACCTGGGGCAAGTTCACAGTGGGGTAAGTTCACAATGGGGTGAGTTCACAGTGGGGTAACTTCACCTGGGGTGACTTCACAGTGGGGTAACTTAACCTGGGGCAAGTTCACAGTGGGGTAACTTCACAATGGGGTGAGTTCACAGTGGGGTGACTTAACCTGGGGTGAGTTCACAGTGGGGTAAGTTCACCTGGGGTGAGTTCACAGTGGGGTAACTTCACCTGGGGTGAGTTCACAGTGGGGTAACTTAACCTGGGGCAAGTTCACAGTGGGGTAACTTCACAATGGGGTGAGTTCACAGTGGGGTGACTTCACCTGGGGTGAGTTCACAGTGGGGTAAGTTCACCTGGGGTGAGTTCACAGTGGGGTAACTTCACCTGGGGTGACTTCACCTGGGGCGAGTTCACAGTGGGGTAAGTTCACCTGGGGTGAGTTCACAGTGGGGTAACTTCACCTGGGGTGAGTTCACAGTGGGGTAAGTTCACCTGGGGTGACTTCACCTGGGGTGAGTTCACAGTGGGGTAACTTCACCTGGGGTGACTTCACCTGGGGTGAGTTCACAGTGGGGTAACTTCACAATGGGGTGAGTTCACAGTGGGGTAACTTCACCTGGGGTGAGTTCACAGTGGGGTAACTTCACAATGGGGTGAGTTCACAGTGGGGTAACTTCACCTGGGGTGAGTTCACAGTGGGGTAACTTCACAATGGGGTGAGTTCACAGTGGGGTAACTTCACCTGGGGTGAGTTCACAGTGGGGTAACTTCACCTGGGGTGACTTCACCTGGGGTGAGTTCACAGTGGGGTAACTTCACCTGGGGTGACTTCACCTGGGGTGAGTTCACAGTGGGGTAACTTCACCTGGGGTGACTTCACCTGGGGTGAGTTCACAGTGGGGTAACTTCACCTGGGGTAACTTCACAATGGGGTGAGTTCACAGTGGGGTGACTTCACCTGGGGTGAGTTCACAGTGGGGTGACTTCACAGTGGGGTAACTTCACCTGGGCTGAGTTCACAGTGGGGTGACTTCACTATGAAGACACTGCTTATATGCAGCACTGTACTCTAACCTTTGACCTGTAGGACACTGGCCATCATGGTCATATTTACCACACGGTGCTTTACCTCCACACACAGCTGCCACGTCCAAATCTCTGACACATAAAACCCCTGTGATTTCTCCTCCCACAAGTTTCTTTCATTCCCACTCAAACACTTGAATTTCTTTCCTACCAGAACAGTCGGTTTGTCGGTTTGATCAAAGCGTCTCGTTGTTTGAATCACTAAACTCCGTCCTGAAGCAGTTTCACGTTCACGGTTTTGTGCTGTAAAGCTTCAGTTAACTTCAACAAGCTGCAGTTTTACCTTCAGCTCCTCTTTGTCTCGCTCTACTCTACTGTTACAATCAGAATCAGAATCAGAATCAGAATCACATCATCCACTGGCACCGTTTGGCTTTTTGGACTAAAACCTTTGTTTTTTCTGCATCTGTCTCCACCTCGCTCCCATCTTCTACGTCACTTCCTGCCACCGCGTGGCTCCACCCGCCTCCCCTCCAACACTCAAAACTAGCGCCCTTATGTTCTTTATTTATTTATTTGTATTTTATTTTATTTTATTTTATTTTATTTGTTTTTATATGTGCAGCTATTTCAAGATTTTCTGTAGCACCTGTTTGTTTAATCTCGGGACGCAGGTGTTGTGCCGGATTCAGCTCCCCTGCCGTGAAATGCACCCCCTTCGCGGGAACGCGCATTTGAACCTCGTCACCTTTAAACTCACATTTAACAGCACAGATACACAGTTTGCGCAGACAAAAATGTGCACAAATAAATATGATTCTATGTCAAGTGAACAGAATATGTTCATATTTACGAGCACTAATTGGCTGCTTTTGTTCAGTATGAACGAAGCGTCTCTATTTTCATGTTTATTTTATGACGTTTCTGTTATGTGGGCCGCTGAAGAGGAGGTACTGCTGGCCCACCACCACCAGAGGGCGCCCTGCTTGGAGTGCGGGCTCCAAGCACGAGAGGGCGCCGGACCCTGAAGAAGTGACAGCTGTCATTCATCCCCTGCACCAGCTGTCACTCGTTCATCATCATCATCACCATCTTAAAAGCCGGATCGTGACTCCACCTTCTCGCCGAGAAATCGACTACCGTGAGGTACTTTCTCTGCTGATTAACACGTTGTGTAGGATTCTGAACTTCTGTTGCAGCCGGTATCCTGTGGTGTTCACCCTTATCTGGAAGTGGCGTGGAGCGTGACGATGACAACCGCGCTACAGATAAGTGGTCACACTAGGAGCTGCACGAGTGTGTGATTCGGAGGTGGAGGTTCTCCTCCTGACTGTGCACAGACTGTAGACCACCGACTGTAAGGATTTACACTCATTCATCTTTTTCTGCTTTCTGCCAGCAGTACCAGGGTCGACAGCCGAAGACAGAGGTCACCTGGGGACTCGGGACTTGGCGGCTCCGGTGTTCTTCAGACCGTTGGTGGTGGAGGCCGTGTGGGACGCGGTCTCTCTCTCGTCGGGGTCTTCTATCTTCGAGCCTGCCCACACGTCACCTGGTGTTTATTGACTTTGCAATTTCTGTACATTTGGTTGTGTATTGTCACAACAGTAAATTGTTACCTTTTGGCTTACTCATTGTCCGTTCATTTGCGCCCCCTGTTGTGGGTCCGTGCTACGACACCTTCCCAACAGTTTCATCACACGATGGTGTTTGTTTTAGTGTTTATTTGTTTAAATGATTTTAATTTTATTCATTGACGTTATAAATGAATAAACAGCTTGAATCACTGTGGAACGTTTAAGGACTCTGTTGAAATTAGCGTCCAATCCTATATATATATATATATATATATATATACACACACACAACCCCTGGCAAAAATTATGGAATCACCGGCCTCGGAGGATGTTCATTCAGTTGTTTAATTTTGTAGAAAAAAAGCAGATCAGACATGACACAAAACTAAAGTCATTTCAAATGGCAACTTTCTGGCTTTAAGAAACACTATAAGAAATCAGGAAAATAATTGTGGCAGTCAGTAACAGTTACTTTTTTAGAGCAAGCAGAGGAAAAAAATATGGAATCACTCAATTCTGAGGAAAAAATTATGGAATAACCCTGTAAATTTTCATCCTCAAAACTACATTGACCCTATGTGTCTTTTTGCAAGGAATGTTTTCACAGTTTTTGCTCTATGGCAAGATGCATTATCATCTTGAAAAATGATTTCATCATCCCCAAACATCCTTTCAATTGTCCAAAATATCAACGTAAACTTGTGCATTTATTGATGATGTAATGACAGCCATCTCCCCAGTGCCTTTACCTGACATGCAGCCCCATATCATCAATGACTGTGGAAATTTACATGTTCTCTTCAGGCAGTCATCTTTATAAATCTCATTGGAACGGCACCAAACAAAGGTTCCAGCATCATCACCTTGCCCAATGCAGATTCGAGATTCATCACTGAATATGACTTTCATCCAGTCATCCACAGTCCTGTTTAGGTGTTAATGATGCCTTTCGTTTAGCTTTTCTGTATGTAAATCCCATTTCCTTTAGGTGGTTTCTTACAGTTCGGTCACAGACGTTGACTCCAGTTTCCTCCCATTCGTTCCTCATTTGTTTTGTTGTACATTTTTCAATTTTTGAGACATATTGCTTTAAGTTTTCTGTCTTGACGCTTTGATGTCTTCCTTGGTCTACCAGTATGTTTGCCTTTAACAACCTTCTCATGTTGTTTGTATTTGGTCCAGAGTTTAGACACAGCTGACTGTGAACAACCAACATCTTTTGCAGCATTGCATGATGATTTACTCTCTTTTAAGAGTTTGATAATCCTCTCCTTTGTTTCAATTGACATATCTCATGTTGGAGCCATGATTCATGTCAGTCCACTTGGTGCAACAGCTCTCCAAGGTGTGTTCACTCCTTTTTAGATGCAGACTAACAAGCAGATCTGATTTGATGCAGGTGTTAGTTTTGGGGATGAAAATTTACAGGGTGATTCCATAATGTTTTCCTCAGAATTGAGTGATTCCATATTTTTTTCCTCTGCTTGGTCTAAAAAAGTAACCGTTACTGACTGCCACAATCTTTTTTCTTGATTTCTTATAGTGTTTCTTAAAGCCAGAAAGTTGCCATTTGAAATGACTTTAGTTTTGTGTCATGTCTGTGATCTGCTTTTTTTCTACAAAATTAAACAACTGAATGAACATCCTCCGAGGCCGGTGATTCCATAATTTTTGCCAGGGGTTGTACAAACAACATGGGAAGGTTGTTAAAGGCAAACATACTGGTAGACCAAGGAAGACATCAAAGCGTCAAGACAGAAAACTTAAAGCAATATGTCTCAAAATATGAAAATGCACAACAAAACAAATGAGGAACGAATGGGAGGAAACTGGAGTCAATGTCTGTGACCGAAATTTACATATTCTCTTCAGGCAGTCATCTTTATAAATCTCATTGGAACGGCACCAAACAAAAGTTCCAGCATCATCACCTTGCCCAATGCAGATTTGAGATTCATCACTGAATATGACTTTCATCCAGTCATCCACAGTCCACGATTGCTTTTCCTTAGCCCATTGTAACCTTGTTTTTTCTGTTTAGGTGTTAATGATGGCTTTCGTTTAGCTTTTCTGTATGTAAATCCCATTTCCTTTAGGCGGTTTCTTACAGTTCGGTCACAGATGTTGACTCGTTTCCTCCCATTCCTTCCTCATTTGTTTTGTTGTGCATTTTCGATTTTTGAGACATATTGCTTTACGTTTTCTGTCTTGACGCTTTGATGTCTTCCTTGGTCTACCAGTATGTTTGCCTTTAACAACCTTCCCATGTTTGTATTTGGTCCAGAGTTTAGACACAGCTGACTGTGAACAACCAACATGTTTTGCAACATTGCGTGATGATTTACCCTCTTTTAAGAGTTTGATAATCCTCTCCTTTGTTTCAATTAACATCTCTCATGTTGGAGCCATGATTCATGTCAGTCCACTTGGTGCAACAGCTCTCCAAGGTGTGATCACTCCTTTTTAGATGCAGACTAACGAGCAGATCTGATTTGATGCAGGTGTTAGTTTTGGGGATGAAAATTTACAGGGTGATTCCATAATTTTTTCCTCAGAATTGAGTGATTCCATATTTTTTTCCTCTGCTTGGTCTAAAAAAGTAACCATTACTGACTGCCACAATCTTTTTTCTTGATTTCTTATAGTGTTTCTTAAAGCCAGAAAGTTGCCATTTGAAATGACTTTAGTTTTGTGTCATGTCTGTGATCTGCTTTTTTTCTACAAAATTAAACAACTGAATGAACATCCTCCGAGGCCGGTGATTCCATAATTTTTGCCAGGGGTTGTACAAACAACATGGGAAGGTTGTTAAAGGCAAACATACTGGTAGACCAAGGAAGACATCAAAGCGTCAAGACAGAAAACTTAAAGCAATATGTCTCAAAATATGAAAATGCACAACAAAACAAATGAACGAATGGGAGGAAACTGGAGTCAATGTCTGTGACCAAAATTTACATGTTCTCTTCAGGCAGTCATCTTTATAAATCTCATTGGAATGGCACCAAACAAAAGTTCCAGCATCATCACCTTGCCCAATGCAGATTTGAGATTCATCACTGAATATGACTTTCATCCAGTCATCCACAGTCCACGATTGCTTTTCCTTAGCCCATTGTAACCTTGTTTTTTCTGTTTAGGTGTTAATGATGGCTTTCGTTTAGCTTTTCTGTATGTAAATCCCATTTCCTTTAGGCGGTTTCTTACAGTTCGGTCACAGATGTTGACTCGTTTCTTCCCATTCCTTCCTCATTTGTTTTGTTGTGCATTTTCGATTTTTGAGACATATTGCTTTACGTTTTCTGTCTTGACGCTTTGATGTCTTCCTTGGTCTACCAGTATGTTTGCCTTTAACAACAGGAATTCATATTAAACCTCGATCCTACGCACGGGCGGTGTCAGAAGACAGCGGAGGGGAGGCCAGTGAGCAGGAGGCCAGCTCAGTGGAACAACAGGTGGCTGACTTCCTGCAATCTAAAGGTATTCAAATGGACTGTAATAACATTGAAGCGTGCCACCCCCTGCCCAGGAGAGAGGATGGAGACAAGCGAGCAGTTATAATGAGGTTTGTCAACAGAAAACATAAAATGGCATTGTTAAAACAGGGACGGAAACTCAAAGGAACAAACGTATTCATCAATGAACATCTGACCAAAAGAAACGCAGACATCGCCAGGAAAGCTCGTCTCTTAAAAAGCAGGGAAAAATTCAACAGACATGGACATCCAACTGCAAAACATTCATCAAACTGAACGGAACACCAGAACAAGCGAAGGTTATGGTAATTAGGAACATCAAGGAACTGGACAAATACGACCAATAAGGTATGAGGACACAAACACATCACAACACCATGACACAGACCAGAGGAACCTATTCATCTACTACATCATCTACATCTGGAGACAAGAAGGATATAACTCAAAGGATTGCTGATCATGGAAAAGTAGAACTGAGAACATTTAAATACACAGACCACAATGTAGCGGACTTGGAGCACGATATAGACCCGGACAATAATTTCTTCTCAAATATCAATGACAGTTGTTGCTATTATACAGATGAACAGTTTAATCGGATCATTAGAACAGATAACAAATTATCAATAATCCATTTCAACAGCAGAAGTCTATATGCAAACTTTAACAACATTAAAGAATATTTAAGTCAATTAAAAAAAAAATTTAACATAATTGCTATATCAGAAACATGGATCAATGAAGATAAAGGAATGGATTTTGAACTGGATGGATATGAATTTAACTATGTAAACAGAAAGAATAAGAGTGGAGGAGGAGTGGCTGTGTATGTGGATAAGAACATGGATTATAAAATAGTAGACAATATGACAACTGTGATTGATAACTTATTAGAATGTATATGTTATGTGCAGACACAGGTTGAGGAGCGGACCAACGTCTGACCGAACCCAGCGCTAAATAACCAGAAAGCGGTTCCACAAACAAAACGATTTTATTTCCCCTCCAGTGCAATAATTAGTGTACAACATAAATATTTGGTTTGTCTGGCGGAGTGAAGGACGGCGCGCTCTCCAGCGCCCAAAAGGATCAAAGCCTCGGCGTTTCTGTACTCAGATTCACCACCAAACACCCCCCAGGTGGACACGACAAACTGACTCTGTGAAGGACGGAAAAGGTGAGGTAAGTTAACAGAGCTACAACAAATATCTTTCAGAGGCACACACTATCAGCAACACATTCAGGTCTGAATTTAAGCTTTATGTAAATGAGCAGCTTCTCACAACAGGTGGAGGATCATCATTCTGTACGCCACGACAGTGAGAAGCAAACTGCACAATTCTCATCAATGTTCAAATATACTGTGTAACAAAATGCCAAATTACTATTAACGATCATTCAGACAATAATCACCTCTGATGTGTGCTGACAGCATGTGTCCCTCACCCGTCCTCCTTCACAGGCACGATGTGTCAAACCCTGGCGCGGTTCTCAGCGTCTCACAAACGAACGTCACAAGGTTGAGTTCCCGGCAATTCTGCTTGAACCACTCATGGCTTAAATGCAGAACGCCATCTCATTATCTGCTTCAGCTGAAAGTCTTTAAGTTTACACGTGAGCATCATCCACAGGTGCTGCGAGTCAGTAGGCCTGCACGTGAACATCCTCCACAGGTGCAGCTAATAATGCTTATGAGGGTGAAGGACTCTTCTGCCAGCACCGTCTCCACAGACAAAAAACAGTTTGCATACCACCTGGAGAGCAAAGAAAAGAAAACAGCACAAAAACATCCAGCCAAACCCCCCAACACACAACAGTATAACTATTGTGAAGAAAAAAGCAAAAATGTATTAGTCAGCTGTATATATAGAGCACCAGGATCTAGTATTGAAACATTCACTGACTGTATGGGAAAAATGTTCTCAAAAACTAATCAAAAAACTGTGTTCATTTGTGGTGACTTAAATATTGATCTGCTCAATCCAAATAAGCATAAAATAACAGATGAATTTATCAGTATAATGTACAGTATGAGTTTATATCCAAAAATCACCAGGCCAAGCAGAATTACATCCCATAGTGCCACCTTAATTGATAATATATTCAGCAATGATATTGAGAATAACACTGTGAGTGGATTATTAATCAATGACATTAGTGATCATCTACCAGTTTTCATCGTTTATAATAGAAACCATCGGCGGAATCAGCCAGAGGAGAAAATAAAATACAGGCGAGTGCGGACAGAGGAAAACATGAACACACTAAAGAAGGATTTACAGGAGCAAAACTGGGAAAAGGTATACAGTGAAAGTGATGTTGATAGTGCATATGAAACTTTTTTACAAATATTTACATCATTATATGATAAAAATTGTCCAATTAAACAAGACTACAGAAAACAAAAAATCCAAGCTCGACCATGGATGACGAAAGGGTTACGAAATGCATGTAATAAGAAAAATACACTGTATAGAGAATTCATAAAACTAAAGACTAAAGAGGCAGAAAATAGATATAAGAAATACAAAAATAGATTAACTAATATTATACGGGTATGTAGGAAGGAATATTATAGTAACATATTATATAATAACAAAAACAATATTAAAGGAATATGGGATATATTAAATAGCATTATCAAAAATGGTAATAAAAAACAGAGTTACCCTCAGTATTTCATTGATAATAATGTCAAGAAGGAAAATAAGGATGAGGTAGTCAACGGTTTTAATAATTTTTTTGTAAATATTGGACCAAGCTTGGCAAAAAAAATTCTCGATTCCCAACCTGATGATTGGGATAATAATCTCATAGAAAGAAATCCCTGTTCAATGTTCCTCACAGCAGTGGATGGAAAAGAAATTACAGACATTGTGAATAACTGTAAATATAAAACATCTACCGATTTAAATGAAATTGATATGGTGGTGGTAAAACAGGTCATTGAATGGATTGTAGAACCATTAACATACATCTGTAACTTATCATTTCAAACCGGTAAATTTCCCAATCAAATGAAAATAGCTAAGGTTGTGCCGCTGTATAAGACTGGGGATAGACACCACTTCACAAATTATAGACCTGTTTCTTTGCTTCCACAATTTTCCAAATTATTAGAAAAGTTATTCAATAATAGATTAGACAAATTCATAAATAAACATAAATTACTTACTGATAGTCAATATGGATTCAGAGCACATAGTTCAACATCACTTGCATTAATAGAATCAGTTGAGGAGATTACAAACGCCATAGACCACAAATTACATTCAGTTGGAATATTTATAGACCTTAAAAAGGCTTTTGATACAATCAATCATGACATATTAATCAATAAACTTGAACAGTATGGGATTAGGGGGTTGGTGTTGCACTGGGTGAGAAGCTACTTAAGTAACAGGAAACAGTTTGTGAAGTTGGGGGAATATACATCATCATGCTTGGACAATGCTTGTGGCGTCCCACAGGGGTCAGTATTGGGTCCAAAACTGTTTCTAATTTATATAAATGATATTGTCAATGTTTCCAAAATATTAAAATTAGTATTATTTGCAGATGACACAAGCATTTTTTTGTTCAGGGGGGGATTTGCAGGAGTTACCGAGGAGGATCAGTATAGAAATGGGAAAATTGAAAATATGGTTTGACAGAAACAAATTATCATTAAACTTAAGTAAAACAAAATACATGTTATTTGGCTATTGTAATACAGACATACAGGTTCAGTTACAAGTCGAGGGGGTAGATAGTGAAAGGGTACATGAAAATAAGTTTCTGGGGGTGATAATAGATGATAAGATAAACTGGAAGACTCATATAAAACATATACAAAGTAAACTGTCAAGAAGCATTTCAGTTCTAAACAAAGCGAAACATATTCTGGACCACAACTCACTCCGCATTCTTTACTGCTCACTGGTTTTACCATATTTACAGTACTGTGCAGAGGTATGGGGTAATACTTATAAAGGTACAACACAATCACTATCAGTAATGCAGAAAAGAGCTATAAGAATTATTCATAATACTGGCTATAGAGATCATACAAATCCACTATTTTTACAATCCAAATTCTTAAAATTCACAGACTTGGTTCATTTTCAAACAGTACAAATCGTGTATAAAGCAATAAACAATTTACTTCCAGCAAATATTAAAAATATGATTTTTAACAGATCAGGGGATTACAGTCTGAGGGGGAAATTTAATTTAAAGCATCAGTGGGCACGAACAACATTAAAAGGTTTCTGTATTTCTGTCTGTGGGGTGAGGATGTGGAACAGATTGGGAGTGGGGCTCAAGCAATGTCCAAGCATGAACCAGTTCAAACAGCGGTACAAAAATATGTTTTTTTCTAGGTATAGGGAGGAGGAAGGGTAATGAGGGTTAGGGTGTTTTTGTTTTTTGCTTCGGCTTGTAAATATATAGTATTTTGTATGTAAGTAGGTATGTGTAGGTGTATATTTATGTTTGTGTATATATGTGTATATATATATATATATATATATATATATATATATATATATATATATATATATATATATATATATATATATATATATATATATTTTTTTTTTTTTTTTTTTATTTTTTTTTTTTTTTTTTTCGGACATGTTGGGTACACAGTAGGAACTTTTTTTTGTTGTTGTCTTCACTGATCTATCTTGTATTTGTTGTTGTATCAAATGTTCGAAATAAACAGTTTTCATTCATTCATTATTATTATTATTATAAAAAATGTACACAAAACAATGGTTATCATTCCATGTAATTTAATTTCCAAATACAACACAAAAGTGAAAAGAACATGTATTTTTGGAAGTGTGTGAAATATATTTTCTGTCTAACTAGTTACTTATGGAAATAGATTTATTGGAAGGGAAGGGGAGAGCAGTGGCGGTTCTTCAATTAATTACTCCCTGGGCGAGACCCTTTTCGAGCCCAACACCCCCCCCCCCCCAAAAAAAACCACAACATTTTGCACAAACAGCCATTTTTTTTTATTATTTTAATATTATTATTACATTATATTATGCTTTATTAATCTGTCTTTCAGGGAGGAACAATTTGCTCTTTATTAATTTGCATATTTGTCTCAACATTTAGCAAAATATGTAACTTGATATTTGTAAATATTTGGCTAAATGTGTAAATACTTTGCATTTAGTAATCTGAAAAAGGTTTAGGTTTGACAGAAATGTGACACTGTGGTGTTTGTCCTTTTTTTCCCTAGTTTTTGGTCTTCATCTGTGGGTCAAAAGAAAATTAAATTAAACTAAATGTTACCAGCATTCCCATGTCAATGAAATCAAATGCGATTCTTTTCTCTATTAAATAAACCAGTTAATGATGAAGATAAGCCTCATTTTAAATGTCATTTTTTTTAGTATTAGTATTATCATTATTATTACTATTTTGTCAGTGTCTCTGGCCTCCTCTGTCAAATTGACCATGGATTTTAGCATCCTTAAAGTATATAAAACATAAAAAGTAGGTGTCATGGAGGTTATTTTTTAGGGGGGTGCATTTTACAGCAAGCCAGTCTGCCACGAAATTCACCCCCTCCTGTCTCCCCACTGGAAGGTGTCACGTTGATGAAATTTGCTGTATCTATCAGTATCTGTTCTATGCACTTACACATGTGGTGATAACAATTTCACTCCAGGCATCGCTGGACTGATAGTATTTCACACCGGGCATTTGCCCGCTGGCCTGATGGCCTACTGGTCTGCGGATTTTTTATTTATTTATTTTTTTTAACAAAGTAAAGCGAGCTGTGAGCTTTTCATCTTTTTTTTTTACAAAGTAAAGCAAGCTATGAGCTTTTCATCTTTTTTTTTACAAAGTGAGCTGTGAGCTTTTCATCCGCTTTTTTTTTTTTTTTTTACAAAGTAAAGCAAGCTGTGAGCTTTTCATCCGTGTTTTTTTTTTTTACAAAGTAAAGCAAGCTGTGAGTTTTCATCTTTTTTTTTTTTACAAAGTAAAGCGAGATGTGAGCTTTCATCTTTTTTTTTACGAAGTAAAGTGAGCTGTGAGCTTTTCATCCGTGTTTTTTTTTACAAAGTAAAGCAAGCTGTGAGCTTTTCATCTTTTTTTTTACAAAGTAAAGTGAGCTGTGAGCTTTTCATCCGTGTTTTTTTTTACAAAGTAAAGCAAGCTGTGAGCTTTTCATCTTCTTTTTTTTACAAAGTAAAGCAAGCTATGAGCTTTTCATCTTTTTTTTTACAAAGTGAGCTGTGAGCTTTTCATCCGCTTTTTTTTTTTTTTTTTTACAAAGTAAAGCAAGCTGTGAGCTTTTCATCTTTTTTTTTTACAAAGTAAAGCGAGATGTGAGCTTTTCATCCGTGGTTTTTTTTTTTTTTACAAAGTAAAGCAAGCTGTGAGTTTTCATCTTTTTTTTTTACAAAGTAAAGCGAGATGTGAGCTTTCATCTTTTTTTTACGAAGTAAAGTGAGCTGTGAGCTTTTCATCCGTGTTTTTTTTACAAAGTAAAGCAAGCTGTGAGCTTTTCATCTTTTTTTTTTACAAAGTAAAGTGAGCTGTGAGCTTTTCATCCGTGTTTTTTTTTTACAAAGTAAAGCAAGCTGTGAGCTTTTCATCTCTTTTTTTTTTTGAAAAGTGAGCTGTGAGCTTTTCATCTGCGGTTTTTTTTTTTTTTACAAAATAAAGCAAGCTGTGAGCTTTTCATCTTTTTTTTTTTACAAAGTAAAGTGAGCTGTGAGCTTTTCATCCGCGTTTTTTTTTTACAAAGTAAAGCAAGCTGTGAGCTTTTCATCTTTTTTTTACAAAGTAAAGCGAGATGTGAGCTTTTCATCCGTGTTTTTTTTTTTTTTACAAAGTAAAGCAAGCTGTGAGTTTTCATCTTTTTTTTGTACAAAGTAAAGCGAGATGTGAGCTTTCATCTTTTTTTTTTACAAAGTAAAGTGAGCTGTGAGCTTTTCATCTGCGTTTTTTTACAAAGTAAAGCGAGCTGTGAGCATTTCATCTTTTTTTTTACAAAGTAAAGTGAGCTGTGAGCTTTTCATCTTTTTTTACAAAGTAAAGCGAGATGTGAGCTTTTCATCCGTGGTTTTTTTTTTTTTTTTTTTACAAAGTAAAGCAAGCTGTGAGTTTTCATCTTTTTTTTTTACAAAGTAAAGCGAGATGTGAGCTTTCATCTTTTTTTACAAAGTAAAGTGAGCTGTGAGCTTTTCATCTTTCTTTTTTTTTACAAAGTAAAGTGAGCTGTGAGCTTTTCATCTTTTTTTAACAAAGTAAAGCGAGCTGTGAGCTTTTCATCTTTTTTTTACAAAGTAAAGCGAGCTGAGAGCGTTTCATCTTTTTTTTTACAAAGTAAAGTGAGCTGTGAGCTTTTCATCTTTCTTTTTTTTTACAAAGTAAAGTGAGCTGTGAGCTTTTCATCTTTTTTTTAACAAAGTAAAGCGAGCTGTGAGCTTTTCATCTTTTTTTACAAAGTTAAGTGAGCTGTGAGCTTTTCATCTTTTTTTTACAAAGTAAAGTGAGCTGTGAGCTTTTCATCTTTTTTTTTACAAAGTAAAGCGAGCTGAGAGCGTTTCATCTTTTTTTTTACAAAGTAAAGTGAGCTGTGAGCTTTTCATCTTTCTTTTTTTTTACAAAGTAAAGTGAGCTGTGAGCTTTTCATCTTTTTTTTAACAAAGTAAAGCGAGCTGTGAGCTTTTCATCTTTTTTTTACAAAGTTAAGTGAGCTGTGAGCTTTTCATCTTTTTTTTTTACAAAGTAAAGTGAGCTGTGAGCTTTTCATCTTTTTTTTACAAAGTAAAGCGAGCTGAGAGCGTTTCATCTTTTTTTTTACAAAGTAAAGTGAGCTGTGAGCTTTTCATCTTTTTTTACAAAGTAAAGCGAGCTGTGAGCTTTTCATCCGCGTTTTTTTTTTTTTGTAGCAGCTACGACTCCTCCTCACCTCTTAAAGCGCGGTGACAACAGCACACCTGCACTGAGCTTTACAAAGGCATTTTTATGCTTTTTTCCTCCTTTATTTAGAATTCTGAGCTGAGCCGCTCCGTATCTGCTCGTTAAAAACAGCTGATCCTCCGCGACGCGTCAACAACTAACACTATTTTCCACTCAAATGCACCTAAACTCTCTTTCTGAGGACCACATGATGTGAAAACGCAATAAAACTTTCTGACCTGTAAATCTGGTCATGTTTTCTGCATAAATAAATGTTATCCATTCTTTGTGCTCAAACGCCAAAGCAGGGGCGAATCCAAATGGAATGGGGGCGTGGGGCAGGGATGTGCCCCCCACAACACCCCTAGATTAAAGGTCCAGTTTTGAAGCCTTTTTTTACTACAACTACTAATACTACTTAAAATAATAATAATTTCGACAAGTAAAATGTTTAGAGAAAATTTAAATGTTAGAAAAATGTTAGAAAGAATTTAATAGTTACATTTATTAATAATGTAGGTTAGAAATTACAAGTTTTACTGTTACAGTGCTGTCAACAGTTAAATATGAGGTCAAGAAAGAGGTCTTTATTTTACTTTTTATAAAACAAGTATATATTTTCATTGAAGTCAAGTTTGGGTGACTATAAAGTGACGGCCATGACGGTAAGTGAAGGTTAACTTCAGCTATTAATTGATGAACAGCAACCTAACTTGTTCATAAATCAGACATCTGTGTGTGAGAGAGACATTCTGATCTTCTGGTCCGAAGTAAAGTGCTGTCTAACTGGGTCACTCAGATATGAATTAAGGTTGGATATTATTTTCGTTCGTGCTAACTCTGCCAGTTACGTAACCTAGCCTAGCAATGTAACCTGTGCAAATGGTGTGCATGGCTAGCTACCATGCTGTCACCGCCAGGTTGTTTCTTTATTCTTTATTTGTGTGATGGTCGTGCGTCGGTCATACAAAGTATGCTGTTTTGCACAGTCTGCGGTGCGGTGGCGTGGTATAACGGCGTCCCTGTCTAAAATGTATTTTCCCAAGTCCTGGCATAATTTCACATACCTAACATTTTACTTTAAATTGAGAGTCATTCTCTAAGTCAGTGTTTCTCAACCTTTTTTGAGTCGCGGCACCCTTTTTGTATTTACAAAATCCTGCGGCACACCACCAACTAAAATAATATTATAATGCTATTACCTCTGGTTTTGCGCAAAACCCAATTATCGCAATAGAAAATCGATACAGAAAACATCGCATTTCGAAAATCCTCAAGCATTTTGCGCTCTGATCTCAAGTAGGGCTGTCACGATTAGAAATTTCTGGAGACGATTAATTGTCAGACAAATAATTACGATTGACGAATATATTGTCTATTTTTTTTTCTTTTTCCCCTTCTTTATATTCTACTATTGTAGTATAATTACACAACTCTGGAAGAACGTTTGGCTTCTGTGAAACTGGGAATGGTGCAACATTTTTATTTTATCTTCATTTTACATACAGTCCCAACTTTTTCTGATTTGTGGTTGTTTCTGTTGCATTTCTGAAATTGTTTCTCCTCATCAGTCACGTTTTGTGCTTAAACACTACATTAAGCTCAAGACTGAACAAATAAATACCTTTGGAAAATAACAGCTGTTAAAGTTCAGAGTTCTCACCTGCTTTTTGTGATCTGTGCGTCTGAACATTTTTTTTTGTGTATCTCAGTTCATTCATATATTCTCATTTTTTAAATATGTTTTTAAAGATATTTAACCGTTTATTTCATCTCATGATCTCATAAATTCAGCATACGACGCGCACATGGTGTGAACAGGACGGTAACAGCAGAATCACACCTTTAGAGAAAGTTCAGAGAGAAGTAAAAGCTTCACGTTTCCGTTTTGTTAACATGTTCACTCCATTTAAAATCCTCTCTGCTCCGCGCTTGCTGCGCACTGAACGTGTCGCGCCTGCATTCAGGAATCTCCCTCACCCACCCCCTCCCCTCCCTCACCCACCCCCTCCCTCACTCACCCCCTCCCTCACCCACCCCCTCCCTCACTCACCACCTCCCCTCCCTCACCCACCCCCTCCCTCACTCACCCCCTCCCTCACTCACCCCCTCCCTCACCCACCCCCTCCCTCACTCCCCTCTAGTGCAATAATTAGTGTACAACATAAATATTTAGTTTGTCTGGTGGAGTGAAGGACGGCGCGCTCTCCAGCGCCCAAAAGGATCAAAGCCTCGGCGTTTCTGGACTCAGATTCACCGCCAAACACCCCCCAGGTGGACACGACAAACTGACTCTGTGAAGGATGGAGAAGGTGAGGTAAGTCAACAGAGCTACAGCAAATATCTTTCAGAGGCACACACTAGCTAATAATGCTGATGAGGGTGAAGGACTCTTCTGCCAGCACCTTCTCCACAGACAAAAAACAGTTTGCAAACCACCTGGAGAGCAAAGAAAAGAAAACAACACAAAAACATCCAGCCAAACCCCCCAACACACAACAGTACCCCCCCATCAACGGGAAGCCTCCCGGCGACCGAACAGACCAGGCCCGAGAACAACACCTCCCTCCGGGGTCCATGACAGAAAGCAAACGGCAGGACAGGGCACCGCGGCTGGAAGGCCGGCTGGCATCAACAAAAACCCCAAACAAGTCCCATATACAACCCAACATAGAAGAAAAACACAAAACCCACCCAAACCCTCCCCAGGGGGCCGTCCCATCCAACCCCGGGAAGAAAAGAAAAACTCCCAAATGCAATAACCCAACACAGCCCCAACAACACAATACAAACATAAATTCACAAAGAAAAATAACAAACAACCCCCCCCCCAGAACGATATGCAGAGCCCCCCCGAAGACCTTTACCGCCAGTTCCAGGAGAGAACAACCAAAACCGGAATCTTACAGAGGTCCCCAGGTTTACTCGGAGGAACAGCGCCCCCCAGAGGACCGTACCATCAACCCCAGGAGGTACCCTCCCCACAACCCAGGAACCCCAGACCCGGCCACACTTGGTTAATCGGCCCCACAATCAATTCCCCCCCAGAGGACCGTCCCATCGACCCTGGAGGCGGAACCTGGAAGGAAACATAACAACACAAAAATCCAACCCCCGGCGGACTTCATTAAAACACCCCGGGGGCAAAATAAAACAACTGTCAAACCCTGTTACCCCCCCCCCCCCCAGCACCCCGAAAGACCCCAGATCACTCCCAGAGACTATCGTTAGCCCAATTTTGGCGAACGGTACAAAACTACTAAGCTGGGGAAGGAAACAGGAAAAACTAACCCAGTCCCATCCCCGAAGCGCAGCGGAAAACCGGAAAGACGTCCGGTGCCCCAACCCGACCACACCACCAGCCTATCGGGAGGGGTGGAACTACCGAAATGGCGAATGGCAACAGATCGGCCCACCACTCCGACTGAGGTATGTTCCCGCTGCACCACACCCCGGTAACACCAATGACGAATGGTCAAAGGCCCACCGGGGCTGGAGAGGAACCGGGCCCTAACCAAACCCCAAAAAATGCCCCTGACAACTCCCCCCAGGTGCAGAGGTCTTCTGAGAAATGCTCAGCGTGACCAACCTGCACCACCCCACAACCCAAAAGACAAAACGGTCTCAGAGCAATGTGAGGTTGGGGTTAGGGAAGCAGGGAAATAAAAAACAACAAAACAAAACGACCAAATCCTCAAACAGAAAATACCTAAGTCCAAATAATGAAAACAAACGATTACCTGAGTCCAGCCGAGCTCCGAACTGCCAGTCGTTCACTCCTCCGGAACCGCCTCTAAATCCCCAAACAATTTATAACCCCTTACAAAAAAAAACAAAAATAGCCCAAATAACTAAACAACCAAAGGGTTTTTTTTTTTTTTGTGTGTGTCCATTTCTATGCCTGTCCCAGAACACCTGGAGATACGTCATCACTATCTTTCTTGACGCTTATGTGACCGGGGCAATATGGCGGCTTCAGCTCGTCCGAGCTGCATGGGCTCATCTGCAAGAGGAGCCAGTGGTCCTGTTGGAGGAGTCTCAGTGGGGCGAAGAAGAGGCAGCCCAGATCTGTGTCGGGGAAAGCCCCGAGACGAAAAAACCCGCTCTGATGTCCGTCCTCTCTCGCGTCCACGCTCCTTTATCCGATCATCTAGACGAATAACCAAAGATATTAGTTCATCTAAATCTTTTGGTTCGTCACGGACTGCTAGCTCGTCTTTTAATGGATCGTTTAAACCATCTACAAACACTCCTCTTAAAGCTGCGGCATTCCAACCGGACTGAGCAGAAAAAATTCGGAAATCCACGGAATAATCCGCCGCACTCCACCTCCCCTGCCTGAGATTCAGCAACCGTTGGGCAACGGTATTTGTTTTCACCGGATGGTCAAAAACCAAGCGGAACTCCCGAGAGAAATCCTTAAAGGATTCTAACAATGGAGAGTTATTACTCCACAACGCAGTGACCCAAGCTAAAGCGTCACCTCAGAGCAAATTTGTCACATATGAGACACGACTACCATCAGAAGAGAAGGAAGCCGGTCGCTGAGCAAAAACCAGAGAACACTGCATCAAAAACGGAGCACAAGCTTCAACGTTTCCCGCATAAGGCTCCGGATGACAAATGATTGGTTCGGAAGCCGAATCTCTGGGTGACGGAGTTATCTGCACCGGTATCGATGGTGCCGCAGCTGGAGCAGCAGGAAGCGGAACGGCTTGCGCTGCAAGCTCCGTAACGCAGGCATCTGTTTGTTTAATTTGGTTTGCGAGATGCTGTAATTGCTCCCATATTTTCTCCAAGTGTTCTTGAACTCTTTCGGGAAACGGAACCGCTTCTGCCACTGGGTCCATTTTGGAATGGCCGGGAACTACTGTTATGTGCAGACACAGGTTGAGGAGCGGACCAACGTCTGACCGAACCCAGCGCTAAATAACCAGAAAGCGGTTCCACAAACAAAACGATTTTATTTCCCCTCTAGTGCAATAATTAGTGTACAACATAAATATTTAGTTTGTCTGGTGGAGTGAATGACGGCGCGCTCTCCAGCGCCCAAAAGGATCGAAGCCTCAGCGTTTCTGGACTCAGATTCACCGCCAAACACCCCCCAGGTGGACACGACAAACTGACTCTGTGAAGGATGGAGAAGGTGAGGTAAGTCAACAGAGCTACAGCAAATATCTTTCAGAGGCACACACTATCAGCAACACATTCAGGTCTGAATTTAAGCTTTATGTAAATGAGCAGCTTCTCACAACAGGTGGAGGATCATCAGTCCATACGCCACGGCAGTGAGAAGCAAACTGCACAATTCTCATCAATGTTCAAATATACTGCGTAACAAAATGCCAAATTACTATTAACGATCATTCAGACGATAATCACCTCTGATGTGTGCTGACAGCATGTGTCCCTCACCCGTCCTCCTTCACAGGCACGATGTGTCAAACCCTGGCGCGGTTCTCAGCGTCTCACAAACGAACGTCACAAGGTCGAGTTCCCGGCAATTCTGCTTGAACCACTCATGGCTTAAATGCAGAACGCCATCTAATTATCTGCTTCAGCTGAAAGTCTTTAAGTTTACACTTGAGCATCATCCACAGGTGCTGCGAGTCAGTAGGCCTGCACGTGAACATCCTCCACAGGTGCAGCTAATAATGCTGATGAGGGTGAAGGACTCTTCTGCCAGCACCTTCTCCACAGACAAAAAACAGTTTGCATACCACCTGGAGAGCAAAGAAAAGAAAACAACACAAAAACATCCAGCCAAACCCCCCAACACACAACATGATGGTATCTCTTGTGTTCAAAAGTAGCACGGCATGTTTTGGAAACATTTAATCGATTGTTAGTGATTGTTAGTTTTTCATTTTATTGATAATATATATAGATTTTAATATTCTTTATACTGGGTTAATTGCAACTGCAATTTTTTTTTAGGTTTTCATATAATGGCTTAAATACTTATTTTAATATTGTGTTTCTTATGTTTGCAGTGGTATTATAATATAACAAGACAGTTTATTTAACTTTTTTTATGCTAACACGCTGATTTGTAATCAATTCAATAATTCAATTTTTTTTTATATAGCGCCAAATCACAACAAACAGTTGCCCCAAGGCGCTTTATATTGTAAGGCAAGGCCATACAATAATTATGTAAAACCCCAACGGTCAAAACGACCCCCTGTGAGCAAGCACTTGGCAACAGTGCTTCCCTTGGGCAGTATTATTAGACGGTATTGCTTAAATTTTCATTGTTACGCAGATGATACCCAGCTTTATCTATCCATGAAGCCAGAGGATACGCACCAATTAGCTAAACTGCAGGATTGTCTTACAGACATAAAGACATGGATGACCTCTAATTTCCTGCTTTTAAACTCAGATAAAACTGAAGTTATTGTACTTGGCCCCACAAATCTTAGAAGCATGGTGTCTAACCAGATCGTTACTCTGGATGGCATTTCCCTGATCTCTAGTAATACTGTGAGAAATCTTGGAGTCATTTTTGATCAGGATATGTCATTCAAAGCGCATATTAAACAAATATGTAGGACTGCCTTTTTGCATTTACGCAATATCTCTAAAATCAGAAAGGTCTTGTCTCAGAGTGATGCTGAAAAACTAATTCATGCATTTGTTTCCTCTAGGCTGGACTATTGTAATTCATTATTATCAGGTTGTCCTAAAAGTTCCCTAAAAAGCCTTCAGTTGGTTCAGAATGCTGCAGCTAGAGTACTGACGGGGACTAGCAGGAGAGAGCATATCTCACCCGTGTTGGCCTCCCTTCATTGGCTTCCTGTTAATGCTAGAATAGAATTTAAAATTCTTCTTCTTACTTATAAGGTTTTGAATAATCAGGTCCCATCTTATCTTAGGGACCTCATAGTACCATATTACCCCATTAGAGCGCTTCGCTCTCAGACTGCGGGCTTACTTGTAGTTCCTAGGGTTTGTAAGAGTAGAATGGGAGGCAGAGCCTTCAGCTTTCAGGCTCCTCTCCTGTGGAACCAGCTCCCAATTCAGATCAGGGAGACAGATACCCTCTCTACTTTTAAGATTAGGCTTAAAACTTTCCTTTTCGCTAAGGCTTATAGTTAGGGCTGGATCGGGTGACCCTGGACCATCCCTTGGTTATGTTGCTTTAGACGTAGACTGTGTTTCATAATTATTGTATGGCCTTGCCTTGCAATGTGGAGCGCCTTGGGGCAACTGTTTGTTGTGATTTGGCGCTATACAAGAAAAAAGTTGATTGAAGTTGATTGAACAGTGGGATGGAAAAACTCCCTTTTAACAGGAAGAAACCTCCAGCAGAACCAGGCTCAGGGAGGGGCAGTCTTCTGATGGGACTGGTTGGGGCTGAGGGAGAGAACCAGGAAAAAGACATGCTGTGGAGGGGAGCAGAGATCGATCACTAATGATTAAATGCAGAGTGGTGCATACAGAGCAAAAAGAGAAACACTCAGTGCATCATGGGAACCCCCCAGCAGTCTAAGTCTATAGCAGCATAACTAAGGGATGGTTCAGGGTCACCTGATCCAGCCCTAACTATAAGCTTTTGCAAAAAGGAAAGTATTAAGCCTAATCTTAAAAGTAGAGAGGGTGTCTGTCTCCCTGATCTGAATTGGGAGCTGGTTCCACAGGAGAGGAGCCTGAAAGCTGAAGGCTCTGCCTCCCATTCTACTCTTACAAACCCTAGGAACTACAAGTAAGCCTGCAGTCTGAGAGCGAAGCGCTCTGTTGGGGTGATATGGTACTACGAGGTCCCTAAGATAAGATGGGACCTGATTATTCAAAACCTTATAAGTAAGAAGAAGAATTTTAAATTCTATTCTAGAATTAACAGGAAGCCAATGAAGAGAGGCCAATATGGGTGAGATATGCTCTCTCCTTCTAGTCCGCGTCAGTACTCTAGCTGCAGCATTTTGAATTAACTGAAGGCTTTTTAGGGAACTTTTAGGACAACCTGATAATAATGAATTACAATAGTCCAGCCTAGAGGAAATAAATGCATGAATTAGTTTTTCAGCATCACTCTGAGACAAGACCTTTCTGATTTTAGAGATATTGCATAAATGCAAAAAAGCAGTCCTACATATTTGTTTAATATGCGCTTTGAATGACATATCCTGATCAAAAATGACTCCACGATTTCTCACAGTATTACTTCTAAGATTTGTGGGGCCAAGTACAATAACTTCAGTTTTATCTGAGTTTAAAAGCAGGAAATTAGAGGTCATCCATGTCTTTATGTCTGTAAGACAATCCTGCAGTTTAGCTAATTGGTGTGTGTCCTCTGGCTTCATGGATAGATAAAGCTGGGTATCATCTGTGTAACAATGAAAATTTAAGCAATACCGTCTAATGATACTGCCTAAGGGAAGCATGTATAAAGTGAATAAAATTGGTCCTAGCACAGAACCTTGTGGAACTCCATAATTAACTTTAGTCTGTGAAGAAGACTCCCCATTTACATGAACAAATTGTAATCTATTAGACAAATATGATTCAAACCACCGCAGCGCAGTGCCTTTAATACCTATGGCATGCTGTAATCTCTGTAATAAAATTTTATGGTCAACAGTATCAAAAGCAGCACTGAGGTCTAACAGAACAAGCACAGAGATGAGTCCACTGTCCGAGGCCATAAGAAGATCATTTGTAACCTTCACTAATGCTGTTTCTGTACTATGATGAATTCTAAAACCTGACTGAAACTCTTCAAATAGACCATTCCTCTGCAGATGATCAGTTAGCTATTTTACAACTACCCTTTCAAGAATTTTTGAGAGAAAAGGAAGGTTGGAGATTGGCCTATAATTAGCTAAGATAGCTGGGTCAAGTGATGGCTTTTTAAGTAATGGTTTAATTACTGCCACCTTAAAAGCCTGTGGTACATAGCCAACTAACAAAGATAGATTGATCATATTTAAGATCGAAGCATTAAATAATGGTAGGGCTTCCTTGAGCAGCCTGGTAGGAATGGGGTCTAATAAACATGTTGATGGTTTGGATGAAGTAACTAATGAAAATAACTCAGACAGAACAATCGGAGAGAAAGAGTCTAACCAAATACCGGCATCACTGAAAGCAGCCAAAGATAACGATACGTCTTTGGGATGGTTATGAGTAATTTTTTCTCTAATAGTTAAAATGTTGTTAGCAAAGAAAGTCATGAAGTCATTACTAGTTAAAGTTAATGGAATACTCAGCTCAATAGAGCTCTGACTCTTTGTCAGCCTGGCTACAGTGCTGAAAAGAAACCTGGGGTTGTTCTTATTTTCTTCAATTAGTGATGAGTAGAAAGATGTCCTAGCTTTACGGAGGGCTTTTTTATAGAGCAACAAACTCTTTTTCCAGGCTAAGTGAAGATCTTCTAAATTAGTGAGACGCCATTTCCTCTCCAACCTACGGGTTATCTGCTTTAAGCTACGAGTTTGTGAGTTATACCACGGAGTCAGGCACTTCTGATTTAAAGCTCTCTTTTTCAGAGGAGCTACAGAATCCAAAGTTGTCTTCAATGAGGATGTAAAACTATTGACGAGATACTCTATCTCACTTACAGAGTTTAGGTAGCTACTCTGCACTGTGTTGGTATATGGCATTAGAGAACATAAAGAAGGAATCATATCCTTAAACCTAGTTACAGCGCTTTCTGAAAGACTTCTAGTGTAATGAAACTTATTCCCCACTGCTGGGTAGTCCATCAGAGTAAATGTAAATGTTATTAAGAAATGATCAGACAGAAGGGAGTTTTCAGGGAATACTGTTAAGTCTTCTATTTCCATACCATAAGTCAGAACAAGATCTAAGATATGATTAAAGTGGTGGGTGGACTCATTTACATTTTGAGCAAAGCCAATAGAGTCTAATAATAGATTAAATGCAGTGTTAAGGCTGTCATTCTCAGCATCTGTGTGGATGTTAAAATCGCCCACTATAATTATCTTATCTGAGCTAAGCACTAAGTCAGACAAAAGGTCTGAAAATTCACAGAGAAACTCACAGTAACGACCAGGTGGACGATAGATAATAACAAATAAAACTGGTTTTTGGGACTTCCAATTTGGATGGACAAGACTAAGAGTTTCAGCGAAGAATCAGCGTGTTTTATCCCACCTGTGGGATTTGGATCAATGAATAATGAACACAGGTGGGATAAAACACAGCTTGGTGTATAACCGGGAACCCAAGCGGGATTAGAAATACAATATTAAAATAAATGTTTAAAAATAAATATGTAAGCAATAACATAAAAAGTTAACAAATAAACAATCTTGTAATTATAACATCATTGTAAATATGATTAGAAATACAATATTAAAATAAATGTTTAAAAATAAATACGTAAGCAATAACATAAAAAGTTAACAAATAAACAATCTTGTAATTATAACATCATTGTAAATATGATTAGAAATACAATATTAAAATAAATATTTAAAAATAAATATTTAATCCATAACATAAAAAGTTAACAAATAAACTATCTTGTAATTATAACACCACTGTACATATGATTAGAAATACAATATTAAAATAAATATTTAAAAATAAATATTTAATCAATAACATAAAAAGTTAACAAACTATCTTGTAATTATAACACCACTGTACATATGATTACAAATCCATCCATCCATCCATTTTCTTCCGCTTTATCTGGAGTCGGGTCGCGGGGGCAGCAGCTCAAGCAAAGCCGCCCAGACCTCCCGATCCACACGCACCTCCCCCAGCTCCTCCGTGGGAACCCCAAGGCGTTCTCAAGCCAGCCGAGAGATGTAGTCCCTCCAGCGTGTCCTGGGTCTTCCCCGGGGCCTCCTCACAATGGGATGTGCCCGGAACACCTCTCCAGAGAGGCGTCCAGGGGGCAACCGGAAAATATGCCCGAGCCACCTCAACTGAATCAATGATTAGAAATACAATATTAAAATAAATATTTAAGCAACAACATAAAAAAGTTAACAAATAAACTATCTTGTAATTATAACACCATTGTAAATATGATTAGAAATACAATATTAAAATAAATATTTAAGCAACAACATAAAAAGTTAACAAATAAACTATCTTGTAATTATAACACCATTGTAAATATGATTAGAAATACAATATTAAAATAAATATTTAAGCAACAACATAAAAAGTTAACAAATAAACTATCTTGTAATTGTAACACCATTGTAAATATGATTAGAAATACAATATTAAAATAAATATTTAAGCAATAACATAAAAGTTAACGAATAAACTATCTTGTAATTGTAACATCACTGTAAATATGATTAGAAATACAATATTAAAATAAATATTTAAGCAACAACATAAAAAGTTAACAAATAAACTATCTTGTAATTATAACACCATTGTAAATATGATTAGAAATACAATATTAAAATAAATATTTAAGCAACAACATAAAAAGTTAACAAATAAACTATCTTGTAATTATAACACCATTGTAAATATGATTAGAAATACAATATTAAAATAAATATTTAAGCAACAACATAAAAAGTTAACAAATAAACTATCTTGTAATTATAACACCATTGTAAATATGATTAGAAATAAAATATTAAAATAAATATTTAAGCAATAACATAAAAAGTTAACAAATAAACTATCTTGTAATTATAACACCATTGTAAATATGATTAGAAATACAATATTAAAATAAATATTTAAGCAACAACATAAAAGGTTAACAAATAAACGATCTTGTAATTATAACACCATTGTAAATATGATTAGAAATACAATATTAAAATAAATATTTAAGCAATAACATAAAAAGTTAACAAACTCTGGACACTGGACTGTAGCTCTCCACTGCCCCTAGTGGTTAGACTGTGTTTAACTGTAATTAGTATGGGTTCAATGCAGAGGACACATTTTGTTGTTTGTACAATGACAATAAAGGCTTTTCTTCTTCCTCCTCCTCCTTCTTCACAGCATTGCAGGAGTCATGGTCAGATGATGAGGAACAGCCCTTCATCCTCAAAGTTAAACCTTTGCAAAAGAAGAAGAAGAAAAAGAACAAGAATCTGTACAGTGATGGGTCACTATCAAAACAGAGGTCACCCTTCACACTACACTACATTGTGGCAGCAACTGAAGACAAACTCCATCCTGATGATGTCGGACTCTGTAGTTTTCTCTGGGCCCCTCCCCAATCGGACCGGGAGTGACATGTTTAGCCGCATGTTCTCCTTGAATTGCTGGCTGTCTGAGTGGTGTCCAAAAAATGAGGTGGGCTTCATAGATAATTGGCAAAGCTTCTGGGGAAAACCTGGTCTTGTTAGGAGAGACGGCATCCATCCCACTTTGGATGGAGCAGCTCTCATTTCTAGAAATCTGGCCAATTTTCTTAAATCCTCCAAACCGTGACTATCCAGGGTTGGGACCAGGAAGCAGAGTTGTAGTCTTACACACCTCTCTGCAGCTTCTCTCCCCCTGCCATCCCCTCATTACCCCATCCCCGTACAGACGGTGCCTGCTCCCAGACTACCAATAACCATCAAAAATCTATTTAAGCATAAAAATTCAAACAGAAAAAATAATATAGCACCTTCAACTGCACCACAGACTAAAACAGTTAAATGTGGTCTATTAAACATTAGGTCTCTCTCTTCTAAGTCCCTGTTAGTAAATGATATAATAATTGATCAACATATTGATTTATTCTGCCTTACAGAAACCTGGTTACAGCAGGATGAATATGTTAGTTTAAATGAGTCAACACCCCCGAGTCACACTAACTGCCAGAACGCTCGTAGCACGGGCCGAGGAGGAGGATTAGCAGCAATCTTCCATTCCAGCTTATTAATTAATCAAAAACCCAGACAGAGCTTTAATTCATTTGAAAGTTTCACTCTTAGTCTTGTCCATCCAAATTGGAAGTCCCAAAAATCAGTTTTATTTGTTGTTATCTATCGTCCACCTGGTCGTTACTGTGAGTTTCTCTGTGAATTTTCAGACCTTTTGTCTGACTTAGTGCTTAGCTCAGATAAGATAATTACAGTGGGCGATTTTAACATCCACATTGATGCTGAGAATGACAGCCTCAACACTGCATTTAATCTATTATTAGACTCAGTTGGCTTTGCTCACAATGTAAATGAGTCCAGCCACCACTTTAATCATACTTTAGATCTTGTTTTGACTTATGGTTGTTGGGAAGGTGTCGTAGCACGGACCCACAACAGGGGGCGCAAATGAACGGACAATGAGTAAGCCAAAAGGTAACAATTTAATGTTGTGACAATACACAACTAAATATACAGAAATTGCAAAGTCAATTAACACCAGGTGACATGTGGGCAGGCTTGAAGATAGAAGACCCCGACGAGAGAGAGGCCGCGTCCCACACGGCCTCCACCACCAACGGTCTGAAGAACACCGGAGCCGCCAAGTCCCGAGTCCCCAGGTGACCTCTGTCTTCGGCTGTCGAACCTGGTACTGCTGGCAAAAGCAGAGACAAGATGAATGAGTGTAAGTCCTTACACTCAGTGGTCTATAGTCTGTACACAGTCAGGAGGAGGACCTCCACCTCCGAATCACACACTCGTGCAGCTCCTTGTGTAACCACTTATCTGTAGCGCAGTCGTCGTCGTCACGCCACACGCCAATTCCCCAGATAAGGGCGAACACCACAGGATACCGGCTGCAACAGAAGTTCAGAATCCACTCAATGATATGAGTCAGCAGAGAAGTTACCTCTCGGTAGTCAATTTCTCGGCGGGGAGGTGGAGTTGCAGTCCGGCTTAAGTATTGGTGTAGATGAGTGACAGCTGGTGTGATGAGTGACAGCTGTCACTTCCTCTGGGTCTGGCGCCCTCTCGTGCTTGGAGCCCGCACTCCAAGCAGGGCGCCCTCTGGTGGTGGTGGGCCAGCAGTACCTCCTCTTCAGCGGCCCACACAACAATGGTATGGAAATTGAAGACTTAACAGTATTCCCTGAAAACCCCCTTCTGTCTGATCATTTCTTAATAACATTTACATTTACTCCGATGGACTACCCAGCAGTGGGGAATAGGTTTCATTACAGTATAAGTCTTTCTGAAAGCGCTGTAGCTAGGTTTAAGGATATGATTCCTTCTTTGTTATGTTCTCCAATGCTATATACTAACACAGGGCAGAGTAGCTACCTAAACTCTATGAGTGAGATAGATTATCTCATCAATAGTTTTACATCCTTATTGAGCACAACTTTGGATGCTGTAGCTCCTCTGAAAAAGAGAGCCTTAAATCATAAGTGCCTGACTCCGTGGTATAACTCACAAACTCGCAGCTTAAAGCAGATAACCCGTAAGTTGGAGAGGAAATGGCATCTCACTAATTTAGAAGATCTTCACTTAGCCTGGAAAAAGAGTCTGTTGCTCTATAAAAAAGCCCTCCGTAAAGCTAGGACATCTTACTACTCATCACTAATTGAAGAAAATAAGAACAACCCCAGGTTTCTTTTCAGCACTGTAGCCAGCCTGACAAAGAGTCAGAGCTCTATTGAGCCTAGTATTCCTTTAACTTTAACTAGTAATGACTTCATGACTTTCTTTGCTAATAAAATTTTAACTATTAGAGAAAAAATTACTCATAACCATCCCAAAGACATATCGTTATCTTTGGCTGCTTTCAGTAATGCTGGTATTTGGTTAGACTCTTTCTCTCCGATTGTTCTGTCTAAGTTATTTTCATTAGTCACTTCCTCCAAACCATCAACATGTCTATTAGACCCCATTCCTACAAGGCTGCTCAAGGAAGCCCTACCATTAATTAATGCTTCGATCTTAAATATGATCAATCTATCTTTATTAGTTGGCTATGTACCACAGGCTTTTAAGGTGGCAGTAATTAAACCATTACTTAAAAAGCCATCACTTGATTCAGCTATCTTAGCTAATTATAGGCCAATCTCCAACTTTCCTTTTCTCTCAAAAATTCTTGAAAGGGTAGTTGTAAAACAGCTAACTGATCATCTGCAGAGGAATGGTCTATTTGAAGAGTTTCAGTCAGGTTTCAGAATTCATCATAGTACAGAAACAGCATTAGTGAAGGTTACAAATGATCTTCTTATGGCCTCAGACAGTGGACTCATCTCTGTGCTTGTTCTGTTAGACCTCAGTGCTGTTTTTGATACTGTTGACCATAAAATTTTATTAGAGATTAGAGCATGCCATAGGTATTAAAGGCACTGCGCTGCGGTGGTTTGAATCATATTTATCTAATAGATTACAATTTGTTCATGTAAATGGGGAGTCTTCTTCACAG
Source organism: Thalassophryne amazonica (assembly GCF_902500255.1). Taxonomy (NCBI): domain Eukaryota; kingdom Metazoa; phylum Chordata; class Actinopteri; order Batrachoidiformes; family Batrachoididae; genus Thalassophryne; species Thalassophryne amazonica. The sequence goes on from NC_047103.1 coordinate 5,277,762, forward strand.
TCTAAGGTTAATTATGGAGTTCCCCAAGGTTCTGTGCTAGGACCAATATTATTCACTTTATACATGCTTCCCTTAGGCAGTATTATTAGAAAGCATTGCTTCATTGTTACGCAGATGATACCCAGCTTTATCTATCCATGAAGCCAGAGGACACACACCAATTAGTTAAACTGCAGGAATGTCTTACAGACATAAAGACATGGATGACCTCTAATTTCCTGCTTTTAAACTCAGATAAAACTGAAGTTATTGTACTTGGCCCCACAAATCTTAGAAACATGGTGTCTAACCAGATCCTTACTCTGGATGGCATTACCCTGACCTCTAGTAATACTGTGAGAAATCTTGGAGTCATTTTTGATCAGGATATGTCATTCAATGCGCATATTAAACAAATATGTAAGACTGCTTTTTTGCATTTGCGCAATATCTCTAAAATTAGAAAGGTCTTGTCTCAGAGTGATGCTGAAAAACTAATTCATGCATTTACGACTGGACTATTGTAATTCATTATTATCAGGTTGTCCTAAAAGTTCCCTGAAAAGCCTTCAGTTAATTCAAAATGCTGCAGCTAGAGTACTGACGGGGACTAGAAGGAGAGAGCATATCTCACCCATATTGGCCTCTCTTCATTGGCTTCCTGTTAATTCTAGAATAGAATTTAAAATTCTTCTTCTTACTTATAAGGTTTTGAATAATCAGGTCCCATCTTATCTTAGGGACCTCGTAGTACCATATCACCCCAATAGAGCGTTTCGCTCTCAGACTGCAGGCTTACTTGTAGTTCCTAGGGTTTGTAAGAGTAGAATGGGAGGCAGAGCCTTCAGCTTTCAGGCTCCTCTCCTGTGGAACCAGCTCCCAATTCAGATCAGGGAGACAGACACCCTCTCTACTTTTAAGATTAGGCTTAAAACTTTCCTTTTTGCTAAAGCTTATAGTTAGGGCTGGATCAGGTGACCCTGAACCATCCCTTAGTTATGCTGCTATAGACTTAGACTGCTGGGGGTTCCCATGATGCACTGTTTCTTTCTCTTTTTGCTCTGTATGCACCACTCTGCATTTAATCATTAGTGATTGATCTCTGCTCCCCTCCACAGCATGTCTTTTTCCTGGTTCTCTCCCTCAGCCCCAACCAGTCCCAGCAGAAGACTGCCCCTCCCTGAGCCTGGTTCTGCTGGAGGTTTCTTCCTGTTAAAAGGGAGTTTTTCCTTCCCACTGTCGCCAAGTGCTTGCTCACAGGGGGTCGTTTTGACCGTTGGGGTTTTTCTGTAATTATTGTTTGGCTTTTGACTTACAATATAAAGCACCTTGGGGCAACTGTTGTTGTGATTTGGCGCTATATAAATAAAACTGATTTGAAATTGATTTGATTTGATGACACGATGGACCAGCATCCGAGGACAGTGAGTCTGACTGTCCATTTGGGAGCAAATGACTTTGCATGTTGTGATGCTAAACATCAAAAACAAGATTTTATTGTACATTTTAGCAAAACACTGGGAGGTGGGTTTTCATTTTTGGACCTGCTTCCTCATTTAATCATGGAATTGAACATTGTAGTCATACTTCATGTTATTATTGTCTTTGTTGTACACAGAGCTGTGAGGATCAGAAAAATAAGGAGAGGCAGCTGGAAGAAACATCAAAAAAGGAGCAATTTGACAACGAGTTTCCACCTATGGAGCCTGTGAAACCTGCTAAAGTTGAGGTCATCACAGCACCGCCGCCCACTAGCCAGCCAGTGAAGCCGACTGTCGAGGTCAGCAAACAAACCCCAGTCACTGAACAGCCGCAAAGACTAATAGTCAAGTTCTGCACAGCAAAGCCAGCCGCTCGACGGTCTGGGAAACCTAAAATCAAGGTGAGCTCAGTGACACCGGCTGCAAAAATCCCTACAAAACCTGTAGTTGGGCTCTGCAGAGTGATGCCAGCCAGTAAACACCCTGAGAAAGTTACAGTCCAGTTAGGCACAGTGAAGATGGTCCTGAAACAGCCTGTAAAACCTGCTTGGGTTGACACTGACGACCTGCCAGACGCACATCAGGAGTTACTCCAAATCAAAATCAGTTTCAAGAAGGAGCTGGAAGATATCACGAAAGGACATGACAGTGAGCTGCAAGCCATGGAGGAAATTTGTTTCAGGAATTTGGAAGACCAGAAGGCCAACGCAGAGGAGGAGCTGACAAAACACCAAGAGCAATTTCAACAAAAGCTGGAAGCTCAGACCAGGAATGCCAAGAAAGAGCTGGACTCAGTGAGGGAAGAACACAACAAGAAGCTGAGAGCAACGGAAGGAAAATTCCAGAAAGACCTCAAAGAACAGAAGGCCATCACAGAGAAAGAGTTGAAGGCACAAGAGACTCAGTTCCAACAAAAGCTGGACGCTCAGAGCAGACATGCCCAGAAAGAGATGGAAGTATTAAGGGAGGACATCAAGAAAGAGCTCAGATCAAAGGAAGCAAGCTTCCAGCAGGAGCTTGAGGCTCAAAAGACCAACAGCGAAAAGGAGCTGAAGGAACAAGAAGCTCGATTCAAACAAAAGCTGGAAGCTCAGAGAAGTAATGCCCAAAAAGAGATGGATGCACTGAAGAAGGACTTCAACCAAGAGCTTAGAGAAAAGGAAGCAAGTTTCCAGAAGGAGCTCGAGGGTCAGAAGTCAAGAGCCAGAAATGACCTGAAAGAGCAAGAGCTCCAATTCAGGGAAAAGCTGGAAGCCCAGGAAGCCAGATTTGAAAAGAAGATGGAATCCAAAACGAGCCGTTCCTGGGTTTATATTGCAGGTGGGACTTGTGCTCTCATTGGGTTCTTGGCAGGAAAGATTTGGATAAAATAACAAAAAGTCTGAGAGAGAACTGGACAACTGGACAGGGAAAAACGAAAGCTGTAGAAAATAAAATCAATTTTGCAATAATCAATAAAATCATTTTTTGCAATAATCAATATGTGCTTGTTGTTTGGTTTGTTAACTTTTCATTTTTATTGACCATTTTCAGACAGAGTCCCTCTTTTTTCAGAGCTCCTAAGAATGTGGACAAACTACACTGCGCACACAATTATTACACAAGTTGTGTTGCTTTACTCCAGCAATCACGTCCAGCGTTTGTAGACTTCATGTGACACGTACACAGCAACCATGACGGTCTGAGTCCATCTGTCCACAGACTCTGTGCATTCCATACGGCGAGACTGAAGGTTGTCAGTCTTTTGATCTCATATGTGCTTGAAATGTTCATCTGGGTCTTTTGTATTTGTAATGATGTAAAATCAACAGTTTTGTCACCTCTTACATGTAAAATACAAATGAATTCATCACACTTTCGTTTTTCCTTTAATCTATTGGACGGCAGCAACCCTGGAAACACTGAAAGTCAAAGTCAAACCAGACTTCAGACTCTGCAGACATGCAACCTGCACCTGGCTTTTCCCTCCAAATTATTATAGCCACACCCTCTTCACTTCATTTGTGTAATATTCAACTTGAGTCATTAGTTTCAAGTCATTTTACAAGGTGGACTTTTTTCCACACTTGTTATTTCAAGTATATGGCAGCACCCTGACATCGGGGTGAATGTGAGGCATTATTGTAAAGCCCTTTGAGCATCTCATGCAGATGGAAAAGCGCGATATAAATGCAGTCCATTGGTTTTCCTTTGCAATGTTAATATTTATTGCACAAAGTTCTGTGAGCTTCAGCCTGATATTAGTAATAAAACACATAACAGCAACACCTAAAGCTCTAAAACTATGCACAAGTAGACCTAAGAAATGTCTTAAAATAGTTCATCCAACACAAAACTCAACATGTGGCTACACACAAGCCACTTATTATTATTATTATTATTATTATTATTAATCTTTGCCTATATGCTGGAATAAGGGATAGAACTCTTCAAATTATTGCTCATTACTTTCCATTTCAATCAGATTCACAGGTGAAATGTTCGTCCACAGACTTTGAACTGGTGAATTGTGCAGTTTTTAGCTGCACATGAAGGCTTTTTTTTTTTTTTTACAAAATCACAAAGAATAAAGCTACATGCACCTGGTCAAAGGTCAATAGAAAAGACCTTTCAGGAGTAGAACATGCGAGTGGTAATATGGCACCAATTTGCTTCTAAAATATTGGCCAGTGAGTGATCAGTGATAGAAACTCGCTGCTGATGCCGTTCACGTGAGACGGCTACAGCTGCAGCCTCCCTGTCATATCGCACATCTCATGGCGCTCATCTGGTGAACTTAAGCCACACCCCCCATGCACTTACATTTCAAAACAATCTCTCTTTTTCTTGGGTCACCAAATGTCTGAGTTCTCACTTTTAAACTGGCTTGCAGTTTCTGTGTACAACAAAAAGTCTCCAGGGGCAAAAATCTTGTAGCCAGTAAATCAAATCGAGAGGAAGAGAGACGTTCGTCAAATGGTAAATGGACTGCATTTATATCGCGCTTTTCCATCTGCATCAGACACTCAAAGGGCTTTACAATAATGCCTCACATTCACCCCGATGTCAGCGTGCTGCCATACAAGGCGCTCACTACACACCGGGAGCAACAAGGGGATTAAAGGCCTTGCCCAAGGGCCCTTAGTGATTTTCCAGTCAGGTGGGGATTTGAACCCATGATCTTCTGGACTCAAGCCCAACACCTCCCCACGTCAAACGTCAAAGAAGATGGTGGCATCTCAGGGAAATTAACAGTGGGGGGCATTTAAAATAAAAAAAATTACTGTCTATCTAGAAATGGTTAAATTGACCATTTTAACCAACAGAGCATGATGACAAAATACAAAATTTTAAGGTGACATAATGTCATTATATTGTGTTTCTCTGTGTTGATCTCCCCCTCTTTTATTGTAAATATGAGAGTGCTGGAAAACACAACCAGGCAGGTTTATTTTTTAATTAATTTTTTGACAAATGTGCTGGTACAATGCACCCCCCCCCCCCCCCCCAGCACTGAAAAAAATCTCCTTTGTAATGCAGTGAAACATGATTTGTATCTAGACTGTGTATTAACTGGTTTATTTAATAGAGAAAAAGAATCACATTTGATTTCATTGACATGGGAATGCTGGTAACATTTAGTTTAATTTAATTTTCTTTTGACCCACAGATGAAGACCAAAAACTAGGGAAAAAAAGGACAAACACCACAGTGTCACATTTCTGTCAAACCTAAACCTTTTTTCAGATTACTAAATGCAAAGTATTTACACAGCCAAAAATGGCTGTTTGTGCAAAATGTTGTGGGTTTTTTTTTTTTTTTGGGGGGGGGGGGGGTGTTGGGCTCGAAAAGGGTCTCGCCCAGGGAGTAATTAATTGAAGAACCGCCACTGCTCTCCCCTTCCCTGCCAATAAATCTATTTCCATAAGTAACTAGTTAGACAGAAAATATATTTCACACACTTCCAAAAATACATGTTCTTTTCACTTTTGTGTTGTATTTGGAAATTAAATTACATGGAATGATAACCATTGTTTTGTGTACATTTTTATAATAATAATAATAATAATTATTATTATTATAAAAATAATAATAATAATAATTATTATTATTATTATTATTATAAAAATAATAATAATAATAATAATTATTATTATAAAAATAATAATAATAATAATAATAATAATAATTATTATTATTATTATTATTATGAGGATACTCTGAATAAATTAATAATACATATACAGACAACAGGATTGGATGCTGAATTCAACAGGGTCCTCAAACGTTCCACAGTGATTAAGCTGTTTATTCATTTATAACGCCAACGAATAAAATTAAAATCACTTAAACAAACACTAAAACAAACACCATCGTGTGATGAAACGTCATAAAATAAACATGAAAACAGAGACGCTTCGTTCATACTGAACAAAACCAGCCAGTTAGTGCTCGTAAATATGAACATATTCTGTTCACTTGACATAGAATCATATTTATTTGTGCACGTTTTTGTCTGCGCAAACTGTGTATTTGTGCTGTTAAATATGTAACTTGATATTTGTCCTATCACGAGGTTCAAATGCGCGTTCCCGCGAAGGGGTGCATTTCACGGCAGGGGAGCTGAATCCGGCACAACACCGGTCTTGAACCCGCCCCCCACCGGACACGGGTTTAATACAGGACAATGTTTGTTGTTGTTGTTGTTGTTTGTTTGTTTATGATAATGATACGCACAGGAGACGAGGATTCAAATCACAACAACAACAAAAATTATAATAAAATAAAATAAAAATATAAATAAATGTCTCATATACTTTTCACACTTGGGCGAAGAGCCTTAACCTTTAAGTTGGAATGAACAGTTGTGTTTCGTTTTATTGTTTGGTCTTCTAGAAGATAATGAACAGGAATACGCTCACAGTTTTATTATAATGGAAAACTCCACATTGACAAAAGTAAATTTCTATTTTAAAAGTGCTTTGTTGCATTTACTCAATTTTAAACTCTGGTATAAGTTATATTATTTTACATTTTATTTACCCCATCGCCATATTCGTATTGTTTTTTAGTCTTTTTAACTTCATTCCTGTCATTATAATTTTTTAAAAACGTTTTTATATTATTGTATTATTTTGAAATTGGTTTGTGACGTCAGCGCGCTTCCGCGTCCGCTTCCGCTTTTTCCCTTTCATTCAACATGGCGGGTGATGAGTCTGGAACGACGCTCGGTCAGCCTCATCTGGCCAAACAGGACCTCTCTTCTCTGGTCAGTGGTCTTTGTTCGCTCGTTTTAACTTCGCGTCGGTACTTTTTTTTTTTTTTTTCTCGCTCGTGCTGCTGAAACGTGAATGTTCCGGTTTGAACGGTGCGGTTTTTCGGTATAGCGCCGCACGTGACGGTAGGCCTGGTTCGGTTCACCGACATTAAAGTTTACTAGCGTGTTGTCTGTGGGGATCCACGGGCTCCAGAGTGGGTAGTGTTTATAAAAATAGGTAGCTGACATTTTTCAAGGGTGGTAATAAAACTAAGCAGTGAGTTGGAACGGCGTGTGAGTCCAGAATGTTTTTAGACTTACTGTCTTAATGTATTTGTAAATTGTTTAGGTTCTTGTTATCGTATATACGCATAATATAATGAAGACAAAGCAGCGTTTTTCTCTATGGAAAAATACTTGATTGAAATACTGTAAAAAATCGAAGATTTAATTGGACAATATTATTTTAATAATTTTTTTCAGGGGTTGATGATTTCATTAACAAAAGTGATGTTTACACATTGAAAGATATTTATTCTCCTGATTTATGTGGCACTGACATGTATTAAATTGCAGTTATAAATTTTTTTACCCACTTTCCTGTTACACTGAGGCGTGTAAACAGTTTGTAGTTTCTAAACAGTCCCAATGAAACTATCAACTTTTCATTGTGAAAATGAGTGAAGCCCCCTGTTTCTGCTCTCTCTCCCTCTCTCACCGAGCAAATGGAGCATTTTGGAAACATGAAGCCATATTTCTAAATCAATCAGCATCTACGGGACACAGAAGTAACTGGATTATATAATGAAAGATTCTGATGGGAGTTTTTTTTTTTTTTTCCTTTCAACTCAGAGCTTTGTTGATTGAACTTAAGGCAGTAATGTGGCTCACTTGGTGTATTCCTACACCAGCCTTTCACTGATGTCCAGTGTGACAAGCACAAAACAAATGCAGCGAAAGCAGTAACCAGTTAACCTGGCTTTTAATTAGTACGCAAATTAAATATATTAATTAATTTGTCCAAACTACTTTGTACTTTGTTGATGGAAGCCGTAATGTGGCTTGCTCCGTGCAGCTTCCTGAGTCGGGTGGGCTACAGACTCACACACATCTGTCAACATCTTTGCTTACATTGAACTTGCCCCTGCTGGAAAAGCATGCAAGTTCAGAATGTAATTAGCAACATCCACTGTTTAGTGTTGTTAGCTGACGTCCATAGTTCTTCCAAAAATATGAAGTTGTATCAGTGTTCTGTTTTGGTGCTGTTCATCCTTGACCCAAAATACATAAACACACCTAGTGTAAGTGTCAGCTTTCCCCAGTTTGTCCATGGTCGAAGTTATACACAAGCAGGAATGCAGAACTTTTTGTTTTTTCTGTATTCTTCCACAAGCAGGTGCTTTTATTTTTACACACCCATAAACAGAGACGGTGGCGGAAGATATCAAAAGCACTACAGTTTTCACTCATGATAATGGCAACATGACACTCAGCTAAACTGATTAAACCAATTGAACTACAAAAACACAATAAATTAATAACACTAACAACACTGTTAATCTAACATGAACCACAATAACAACAACCCTAAAACGTCAGACTCCCATGGTGCATTGTAGCACAACATCCATTGTTCACTGTTGTTAGCTAATATTACTAATTCCTCCAAATATATTAGTCCTATCAACTTCCCGTTTTTGCAGCATTCATGCTTGACCGCAAATACATAAGCATACCAAACAGTAAATGTCAGCTCTCCCCGGTTTGTCCATGATTGAAGCCATACACATGCGTGCGCACACACACACAGCGGCCACTTGGCTTTTATAATATAGATTAAACAAAGATTTAACATCATTTAAGTGAGGTTTAATTGTTTAGTGACTGTTTTTATTGAAATCGCAATGAGATAACTGTGACAAATAAATGTCTGTGTTCATAAAGTTACAAAATATGAAAATAAAGATATTGCACAAAAATGTGTGATTATCAGGGTTTTTACCTGAGGCCAAAATATGGCCATCCAGTATTGCAAAGACTTTGCGTCCACCTGTCCGTCCATCTGTCTGTGCTCAGCATACGTCCAGTTCTCTTACTGCCACAGTCTTCAAATTCACAGGGAACATTCTTGGGACACAGACCTTGGACAAGTTCAAAGATGGGTAACCTTAACGTATTCTAAGGGGTCAGAAGGTCACATTCTTTCTACACACTCTTTCACTGATTACATGCTCATATGGCTGAGGGTACTTTACTATTGCTTTTGTATATTTTAATTTTATCTTGGTAAGTGAGCGATGATAAAGAGGACATCATACAGCAACCAAAAAGACAACAACACATGGAAGGATGAAATTGAATAAAAAAAATACAATGCAATGCTAAAATACCTTTAGCCATATGACCATAAAAATAGGAAACAGAATGTGACCTTTTGACCTCTTAAAATGGGTCAAGATTATCCATCTTTGAACTTGTCCAAGCTCTGTGTCCCAAAAATGTTCCCTGTGAATTTGCAGACCCTGCAGTAGGACTGGACTTAAGCAGAGCACAGGTGGGTGGACTGACTCAAAGTCTTTGCTATAACCAATGGCCATATTTTGGCCTCGGGTAACAACAAGAACACAGATTTGTCATTGCCCGTAATGCAATGGATTGCTGCACAAGGGTGCCTGTGCAACAGTCTCTATCTGCACCCTGCGAGAGACCAAGACCCAGCCCACACAGCTCTGTGACAGACTGAGACATGGCCCCGTGACAGGCGGGTTGGATGTGGACTGTGAGAGAGACCGAGACACAGCCCCATGAAAGACTGAGACATGGCCCCACAAGACACCGAGACCTGGCCCACACAGCTCCGTGACAGACCGAGACACAGCCCAGTGAGAGACCGAGACGCCTCTTAGATGCCAGCGACTGCAGAGGAGATTGGCACAAGCTGACACATTTTCTGGCGGCAGCTGTTCCAGCAGCTACAGTTGGTACTGGAAGTGTAGAGACTATCTGCCATTTGCCCTCTGTGAGAAAAAAATCTGTTTTTGTCATTATGAGGAGATTGTATAAACCAGATACAGGGATGAATTGGCGAATGCAGCTAATAAAAGTTAGCTGCATTTGTTTAGAAGATTAAAAAGAGTTCAGGTATATAATGTGATGTGTTAACTGTTTAAGTGTAGAGTTAGCATAGGCAACGCAAAAACGCAAAGTCGCTACCATCAGTAAAACAACCTGCGACTGTCCATAATGTTTATTCGGCATGTTTTTCTTCGAATACTAGAGAAAATAAAACATAATTTGGAGCAAAGAGCACAACACCAAACCAGAACTCTTACAACAATTTCACACGCAGTTTGTTACATGTGAACTGTGTTGTGTTTCCAGGATGTGGCGACGCTGACGCCGCTATCCCCGGAGATCATCAGCAGACAGGCCACCATCAATATCGGTATGAAAGTCAGTGACTATGTTTCAGTGGGGGGGGGGGGGGGGGGGTGCTGTGCTACGTTTTTTCCAAACACATTTTATGGTTTGACAGTTTAAGTCCATCTGGTCTTCACAGAGGATCCACCAAACATCAGTTCAGCTGGTGTACATCTGAATTTGGCATTTAAGGGCTGTTAGAGCTGTTTATGAAACACGACTGATGGCTGCCTGAGTGATGAAAAACACACAAACAGCTGTAGACACATGTCCCATTTTGTCCTCATGGAGGTTTGAGATGTTCTTTAAAGGACCTCAGAACCTGCAGAAATGAAAGTTATCACATTTAGCACTTCAGGCTAAGAAGGGCTAACAGGAAGTGTGAGTCTTGTGCTGTGATTGAACAGTTGTGTGTGTGTCTCCTCTCAGGGACTATCGGTCATGTGGCACATGGAAAGTCCACAGTGGTGAAGGCCATTTCTGGTGTCCACACCGTTAGGTTCAAGAATGAGCTGGAGAGGAACATTACCATCAAGCTAGGCTATGCTAATGCTAAGGTAAGCGACGCTGAGAGCTGATTGTCCTGAAGGGAACCTGATGGTTCCTGTCAACCTGGACTCGCATTTATTAACGTTCTGCAGTCACGTGAACATTTTTGAACAGTTTCTAATTTCAGATTTTGGTCTCATTTTCTGCAGTGAGAGGATTTATGCAGATTTACTCAGTCTGGGTAAACCAGATTTACTCAGTACGTTCTGGACTCAAAAATGTTTACAGATTTACTCACTGTGAGTAAATCTGTAAACATTTTTGAGTCCAGCTGAACTTCGGTGAACGTAGTCCTGTAAATTCTCATGCCGGGTTTTCATGGCGCTATTGAAATGTGAAGCAGTGGAATGAATGTTCAAAGTGCATGTCAGAGTGCACGTTTACCAGGTAAACATGTGTCTCAGCATGAGAATTTTATTTGGTGTAATTATCAAAATTGTCATATAAAAAAAATGCTTCAAGTATTTTACTTTATCTGTAATGAGTCTATTTCATGATATTCTTTTTTAGTTTAGAGGTTGACCAATTGTTGTCATGATTATCAGTTGATCCATAATCTATATATTACTGATAATCGTTACCAGTAATCAGTCTGACCATATTTGACATGCACTTGTAGAGTAGCACGCGTGCTGGGCCTCGGCATGATGGAACCTGTCGGGTCCCTGCGTTACTGCAGAGTGAACAAAACGGAAGCATCAGGTGCCAGCTGGGACTTGAACCAGCCACCTCTGGCACAGACGGCCAGTGCTCCAACCGCTGCAGGCTGAAATATAAACTATCAAAAAAAAAATCCCCACACATCAATCAGTCATAAAGTAAGATTTTATTAATGGCCAAACTAGCTAGTTAACCCTAGTTATTGAGAAAGTGGCCCTGTTGAGTATTTCACCCAGTTTCCAGGTTTCCTCTTCAAATAAAATAATTTGGCATCTTGTTGATGATGTTTGGATGTTATCCGTTCAGCGCTGACGGTAGAGGATTTCGTGTTGTGCTTCGTTGTAGATCTATAAACTGGACGACCCCAGCTGTCCCAGACCCGAGTGCTACAGGTCGTGTGGCAGCAGCACGCCTGATGAGTTTCCCACAGACCTCCCCGGAACCAAAGGCAACTTCGCGCTGGTCAGGTGAGACCAGACACAAAGGTGGACGAGGTTCTGGATGGACCAGAGAGGACAAGTCCCCTCGGGCGTCGGAGTTTGGACTTAGATCGCAGTCGCTAATTGTTACAGTTGTGCTGATTATCTGAAATAGATGAATGCTGCCTTAGCGAGCAGACCGCCAGCTTTCCCTTTACAAGTCTCAGTCTTTTTCAGTGGGCGGGGCTAAATGAATCAGGTGCCTGTCTGCTGAGCTTTTTCACCTCTCTGTGTGTGTGTGTGTGTGTGTGTGTGTGTGTGTGTGTGTGTGTGTGTGTGTGTGTGTGTGTGTGTGTGTGTGTGTGTGTGTGTGTGTGTGTGTGTGTGTGTGTGTGTGTGTGTGTGTGTGTGTGTGTGTGTGTGTCAGACACGTGTCTTTTGTTGACTGTCCCGGTCACGACATTTTGATGGCGACCATGTTGAATGGTGCCGCTGTCATGGACGCAGCCCTCCTGCTGATCGGTGAGACTTCCTGACCTTTAACCTTATCGTGTTTCCATGTACAATCTGATCGATGGTAACAACTACTGGCTGCTTTTTTATTTTTGTGTGGGTGTGTTCGCCAGCTGGGAACGAGTCATGTCCTCAGCCACAGACGTCGGAGCATCTGGCCGCCATTGAGATCATGAAGCTGAAACACATCCTGATTTTGCAAAACAAGATCGACCTGGTGAAGGAGAGCCAGGCCAAGGAGCAGTATGAGCAGATCCTTGCCTTCGTTCAGGGTGAGCCGGTGCCAGAAAAGGAAACCCGCGTTCCTCAGTGTAAAAATACTAATGATAAGAATTGTTGGAGTTTCCTGACTCTTGATTGGCTGAGGACGCCTGACTGGGTTTGTTAGGGTTTGCTGAGGTCATGTGACTGTTGCGCAGGCACTGTGGCAGAGGGTGCACCCATCATCCCGATCTCTGCCCAGCTGAAGTACAACATCGAGGTGGTGTGTGAGTACATCGTCAACAAGATCCCAGTGCCGTTGAGAGACTTCACATCCGAGCCCAGACTCATCGGTCAGTACGGCCGCCGCCCACACCTTTGTTTGTTTTAGCAGTGACTGCTTGATGGACGTGTCAGATGCTCCCATGTAGAAACATAATCCATTTTTTTTATTCCCCACATTACGATCATCATGCATCATTAAACGGAGTTTGTAGATTTTTTTAACAATATTTATGCACGAAAAGTCTGAATTTGAAGGTGACATTTGATCGGTTTTATGCTGTTGTTAAATTTTGCTTGTTGGAAAATGCATGAAAAACATAAAACTAGAGTACTGTGCTCATAGAGAACAAACCTCTGCCAACATTAGTTTCCAATTCAACAAATTTTTACCTTAGAAAAGGTTTTCAAGGCTAAAGTCCTGTTAGAAGTGACTTTTCATAAACTAAATTGTAATTAAAAAAATATAGATCAAAAGGGCTTTTTAATGTTAAAAAGAATCATATATGCGTTAAATCTGCATTCCAGATCAGATGTGGATCAAACGTGGTCTGTTCATTGAGTGTCAGTTTGCACCTCACTGTCACAAAAGAGAGTGATTGAGATTTAATGCAAAATGTACATCAAATGGGCTTTTCAATGTTAAATTCAAATGTCCACACAATCCAGATCAGATCTGGATCAAACTTTGTCAGGTGATAAAGGATACTATCCCACATGACGCTGTCAGATACAAAAGAAATATGATCTTTTTTGACAGTTAAGAATTTTTGACAAGTCGTTCAATGTTAAAGGAAAGGAATTTTTCCAATTTGCCAAGATTTTTCCTGACTTTGCCCTTTGACCTACAACCTTGAAAATTTAATCAGTTCTTGTCTCAGGATATGAATCTTCAGTTAAAAAAAAAAAAAAGAATTCATAAAATATGAAAAATTGTGGGCTCCCGCTGTTCACAATCAGACAAACAAACGGGCAAACATAATAAGCACACACACCCGCCTGACCGCCTTTTGTTCTTGCTTTTGATTTTTATTTGTTCAATAAAGAAGTTTACTCAGGAACAGATTTGGTGAAAGAAGAACAAAAAAGACGCACAACAAAGGTGAAATGTGTGGGAATTTTCTATAGAACACAGCAAGATATTGAGATGTATTTATTTATTTTTACTGACACGTTTTCCTGTTTGTTTCTAACATTATATAATGTAAAAAAACAAAAGAGTATTGTTTTTTTCCTTTGTATTTCAGTCATCAGATCATTTGACGTGAACAAACCCGGCTGTGAGGTGGACGACCTGAAAGGGGGCGTGGCCGGAGGAAGCATCCTAAAGGGGGTGCTCAAGGTCAGGTTTCACACCTAAACCCAGAACCACAGTTGTGTGTGTCCATGACCATAACCACACACATTTACACATATGACTACAAAAACAGGGCTGCCCTTTGTCACCGGTTCTGTTCATTATTTTTATGGACAGAATTTCTAGGCGCAGTCAGGGTGTAGAGGAGGTCTGGTTTGGGAACCACAGAATCTCATCTCTGCTGTTTGCAGACGATGTGGTTCTATCGGTTTCGTCAAATCAGTACCTTCAGCGTCCACTGGAGCGGTTTGCAGCCGAGTGTGAAGCAGCACCTCCAAATCCGAGGCCATGGTTCTCAACCGGAAAAAGGTGCCTTGCCCTCTTCAGGTCGGTGGGGTGTCCTTGCCTAAAGTGGAGGAGTTTAAGTATCTCGGGGTCTTGTTCGCGAGTGAGGGACGGATGGAGCTTGAGATCAACAGACGGATCTGTGCAGCGTCTGCAGTGATGCGGTCGCTGTATCGGACCGTCGTGGTGAAGAGAGAGCTGAGTAGGGGGTCAAAGCTCTCGATTTACTAATCGATCCATGTTCTGACCCCCACCTATAGTCATGAGATTTGGCTCATGACCGAAAGAACAAGATCGCGAGTACAAGCAGCCGAGATGAGTTTAATCCGCAGGGTGGCTGGGCGCTCCCTTAGAGATAGGGTGAGGAGCTATGTCACTCGGGAGGAGCTCGGAGTCGAGCCGCTGCTCCTCCACATCGAAAGGAGCCAGTTGAGGTGGCTCGGGCATCTTTTCCGGATGCCCCCTGGATGCTTCACTGGAGAGGTGTTGCATCGGGAGAAGGCCCCAGGGAAGACCCAGGACACGCTGGAAGGACTATGTCTCTCAGCCGGCTTCGGAACGCCTCGGGGTTCCCCCGGAGGAGCTGGGGGAGGTGTGTGTGGATCGGGAAGTCTGGGCAGCTTTGCTTGAGCTGCTGCCCCTGTGACCCGACCCTGGATGAAGCAGAAGAAAATGGATGGATGGATGGACTACAAAAACAGTCAACTCCCTAAAAGAAACTCTGCATCTTCTTCACATTCTAACTTGAACCATCACAATTCGTATCTTGACCCGACACCCCGAAGTGTTTGCTGCCACACCTAGTTCACCATATGTCTTTTCCTTAGCTTTCATCACTTGTCTTTTCTCTTTATGCTGCATCTCCTTGTACTCCTGTTTACTTTCTTTATCTCTCCAACTATCACAATTCTTGTATTGCATGCTTGGGCACACTCTCCACCACCTCATCTAACACACTCCAGAAATCTTCTTTCTCCTTCGTCTCACTACCTACCTGTGGCGCATATGCACTGATGATATTCATCATCACCCCTTCAGTTTCCAACTTCACACTCATCACCCTGTCAGACACTCGCTTAACCTCCAACACACTCTGAACACGTTCTTCGTTGTTTTTTCTTATGAGTCAGAATTAAATCTCCAGATTTCAACATTGACTGAAAGGTGCAGTAAATTTTCCTTTGGTTGAAACCAGTCTGTATAAAAGCTTTATTTGTGACTGGCTTGTGGTTCTTTTAGTATTTTTGCATTTTCTGTGTCATCAGCTGTAAATTAAAGAGCGAACTGAGCATTTGGGTTTAACCTCCATTGTGGGGGAGTTTTTTTTTTTTTTTTTTTTTTTTTCCCCAGTTTGTTCAAATCGAGTCATTTAATTTTTTTTTATTTATTTTTGGATCTGACATATTTAAGCTTGATAAACACGCATCTTTTTGAAATTTTATAAAATAAATCACACCAAACCATCACTTGGTACTTACAGAGTTAGTTTTCATGCTTCCTGAGGTTTATCTTGTATGTTTGGAGAAACATTCAGTTTGAGTCTCGCTCTGTGTTGTGGATCAGTGTTTGTATTTCCGGTCTTGGATCATCACTGGTATATGTTTTGTGATTTGCACCGACTAGACGCGGTCAAAAATGGCACCATTTTGTTTCTGCAGGTGGGTCAGGAGCTGGAGGTGCGGCCTGGAATCGTGTCCAAAGACCAAGAAGGAAAGCTCATGTGCAAACCCATCTTCTCCAAGATCGTGTCTCTGTTCGCTGAGCACAACGACCTGCAGTACGCTGCCCCCGGAGGCCTCATTGGTAATTTCAGTGGTGTGACTTTTTTTAGGTCCAGTGAGGAGTTCGGGGCTTTGACGAGTGTATTTGCGTGTAGGTGTTGGTACTAAGATCGACCCGACACTGTGCCGGGCGGATCGGATGGTTGGTCAGGTTCTCGGAGCCGTCGGAGCGCTGCCAGAGATCTTCACTGAGCTGGAAATCTCCTATTTCCTGCTGCGGAGGCTGCTGGGAGTCCGCACAGAGGGAGACAAGAAGGCTGCCAAGGTGAGCAGTGCATCATGGGAGTTAGTAACCAGTCCAGAACATTGATTTAAATGTTAATCACATAATTATTGACCTTAAATTTTTCTTAGTGTCAAACCCCATTTGTTTTAATAATTGAAACTGGATAAGTGACTAATCGCAGCCCTTAAGGTCTCTGTCATTTCGATGTGCAGTTTTGATTTTTGAGAGGTGCACGTCAAGCTATGGAGAGGGTACGCAGTGACGCAGAGGGTTCTGTGTCACTGCAGAAGAATAAATCAGGTTTGTGCCGCCCTTCAATTAGTCATTCAATTTAAAAATAGACTACTGACAGTCGTTCATTTGTCATTTATTTAAAAAAAAAATGGCGTTCTCTGATTCAAGCTGAGAAATGCACCGGGAGCAGAAAAACCACCTAGGGACTTTCTTTAAAATACTACGTTTCTTCAGCCACGACAAGGAAGTAAAGTATTTTACGTTTTCGTCAGGCTGTGATGATGAATCTGACTGAAACAAGCAGGTCAGATTAAGACGTTATATTTACTCAGTGG
This sequence comes from Thalassophryne amazonica, assembly GCF_902500255.1. Classification (NCBI taxonomy): domain Eukaryota; kingdom Metazoa; phylum Chordata; class Actinopteri; order Batrachoidiformes; family Batrachoididae; genus Thalassophryne; species Thalassophryne amazonica. The sequence continues at coordinate 5,294,720 of NC_047103.1, forward strand.
GTGAGTGCTTTTAATATTTGAAACAGTCTGTTATCATGAAGACTGAAGCATTCAGCCAATCAACGAACAGCATCAGTGGATGTATTTCAACTTAGTAAATTACAAGAAACGTGTGTCAATCGCATAACTTGCCTACAACTTACATCCCGCGTATGCTGGACATATGTCTCATACGTCCCGCATACGTCTAAAATATTGTGCATGCTCAAAAATTTTTAGGCACTCGGCATATGACGATCTATATCAGCGTGCTCTTAACTTATACAAAACTTATCAATAACTGATTAGACATACTACCGTGTTTTTAATCCCGTCGGCATACGCTGGCTAAATCGTCAGGTGTAACGGGGTGTTGGAATTAAAAAAAATAAATAAAATTGTTCCCAGACTGATTAATAACATTCCATGTCAGCCGTGGGGCACTAAAAACACTGTATATGCCAGACCTGTATGTGGCGCTGTAACACTCCCAAGACAAATGAAGAAGCAAGACGGCAGAAGCTACAACTTTTCAAAACAGGACACTGGGTAAAATAAAGCCTCTTAAGAGAAAGAGGGTCCGCGCTGAGATAGACTTACTGTGTATTTAAAGTGAAGCAGTCCGTTTCTTGTATTTTTAAAAGAAGAGGCACTGTGTTGATTTCAGCCTCACAGGTGAAGCCTGTGATACCAAAATAATGGAGCGAGCGTCTATTGACTGGCTCAGCAGCAAAAACTACAGTCCTCACACAAACATGGCAATAACCATAACAAGGCTGCACTACGTACGAATGTTATTAATACGGCTACGTACCAGTAACCACTTCCTAAAACCATTCACACGCTGAGTAAATATAAAGTCTTAATGTGACCTGTTAACTTAGTTTCAATCAAATTCATCATCACAGCCTGATAAGACATTCTTGTTTTGGAAGCTGATGTCCTGGCAATACTTTGATTAGATAGAACTTTATTGATCCCTTGGGAAGACTCCCTCAGGGAAATTGAGGTTCCAGCAGCATTGTATAGTAGCACACAGGATAAGAAGCACACAGAGTATCAGGTGTAGAAGTAAAAAGACAGTTTGCTAAATATAAACATAAATACTAGAAGTACTGCTCTCTACTGGTTTACTGGTTACTCCTGTTCCTCTCCTTCCCGTCCTCTGTCTTCCTGTTACTCCTCCCCCTGAGTGAGGAGTTGTCCAGTCTGATGGTCTGAGGGACAAAGGAGTTTCTCAGTCTGTTGGTCCTGCACTTGGGAAGGAGCAGTCTGTGGCTGAAGAGGCTCCTCTGGTTGCTGATGACGGTGTGCAGAGGCTGACTGGCATCATCCAGAATGTCCAGCAGTTTAATTCCTTATTATGAAAATTACTGAAGCAACGCAGCGTTGTTAAAGAAGTCCCTCAGTGTTTGTCTGCTCCAGGTGTGTTTCTCAACCTGAACCAGAGAACTCCAGCGCTTTGTCCCAACAACAAGACAAATAAATAGGTTATTTTAAAGGTTGAAATGTATTACCGGCAGTGTTCCACCACCTGGCGTATATTCAGTGTTCTACTCACGATGAAAATAAATCCTGTTTTGAGCCACCAAGACAAAAAACAGCAAACCGTAATTTCTGGACTATAAGCTGCTACTTTTTTCAACACATTTTGAACACTGTGGCTTAAACAGTGATGCAGTTAATTTATGGATTTTTACAGGCTTTCTCATAAGTTGAAATATGTCAATTGATGCTGTCCATTGATTGGCTGAAAGCTGCGCTCCTCTTGCGCCGTGAATTCACACACAAAGTAAATATAAAGTCTTACCTGTTGATTTTAGTGGATGTATCAACACGTTCCGATGAAAAATTATCCACATAAAGCCTCCTGATTTTGGAAAATAACATCTGAAAATACTTTAATTCCTTGTCATAGCTGAAGAAAAGTCCCTCTTGGGCACTTTGTGCCACAGTTGCTCCGTCAAATTAATCAGCGGAGCCTCCCCTCCCCCAAAACCGGGTCTGTGTCTTTGGGCCACAAGTTGAAAAAGTCACAGCACCTCAGTAACGTGTCTTGTTTACCACTGGCACCAGGCAATCCTGGCTGCAGGTGATGAAATTATCTCATGATCCACAAAGAAAGAAAAAAAAGTTAGTTACTCAATTCTCCATGTGGAGCGGAGACGACGCGCGCCACCGTGTGCTGGATGCTGTGCTGGTCAATATTTACATGTAAGACCTTCAGGGAAAAAAAAAAAGCCACTTACGGTACGTATTTAATTCAAAGTTAAAAAATCTTTCTAACATCTTTCTGTGTAAATATCTAATGTTACAACGTGGAGACCTGCAGCTAACAGACAAGTGCAGCCTATTTATGTACAATTTATTTTTTCTTTTTAAAATTGGTGGGTGCAGCTAATATTCAGGTGCCCTCTATAGTCCGGAAATTATGGTACACATGATCAGTCAGCATACAAACACACTTCAGCTAATGACACAGCAGAGGAGCAACATATGATAAGAGGAACTTTATTTATCCCAGATAAGAGGAACTTTATTTATCCCAAAGGGGAATTCAGTTAAGTCAGTGAGCTCATCTATTTATCAAAGACTAACACAGTCTGATGGAGTTACATTTACACAATTTCACTTAAAATTTCAACTGATTCATATAATGACCCGATTAAATAGAGTTTTTAAAGACGTCCGTCCATGTTTGTCTGCTCCATGTGTGTTTCTCAGCGTGAAACACGGGACGGCCGCGCTTTGTCTCGCCAACAACATCCAAAATAAATGACAGGCAGAAGTGAACCACACCGGGTCGTCATCTTCTGTTGAGTTTATTGGCGGGTTGCAAACTGACACAGTGCGTTATCGTCACTAACTGTTTGGGTGTAGAGCATTAATGGAGTCTGAGTACCTCACCAGGTCAATGTACACGGAAACCTTTCAAAACAAAAAACAGTATTAACCGGTTACAATAAATGGTTCTGTTCCAGAGTATAAAAATTTATAATGTTTCTGGTTTCGCTTTTGTTACCAGCAAAATACCAAAAGTTTCTGGTTTTTGGTCCACAGACCGGTTCAAAGCTTTGGGTTTTAAACAATAGTCATTTGGATTTAAACTGTCAAATTAGAATTGGATTTTTAGTTGAACAAAATATTTTCTTAGTTTCTGGGAAATTATTCCAGAGCTTTTCCACTTTATTGTGGCATCTGATAAGCAGAAATATTCATCATTTCTTTAGTTACGTTGGAGTAATGAGATCTTTCAGTCTTAAAGGACTGACGGTTCTGAGATGTTCTGGAACAGAATCAGACGGCTCTCATATTGCGAGCGTTTGTTTGAGGTTAGCGTGACGCGGCGTATTCGTCACAGGTCCAGAAGCTGTCCAAGAATGAAGTGTTGATGGTGAACATCGGCTCGCTGTCGACGGGCGGCCGCGTCAGCGCCGTCAAAGCTGATCTGGCTAAGATCGTCCTCACCAACCCTGTGTGCACAGAAGTCGGTGAGAAGATCGCTCTGAGTCGCCGTGTAGAGAAACACTGGCGGTAAGAACCAGAAGCGAGTGCGACGCCCTGCAGATTACTCTTTGATCTTCATCATCTTGTCTTAACGTTTTAATGTTCATGTCTAATGACACTTCATTTTTTCTTCTTCTTTTTTCCCCTCCTCCTGTCAGTTTGATTGGCTGGGGTCAGATCAGGAGGGGCGTGACCATCACACCCACTGTCGATGATGACTGAGACCAACAAAGCAGTGTGATGCTGTTACCATGGTGATGCTGCTCTGGTCTGGACAGCGTAACAATGACACACTTATGTTTCATTTTTATTATTATTATTAATAATGAGGAAGGAACCGGACACAAACATCAGCGGCTTTAAGCTCCTCCTCCTCCTCCTGCACATTTCCTCCACATCCACATGACGAAGATGGACGATTTCAGGTGTCCTGTCGTTGAGGGGAGGAGACCCTGTGGTTCTAACCCTAACCTCCAGAGGGCGGCACTGAGCTGGATCAGATTGTCTTTGTGTCACAGGTTTAGATTTCACTGAGTGCATCATCAACTTTCAACTCCAATAAACTTACGTTCAGAAACGTGTCCGACTCTGACGTCTGCTTCAGGAAGATCAACGTTACTAACAGAAAATAAAAAGGATGACATGAGTCAACAGAAAATTGATCAGCTATTGGCTTAATGTTAAATATTTAACTGATTTATTGATTGAAAGAAGTTACCAAATTTTCTGGTTCCAGGCTGTAAAGCATGAAGAGTTTATTAAATTGTTTGTTTTTTGTTTTTTTTTTCTTTCTAATCATAAATTGTGGGGTATCAGTGTGTCTGCTGTGTTAATACGACTGCTGCAGTTAAAATATTTAGTCTTACACGGGTCCTGAGGTCCGGTGCTGGTCCCCTTATACTGCATTGTGGAGTGGATGTCGGCCCATCACGTGAGTTCTGACCCCCAGCTGAGGCTGCTACCAGTTTCCAGCTGAGTTCAAGGACACAGGCGGGTAACCTGGAGTCAAACTCCAGTCTGCAGGTTAGTAGTAAAATTCCCACAGTGACGTGCTTTGCTTCAGGTAAGCATTTTATGAGCTGATGAAAAATGAAAATGGCATTATTGATAATGATGAAGAAATTGCTGTTGAGTTAAATTGTTTTTTCCAGTCGGTCTTTGTGAATGAAGATAAAAGTCTGATCTGGTTTAACGATTTTATGAAATGTATTTACGGCGAAACAGTATGTGATCCCTTTAATTTTTATGGTCAAATTTTTGAACATCATGTTTTAGATGACATATTTTTCTCACCTGAAGATGTGAAAAAGTTGTTGCTTCAGATGAATGCTAATAAGTCAATGGGTCTGGACGAAATACATCCTCGAGTTCTTAAAGAGATGGCCTTAAATTGATGGCCTTGTCGGCTGAGGCCATTTATTTACCCTTATTTTGCATTCTTAGACAATCTTTTGACCAATGTAGACTTCCTGACACTTGGAAGAGGGCCAATGTGACCCTAATTTTCAAGAAGGGTGAAAAGACCATAACAGGTAATTACAGGCCTGTGAGTCTGACATCACAGGTTTGTAAATTATGTGAAAAAATCATTCGAGATATGCTTGTAATCTTTATAGAAAAAGTGCTCTCGAACGATCAGCATGGTTTTTGAAGGGGCAGATCCTGTCTCACTAATCTACTTGTTACTCTTGAGGAATGGACGCAAATGTATGACGAGGGCTTACCTTTTGATGCCCTGTATCTCGATTTTCGAAAAGCACTCGACTCTGTGCCGAGTGCCAGACTCATTTATAAACTGCAAAAGTACAGTATAGAAGGAAGACTTTGTAATTGGATAGAAAATTTTTTAAGTGACAGGGAACAAAGAGTTTGTATGAATGGTGTGAAGTCCTCTTGGATGAAGGTAACCGGTGGTGTCCCCCAGGGATCGGTCATAGGGCCGATATTGTTTTCTGCTTTTTATTAATGATTTGCCATGTGCAATAAAGTCAAATTGTAAAATTTCCGCCGATGACATGAAGGTGTATCACCCTATCCTTTCTTTAGCTGATGGGGAAGACCTTCAGTCAGACATAGTCTCACGGCTTGGTCTGAAGAATGGTTACTTGGGTTTAATGAAGGAAAATGTAAAGGTCTCCATATTGGTAGAAAAAAAATCCATGTTCCGATTATGAATGAAAAACAATTAGAAGCGGTTTCAGAAGAAAGAGACCTAGGAGTGTTGATTTCTCAGGACTTATCCTTTTCCCGCCATATTGCTCTTTCGGCAGCTGAGGCCAGTAGAATTCTTGGGATGATAAAAAGGGCCTTTTTGTTTATTGACAAAGACTCCTTTCTTCTTTTATACAAAACGTTTGTTCGTCCTCACCTTGAATATTGTGTGCAGGCATGGTCACCTTATTTGCAGAAAGACAAAAATATTTTAGAGAAAGTACAGAGAAGGGCCACTAAGCTGGTTCCAGAATTTAAAAATTTGTCTTATGAGGATAGGCTCTTGCAACTTGGTCTCACAAGTCTTGAAGACAGACGAACTCGAGGTGATTTGATTGAAATATACAAAATTTTGTATGGCTTTGAGAATGTTGACCCCACTGTATTTTTCAAATTGAGAAGGTATACTGGCCTTAGAGGTCATGAATTGTGCTTGGAAGTTAATAGATCTAGATTAAATGTGAGGAAAGAATTCTTTAGTAACTGAGCAGTAAAGATCTGGAATAGTTTGCCACCTGAAGTGGTCTTATCCTCAAGTACAGATATTTTTAAAGCAAATTATGATCTGTATTATAGTATAATGAATGCCACCAGATTTTGATTTTGATTAATAGTTTTTTATTGAATGTTATGTGTCATTATATGCAATCATGTATACAAATATTTTACACAATAAAATGAATTATGAATTATGTTGTAAATGGAAACCAGGCACCAGGGAAAGATGAATGCAGCAATGTACAGATCGAGACATCCAGGATGAAAACCTGCTCCAGAGCGCTCTTGACCTCAGACTGGGGCGACGATTCATCTTTCAGCAGGACAATGACCCTGAGCACACAGCCAAGATATCAAAGGAGTGGCTTCAGGACAACTCTGTGAATGTCCTTGAGTGGCCCAGACCTGAATCTGACTGGACATCTGTGGAGAGATCTGAAAATGTCTGTGCACCGACGCTCCCCATCCAACCTGATGGAGCTTGAGAGGTGCTGCAAAGAGGAATGGACCAAACTGCCCAAAGATAGATGCGCCAACCTTGTGGCATCATATTCAAGAAGATTTGAGGCTGGAATTGCTGCCAAAGGTGCATCAACAAAGTACTGAGCAAAGTCTGTGAATACTTATGGACAGGTGATTTGTTTTTAATAAAGTCGCAAAAATTAAAATTTTTTTTCATGTTGTCAATTTGTGGTTCTATGAGTAGAATTTTGAGGGCAAAAAATAATTGACTCCATTTTGGAATAAGGCTGTAACAGTGAAGTGCTGTGAATACTTTCCACTGCCACACTGCTTCAGTTAGAGGGGGCGGGGCGAGCAGGACTAAAACGTTTTAATGTTTATTTAAATACCACCTCAGAGTTTGTGGCAATTTTTTGCTGCAAACTTTAATATGATGTTGTTGTTTGGCTCCTTTAAATCATAGCGCAGTAAAGGTTATTCGGGGACTCGAGCAGATCGGAGCAGTTTTATTTTCTCACTGACCGAAACGTTTACTGAAGGTGTCGCACTTCCGGGAAGAGCCGCCTGACGAGCACGAGACGTGACGTCACCCAGGTGACAGCGCTGACGGTGACCTGCTCCGAGCTGATTTACCGAAAGTTAATCAGAGTTCAAACTCGAGTTGTCAATCAGTTAATGCTGCGGTGAACTGGCGGGAACGATCACGTGACTTTATTTTTTATTTTTAACGTCAAACTGTCGGTTAAAAAAAAAAAAATTTCTGCTCATCAACAGCAAACATGGAGTCTGCAGGTAAAATGACTTTTGGGTCCTTTCAGCTTGAATTAATTCAATGTTTGCACTTTTATGTTGACTAAATATAACAATCTAATTAAAATGCTGACATGAAGATAGTCATTTTAGAGATAAAGTGGTGTAAAAATCATAGTTCTAAACTGGAGAGCTCTGATTGGATGAAATACGAAAAGGCGCTTTTCTACTACAAAGCTCCAGCTCTACTCGGTTTGGTTCCAAGCGCGTCCTTTTCTACTGCAAATAGTACCTCTTCAACGTGGGCGGGGTCAGCAGAGCCAACTGTAGTGACGTCGTTTTATACGCGACAAAAAACATAAACAATGGCGGATTCCGTGTGTTTACTGCTGTGTGAGTTTTTAAGAGAAAGTTTCTGGCGGTGAGACAAAACACGCTTGAGAAGTACAGAAGACTTTGGGAATTCATACAACAATATGAAGATGAAGACGAGAAGATACAAGCTGCTAGAGACGAAGAGGCAAAGCATGACGGTAAGCTAATCGTTGGCTTCCTAAGAGCTCGTAAATGAGTAATAACTGCAGGCTGTCGCTATTAACTATTAAAATTGTGGCTGTCAAAATAAAGCGTTAATTTACATGAATTACAATACCTATCAGGCCTTCAGTCACACTTTGCTCCGTTTTGGTTTTGACGTGACTTGGTCTGTAAATAAAGACGCGTTTCTGAGAGCAATAAACGTGTTAATGTCACTTTTTTTACCAAAGTAACTTGCTTCGATAACTTATTGTTAAATCTCAAATGTGGGAGTTTGTGCGTTTACTGACGTTCATGCACAAAATGTTGATTCGCTTTTAATGACCGTTAATTAACGTCGTCACTGAACTCAAACAGGCTTAAAACACAAAAACGTTTGTTTTTCATCCAGATTTTAAAGTCCATTGGACAAATTTAAAATATGAAATCTAATAAGATAATTATTAAAGGAGTCATATTGTGCAGAAAGAATCAGCCTCCAAACTCCCACAATTCTGTTTTTATAGACATTCTTTATAATGTAGCGGTGGTGGCCAATTGGTTAATGCGCTTGGTTACAGTTCAGAAGGTTCCGGGTTCAAATCCCACCCCTGCCCCATTTCTCCATGTAATGTGGAGTTGCGTCAGGAAGGGCATCCGGTGTAAAACTTGTGCCAATTCAAACACCTTGGATTTGCTGTGGCGACCCCAAGTGCAAACAAGGGAGCAGCCGAAGGGACTTACTTTACTTACTATTGTCATTGTACACATACAATGAAATTTGTCTGCATTTAACCCATCCAAATTACAGTTAGACAGTTCTCCCAATTTAAGATCAATTTACAGCTTAATACCTCCTTGATATGTAACAAAAATAACCCTGATCCTTTTTTACCTTATTAAATGCCCCAAGCACACACAGATCGGAGGTTTTTTTTTAATATACCTGCAATTAAATGATTCATTTAGATTAACTAACCACAAACCCTGTAATCAATTACATTATATTTTTAATAACCTGACAGCACTAATTAAAATATGTATGCTGTGTGTGTGTGTGTTTCAGATGGTTTTCTCAGTCACCGCTGCAAAGGTTCATGCCATGGAATGGTACACCTTTTTCATCATGTTATACATGTTATGTTTCACTGTGAATTTTGAATAAATTTTTGTACTTTTTGCTGAAATGTCTCCACTTTTGTGTAACATCAGTTTGATTTGTAAAAGTTACCAAGGTTTACTGATTTAAAGGCTAATAGTTTGAAAAGCTGTATAAGCATAATCCAGTAGTAAAATAAGTTTTACATTTAATGGGGTCATAAATGTAAATTGAAGTAAACAGACAGTAAAACTGGTTGTTCAAAATTCCTTGATGTAATGGTGCCTTCACTGAAGTGACTAAACCTTTGTTTGTTAAATACCATTTGGTAAAATCTCAGTTTAGACATGATTATTCCAGCATCTGTGTAAAGATTCAGCTAGGTGTAATGTGCAGTGTCTTCTGGAGCGCAAAAACCCAAATTAAACATTCTTAGAAATGAACCTTCATTGCACCAAAACGTCAATGACAAAATGTTTTTTACTGTTGACTCAGCATGAAATGATACAGTCACATGAGTCAAATTGTTTACTGCAACAAAAAATAAAAAAGAGCAAATACAAAAAAAAAAAAAAACAACACACAAACTATACAAAAGTTTCATGTGTCTGTAGTCTGGGGTGAGGGCGCAGGTCAACATGCCCTGGTCATGTATCGCGTGCACAAGGTCGCCCAGCACGCCAAGATATGCCTGATTAAATGCAGCTTCCACCACCGTTGCTTCCTCAAGGATCAATCGGATGTGTCAATCACACTGGGCCCAGTTCAGCTTCAGCCTCAACATCACTCAAGATGGACAGATTTGCTTGCTGGAACAGGCTCCTTTTTCTCTTTCCTGGACAATAACGAAGGTAGAAATGGGAAAGCAAGTTAAAAAAAAAAAAAAAACCTTCAGTCTCTGTATGATCATTCCCCAGAGTTTTAGTTATCTTAGTCACTTTGCATAAAAATTATGCTCTTTCAAAATTATCCTCCAACAAATCAGACCATTTGGAGCATCATTTTGAAAGAACATGACTTTTATGCAAAGTGATCAAGATGAACTGAAACTCGGGAATGATCATACAGAGACTGAAGGTTTTTTTTTTTTTATAACTTTGTGGGATTTATGACAATATTTATGGGTTCTGGATTTTTATTTATTTTTTGGTGAAGGGGGTGGGTGGGGTGTCACCCTGTATATATATATCGTATTTGGGGAAGTTACGTGATGTGAGATGTTATCCTTACCAGCTGGTGTGCTGTGTGGTGCTGGACGTTGATACAGATGTTGAAGCTGGTGTTCGAACCCTCCTCGCTTATGGAACTGGATTCTTCAACAAAAACACAAAATGGCGACATGTTAAAAAAAAACAGAACAGTAATGGCACTAAATGAGTCAAATGTACACGTTTGTTGTCTTGCTGACTAGGTGTTTTTCTGTCAGAAGTTAATACTTTAAAGCGGAGCATGGAGTTAGCTAGCTCGCTAGTTAGCAATCAGCTAGCTCACTGTGTCCGCGTACATGAGACAACGACGTTACTTTAACACAACTTTAGACTCAGTCTTAGTTTGTTAAAGTGTGCTTCCCACCAATGGGATAAGTAACGTTAAACGGTGCTTTCAAGCAGCCTACAGACAGTCACAAAAACACTTACCGTCCGTCGCTTCCAACAAAGCCGAGTCGCGGTCATCCTGCCTCCCGTAGTTGGCCGTTCGCTGTCCGTAAACAGTGTTCCTGCGGTCGAACCATTTCCAGCCCTCACGGTCCGACCTACTCCGATCGTTGTGGTCCTGTAATCACTTTTAAGCTTTTTCAGCTGTTCTCTGCGTTGCTGTAATATCCGGTGAGCCGAGTGCGGCCAAAGACATGGGAGATTTTCTCATTTCGGATCGCTTCATCCACCTCTCTATTCTCTCCTCCGCCACCAAACACAAACGTCCGCAACTCATCCACAGTGTGGTTTTGTGCGAGAGAAAAAAAGCTCGCCGTGAAACGAAAGGATGTTCGCTGTAACGGCACTGTGACTATTTAAAAATGGCGGGGTTTGATTTTGGTCTCCGACGGGGCGCTCATGACTCATCCAGTGACGACATTCTCTGACCAATCAGTGGCCGGCAGCCTGTTGACGTCACATTTTAGTATCGGCTCGGCTCGCTTGGAACCGCTCCTGAGCAGGTACTAAAAAATGCACCCGGTACCAGGTACTAACTCTAATGGAAAAGCAAAAAACCGAGTAGAGTCGAGCCGAGTAGTGCTACCTTTGTGAAGAACAAAAGCGCCAAAAGTTTAATCCAAACTCTTCACTGTGACCTCCAGATAAAATAATCTCAGAATGATGTGCAAAGGAAAAAAACAAAAGGATTACAAATGTCTGCAGGGAACAATTTCAAATATAATACATGTTTTGTTCACAGAGCGCATCATTTTCATTTCAAAATGTTTCACGTTTGTACAAATCTGTTTTTGTGTATGGATCCATGCATAGAGGGGTTCAGGGGGTTCAACCGCCGTCCAAAACCACCTCCGTGTTGGTCTCACAGGACGGCTGTAGATGGATTTGAATCATATGCGCTTGCGTCAGCCAAGCTTGAACCTTTGTGCGCATGCGTGAGTTTTTTCACGCCTGTCGGTTGCGTCACCGACAGGCAGGTATCAAGTTTGCATTAATGTTATCTTGGTTCTTCCTGGGTGCTTCTTATGGCAACTGATTGTCGCGGCTCGTCTTTAGTCTTCTCAGGATGTCGTCTTTTAGATAACACAAACTAATTGCAAGTGATATGCTAGAAAATGACACAACACTTTAGAATAATTCAGCCTTAAGCAAGATAAAATGCACAGAGTTTTTAAGTTTATTTAAGCCTTCGACACAAAGCTTAGACAAACTGAGTCCTCTAGAGAGACCGAATATGACAACCGCGCTCATCTATTTATTGGAGACCCGCGGGCATCGCTCCTCCTTCGACTTTTTTATTTATTTCATTCCCAAGACATGGTTTTCTATTGGAAGCGTCCTCTAGTGAACCCTAAGCAGGTGTTAGGCCATTATTTCAATGTGACAAACGCTCCCATTAAAACGTGAAGGATTTACAACTGATTTTTTTAAAAGACCTTCAGCCACAGGTGCAGCTGGCCTGAGGCCCCTGCACATGGCCTGCAGGAAAGCACCTAAAAGGCCTTGGAAAGCCCCTGACAGACTGAATGACTAATAGAGCCCTTTTTTTTGGGTTGAACACCTGCTAGTTCAACCAGAGGACATACAGTTCGAATCAGGACACTTGATAGTTCATCACAGTTCAAATATGGACCTAAAACGTCTTCTACATGATCCAATCCCAAGCAAGGACTATTTGTATATAAAAATGTATTTCCTAAAATGATACATTTTGGATTTCAAATGAAATTTATGTAGCTTTTTACCCCTCGAAATCCTCAAAAAGCTTCTGCTTCGGGGGGCTTTGCCCCCCTGAACCCCCCATGAGGGCGTTGCCCCTCAACCCCACCAGGGGCCCTGTGGCCCAATGGACCCCCAACTCAAGGATTTGAACCCCCCCCCCCTTTCACATTCCTATATACAGCCCTGTGGATGGACTGACACATGGTTCAGGGTCCATGTGGAGTTCTGAGACTTGTCAGGGTCTGGGAGTCCACACGGATCCACGGTCATGTAAGTGGTGATTTTGAGGTCCTCGGCACATCTGTATCGGTGTCACGTCCTGTTCAGTGCTGCTTGTCCCATTTCTCACGTCTTTACACAACATCTATAAACTCTTTAAGTAAACTAGATGCTGACCCAAATCGGACTGATCGTGCAGGAGGATCTGGATGTTTCTTTACATCTGGAGACACACTAAACCAGTCCCAAAACCGACCTCTGCTCTGTCTGTCGTTGGTCAGATGGTCAACAACGGTGGGACACTGGAAGTCCAAGACGTTCCCCTCTGGATGTCATCATGAGCCAGATCCGCAGGAAGTGCACAGTCTCAGACAGGAAGCCGCTGGTTCGCCTTCTGTCTCGCACCTCAGACCGGACAGGGATCCCTGAAGACAACGAGATGGAGACACAAATACAAAACTCAGGTGAGGACAGAAGGCAAATAATCTTGTTTTTCTCTGAGTATCCAGATTTGCTGTGTGACAATTATGAAGTTCCCACAATGCAACAGGAAGTAACACCCATCAGGGGTACACTACTTTATGGAGAGAAATGACAGTAGCATCCTGTGAAGACACACTCCCCTCTGTGTGTGTGTGTTGTTATCTGAGCTTGTCTGGCCACACATGCAGACTTTGTGCGTGTGAGTCCCACCCTGTGAAAACAGTGCCTCCTACTGGTGTCCATGAAGAGACCACAGAACTCACAACTGTTTAGCTACTTTTTCATTCATTCATTCATCTTCTACCGCTTAGTCCAGTTAAGGGTCGCGGGGGGCTGGAGCCCATCCACCCATCCATGGAGAGTGCGAGGCGGGGTACACCCAGGACAGGACGCCAGTCTGTCGCAAACAGACAAACAAACACAGACACACACACCTACAATTTAAAGATTCCAATCCACCTAACCCGCATGTCTTTGGATGTGGGAGGAAACCGGAGCACCCGGAGAAAACCCACGCAAACACGGGGAGAACATGCAAACTCCACACAGAAAGGCCACGGGAATTGAACCCACGACCTTCTCGCTATGAGGCAACAGTACTAACTAAGCCACCGTGCTGTCGCTACTTTTTCATCCAGAAGGAAATTTTAGGTGATGGTGGGCAATAGGGACTTTCCAGGAATTCCTCCAGAAATCACTTTTTTGAAAGTAATAAAAGAAATACGCACTGTATGATTTGAAATCTCGATGCAGTTTGTGTTAAATCAAAGTGCGAGAAGAGAGAACGGAGTCTGTTAAAAACAAACCGCCTCTGCCACCCGCTTCACCGTGTGTTCGAAAGGCAGCCTGGGAGTAGAAGATGGACTACAGCGGGGGCAGATTATGAAGGAAGACTTGAAGGAAAAGGAAGTTCAAGACTGGACTGTGTCACAGGTCCATGAACTAACCACTTGTGCAGGACGACTGGTGACTATGACCACTGGACTTTTCATTGAGATTCTGGATTTACCAGTCAATTTTTTGGGGTAATAAAATGAATGAATAAATGATCCCGGTCTGTTTGAGGTTTCACAGAGCCAGCGTTGGACAGCGAGCGGGACGCTGGTTGGGGACGAGTGTGTGTTTTCCTGCAGAAGTTGGGGAAGAAAGCTGACAGCCAGAGCCTCAGCCTTGCTCACTGCGACCTCACCACCACCGACCTGCTGGAGCTTGGTACAAACACACCACTCAGCAGAGAAACAGTCACACCTACAATCCAGGTCAGTAACCTCTGGCCCCAGCACGGCCTGGCTGCCCGCGCTGGTTGGCGCCCTTAGAGAGCAGCTTCATGGTGTCACCCCCCCCCCCCCATTCTTTGGTTTGAAAAACACATGACATCGACACCAAACCATGTGGTTTGTTTCCCTGAAACCAATATGTATCTGACCTTCGCCTTCACGCTTGAATGTTTCTTCATCCTGTCTTTTTGTTTGTCCCATCAGCCACATTGCTGCAGTGTCTCCCTCTGCTGGAGGAGGTGGACCTCTCCTGGAATAAGCTGATTGGTGGTTGCCTGCACGCACTGACCTCTCACCTGCAGTACGTGGGCGGGATCAGAACCCTGAAGCTCTGCAGCTGTCGGCTGAACACCGATGACCTCACAGCACTGGGTGGGGCTAATGATACATTTACATGAGCATTTCTATTTTGTTTCGTTTTTGACCTTATTGTTTATTTTCAAAGTCAGGCTTCAAAGAAAATCTTGACTATGAAAAGAAAAAAAAAATGTAATTTTATTGCTTCAACATTAAGTCGGCATTCAATATTTTAGTCGCACGATTATTAAATGCACTGCATCACCTTCACCAGTGTCAGCTGAACTGCACACTGGGAGCAACTTAAGCATTAAGGACCTTTAGTGATTATTCTGGCCTGAATAGGATTGGAACCAAGGATCCTCTGGTCACCAACCCTCTGCTTTTACCACTTCACCATCACATCAGTTAAAGTGAACACTGGAAGAATCTGTTGATTTTTGCTCAGTGTTGAACTCGGTTGACCAGGTGCTGCTCTGGGGGACATTCTGAGAACTTCACAGGATCCTTGTGAAGTTCCTGGACATCATAGTCAGTCTGTACGAAGTTACCGTGAGCGCCGCGCGGTGTGGAGACAGAGACGGAGGCGTTTGGCGATGCCTCTTTTTTTTTTTTTTTTTTTGCAGGAGAATAAAGTCTTTTGGGTCCCGGTGCTTCCTGTGTTACTGTACGATTGTCAGACTTGGACTCTGAAACTGGATCTTTGGTACCAGGTCCCTTTGCAGGTTCCTGGGTACCACTACAATGTCTTTGAGTGTTTATTTAGAGAGGCTTGTTCTCAGATCATGATCTGGTGCATAGTCGCACCGTGTTTTTGTAACTCTGGTCTAAAATGTAAGGGATCTTATTCCAGGGAGGATTCAGTTTTTACGCTGAGGTTTTTGAGTCATCTCACAAACATCTCGTTATTAGCCGTAGCAAAGAAAACCTTCTAATGATGCGTCTCTGTGTGTCTGTGTAGGCGACGCCCTGGAATCTGTCCCTCTTTTGGAGAATCTGGATCTGTCCTGGAATAGCGGTGTTGGAGGCGGAGCTTTGCAACATCTGCTGGGCAAACTTCCTCCAGGACTCAGAGGGCTCCACCTGGTGGCCTGTCACCTGACTGCACCTGACACCGTGGCTCTGGGTGCTAACCCCAACCCACACTGATTTATACTGTATACATAAGAACAGAGGCTAGGCGGCAGTATAACGCCTTATCCAGTCAGGGAGCCATTTCCTACATGTCCCATGATGCCTCTGGAGGAAAATACTTTAGGCTGCAGACACTTTACATCCTTTTTGTGTCTTCCAGGGGGAATGGTGTCTGTCCTCTCCAGGCTCAGCGTGCTGGATGTTTCCTGGAATCCTCTGCTCACTCAGAAATCTGTGGTTGATAACGTGGACGGCGGTTTTGAAAAGTTAGCCGCCTCTCTCTCTCACGCCACCTCACTCACCGCTCTTCGATTACAAGCCTGCGGCCTGACGAGCACCAGCCTCCATGCCCTGGGTAGGGGGTGTGCTGTAGGTCTGTGGTTCCTGACCCTGGTCCTCAGGGACCTGCTGAGCACACATCATTGAACTGATGTTTTTGGCAGAGCAGGTTAGTGGGGGGGGTCCCTGCAGACCAGTGTTGGGCAACCACTGCTGCAGGTCATAGTTCCCAACACCAGGTCAGTCGTTACCGGGCTGTGAAATTTCTGGAGGAACCCAGTCCTCTGTTACTGCAAAAATACTCACCACATGTATTTACTGTATATATTAGTATGTCAAAGCTTGAAGCCGATACCTGGTTTGTAAGCTGAGGTGGATCTGTGCAGGTGGTTCAGTCCGGCGCCTCCCCTCTGTGCGCGAGTTGGACCTGTCCTGTAGCAAAGAACTGGGTGGAGGACTAACCCACATCCACACCCACCTGAGTCTCCTCACACGCCTGGAGAGCCTTGACCTCCACCTGTGCAGCCTGACCCACAGAGACCTGGAAGTTCTGAGTGAGTCTGTGTAGTTATACTACTACACTACTACAAATATGAGTACATCCATCCTCACCTCAAACAACCTAGTGTCAATCTGAGTATGTCTCCAGTACTGCAGCTACTACTAGTAGTAATATTACTAATAATACCATTATTGTCTCATGCTGTACTACTACTGGCTACTATAAAGTGATTCACAACACCTACTACTACTACTACTACTACTACTATTAAACCCAGTTATTATTTCTGCTGTTGTTATTGACTGTACTGTTGGTATCATGGTCTCAGGTACTTGTACTACAGCTGCTACTGCTACATGCACTACTGATGTCATTGTGTAACTGTACAACAACTCTTAATGAGATAAATACTAGTATATGTAGACCCGGGTTCCAGTCCTGGTCAGGCTTCCTGTCTGTGTCGTCTCAGTCCACCCAGCTGTACGTTGGTACCCATGCAGCCTGGAGAAGTGACTTGTGATGGACTGGCGTCATGTCTGGGGCGGGGGCCTGTGATCAGTCAGCGGTGGATTGGATTAAAAAATAATTTTTTAAAAAAATTAGCAAAAGAGGAGTTAAAGATGAATCTAATGTCAATTTTATTTCTATAGTACATTTTCAACAACACCAACTGCCCAAAGTGCTTCACATGTTAAAAAACAATATCAAAAACATTACAAAAAACAGGGCAATTAAAATCCACATTAACAAAAGACAAGTATTTTGTCTATGATTAATTACTTCTCATAGCACTGAAAGTACTTTATTTACATGTACTACTACATCTAAAAGTTGGGCTATCAGTTACTGTTACCAGTAAAATGGTAGTAGAATTAATTGCCACTAACAGTTTTACCCGTACTACCAGTAGTAGTACAACTGCAGCTCATAATACTACAATTGCTACTTCTACCACTACTGTCACTGCTGCTAAAGATGCTACAGCCAACATAAGCCCCGCTGGCAAACATACAGGTCTTATCACAAGTACATGTAGTACCACTGTCACTGCAAATTGTAGTTCTACCATCTACTCACAGCACAACTAATACTACAATTTAAACACATTCAGCACTTATCGATGCTCCTGATACTACAGTTGTTACTGTTTTTAGTGCCATGCGTGTCTGCAGGTACCCGCGGCAGTGATGTCACTCTTGTCTCCAGTCCAGGTGCTTCCTTCTCTCACTGCACTCACGGATCTGGACGTGTCATCCAATAAGGAGGTAGGAGGCATGGTCCACCCGCTAGTCTCCGCCCTCCCTCTGACACAGATGAGGCATCTGCCGCTCAACAGCTGCAGCCTGAATGAAGAATCCTTCACTGCTCTCGGTACAAAAGTACTACTGCTGCCAGCTAGGAAATACTATGTTATAATAATCTGTTCTAAAAAAAATTTAAACAAAAAAACATGAACCTCTGTGTTTGTGTCTATATTCCGCAAGTGGGAAAAGGCATTCTTGGTAAATCAAGGGATAATCTGGGATCAAAGGTCACTCTCAGATTTTTAGGTTTATCATGATGACAAATGACACATCAATCAATCAATCAATCAATTTTTTTTATATAGCGCCAAATCACAACAAACAGTTGCCCCAAGGCGCTCCATATTGCAAGGCAAGGCCATACAATAATTATGTAAAACCCCAACGGTCAAAACGACCCCCTGTGAGCAAGCACTTGGCTACAGTGGGAAGGAAAAACTCCCTTTTAACAGGAAGAAACCTCCAGCAGAACCAGGCTCAGGGAGGGGCAGTCTTCTGCTGGGACTGGTTGGGGCTGAGGGAGAGAACCAGGAAAAAGACATGCTGTGGAGGGGAGCAGAGATCGATCACTAATGATTAAATGCAGAGTGGTGCATACAGAGCAAAAAGAAAAAGAAACAGTGCATCATGGGAACCCCCCAGCAGTCTACGTCTATAGCAGCATAACTAAGGGATGGTTCAGGGTCACCTGATCCAGCCCTAACTATAAGCTTTAGCAAAAAGGAAAGTTTTAAGCCTAATCTTAAAAGTAGAGAGGGTGTCTGTCTCCCTGATCTGAATTGGGAGCTGGTTCCACAGGAGAGGAGCCTGAAAGCTGAAGGCTCTGCCTCCCATTCTACTCTTACAAACCCTAGGAACTACAAGTAAGCCTGCAGTCTGAGAGCGAAGCGCTCTATTGGGGTAATATGGTACTACGAGGTCCCTAAGATAAGATGGGACCTGATTATTCAAAACCTTATAAGTAAGAAGAAGAATTTTAAATTCTATTCTAGAATTAACAGGAAGCCAATGAAGAGAGGCCAATATGGGTGAGATATGCTCTCTCCTTCTAGTCCCCGTCAGTACTCTAGCTGCAGCATTTTGAATTAACTGAAGGCTTTTTAGGGAACTTTTAGGACAACCTGATAATAATGAATTACAATAGTCCAGCCTAGAGGAAATAAATGCATGAATTAGTTTTTCAGCATCACTCTGAGACAAGACCTTTCTGATTTTAGAGATATTGCGTAAATGCAAAAAAGCAGTCCTACATATTTGTTTAATATGCACTTTGAATGACATATCCTGATCAAAAATGACTCCAAGATTTCTCACAGTATTACTAGAGGTCAGGGTAATGCCATCCAGAGTAAGGATCTGGTTAGACACCATGTTTCTAAGATTTGTGGGGCCAAGTACAATAACTTCAGTTTTATCTGAGTTTAAAAGCAGGAAATTAGAGGTCATCCATGTCTTTATGTCTGTAAGACAATCCTGCAGTTTAGCTAATTGGTGTGTGTCCTCTGGCTTCATGGATAGATAAAGCTGGGTATCATCTGCGTAACAATGAAAATTTAAGCAATACCGTCTAATAATACTGCCTAAGGGAAGCATGTATAAAGTGAATAAAATTGGTCCTAGCACAGAACCTTGTGGAACTCCATAATTAACTTTAGTCTGTGAAGAAGATTCCCCATTTACATGAACAAATTGTAATCTATTAGACAAATATGATTCAAACCACCGCAGCGCAGTGCCTTTAATACCTATGGCATGCTCTAATCTCTGTAATAAAATTTTATGGTCAACAGTATCAAAAGCAGCACTGAGATCTAACAGAACAAGCACAGAGATGAGTCCACTGTCCGAGGCCATAAGAAGATCATTTGTAACCTTCACTAATGCTGTTTCTGTACTATGATGAATTCTAAAACCTGACTGAAACTCTTCAAATAGACCATTCCTCTGCAGATGATCAGTTAGCTGTTTTACAACTACCCTTTCAAGAATTTTTGAGAGAAAAGGAAGGTTGGAGATTAGCCTATAATTAGCTAAGATAGCTGGGTCAAGTGATGGCTTTTTAAGTAATGGTTTAATTACTGCCACCTTAAAAGCCTGTGGTACATAGCCAACTAACAAAGATAGATTGATCATATTTAAGATCGAAGCATTAAATAATGGTAGGGCTTCCTTGAGCAGCCTGGTAGGAATGGGGTCTAATAAACATGTTGATGGTTTGGATGAAGTAACTAATGAGAATAACTCAGACAGAACAATCGGAGAGAAAGAGTCTAACCAAATACCGGCATCACTGAAAGCAGCCAAAGATAACGATACGTCTTTGGGATGGTTATGAGTAATTTTTCTCTAATAGTTAAAATTTTGTTAGCAAAGAAAGTCATGAAGTCATTACTAGTTAAAGTTAATGGAATACTCAGCTCAATAGAGCTCTGACTCTTTGTCAGCCTGGCTACAGTGCTGAAAAGAAACCTGGGGTTGTTCTTATTTTCTTCAATTAGTGATGAGTAGAAAGATGTCCTAGCTTTACGAAGGGCTTTTTTATAGAGCAACAGACTCTTTTTCCAGGCTAAGTGAAGATCTTCTAAATTAGTGAGACGCCATTTCCTCTCCAACTTACGGGTTATCTGCTTTAAGCTACGAGTTTGTGAGTTATACCACGGAGTCAGACACTTCTGATTTAAAGCTCTCTTTTTCAGAGGAGCTACAGCATCCAAAGTTGTCTTCAATGAGGATGTAAAACTATTGACGAGATACTCTATCTCCCTTACAGAGTTTAGGTAGCTACTCTGCACTGTGTTGGTATATGGCATTAGAGAACATAAAGAAGGAATCATATCCTTAAACCACATGGATCCAATGAAAATGTTAACGGACCAATGACTGAGTTAAACTCAGTCAATCAGTATCAGTCAATCAGGAAACCATGTAACACTCATTTTTTCACTGAAGCCAGACAATCCTCTGATATTTGCATTAATGGAAGTCTAAAACTGAGTGCCATCAGTGTAACATTGAAAACTAATCCCATAGGTTCATACTTTCTGGCCCAGAGATGCTATGAAAAACAAAAATAAAGGACCCATAAAAGAACCCTGAGGTACCCTATATTTCACTGAAGCCAGACAATCCTCTGATATTTGCTTTAATGGAAGTCTAAAACAGTGTGTCATCAGAGATGCTGTGTAAAACAAAAACAAAGGACCCACAACAGAACCCTGAGGCACCCCATATTTCATTGGAGATGATATGGGAGTAGTGTTATAGGAAGCGCATTGGTATTGGTTGGCAAAAAATGTCAACCAGGACAGAATGTAGCCAGAAAAGTTTTGCAGTGTTTCAGTGATCGATAGAATGAAAAGCAGCAGCAATCCACAGTGTGCAAAAGATCATCCGCCACAGCACAGAACCACTTTTGGGTCTGAAACAGCTGCATGAAAATGTTTGATAATTACTGACGTACTGTAAATAAAAAAAAAAATACCCCTTAAAAGTTGTTTGACTTTCTTGTGCCAGCTCTGGCCGTGCCGTACCTCCACAGTTTGGATGTCTCCTGGTGTAAAGTCGTCGGCGGTCGCTTGGCTCTGCTGCTGGATGCTTTGCAGCTGTCAGTCATCCTGGAGCTCCGCCTCAGCAGCTGTGAGCTCACCACCGAAGACCTGCAGCACCTCGGTATTTATTTAATTACTTTCATGTTTTTATTTTAAATAAATAAATGAGGAATACGTGGAGCAGCGGCAACAGATTCAGTGAGGCCAGATCTGTTTCTAGCATCCAAGATCAGATGATCCACTTGGTGTCGTACTCTGTTTAACTTCCTCTGCAAACGAACGGATGCAGAAATTGTAACGTTTTAGTCGTAAAATTACACAGAATATTTGAAGTGCTCGCTTACAGAGAAACCGCTTGTTTTCAGTGGGCAGGTTAAAAGGGGGCAGAGCTCAGTAAGCCCAGCGAGGTGTGGGCGTGGATACCATACGGTCGCCATCATTAGCTCCTCCTCCTCTTGTTGGCCCTTCACACGAACACGCTGAGACACTTTAGACCACATCAAGCGGAATCATGGGAAATAGAAATGATCATCGACAGGCAAGATTATATTTTGTCTTTATGAACAGTAACCAGACAAGAAATGATTTAGCTGATCAATGAATCACATCTAACTGGAATAAATCATTAAAAAAAATAGTTGTTTTTTTTCTTGCAAGAGAAAAGAGTTTTACTTATAAATTTGAAGGGTGTTTTTATTTTGTTTGTTTTAAAGTCTGGTACTGGTGGGTCCACAAAAGAGGCGGAGTCATAATTTTAAAATACGGCAGTATTGCTTGCTGTGTCTCTAGACCGACTGTTTAGTGTAAAAACTGATCTGATGTAACGTTATTGATATGTGATCAGGTATCACTGATTATTTTTGATTATTGTCCTGTGCAGCTGCGGTGTGCCGTCACGGCTGTCTGTCCTCTCTGCGAGTCTTGGATCTGTCCTACAACAGCCTGGTAAGCAATAACGGTTGGGCCACCCTGTTTACAGCAGGCGGACTGGGGTCGCTTGAGGACATTGATATCAGCCTACGACCTTTAACCTCCGGCCCCAGCGCGGCCTGGCTGCCCGCGCTGGTCGGCGCCCTGCCGCTCTTACCGGTGTTGGCCCGGCTGGCTGTACAGCGGTGGACGTTCAGCTTACAGGACAAACGACTGCTGGACCATTCGCTCAAGAAGAGAGGCATCCTGCTGGAGTGGGATCTGACCAATCAGGACAGCCGCCTGGAGGAGTAGAGACGCTGGTGCCAAAATTCAAGAATACCGACAAACTCTGGTGCCACTGCTTGTCAAAGTGGACAAAATACTCAGGAGACATTCTTCTGTTAAAACCAAAGAGTCAGAGTACAAACATTTACTCAGTTTTCAGATGATTTTGACAAAATGTGAGACAGCGATCAATCGCCCGATCAATCAAATCAGCAAGGCAAAAGCCAGTGACACGTTTGTGTTGATTATTTTAAAACAGTTTTGTCAAACTACAGGCCTAATAGTGGACGTGAGGGACTTAGCTGGATTCCAGAGGACAGAGTCCAGGTGGTCTGGCGGGCTGCAGGACGTGTGGGCGTGTCTGGAGGCGGAGCATCATTCTGTGCTGTAATAATGTCTTCTCAGTGTGTGAGAGACTCGAGCGAGAAAAACCCGACCATCCACCTCGTAGGCACTGACGTCTGTGTGTCTGGGCTGCAGGCGGCCAGCATCCATCAGCTCTCTGAAGGCCTTCGGGACAAGCAGACATAATCAGAGTGAGAGACGCGTCGGCTCCAGATGATCTTTGTCTGGTAGAATTGGTTTTACCCTGCAGACGGGCTCCTCCAGTTTGTTTCCCCAGATGTAGAGGTGAGTGAGTGTCGTGTTTGCTGTCACGGCCCGAGCCAGGGACAGCAGCCCGCCACTCGTGATGCCGTTACTGGTCACAGACAGCCTGAGAGACATATTGACATATTTACAGTGAAGTCTGGTTGCCGGTCATCTTGTCACCACCAGGTCCCACCTCGGCGCATCTCAGCTATTTCCCGTACAAACAGACTTGTGTCCATTCTCCGTTTTTGCAGTCTTTGGCCACCAGGTCTTAAAGTACACTTTCAGTCCTGCTCAGTTTGATCTCGGAGATAATTTCCGGCTCAGTCTCTCACTGCCCACCATTATTCTTCTGGTGTTTGCTTGAATCCATGTTGGTGACCTGATGTAATACACACATTAGGTCTACAACAAATACACCGCACCCTCTGCTGAATAACAGTGGTATTACATTCTTTTCACCTTGCCTGTAACAAGTGAATTTGAATTATATCGATTCAGTACTTTAAAAATCTATTTTTATATTGTTAAACAATTGTAATATGAGTGTTGATTTTCAATATTTCTAGTAAATATATATAATATACTAGAGCTTTTCATGAAATTGTATTGTACCTGCATTAATGGTAAATGTCCACTGGGTGGAGATATTGCTCCATTTCAAGAACCTTGCATAGAGCCAGCTGTGGGACATGACGAGAAACCTGTTGCTTACAGTAGTAGATATATCCAATTTTCCTGCAATTGTTGAAGGATCTAAAATGTTCCCTCTTACAATTCCTGAATAGACATTATCATGTTCAGCAGCAGACTGCTGTCCCAGCGCTGCTCCACAGACAGACTGAGGAAGTCCTTTGTGCCTCGTGCCATTAGATTGCACAATACTCTGACCTAGCAAGAGAGTCCTGTGTCTTTTATGTTTGTATAACTTTATATGTTTTACAACTGACAGATTGTTTTTAATGTAATGTTATTGTCCATCCATCCATCCATCCATTTTCTTCCGCTTTATCCGGAGTCGGGTCGCGGGGGCAGCAGCTCAAGCAAAGCTGCCCAGACCTCCCGATCCACACACACCTCCCCCAGCTCCTCTGGGGGAACCCCAAGGCGTTCCCAAGCCAGCCGAGAGATGTAGTCCCTCCAGCATGTCCTGGGTCTTCCCCGGGGCCTCTTCCCAGTGGGACATGCCCGGAACACCTCTCCAGGGAGGCGTCCAGGGGGCATCCGAAAAAGATGCCCGAGCCACCTCAACTGACTCCTTTCGATGTGGAGGAGCAGCGGCTCGACTCCGAGCTCCTCCCGAGTGACTGAGCTCCTCACCCTATCTCTAAGGGAGCGCCCAGCCACCCTGCGGAGGAAACTCATCTCGGCCGCTTGTACTTGCGATCTCATTCTTTCGGTCATGAGCCAAATCTCATGACCATAGGTGAGGATCGGAACGTAGATCGATCGGTAAATCGAGAGCTTTGCCCCCCTACTCAGCTCTCTCTTCACCACGACGGTCCGATACAGCGACCGCATCACTGCAGATGCTGCACCGATCCGTCTATCGATCTCACGCTCCATCCATCTCTCACTCGTGAACAAGACCCCGAGATACTTAAACTCCACTTGAGGCAAGGACACTCCACCGACCTGAAGAGGGCAAAGCACCTTTTCCGGTCGAGAACCATGGCCTCGGATTTGGAGGTGCTGATTTTCATCCCGGACGCTTCACACTCACTCATTACACTCTTGCCGAGTGTAATGTTATTGTATTTTAGTAATTTATTTGTTGTGTGACTGATGTGTTTGTGAGCAGCGGGCCAAATGTAATTTCCTTTGGGATTAATAAAGTTCTTATCTATCTATCTAGTAGCTAACTATGTCACATGATCTGATCTATTAAATGCTGTATTACTGTAATCCAGTACTTGGCTAGCTGAGAGGTTGGCTAGCCTCACCCAGTCTCTGCACTGGCTCATCAAACCAGCTATCTTAACAGGCTATCTTAAGCTTGAAAATGAACACGATAAACCCTGGATTCTGTTCATACATGTTTTCTGGCTAATGTTAGGTTGTGAGTCTGTAATTTTAGTCAATATTTTGTTGATCTTTGTCTTTTGCCTGAGCAACTGGGGGCAGCCAGTTGATCATTTCTGATTTGGCACATTTTACACCGGATGTCCTTCCTGACCCAGCTCCAGTTCTGCACACAGACACACACCAGGGATCAGGTGCACACAAAGCAGGATGAAATACTTTGTTGTAACGTTCGATATTTTTGATTAGAACACCCATGACAAAAACAATAATACTTGTCTTATGACACTGATAAAACAGGAAAACTGCAGTTTGTAGGATTTGGGTTGAACTCACTCTCTGAGGGCGCAGACTGGTCCAGTGATGGCCTCGCTTAGATATGTGGCACCTTCATCTTCAATGCGATTGGACGAGAGATCGACGCTGTGCAGAGTCGGGTTCTGCTTTAGGACCTCAGCGAGAAGACGCACGCCGTCACGAGTCACTCGATTACTACAGACACCAGAAACGTCCACATAGTTGCTGGAACTACAAACTGAATTTGGGTGAAGCTGCTTTATAGAACATGTTCCTGGAATTAAACATCGATCTCAGAGATATAAAGACATCAAGGGTGTCGTAGAGGTGCCACACTGGATCTGTCAGGCAGATCGCTGATGTACGGTGTTTGTGTTCTTACCAGCACACGTCCAGGTAGCGCAGGCTGTAGTTGAACCGCAGACCTCCAGCCAGCCTCTCCATCCCGCTGTCCGTCATGTCCATCTTCCCCAGGTGGAGCTCCAGCAGGCTGCTGTTCACCCGCAGCGTCTCTGACAGGTGCTCCGCCCACTCCTCCTGCCAGATGCATGTCAGATATTCTACATTCTGTCTAATGATTGACTGACCTCCTGCTGACCTTGAAGTCAACACGGAACCAGGCACAGACGGTCTGTGTCTGTGCTTGAATAAATACGTCAGCGTGTTCACCTGCTGGCTGAAGAGCAGCGCTCGGCTCAGGTCCACACAGCGAAGACACGTGTTGCTTTTTAACACGATGGTGAGCGCAGTGACACTCTGAATGCCCTACAGAGACAGGAGCGTGGCCAGACAGAGGGGCGTGGTCAGACGGGTGTCATACAGCAGCTGGTAGCTACATCGTCATAAACACGACTGTTGTGCTCAATCCAAAGCCAATCATTCTGGAGAAAAACAGATGTTAATTTGACATTTATTTATTTAGTAAAAGGTTAGAGTCAAATTTTGAAGACAAGGACATGTTGGCTTTACAGTGTCTCTCATCGAAATATCTTAATGAATGTCTGAATAAACATTTACAACACACTCTCTGGTAACTGATTAAAATATTTCCACAGGATGGAATGAAGCTCGGTGGACAAGCTGTCAGTCCTAACCCTTAGGTAACCAGGTCAGATTTGAGTCCAGGACCTTCCTGTGAAGTAGAACCCTGTTCCCCTCCAGTGTCAAACTGCACCATAGTGCCACCCAGGGGCCACAAATTGTAGGCGCATTATGTCACCGTCAAATTTACAGAAAGCATCCCAGTGAGCACAAGATATCATTTCAACATTGATTTTTGATTGAAAACTGGTTGATATCCGTATGAACATCTTTTCACCCACTTTTAAACCAGTGAAAATGCAGCTATATTCTCAACGAGTCACAAAACACATTTGTTTTTGGGTGATTTGTTCAGTTGAAGCTTTAAACAGAGGTGATACAGATTATTGTGGTGAAATTTCTCCAAATTAATTTTTCACTGGTCGGTGAAATCTGGTTTACAAAAAGACGTCTTTTCAACGAATTCAACTTTTGACATAAAATGTCATAAATACAGAGCTGAGTCAGCTGCACGCTGCTGCCTCATGTGAACACATTTGTATAGTGATTATTTTCAAATAATAATTTTATTGTTATAATAGCTTTTCTGGAGTTAGTGTTTTTGCTCTGTGGCTGTAGGATCGTAGTTCGGAACATCGTAACAAAGAGACCTGTACCGTGAACGAGCCAAAGAAATGTAAGACTTCATGAAAATTCAGTAGGTATATCTTATATATTACACTCATCTCATACAAAATGGTTTTGCTCCCATTTTGTATGAGATGAACTCAAAGATCTAAAACTTTTTCCACATACACAATATCACCATTTCCCTCAAATATTGTTCACAAACCAGTCTAAATCTGTGATAGTGAGCACTTCTCCTTTGCTGAGATAATCCATCCCACCTCACAGGTGTGCCATACCAAGATGCTGATTAGACACCATGATTAGTGCACAGGTGTGCCTTAGACTGCCCACAATAAAAGGCCACTCTGAAAGGTGCAGTTTTGTTTTATTGGGGGGGATACCACTCAGTATCTGGTGTGACCACCATTTGCCTCATGCAGTGCAACACATCTCCTTCGCAGAGTTGATCAGGTTGTCAATTGTGGCCTGTGGAATGTTGGTCCACTCCTCTTCAATGGCTGTGCGAAGTTGCTGGATATTGGCAGGAACTGGTACACGCTGTCGTATACGCCGGTCCAGAGCATCCCAAACATGCTCAATGGATGACATGTCCAGTGAGTATGCCGGCCATGCAAGAACTAGGACATTTTCAGCTTCCAAGAATTGTGTACAGATCCTTGCAACATGGGGCCATGCATTATCCTGCTGCAACATGAGGTGATGTTCTTGGATGTTGGCACAACAATGGGCCTCAGGATCTCATCACGGTATCTCTGTGCATTCAAAATGCCATCAATAAAATGCACCTGTGTTCTTCGTCCATAACAGACGCCTGCCCATACCATAACCCCACCGCCACCATGGGCCACTCGATCCACAACACTGACATCAGAAAACTGCTCACCCACACGACGCCACACACGCTGTCTGCCATCTGCCCTGGACAGTATGAACCGGGATTCATCCGTGAAGAGAACACCTCTCCAACGTGCCAAACGCCAGCGAATGTGAGCATTTGCCCACTCAAGTCAGTTACGACGACGAACTGGAGTCAGGTCGAGACCCCGATGAGGACGACGAGCATGCAGATGAGCTTCCCTGAGACGGTTTCTGACAGTTTGTGCAGAAATTCTTTGGTTATGCAAACCGATTGTTTCAGCAGCTGTCCGAGTGGCTGGTCTCAGACGATCTTGGAGGTGAACATGCTGGATGTGGAGGTCCTGGGCTGGTGTGGTTACACGTGGTCTGCGGTTGTGAGGCTGGTTGGATGTACTGCCAAATTCTCTGAAACGCCTTTGGAGATGGCTTATGGTAGAGAAATGAACATTCAATACACGAGCAACAGCTCTGGTTGACATTCCTGCTGTCAGCATGCCAATTGCATGCTCCCTCAAATCTTGCGACATCTGTGGCATTGTGTTGTGTGATAAAACTGCACCTTTCAGAGTGGCCTTTTATTGTGGGCAGTCTAAGGCACACCTGTGCACTAATCATGGTGTCTAATCAACATCTTGATATGGCACACCTGTGAGGTGGGATGGATTATCTCAGCAAAGGAGAAGTGCTCACTATCACAGATTTAGACTGGTTTGTGAACAATATTTGAGAGAAATGGTGATATTGTGTATGTGGAAAAAGTTTTAGATCTTTCAGTTCATCTCATACAAAATGGGAGCAAAACCAAAAGTGTTGCGTTTATATTTTTGTTGAGTGTATATTCCAATTCTAAGGTGGAACTATGCTAGTATAATCCCACAAGGGGCAATTAAATTTGAGCAGTCCATTAAAAAAACACAATAACATATAACAACAATATTAATAAACTCAAATAAAAACAGACTTGAGGAGTTAAAATGGGGAGCCAGAATAAATAAATAAAAACATGGCAGAGCTACGAAGCATTTAAAAGTCAGATAGCCGAAGGGATAAACGGCTTTTAAAAACTGTTGGTTCTACAAACTGGTGAAACATAACGGTGTCCTGAAGGAAGCAGAGAAAACTCCCCTAAAAGAACACAACCTGACAAAGACAAGATACTTTCAGCATCCTGAGGATCTGTTGATTACAGAAAGAATTTAAATCTCTTTGCTTCACTCCAATAACCTTTGAACAGATTTTAACAATGTTGTTCAGGCTGTTTCTGTCTTTCACTGAGAGGCTGTGAAACCAGCAGATAAATGAAAAGCACAAAAGACTGTCAATAAAAGACTGAGAAAAACAACAAAGGATGACAGGCCTGACTGAAAAAGAATTCAGTTCGTGGAGAAGATAAATTCTCTGCTGTCTTCACAGCAGCGTCCGTGTTTACATCAAACTTCTATTTGAAGAGTTTCAGTCAGGTTTTAGAATTCATCATAGTACAGAAACAGCATTAGTGAAGGTTGCAAATGATCTTCTTATGGCCTCGGACAGTGGACTCATCTCTGTGCTTGTTCTGTTAGACCTCAGTGCTGCTTTTGATACTGTTGACCATAAAATTTTATTACAGAGATTAGAGCATGCCATAGGTATTAAAGGCACTGCGCTGCGGTGGTTTTGGCCCACAAATCTTAGAAACATGGTGTCTAACCAGATCCTTACTCTGGATGGCATTACCCTGACCTCTAGTAATACTGTGAGAAATCTTGGAGTCATTTTGATCAGGATATGTCATTCAAAAGCGCATATTAAACAAATATGTAGGACTGCTTTTTGCATTTACGCAATATCTCTAAAATAGAAGGGTCTTGTCTCAGAGTGATGCTGAAAAACTAATTCATGCATTTATTTCCTCTAGGCTGGACTATTGTAATTCATTATTATCAGGTTGTCCTAAAAGTTCCCTAAAAAGCCTTCAGTTAATTCAAAATGCTGCAGCTAGAGTACTGACGCGGACTAGAAGGAGAGAGCATATCTCACCCATATTGGCCTCTCTTCATTGGCTTCCTGTTAATTCTAGAATAAAATTTAAAATTCTTCTTCTTACTTATAAGGTTTTGAATAATCAGGTCCCATCTTATCTTAGGGACCTCGTAGTACCATATCACCACAATAAAGCGCTTCGCTCTCAGACTGCAGGCTTACTTGTAGTTCCTAGGGTTTGTAAGAGTAGAATGGGAGGCAGAGCCTTCAGCTTTCAGGCTCCTTTCCTGTGGAACCAGCTCCCAATTCAGATCAGGGAGACAGACACCCTCTCTACTTTTAAGATTAGGCTTAAAACTTTCCTTTTTGCTAAAGCTTATAGTTAGGGCTGGATCAGGTGACCCTGAACCATCCCTTAGTTATGCTGCTATAGACTTAGACCTGCTGGGGGTTCCCATGATGCACTGAGTGTTTCTTTCTCTTTTTGCTCTGTATGCACCACTCTGCATTTAATCATTAGTGATCGATCTCTGCTCCCCTCCCAGCATGTCTTTTTCCCTGGTTCTCTCCCTCAGCCCCAACCAGTCCCAGCAGAAGACTGCCCCTCCCTGAGCCTGGTTCTGCTGGAGGTTTTCTTCCTGTTAAAGGGAGTTTTTCCTTCCCACGTGTAGCCAGTGCTTGCTCACAGGGGGTCGTTTTGACCGTTGGGGTTTTACATAATTATTGTATGGCCTTGCCTTACAATATAAAGCGCCTTGGGGCAACTGTTTGTTGTGATTTGGCGCTATATAAAAAAAAAATTGATTGATTGATTGATTGACTTCAGTTTGTCATCAAAAATAGTCCCCAAATACTTATATGATGTGACAAGTTCCACTTTTCATTGTGTATAATCCACTCCCTGGGCCATATCCCTGTTACGTCTGACGTCAGGGATCATGTCTTTAGTTTTTTACACATTTAAATCCAAAAACTTGTTATCACACCAACAAATGAAATCTGACAAAGCAGCTCCGTGGTCTGATTCTGAACCGTGGAGAAGAGACAACAGTACTGTGCCATCAGAAAATCTGACATCTGATAGCTGACATCTTGAGAACTCCTGCAGCTGTCTGTACACATAATAAAAAGGAGGGGGCGAAAGAGCGCACCCTTGTGGTGAACCCGTGGACAACACAACAGTCAGAGAGGCAGCCATCCACAGAGACCCTCTGCTCTGGGTCAGATAAAATTCAAAATCCATAAAAGAAGCTGGTAAGGCAGGTGGAAATCATCACACAGCCTTTGTACTAAAAGATACAGCTGCATCATTTTAAATGCCAACAAGAAGTCTGCAAACAAGAGTCTGGCATGTCCCTGTGGCTTCTCCAGGTACGAGGTCTGTTAGGAAAGTATTGGACCTTTTTATTTTTTTCAAAAACCTGATGGATTTGAATCACGTGTGCTTGCATGAGCAAACCTTGAACCTTCGTGCGCATGCGTGAACTTTTTCACGCCTGTCAATTGTGTCATTTGCTGGTAAGCAGCCTTTGTGTGAGGATGGGTGGAGTCTCTCGACGGATTTTCATTGCAAGGAAAATGGCGGAACGACTGGAGCAGCACGACTGCATCAAATTTTGCCAGAAACTGGGCGACAGCCAGGTGGAAACCATTCGGGAAAGATTCAGGCGGCTTTCGATGACGATGCTATGGGCATCACACAGATTAAGGAGCTGTACAACCGGTTTAAAGAAGTCCGCACAACGGTGGAGAGCGAGCCACGCTCCGGTCGGCCATCAACATGCTGAAATGACCAGATCATTTCCAAAGTGAACGCTGTGGTGATGCGGGACCGTCATGAGACTATCCGAAAATTGCAGAAGAGGTGGACATCAACACTTTTTCGGAACATTCCACTGTGACAGATTTGGCGGTGAAAATCATGCCGATGGCTTCGGCACGAAGCTGCTGATGGCGGAGCAAAAGCACCTCCGTGTTGAAGTCTCACAGGACATGCTGTGACATGCCCACCTCTTCCACAATTTCTCGGATAGTCACACAACTGAAGAGTCACCGCAGCCATCTGAATCATCCAAATGGTTTCCACCTGCTGTCACCCAGTTTCTGGCAAAATTTGATGCGGCGCTGCTCCAGTCGTTCCGTCTTTTTCCTTGGAATGAAAAAAAACGCCGAGCGCACGACACACATGTCCCACACAAAGGCCTCCTCCTGTAACAGTGGAATGTGCCGTTCATTTCTAAACTGGACGCTGTCTTGATCCGGTATGTCGTCTGACTAGCACAGGAATTGTGAAAAGACGTGGACATCAGCATTTTTTCGGCACATTGAGACAGACGTGCGGAGGAGTTCCACGCGTCACAGTGGAGCTGCATGGCGCAAAGCAACGCCGTGATGAAGCCTTCCAGGACATGTTCAGGCATGTCCAGCTCATGCACAATCACAATCGGATAATCACATGACTGAAAAGCAACCGGAATCCATCTGAAATCCACCTTTAAGCCGTCCTGTGAGACCAACACCGAGGCGGTTTTGTCCCGCATAATGAACGGCTCCGTGGCGCGTTCCTCCGCTTTTCTTTCCATGAAAAAAACTCCTGTAACAGTGGAATGTGCCGAAAAAGTGCTGATGTCCATGACTTCTGCCTTTTTGTGAAAGTCAGACGAGGTCCCGAATCAACAAAGCCTTCACGTTGGAAATGATCTGGTTGTTTCAGCGGGGTCTGAGCATGTCGATCGGTGCTGGGAGCGCGCCGCGCTCTCAGCAGTTGTGGGCCGTCCTTAAAGCGGCAGTAACACTCCTTAATCTGTATAATCCCCATAAAATCGTCCCTGAAAGCCATATTAATTTTCCGAACGGTGTCCACCTGGAGGTCTCTCACAGTTTCTGGAAAAAAATAGATGCAGCAAAGCTCCAAATCGTTCAGACATTTATTCGCAATAAAAAAACGACGAGAGGGGTGGACCACTGCTCACACAAAGCCTGCTCACAGGCGAATGACGCAACCGACAGGCATGAAAAAACTCACGCATGCGCACGAAGGTTCAAGCTTGGCTGATGCAATCACACGTGATTCAAATCCATATGGTTTTTGAAAAAAATAAAAAGGTCGGAAATACTTTTCTAACAGACCTCGTATGTTTGGTTTTGTTATGTTTTTTACCTGTTGTATTTTGTTCTGTTTCTGATAACCACAGTGGAGAAAGGTCATTTGTTTTTGTGTTATCCTTTGTCAAATTGGTGTTACGTACATGTAATATTACCAAATAAATACATTAAAATGTATTTACTGTACAAATGTTTGTACTTAATCTGTATGTTAAACTATGTTTGTTTTTATTTACGGTGTCCAACACATCAAACAAAGGGAATAATGTGATTATTAACCATCAGATGACAAGTTAAAACATCTCAAATCATTCTAAAGTCAGTTTTAAGCAGAAACGAAGCGAGTTTCTGTGAGTCGTGACTCCAAACTCCATCGTGTCAATGTTTACAATGTGTTGAGCAGTAACAGGTGAAGTTGCTCATAAACTTTAAGTTTCTTAAATATTTATTATGGCCACTCTTAAAACTTCAGTTCTCTTTATAATTTTATTACTGGTACATTTTAGAATTGATTTAGATGAGATATACTGATTATCTCACAGGAATATATCACAATTATCTGGGAACTACTTTTTGCGCAGGATTCATCAAGCACATCAGCCGCGGGGCGCGTACTAACACAGAATATACAGAAACTGGACATTTGTCGGCCATAACGAGAGCATCCACTTTTAGCTTGCCATAAGCTAAGCTAGTGGAGCTGGTGAGAGTGTAGCTGCGGCGCTCTGATCGCTTCCTCTGTCTTTTATGATGAAATAATGCTGAATTTAAGTGAAATGATCATAGTACAAGAGCTTCAGATATCTGTCGCTGAGATAGATGATGACTGGAGGCAGTTTGAAACAGAAAAAAAGGTGATAATCGATGAACCGCGGCTGACACACAGAAATAACACATGGGCAGCGAAGGCAGGCTGGACCAATTTTTAGGGGGCGGGGACCGTTCGGTCAGCGACACCGGATCAAACTTTGTCAGTCAATAAAGGATACCATCCTACATAACACTCTCAAATATGAAAGAATGTGGTCTTTTGTGACAGAATTAAGAATTTTGAAAAGGTGTTCATTGTTAAAGCATAAGGATTTTTTCATTTTCCAAGATTTTTCCAAACTTTGACCTTTGACATATGACCTTGAAAAATGAATCAATTCTTGCTGATCAGGCTGTGAATCTTCAGTAAATGTTTCATAACAATATATGAAAAATCGCAGGCTCCAGACTGTTCACAAACAGACAAATAACTTAGTTGGCGGAGGTAATCACGGTTAAAAACGGTCTAAACCTAAACATTGTGTTGTGAAAGTGTAAGAACACGGACCCACAACAGGGGGCGCAAATGAACGGACAATGGAGGTAGCCAAATAACAACGCTTTACTGTTGTGACAAAAAGCACAACAAACACAACAGATTACAACAATAGACAAGAAGTCAATTCACACAATGTGTCACGTGGGCAGGCTCGAAGATAAGAGACGTCTGTCCAAAGCAGAACCGGAACCACACGATTTCCTCCGCCACCAAACCCCGGGAATACTGGAGCCGCCAAGTCCCGAACTCCCAGGTGGCCACTGCCTCCGCGTGTCGGATCTGGTACTGCTGGCGAGGAACAAAAACAGTTAAAGGTGGGTGCGTGTGCACCCAGCAACCCGTATGGCGGGAAAACCACCTCCTCCTCTCGTCGGAAGAATGTCTGCTACTTCACGCACAAAAGTAACAAAGTGTTAATGTTGACAAAGACAACACAGTCGGCTGAGAACAGTACCTTCAAGGTAGAGCGATATCTCGGCAAAGAGGTGGAGATGTCGTCCTGCTGATATACCACTGCTGATCAGATGATTGGTGACAGCTGTCATAGGCGATAAGTGACAGCTGTCACCCCGGCTGCTCCTGTGAGGCGGCAGCGCCCTCTGGTGCCTGGAGCCCGCACTCCAGACAGGGCGCCCTCTGGTGGTGATGGGCCAGCAGTACCTCCTCTTCAGCGGCCCACACAACAGGACCCCCCCCTCAACGGGCGCCTCCTGGCGCCCGACCAGGCTTGTCCGGGTGGCGGCGGTAGAAATCGGCCAGGAGGGCCGGGTCCAGGATGAAGCTCCTCTTCACCCAGGAGCGTTCTTCGGGTCCGTACCCCTCCCAGTCCACCAAATACTGGAAGCCCCGGCCCATCCTACGGACATCCAAGAGCCGGCGCACAGTCCAAGCCGGCTCGCCATCGATGATCCGGGCAGGAGGCGGCACCGGACCCGGAGCACAGAGGGGTGAAGTGTGATGCGGCTTTATCCGGGACACATGGAAAACAGGATGGATCCGCAGTGAGGCCGGAAGCTGAAGCCTCACTGCGGCTGGACTGATGACCTTAAGGATCCTGAAGGGACCGATGTAACGGGCCTGTAGTTTGGGGGAGTCCACTTCAGGGGAATGTCCTTGGTGGACAACCACACCTCCTGCCCTGGCCGATACGCAGGGGCCGGGGTCCGCCGACGGTCTGCATGGGCTTTTGCCCTCGTCCGGGCCTTTAGCAAAGCAGAACGGGCGGCGCGCCACACCCGACGGCGCTTCCGCAGGTGGGCCTGGACCGAGGGCACACCGACCTCTCCCTCAACCACCGGAAACAACGGGGGCTGATACCCCAGACACACCTCAAAAGGGGAGAGGCCGGTGGCTGAAGACACCTGGCTGTTATGGGCATACTCGATCCAGGCCAAATGGGTACTCCAGGCCGCCGGGTGCGTGGCCGTCACGCAGCGCAGGGCCTGTTCCACCTCCTGATTGACCCGTTCTGCTTGCCCGTTGGTCTGAGGATGATACCCGGACGAGAGACTCACCGTGGCCCCCAGTTCCCGGCAGAAGCTCCTCCAGACTTGCGAGGAGAACTGGGGACCGCGGTCGGAGACGATGTCTGTTGGAATCCCATGCAGCCGGACGACGTGGTGGACCAAGAGGTCCGCTGTCTCCTGGGCAGTCGGGAGCTTCGGGAGGGCCACGAAGTGGGACGCCTTGGAGAATCGGTCCACTATCGTGAGGATGGTGGTGTTGCCCTGGGACGGCGGGAGGCCCGTGACAAAATCCAGGCCGATGTGGGACCAGGGGCGATGAGGCACAGGCAGCGGCTGGAGCAGTCCCGATGCCCTGCGGTGGTCAGCCTTGCCCCTGGCGCAGGTGGTGCAGGCCTGGATATAATCCCGGATGTCGGCCTCCAGGGACGCCCACCAGAAGCGCTGCCGGACAACTGCCACGGTCCTACGCACCCCTGGATGACAGGAGAACTTGGAGCCGTGACAGAAGTCCAGGACTGCAGCCCTGGCCTCTGGTGGGACGTAAAGTTTGTTCTTCGGCCCAGTTCCGGGATCCGGACTCCGTGCCAGGGCCTCCCGGACAGTTTTCTCTACGTCCCAGGTGATGGTGGCCACGATAGCGGACTCCGGGATGATAGGTTCCGGTGGATCCGACAACTCCGTTTTGACTTCGTCTTCATGCACCCGAGACAAGGCATCCGATCTCTGGTTTTTGGTCCCGGGGCGGTAGGTGATCCGGAAGTCAAAACGGCCGAAGAACAGTGACCAGCGGGCTTGCCTGGGGTTCAGCCGCTTGGCGGTCCTGATATACTCCAGGTTCCGGTGGTCAGTGAAAACCGTGAATGGCATGGACGTTCCCTCCAACAGATGTCTCCACTCTTCAAGAGCCTCTTTCACCGCAAGGAGTTCTCGATTGCCGACGTCATAGTTCCGTTCAGCCGGGGTCAACCTGCGTGAAAAGTAGGCACACGGGTGAAGTACCTTATCGGTCTCTCCGCTCTGGGACAGCACGGCTCCTATCCCTGAGTCAGAGGCGTCCACTTCAACCATCAACTGGCGGCTAGGGTCGGGCTGCACCAAAACTGGCGCAGTAGAGAACCGTCGTTTCAACTCCTTGAACGCGGCTTCGCACCGATCCGACCAGGTGAAGGGGACTTTTGGAGAGGTCAGGGCTGTCAGGGGGCTAACTACCTGACTGTAGCCCTTAATGAACCTCCTATAGAAATTAGCGAAGCCGAGGAACTGTTGCAGCTTCCTACGGCTTGTTGGTTGGGGCCACTTCTCACCGCCGCAACCTTGGCCGGATCAGGGGGCGAAGGAGTTAGAGGAGATGATAAACCCCAGGAAGGACAAAGACGTGCGGTGAAACTCGCACTTCTCGCCCTTCACAAACAGTCGGTTCTCTAACAACCGCTGCAGGACCTGACGTACATGCTGGACATGGGTCCTCAGGATCCGGAGAAAAGATGAGAATATCGTCCAGATATACGAAGACGAATCGGTGCAGGAAGTCCCGCAAGACGTCGTTAACCAAGGCTTGGAACGTCGCGGGGGCGTTGTGAGGCCGAACGGCATGACCAGGTACTCAAAGTGACCTAATGGGGTGTTAAATGCCGTCTTCCATTCGTCTCCCTTCCGGATCCGAACCAGGTGATACGCATTTCTAAGATCCAGCTTAGTAAAGATTTTGGCTCCATGCAGGGGGGTGAACACGGAATCTAACAATGGCAACGGGTATCGGTTGCGAACCGTAATCTCATTCAGCCCCCTGTAATCAATACATGGACGAAGCCCGCCATCTTTCTTGCCCACAAAAAAGAAACCTGCCCCCATCGGGGAGGTGGAGTTCCGGATCAGCCCGGCAGCCAATGAGTCCCGGATGTAGGTCTCCATTGATTCGCGCTCGGGTCGTGAGAGGTTGTACAGCCTGCTGGACGGGAACTCAGCGCCTGGAACCAAATCAATGGCACAATCGTACGGACAGTGCGGGGGAAGGGTGAGTGCCAGATCCTTACTGAAGACGTCAGCAAGATCGGGGTACTCAACCGGCACTGCCGTCAGATTGGGAGGGACTTTGACCTCCTCCTTAGCCTGTGAACCGGGAGGAACCGAGGATCCTAAACACCCCCGATGGCAGGTTTCGCTCCACTGAACCACCACCCCAGACGGCCAATCATCCGGGGATTGTGCTTCAACATCCATGGGATGCCCAAAATCACGCGGGAGGTAGAAGAGTTACAAAAAACTCAATCTCCTCCC
This sequence comes from Thalassophryne amazonica, assembly GCF_902500255.1. NCBI lineage: Eukaryota > Metazoa > Chordata > Actinopteri > Batrachoidiformes > Batrachoididae > Thalassophryne > Thalassophryne amazonica. The sequence goes on from NC_047103.1 coordinate 5,332,917, forward strand.
GGTGGTTCCAGACACCACCAGAGTTACTGGTTGTGTCTTGTGTGTGAGTAAAGGGAGGAGGGTGTCATCTAGTGCCCGCACCTGCAACGGCGAAGGAAGCGCCACCAGAGGGAGCCCTACCTCCCTTGCCCATCTGCTGTCTAGCAGATTCCCTTCTGACCCCATGTCCACCAGTGCTCGGGCTTGAAGGGTTAAATCCCCGCTCAGGATTGTGACTGGGAGTCGTGTGGCAATTTGTGTGTGTCTCACTTGAATGTTTGACCCCCCCTTAGCCCAGTCTCTAAGGGCGAGTGTTGTCGTTTTGGCCGTTTGGGGCAGTCTCTCTGTGTGTGCTCAGTTGAGCTGCAGAGAAAACACTCTCCACGGATCAGCCTCCCCATTTTGGCCCTGTGGCGTTTCCCTAACAACGTCAGCAGGGGAGCTGTTGCCCCACAAAGCGCTGCGGCTGTGGAGCGTGGGGGAGGGCGGCCCCTTTTCGAACCCGGAAGGGAGAGGGGCGGCGCGTATCCGGTCACGTCCTTCGCCTCGCTCCCGACGGCGTTCCTCCAACCCGATTTGTCTAACCGTATAACGAGATCGATAAGCCCATCTAAATCCCGCGGTTCCTCCTTATCTACCAGCTGCTCCTTCAGAACCAACGACAGTCCTTTATGAAGGCGGCGCGGAGCGCAACGTTAGTCCAGCCGGACCATCGCAGCCGCGATGCGGAAGTTGACTGCATAAGCGGCTGCGCTCCTCGTGTCCCTGTCTCATTGACAGCAGCACGGTTGAAGTGGTCTCTCCTCTGTTAGGGTGATCAAACACTGTTCTGAACTCCCCCACAAACCCAGTGTATGCTGATAACAACCGTGAGTTCTGTTCCCAGAGCACCGTAGCCCAGGCGTGTGCTTTACCCCCGAAGCAGAGCAATCACATAGCTATTTTACTAGCATCTGACGCGTACATGACGGGACGTCGTGCGAAGACGAGCAAACACTGCATAAGAAAGTCCGCGCACGTCTCCACACAACCCCCGTACGGCTCTGGAGGGCTTATGTATGCTTCAGGGGAAGGTGGGAGGGGTCGTTGAATGACCTGTGGAACGTCACTGTTGCGCACAGGATCGACAGGAGGGGGAGCCGCAGCAGCGCCCTAAGGGCGCGCTTCCACCTGCGCGGTGAGAGCCTCCACCCTGCGGTTAAGGAGGACGTTCTGCTCGGTCATTAGATCCAACCGAGCCGTAAAAGCGGTGAGGATTCGCTGCAACTCACCGATCATTCCTCCTGCAGACGCCTGTGCGCCCTGCTCTTCCATTGGCCGCTCAACAGCCGGTTGACGCCCCTCGGGGTCCATGACGTTGGCCGAGATATCCTGTTGTGAAAGTGTAAGAACACGGACCCACAACAGGGGGCGCAAATGAACGGACAATGGAGGTAGCCAAATAACAACGCTTTACTGTTGTGACAAAAAGCACAACAAACACAACAGATTACAACAATAGACAAGAAGTCAATTCACACAATGTGTCACGTGGGCAGGCTCGAAGATAAGAGACGTCTGTCCAAAGCAGAACCGGAACCACACGATTTCCTCCGCCACCGAACCCCGGGAATACGGAGCCGCCAAGTCCCGAACTCCAGGTGCCACTGCCTCCGCGTGTCGGATCTGGTACTGCTGGCGGGAACAAAAACAGGTTAAAGGTGGGTGCGTGTGCACCCAGCAACCCGTATGGCTGGAAAACCACCCTCCTCCTCTCGTCGGAAGAATGTCTGCTACTTCACGCACAAAAGTAACAAGTGTTAATGTTGACAAAGACAACACAGTCGGCTGAGAACAGTACCTTCAAGGTAGAGCGATATCTCGGCAAAGAGGGTGGAGATGTCGTCCTGCTGATATACCACTGCTGATCATATGATTGGTGGACAGCTGTCATAGGCGTAAGTGACAGCTGTCACCCCGCTGCTCCTGTGAGGCGGCAGCGCCCTCTGGTGCCTGGAGCCCGCACTCCAGACAGGGCGCCCTCTGGTGGTGACTGGGCAAGCCAGTACCTCCGCTTCAGCGGCCCACACAACACATTGATTAAATGTCTACAAATAGATGTTGAAAAAACTTTCACTTTTTGTCTTTTCAACATTGGGCGTAAATGTTTTTAAACATGTTTTCGATGTAAAAATGCTTACTGGGATGGTTCCATTTTTGCCGTAGCTGTTCTGTGATATTTCAAACACTTTCTCGTTGTTTTGGTGGATGAAGAATGAAGAGGAATGCAGATGTCATCAGCTGGTGTCCAGGACGTGATGATGTCATTTATAAACAAATGCCTGCAGTAACATCAGTCTTGTTACAGAGTATGTTTTGTTTACCAGATCGCAGCTGTTCAGTTCCACTTCCTGCAGCGTGTCGTTCACCTGCAGCATTCTGGCTATGTGCACACCTCCACCGTCCCCAAACTTATTGCCTGACAATCTGAGAGTGACCAAGGCAGCATTACACTGCAGACACACACATACACACACAGACACACATGCACAGATACGGTTACACATCAACCTGCACAGTAATGTAAAGTCACTGATCAGAAACTACAGTGCATCCGGAAAGTATTCACAGCACTTCACTTTTTCCATATGTTATTTTACAGCCTTATTACAAAATGGATGAAATTTTTTTTTTTCCTCAAAATTTGACACACAATACCCCATAATGGCAATGTGGAAAAAGTTTTTTTTATTTATTTATTTATTTTTACGAATTTATTAAGAATAGTAAAAAAAAAAATAAAAATAAAATAAGAAATCACATGTCCATAAGTATGGACCACCCTGAGCTCAAAATTGAACTGATCATCCTTGAGATGTTTCTACAGCTTAATTGGAGTCCACCTGGGGTAAATTCAATTGATTGGACATGATTTAGAAAGACACACACCTGTCTACATATAAGGTCCCACAGGATTGTCTGGAGGCACAAATCTGGGAAAGGGTACAGAAATATTTCTGCTGCTTTGAAGGTCCCAATGAACACAGTGGCCTCCATCATATGTAAATGGAAGACGTTCAGATCCACCAGGACTTTTCCTAGAGCTGGACGCCCGTCTAAACTGAGCGATCAGGACAGAAGAGCCTTAGTCTGGGATGCCTTAGTTCTCTGTGGAGAGAGGAGAAGCTCCCAGAAAGGACAACCATCTCTGCAGCAATTCACCAATCAGACCTGTATGGTAGAGTGGCCAGACGGAAGCCACTCCTTAGTAAAAGGCACATGGCAGCCCACTTGGAGTTTGACAAAAGGCACCTGAAGGACTCTCAGACCAGGAGAAACAAAATCTCTGGTCTGATGAGACAAAGACTGAACTCTTTGGCGTCATGTTTGGAGGAAACCAGGCACCATCCCTACAGTGAAGCATGGTGGCAGCATCATGCTGTGGGGATGTTTTTCAGCAGCAGGAACTGGAAGACTAGTCAGGATTGAGGGAAAGATGAATGCTGCAATGTACAGAGACATCCTGGAGGAAAACCTGCTCCAGAGCGCTCTTGACCTCAGACTGGGGCGACAGTTCATCTTTCAGCAGGACAATGACCCTGAGCACACAGCCAAGATATCAAAGGAGTGGCTTCAGGACAACTCTGTGAATGTCCTTGAGCGGTCCAGCCAGAGCCCAGACCTGAATCTGACTGAACATCTCTGGAGAGATCTGAAAATGTCTGTGCACCGACGCTCCCCATCCAACCTGATGGAGCTTGAGAGGTGCTGCAATGAGGAATGGACCAAACTGCCCAAAGATAGGTGCACCAAGCGTGTGGCATTATATTCAAGAAGAATTGAGGCTGGAATTGCTGCCAAAGGTGCATCAACAAAGTACTGAGCAAAGGCTGTGAATACTTATGCACATGTGATTTCTTAGTTTTTTATCTTTAGTACATTTGCAAAGATTTAAAAAATTCATGTTGTCATTATAGGGTGTTGTGAGTACAATTTTGAGAGGAAAAAAAATGAATTTATTCCATTTGGAATAAGGCTGTAACATAAGAGAATGTGGAAAAAGTGAGGCGCTGTGAATACTTTCAAGGTGCACTGTATAATGCAGAAAACCAAATCATTGTGTTTTTACTGCAAGATGAGGCATTTCATTACAGCCAGTGTTCATAAATATTGTATACTATATCATAAAAAGTGCTTCATATATTCCAACAAAACAAGTTTGTCTGTGAGTCAGGGAAGACCTGATTAAATTTATCTTGGATCTATGGATTTTTTTTTTTTGCTACAGTTTTATATTAAATACGTAGTTATTCCATTTTAACAGGATTATCTTTTCATAAGCAGGAGGTTATGGGTCAAACCCTGCCTGGAGCCAAATTTCTGGATTCTGGTGTCCTCTGACCGTCCACAGACACACAGATTAGCTCTTGACTGACTATTAGTTTATCTGTGTGTGATTGACAGGTGTGGCCCTCCTGCTGAGCAGTGCATGCTGGGATACAGGATAAGTAGGCATAATGGATGAATAAAGTTGCAACCTGCAGGTTCTTGGCGAGCACTTCAGCGCCACCTGCCGTGATGTTGTTGAACTTCAGGTCCAGAGATCTCAGTGCTGAAGGTTCCTCCTGCTCAGTGAAAACAGATGAAGAAAAATTCTAATCCCAAAACAAACTTCATGCAAGCATGTCAGCTGACAGATGACAAATATCAAACGAAGCGTGGCCTTAATGTTGATTCACTTAACTTTACCGACTTTACCAACAGCACACCTGCTGCATAACATTACAACCTGAAACATACTTCTGATTTAGTACATTTTTTTTAAAAACAACACAATATTTTATTAATGTGATTTCATGTACATTTGTTGGTTAGTTTATAATGATGACCCAAAACAAATGAAGAAATTACCACAGCAGTTCTTATTAAACACTTTTAGGTCTGGGCAAATCTGTGTAAAAAGATTGATCTGAAAAATTTTATTACTGTTTGTTTAGGTTTTTCCCTTTATATTCCTGTATATTCAGGGCCTGGGAACACTGTGCTAGTCTCAGAATAATAATTAGCAACTGCTTTGATTGAGAAAACATAAAACCAATAACCTACCTGCAGGAGGTCAGCGAGGTGTTTGGCGCCCTCATCTGTTATGTTGTTGTAAGAAACATCAAGCTCTGTAAGTAAAGTTCACCATTTAAAGGTAGATTATGATATTGAGAGTCCATATGAAAAGTTGTAGGCATGTGTGATCATTTATGTCATGGTTAAGACCATTTTTTATGGCTGGTCTAAAGCCACCAGCAGACAGACATGCCAGCTGCTATAGCAGGGATGTGTGGCGTCACATGGGCACAGAGGTGCCCAACTCCAGCAGTGTCACTCTTCAGTATAGAAGGGGCAAAGCACATAAGCGGCAATCAACATCCCGGATCCCGACGAAATTGCCGGATTGGAATTTCCCAATCCGACCTGCAGGATTTTCCGATACTGGAGAGAAACCACGTCTCTGAAACCTCTCTTGAGCTGCCTGCTCTCTGCTGTTTACTGCTGAATGGGAGGAGGGAAGGCAGAGTGGGAGTTTTCGGCGCTGAAGGCGAGCTGTTTCTTCTGGGCATGGCACCAGAGACAAGTTTTAATCCACAGGTAACGGCAAATTTCTGCCCGGCTCTCGTGTTCATATGGTCTGTGCTACTGAAAATCAGTGTTACTGAAAATCAGCCGCTTCAACATCCTGAGGCTGTGAAGCTGTAACAGCAACTCAGAACACAGCCAAACAAAGATTCACTTTCTTTCCACTGAATGGGAAAGCCACCAAAATCCTTCAGTGTTTACTCAGAGTTACTCCCGTGAGCACCGCTGATGATACATTTAGAAATTTAATTTATTTTACAGTTGAAAGGCTTTGTGTTTGCTGAGCAGGAAAACTGAGAGCGAGGGGGAGAGAGAGAGAGAGAGAGAGAGAGAGGGAGGAAGAGAGAGAGACAGAGAGAGCGAGGGGGGGAAAGAGAGGGAGGAAGAGAGAGAGACAGAGAGCGCGAGGGGGGAGAGAGAGAGAGAGGGGGAGAGAGGGAGAGAGAGAGAGAGAGGGGGAGAGAGAGAGGGGGAGAGAGAGAAAGGACTTTTACATCCGCACGTTTGCAATGTGTTGCTTTCTGTACCCATACTACATCACCGCACTGCCGAGCGATCTGGGTTTTTTTTCTGATTTTTTAAAATTGTGTCAATTACGGCATTTATGAAATTGTCAAATTCTGCTTAAATGCTGATTTTTGGAGGCAGATATTTCAGTTGTAAGAGCTCCTTATTTTCATTGATACACATCAATGAAAATAGTTTATAGGACAATCTATATTCCCAGATGTATTTTCCATCCATCCATCCATTTTCTTCCGCTTATCCTAGGTCGGGTTGCGGGGGCAGCAGCTCAAGCAAAGCCGCCCAGACCTCCCGATCCACACACACCTCCCCCAGCTCCTCCGGGGGAACCCTGAGGCGTTCCCAAGCCAGCTGAGAGACGTAATCCCTCCAGCGTGATCTGGGTCTTCCCGGGGCCTCCTCCCAATGGGACGTGCCCGGAACACCTCTCCAGCGAGGCGTCCAGGGGGCATCCAGAAAAGATGCCCGAGCCACCTCAGCTGGCTCCTTTTGACATGGAGGAGCAGTGGCTCGACTCCGAGCTCCTCCCGAGTGACAGAGCTCCTCACCCTATCTCTAAGGGAGCGCCCAGCCACCCTGCGGAGGAAACTCATCTCGGCCGCTTGTACTCGCGATCTCGTTCTTTCGGTCATGAGCCAAATCTCATGACCATAGGTGAGGGTCGGAATGTAGATCGATTGGTAAATCGAGAGCTTTGCCCCCCTGCTCAGCTCTCTCTTCACCACAACGGTCCGATACAGCGACCGCATCACTGCAGATGCTGCACCGATCCATCCCTCACTCATGAACAAGACCCAGAGATACTTAAACTCCTCCACCTGAGGCAAGGACACCCCACCGACCTGAAGAGGGCAAGGCACCTTTTTCCGGTCAAGAACCATGGCCTCGGATTTGGAGGTGCTGATCTTCATCCCGGACGCTTCACACTCAGCTGCAAACCACCCCAGTGCACGCTGAAGGTCCTGGTTTGACGAAGCCAACAGGACCACATCATCTGCAAACAGCAGAGATGAGATTCTGTGGTTCCCAAACCGGACCCCCTCTACACCCTGGCTGCGCCTAGAAATTCTGTCCATAAAGGTAATGAACAGAACCGGTGACAAAGGGCAGCCCTGTCGGAGGCCAACGTGCACTGGAAACAGGTTTGGCTTACTACTGGCAATGCGAACCAAGCTCCTGCTGTGGTCGTACAGGGACCGGATAGCCCTTAGCAAAGGACCCCAGACCCCGTACTCCCGGAGTACCCCCCCCACCACAGGGTGCCTCAAGGGACACGGTAAAACGCCTTCTCCAGATCCACAAACCAGCTGTATTTTATCAGTGGGTTTTCCTTTAACATTAATAAGCCTTTGTGTACATTACCAGATGAAGCCACCCGAATCACTTTTTCTACCATCTGTGACATTTTCTGTTTACATCCCTTCCTGGTGTCAGTCACATCAGACATCCAACACAAAACAGATCTCTGAGCAGATACACAACTAAATCTGATATGAAAAAATCAAATATGACCCTTTCAATTACTCAGAACAAATAACTAAATAGATCTCTGAACTACTTGGAAAACCACTTGACCTCAGATTGAAGTCATTTCAGTCGTTAATGTGAACGTGGGTTTTGTAAACTATCTCACCTGTCACGCTGCTGTTGTTATTTCGCAGACTTTGAGTGAGGACAAAAACGTCGCTGTCTTCAAGTTTTTGATTCTTTCCTGACAGATTTAAAATGGCACTCCTGAAAAACACACAGAATTTACAGATTCTGCCTCAAATGTTCAACATATTCCAGACTGTGAGACCTGAACACACACTGTTCGTGGGTTATTTGTGCTCAGTGATCTCAGATTTGATGAATATTTGTTTGTTGTTTTTTTGTTCGACAGCACCTGAAGGCACCATACTCTCATGAGCGCCACCAGTTTAGTTGACAAGAACAGCGCGCCGAGCAGCATGAACCACTGATCTGTATGCAGTAGTGTTCAGAATAATAGTAGTGCTATGTGACTAAAAAGATTAATCCAGGTTTTGAGTATATTTCTTATTGTTACATGGGAAACAAGGTACCAGTAGATTCAGTAGATTCTCACAAATCCAACAAGACCAAGCATTCATGATATGCACACTCTTAAGGCTATGAAATTGGGCTATTAGTAAAAACAAAAGTAGAAAAGGGGGTGTTCACAATAATAGTACCATCTGCTGTTGACGCTCCAAACTCAAAACTATTATGTTCAAACTGCTTTTTTAGCAATCCTGTGAATCACTAAACTATTATTTAGTTGTATAACCACAGTTTTACATGATTTCTTCACATCTGCGAGGCATTAATTTTGTTGGTTTGGAACCAAGATTTTGCTGGTTTACTAGTGTGCTTGGGGTCATTGTCTTGTTGAAACACCCATTTCAAGGGCATGTCCTCTTCAGCATAAGGCAACATGACCTCTTCAAGTATTTTGACATATCCAAACTGATCCATGATACCTGGTATGCGATATATAGGCCCAACACCATAGTAGGAGAAACATGCCCATATCATGATGCTTGCACCACCATGCTTCACTGTCTTCACTGTGAACTGTGGCTTGAATTCAGAGTTTGGGGGTCGTCTCACAAACTGCCTGCGGCCCTTGGACCCAAAAAGAACAATTTTACTCTCATTAGTCCACAAAATATTCCTCCATTTCTCTTTAGGCCAGTTGATGTGTTCTTTGGCAAATTGTAACCTCTTCTGCACGTCTTTTATTTAACAGAGGGACTTTGCGGGGGATTCTAGCAACTAAATTAGCTTCACACAGGCGTCTTCTAAATCTCACAGCACTTACAGGTAACTCCAGACTGTCTTTGGTCATCCTGGAGCTGATCAATGGGTGAGCCTTTGCCATTCTGGTTATTCTTCTATCCATTTTGATGGTTGTTTTCCGTTTTCTTCCACACGTCTTTGGTCTTTTGTCCATTTTAAATCATTGGAGATCATTGTAGATGAACAGCCTATAATTTTTTGCACCTGCGTATACGTTTTCCCCTCTCCAATCAACTTTTTAATCAAACTATGCTGTTCTTCTGAACAGTGTCTTGAATGTCCCATTTTCCTCAGGCTTTCAAAGGGAAAAGCATGTTCAACAGGTGCTGGCTTCATCCTTACATAGGGGACACCTGATTCACACCTGTTTGTTCCACAAAATTGACAAACTCACTGACTGAATGCCACACTACTATTATTGTGACACCCCCTTTTCTACTTTTTTATACTAATAGCCCAATTTCATAGCCTTAAGAGTGTGCATATCATGAATGCTTGGACTTGTTGGATTTGTGAGAATCTACTGAATCTACTGGTACCTTGTTTCCCATGTAACAATAAGAAATATACTCAAAACCTGGATAATCTTTTTAGTCACATAGCACTACTATTATTCTGAAACACTACTGTACAGACAGATGGAATTTCCTGCTTGGCATTTCTACCTGTCGCACCTCCTCCAGTGCCCATGGGTCAGCTGCAGGGTCATCAGCCAGGAACCACCATTCCTCAACGTTTCGCCCCTTTAATCCTGGAATGTCTCCTGGTGGCGGGGCAGTGACAGAGACGTCTCCCTGTCACTGCCTGCAGCTGATAGCTGTTGCCCCCTGCGGCTGTCCTTGTCCTTCCTCCTCAGCCAGAGCCAGAAGCTGCCTTTTTCTGCCTCTTCTGCCAGTTCTCTCACTGCTCTCTTCAATTTCCCTCTGGTCGCTCCTGCCTCCCTCAGTAGACGTATGATTACAACCCCCACAAGCCTCGGCATCCCACCTCAACGGGTAGATGGTGATCTTCCAGCCGGCCTCCCGACATTCGGCAGCCAGCTCGGCATACTTAGCCTTTTCGCGCTCAAACCCTTCTTCCTGTGGGATTGTCAGCTCAATGAGATGCACCGTTCTTGCATTGGTCGACCACACAACGATGTCAGGACGAAGAGTTGTAGTGACGATCTCTGTAGGGAACCGAAGTTGCCTGTCGAGATCGACCCTCATGTGCCACTCCTGGTCAGGGGAAAAGGGTCTTGATATTTCTCTTGCCCTGGTGTATCTCTGTCCCCCACCCTCCATGACAAAGTTGTTCTCCGTCAATCGTAACTTTTTGTTGTCCTGTCGGCACCTCTCCAGCACTTTGGCTAGCTTCCTCAGGACCTGGTCATGGCGCCATCTATAACAGCCCTGAGAGAGCTCGACCTTGCAGGACAAAATGTGCTGAAGACTTGCGTTATGGGCATTGCAGAGGTAACAGCATTCTTCTTTCCCAAACAACTGGTGGAGGTTGCGGGGACAGAGAAGGGTGTCATAGGTTGCACGAATGAGGAAGCTAAGCCTTGCCTGTGGAATCTTCCACAGGTCTGACCAACTGATGTTACGGTTGACAACTGCCTCCCAAGTTGTCCAGCTTCCTTGTTGGCCCTGTGACACCGCCTTGATCTTGTAGCGCTCTTCCTCCATCTTTGTCACCTCCGCCACCACCATGTCCTTCCTCACCTTGTGATTGGCTTTGGACCAGAAGCGAAGCGCCTCTCTGCATCCTAGCCCTGCTCTCGCTACCTGGACTCTGCCGACAACCTCCTGATGTTGCAGCCTAGTGACAGCTCGCTCAACTTTGATTTGGGCATTCCACTTTCGTCCGGTAGGGACTTTGGCGTTAGCGCTCCTTACTGAGAACTAGCCTGGTCTTCTCTTGCATGAAGCCCAGGTGGATGGATTGCAGTGGCAATTGCAGTGTGTTCCTCCCAAAAAGGCCTACTTCGGAGAGGCACCGTGGCAGTCCCAACCACTTTCGGATGAAGGAAGTGGCTTTTCTGTCCATCTTATTTACAGTGGATGAGGAGATCTCACTCATTTTCAGCGGCCACATCACCCTCCTATAGATAGTGAACTGGTGCACAAGACCTTGACCGAATGAGGAAGCTAACATAATGTAATAATATAATCTCTAATCTAATAGAGATTAGATTATTACATATTATATAGAGATCAGTGGGGTGAACAGGCAGCCTGCTCAGCGTGCCGCTCTCGTTGGAGCGACATGAGGTTATGGCTAACAGGCGTTTACACAAGACGGTTGCCCAGTTCCGGATCACCTTTTTTAAAGTCCCCGCTATACGAGCCATAATGCAACTGAATGTCCTTTATTGTGTATTGTTGTATTGGGTATTTTGATGTTATTTAGCTGAAAAAGTCTGGGTGGAGTAGCGCTTCTACTTAAAGTGTGAAGCCACATTATGTGTGGTGCAAACATTTGCCACAAACGGATCACTTTTGCCAGTTCCGGATCACGACACTGCGTCACTTTGGGGTCATTCCTGGCATCTGGCTGGAGCCCTTCTAATGCAGAATGATACACACTGTGCCCGAGAATGTGTTTTGAACACAAAATGATAGAAATAATACTTATTAAATGAGAATTTACTTCGTTTCGAAAAGCGCCGTTATACGTTTTTACGAGCAAAAAATTAAGTGTGGAGGTGAGATTTCTCCCGAATTAAAAAGTAAAAGCCCCCACATTCATGTCCATTCGTGATATTGCGATGACCCCCAAAGTCCACATGGATCACAACTACAGACACGAGGCTGCTGCTTCAGTGATCCACAACCAGCAAATTTTCACGTCGGAGATAAATGCGTGCAGCAATTAAACAGCAAGACATAACACACTGACATTTTCTATCCAAGTAAGTATTTTCCCACTCTACAACCAAAAACACCGAACGGCTAACTCACCTTTGCTACGTTTTAGAGATCGTTACTTTAAAGCTTGCAGGAATGAGTGAGTCAGAAAAAGCGCGCACACCGCAGACACCGGGATGTTTTGATTCCTCTGCTGGTCAAAAAGACGGCTGCATCCGGTGGAGCTTGTGGTCGTTTGTAGACAAAACATCAATCTTTCCATTGTTACCAAGTATTAGCTTATTCGTGCTGATTACGAGCAAACGGCGCGGCACAAAAGCTACAGCAGTGATCCGGAACTGGGCAACTGACTGTATCTACTTTTTAATGTACTTACTTCTTTACGCTGTTCTGCTGTAAAACCTCCGACACGTACGGGTTGACATTTATTTGATATTTTAAGCAAATACCCCCGTAAACGTCTGAAAGACTTTCACTCGACATCGCTGTGGTACCTGTTACTATGGCAACACGTGTCGCGCGCAGAACAAACGAAGATGCTAGTTCGATAGAGTTCAGTGGGATATGTACAGATCAGTGGTCCGGACGTTTTGGCGATATTTTCGTCCGCCATCTTGGGAAAGGAATTGTCAAGATTTTGACTCACTGCTGGAATAAAAGCAACAAAGATCCACAACTCATATCAATGCTTTATATATATATATATATGGCTAGAAACGTGTAACATTATGTATTTGTTATTATTATTTATTATCGGGAGGAGCTCGGAGTCGAGCCGCTGCTCCTCCACGTCGTCAGTTGAGGTGGCTCGGGCATCTTTTTCCGGATGCCCCCTGGACGCCTCGCTGGAGAGGTGTTCCGGGCACGTCCACTGGGAGGAGGTCCGGGGAAGACCCAGGACACGCTGGAGGGACTACATCTCTCGGCTGGCTTGGGAACGCCTTGGGGTTCCCTCAGAGGAGCTGGGGAGGTTGTGTGTGATCGGGAGGTCTGGGCTGCTTTGCTTGAGCTGCTTCCCCCGCGACCCGACTCCGGATAAAGCGGAAGAAAATGGATGGATGGATGGATGTTATTGTATAATACCAGATTGCCTTTCTTCATCTTAAGCTTCCATTATGTTATTTATTTGTGTCAGGATCATTTTTATTTTCTGATGTTGTGTGATTCTCTGTGGAGTCAGTGTATTTTCCCCCCGAGATTACACTTCAAATCAAAACAGGTTTAGGGCCCCATAACCTTAATTTCCACTCCTAAAAGGACAATTTTAAGAAAGTACAACAGCCATTACTATTCATAATATATGAATAATAGTTTTAAAATTGAGATAACTAAATATTTTTGTCAAAAAAAGCATGTCTATTTAATTGAGTCATTAAATTCTCCACTTTGCAATATTAATCCATTAACAATAATAGCAAATAAAATCATTCCACTGATCTTGTTTTTGTCTTTAGTTTTATTTGTAAGCAGGTTAAACTTTTACACATTTTTTTTTAAACACAGCTTCTGTACATGCTGCTATTTATCGCTAAAACTAAAACAAAGTAGGAACAAAGTCGACATAAGTGAAACATGACGAGGGTCTTCAAATGGACTAAATCCAATTTTCAAGAACACAGCTGTCTACAATAAACCACAGACTGAAATATGTGATAAATAAAACTAACTACAGCTGAAACAATCTACACCAGGTCTGGTTACATTAAACTACCAACAGTCTGCAGACTTGACCGGTTTAAGATTCCCAGTTGATCTGAATTGCAGACATTTGAACTGTCTTTGATTCAAAACCTCACATCTGATTCCATCCAAATACAATAATCTGAAGTCCATCCTGAAGGCTCATAAGCCAACCAAGTGCCTGGTCCAAAAACAGTACAAAGTCCTGGTTTGAGTGAGAAAACCAGGACTGATCAAATCTAAAATTGTGTGCAGCCAGTCTTTTTTTTCTTCAGGAGGTTCATCCTGATTTTTTTTTTTATCTGCAATGTTTCTACCTCAAATGCACCTAAAACAAAGAAAAATGTATCAACGATCAAATGATTCAACTCTCCTTTATGAGCTTTCCTGAGAGAACAGGGCCCCCCCCCCCCCATCAAAAGAACAGACACTAATATCTGTCGAAGAAAAATAATTCAGCAAGATCCAAATATCAATCAGCTCTTAATTATAGGGTACTTTTATAAATCTTAAGAGAAAAAAAAAAAAAAACTTAATTGAAATGCAAAAGGTTGCTCAGAAGTGATTAAAAAATATCTCATCTTGTGTTTTAACATATTTTCATGAAATTAAAAAAAAAAAAGACAATACATTTAACTGCAGCAAATTGAAGAATTGCCTGAACATTTTTTGTTTTGTTGAACTGAATAATCTCAGTCTGATTCCTATCGAGTTTAAGCAAGACAAATATTCTGGAAATTACACCAGAACTTGTGGCTTCACAATCTGAGCAGGCTGAACTTTTCTCATGAAGAGCCAGCTGAGAACAGCGTGCAGGTTTCTAACAGACGACGCTGATGTCGTACGTTTATACTGTTAAGTTCGTATGTGCTAAAACGTAAGACCTGCAGCGTGAACAAAACCCCGACAACTTCAATGATTTCTTGTCATCGCGCTCCCTCCAGAATATAACGATGGCCATGATATAAACTCCCGCAGGGAGCTTCAGACATAAGCATTAAATTCCTGTTGTCTGTTATTTTATTGTGTTTGAAGCGCACACAGCAGTGACGACACACAGAAACCCACTAATTACCCACAATTCCTTACTCTGAATAAGCCAAAAGCCATGCTGACGTACAGCCGTGAAAACAGTCTCGTTCTCACATCAGCCCAAATCAGTTCAATTTTGCAGACTCATTTGGATTAGAAACAAAAACATGATAAACAACCTTCACTGACGTTCATCTGAGTGCTAGAGACAAACAGAAGTTTGAAATAATAAAGTACCTGAACATGGGATTTGATTAGTTGTGCAACATAAATTGATTAAAGAACGAGATGAAGATTAAGATGATAAACATTTTTTCAGTACCGACCCAGAGCCCCGAGCTCAGTTTACTGGAGAATAAAAGAAACAAACAAATGAACATCCCGACAGCTGACTGAAGCTTAGTGTTGTTGTGAGAGGTCATTAATTATACCAAAGTTCATACATACAGTCTCGCCCCATTCATGTTAATTATGGAACAATAACAGATGTTGTGTTGGAGTGTAGCTATGAAAAAATAAGTTTTGATGACTCTAATGGTGGACCACAAACACTCAACACAGTGTCTCAGGAAAAACTGGTGCAACATCCTGGTTTCACGGTTTGCCAGTAAGAAAACATGTCGGACTGCTCTGAGGCCAATCATAGTTTTATTAATTAACCATTTGGGTATGTGATCAATTAAATTCATAGATCTCTGAAAACAATGTTCTGCTGAGTACGTCCCATCTCTACATGCATCCTGATTTTGGTTTGTTAGCACATTTCCTCAAAAACACAGCAAAGTTCACCAAAAATTATAAGTGACAACAGAATTGTGTTTGAAATGCAGTGACACCTGACCAATCACAAACGAGGCAGCGGTCAGACTGTGAATATATGTTGAAAGTGAACGTATTTTGGTTTTACAAACCTCCATGAACACACCATTTGAAATTTTATTCAAATTTGCTGTACTGAGCTCGCTTTCTTCTGGCCAAGTCGTTTGGTGCAGAGATCAGAAGAGACGTTCTGACACAGACCACGGAATGTTGACCCTGGATTCAAACAAATGACAACTGTGGCTTGAACTCTTTAAAAGTGTAACATGTTCCCGGGGGGTTGTCTGGTCTGGCCTCACTGCTGAGGAGGGTTGTGTTCGGGGCTGTCCACTGTCCTGATGATGACGATCTGCTCCAGGCTCTGCGCCGGGGAGGCCGGCGGCCGCAGCTGCTCCACCAGGGCGTGGAGCGTGTCCGAGTTGATGGTCTGCTCCTGATCAGCTTCGAAGGTCACCTGGTCGGAGCTGGAAATGGAAGTATGAAGGGGCTCCACCTTGAAGTCCTGGATGTCGGGAGCTCACCGGCGACATGGAGGCGGCGGTGCCGGCATCAGCTGTCATGACTTTTGGGTTTGGGGTGGCCGGATCCGGGTTGGGTGGTTCGCCACCTTCAGGCACGGCGACTAAAACTTTGTCCTGGGTGAGTTTGCTCTGGACGAACGCCACGGGATGGCTGGACGCCAGCAGGACAACTGCAGACACAACAGCTAATTAGAACCTGGCGTTGGAGAAAGCAAGGGGAGACTGTGACCGCGCTGAACTCACCGGCTCTCGCTCTTTCTTTATGCTGCCGCATTTCATCGGCGTGCGCCTTCTCCTGGTGTTTGATCATGTTCTTCACGCTGCTGAACCTGTTGCCGCACAGCAGACACTGCACGCTGGAGCTGCCCCTCTGCACAAAAACAAATGCACCCGTCACGCCCAATTACATCGCAGGACCAAACAACATTCACCATTTAAAAGCAACCAGGCACAGTGCATACACACGGTTAGGTCCACAAGTATTTGGACACCAAGACAAACTTTTCTATCTAAAGCAGCCTGTCAACAAAATCTGAGTGAGGGAAGCCACAAAGACACATGACAACTCTGAAGGAGTTACAAATTTCAGTGGCTGTGATTATAGAGATTTTTTTTTCCTCTGTTTCTTCAGTCACAGCTTCACAACAGTGGAACACAGAAAGACTTTGAAATCTAGGTTCAAGTTAGCCAGAAGCAGCTCCTTTAGACAAGCCTGGACTCACCTGGATGGAGTCTCCGCATGTGTTTTTTCAACTCGGAAGATGTCACATAACTGGCCTCACATTGTGGCTTTGGACATTTGTATGGAGTCTCACCTGAAACACCAGAATCCATAAATTACAGGAAGGGATTCAATTTTATCTATTTATGAATACTTTTGGGAAAAAAACCCCATTAAAAACAAGGTTTAAAAACACAAAACATAAAGCTGGTCAGAGTTACAGGAAATTGCAAAAAAATAAAACAAGATTGTACCAGAGGAAAGGAACACCTTAAAAGAAAGCTCAAAAACACTCCTGACTTTTGTTCATCAGCTTTGGAACATGGAGTAAACCTGCGGTGTGGGAACTTAGAGCACGGACGGGTACATACAGCTCCACAAGTTCTGAGCGTTAAGAGGGTGCAGTGCTGCTCAGGATTCTGCAATTTAAAAACAATCTTAAAAATCAGCATCGAACATGAACAGGAACCCAGTGCAGTGAGGACAACAACAGGTCCTGATCCAACATCCTGGTTCAAGTTCGTACTCTAACAGCTGCATTCTAAACCAGCTGGTGAAGATTCCTGGTACTGGTCTCAAGCAGACCAGAAGACAGAACGCTGAAGTAATTTAACCCATGATCACATGATCCATTGTCTCCATGTCAGCTACAGACGGCCGAGGCAGAATCTTTGTAATATTATGCAAATCTAAAAAAGTGCTCCGGGTCACCTCTCAAATATGAAATCTGAATGAGGAGGTGTGATCAAAGGTCAAGCAAAGAGTCTCAACTTCATCTCTATGGGGAATAAGAAAGCCATCCAGTTCTGTGCCATCAATACCAATACCTGTACCAATATCAATACCTGTACAACTTCAAGACTTTTCTGGCTTAAAAAGTAGGAAACTAAACAACACCAAGTTTTTGTTTTGCTTTTAACTGAGGCCAAGCAAACCTACACACTGGCAAAGACTGTGCGCACACTATAGGAATGTAGAGCTGTACTGTCAGCGTAACAGTAAAAACTAAAGTCATTACTGCAGACGTAAGAAGGGCCAGAGCAGACTCTACCTGCTGAGGCGACTCAGGCCCTTTGGAGTGCAGGGGGCGCTCTTGAGGACCTTCTTTGACTCTGTGGTGGCAGCAGCCATTTTCTACGGAGTGGTCTACTGTAGCAGCAGTATCACAAGTTCTGAGAGGAGGAGACTTGACAAAGTGATTTGGAAAGCCAGCTCTGTCCTGGGAAGTCCCCCGGACTCAGTGCAGGAGGTGGGAGAAAGGAGGAGGATGGCTAAGCTGTCATCCCCGCTCTGTGAAGAGCTCCCACCCCATGAGTGACACCCTGACTGCATTAGAAAGCTCCTTCAGCGACAGGCTGCTCCACCCAACATGTGTGAAGGTCCTTCCTTCCTGCTGCTGTCAGACTCCACAGCCAGCACTGTTCCCAATAGACCACTCAAATCATTAATATCATTATATTAATTTCTGATCCATTTGCTATAATATTACACATTCTGTGCAATACTACTTGTACACTCATGTACAATATTATAAAACATTATTTATAGTGTAATCTATTCTACTGCGTATATTGTTGTTCCACAGAGAACTTGACTTCCGTATTTTGGTAATTATTTTTCTTCTACCTTATTTTTGCATACTTGCACTGTTGTTCTGTGACTGTCCCTGTGCTGCTGTAACATTGTAAATTTGTAAATTTCCTCGTTGTAGGACTATTAAAGGATTATCTTATTTTAGATAATCCAGCCCAGAGGAGCCGTGGAAAAAAAAAAAAAAAAAAACAGGGAGGGGAGGAAGAAAGAACTAGTGGATCCAAGACAGAACCCTGGGTACCTCGTACTTCACTGCCAAAAATTAAAATGTCATGCCATCTTAAGAGACATGAAGCAACTAAACTGATAGTGATCTTAAGAACAGAAGAATCTGACCACAGATTCCAAACCAGTTTTTGTGACAAACCCACCTGTGTGCTTTCGCGCATGTGCGATGAGTGAGGAGGAGACGGAGAATGACATGCCACAGAGGTCACACTGGTACGGCTTTTCCCCTGTGTGTCGTCGCTTGTGATAAGTCAGCGTGCTGGACTGAGCGAACGCCTGACCACAGATATCGCAAACGTATGGCTTTTCCCCGCTATGCAGTCTGAAGTACACAAAGGAACACACACACACTCACAGTCCCTCAATGTGTCTTTACAAATAAACAACACAATACAATTAGGGCTGCAACTAGCAATTATTGTTGATACTGATTAATTTATCAATTGCTTTTTGCATAATCTAATCATTATTTTCCAATTTGTCTATTATTCCACTGGTTAGCTAAAAAAATATTTCCTCATAAAAAGCATTTTATTATATGTTCTGGGTGTTGTTTTATTCAGTAACTTTAATGTTATAGATTACTTTTTAAATCTTTAGTTTTGAACTGAACCTCAGATCTGCATTGCTGATTATATAAGAATTATAGCACCACAACCAACCACCGATTATTACCATTGTTGAATCATGTCATTGTACAATTATGCATTTCACATCAAGAAATGATAAAATAAATACATTTTCTTATAACCACATAAAAGGTCAAAATAAAGTTGACGTATAACAGCACTTCAAAATGTTTCTTTAGAGTTATAACAAATTAAAGTCATGATCCCTATAGCAACATTCACCACATTAAAAGCAGTGAAAGAGGTTTTACTAATTGGTTTAGAACAGTGTAAAATCAGTCAAAACTATTGTTTCAAATTATAAAAGAAAATCAATCAATCAATCAATTTTTTTTATATAGGGCCAAATCACAACAAACAGTTGCCCCAAGGCGCTTTATATTGTAAGGCAAGGCCATACAATAATTATGTAAAACCCCAACGGTCAAAACGACCCCCTGTGAGCAAGCACTTGGCTACAGTGGGAAGGAAAAACTCCCTTTTAACAGGAAGAAACCTCCAGCAGAACCAGGCTCAGGGAGGGGCAGTCTTCTGCTGGGACTGGTTGGGGCTGAGGGAGAGAACCAGGAAAAAGACATGCTGTGGAGGGGAGCAGAGATCGATCACTAATGATTAAATGCAGAGGGGTGCATACAGAGCAAAAAGAGAAAGAAACAGTGCATCATGGGAACCCCCCAGCAGTCTACGTCTATAGCAGCATAACTAAGGGATGGTTCAGGGTCACCTGATCCAGCCCTAACTATAAGCTTTAGCAAAAAGGAAAGTTTTAAGCCTAATCTTAAAAGTAGAGAGGGTGTCTGTCTCCCTGATCTGAATTGGGAGCTGGTTCCACAGGAAAGGAGCCTGAAAGCTGAAGGCTCTGCCTCCCATTCTACTCTTACAAACCCTAGGAACTACAAGTAAGCCTGCAGTCTGAGAGCGAAGCGCTCTATTGGGGTGATATGGTACTACGAGGTCCCTAAGATAAGATGGGACCTGATTATTCAAAACCTTATAAGTAAGAAGAAGAATTTTAAATTCTATTCTAGAATTAACAGGAAGCCAATGAAGAGAGGCCAATATGGGTGAGATATGCTCTCTCCTTCTAGTCCCCGTCAGTACTCTAGCTGCAGCATTTTGAATTAACTGAAGGCTTTTTAGGGAACTTTTAGGACAACCTGATAATAATGAATTACAATAGTCCAGCCTAGAGGAAATAAATGCATGAATTAGTTTTTCAGCATCACTCTGAGACAGGACCTTTCTGATTTTAGAGATATTGCGTAAATGCAAAAAAGCAGTCCTACATATTTGTTTAATATGCGCTTTGAATGACATATCCTGATCAAAAATGACTCCAAGATTTCTCACAGTATTACTAGAGGTCAGGGTAATGCCATCCACAGTAAGGATCTGGTTAGACACCATGTTTCTAAGATTTGTGGGGCCAAGTACAATAACTTCAGTTTTATCTGAGTTTAAAAGCAGGAAATTAGAGGTCATCCATGTCTTTATGTCTGTAAGACAATCCTGCAGTTTAGCTAATTGGTGTGTGTCCTCTGGCTTCATGGATAGATAAAGCTGGGTATCATCTGCGTAACAATGAAATACCGTCTAATAATACTGCCTAAGGGAAGCATGTATAAAGTGAATAAAATTGGTCCTAGCACAGAACCTTGTGGAACTCCATAATTAACTTTAGTCTGTGAAGAAGATTCCCCATTTACATGAACAAATTGTAATCTATTAGACAAATATGATTCAAACCACCGCAGCGCAGTGCCTTTAATACCTATGGCATGCTCTAATCTCTGTAATAAAATTTTATGGTCAACAGTATCAAAAGCAGCACTGAGGTCTAACAGAACAAGCACAGAGATGAGTCCACTGTCCGAGGCCATAAGAAGATCATTTGTAACCTTCACTAATGCTGTTTCTGTACTATGATGAATTCTAAAACCTGACTGAAACTCTTCAAATAGACCAAAGATCATTTGTAACCTTCACTAATGCTGTTTCTGTACTATGATGAATTCTAAAACCTGACTGAAACTCTTCAAATAGACCATTGAATTTTTGAGAGAAAAGGAAGGTTGGAGATTGGCCTATAATTAGCTAAGATAGCTGGGTCAAGTGATGGCTTTTTAAGTAATGGTTTAATTACTGCCACCTTAAAAGCCTGTGGTACATAGCCAACTAACAAAGATAGATTGATCATATTTAAGATCGAAGCATTAAATAATGGTAGGGCTTCCTTGAGCAGCCTGGTAGGAATGGGGTCTAATAAACATGTTGATGGTTTGGATGAAGTAACTAATGAAAATAACTCAGACAGAACAATCGGAGAGAAAGAGTCTAACCAAATACCGGCATCACTGAAAGCAGCCAAAGATAACGATACGTCTTTGGGATGGTTATGAGTAATTTTTTCTCTAATAGTTAAAATTTTGTTAGCAAAGAAAGTCATGAAGTCATTACTAGTTAAAGTTAATGGAATACTCAGCTCAATAGAGCTCTGACTCTTTGTCAGCCTGGCTACAGTGCTGAAAAGAAACCTGGGGTTGTTCTTATTTTCTTCAATTAGTGATGAGTAGAAAGATGTCCTAGCTTTACGGAGGGCTTTTTTATAGAGCAACAGACTCTTTTTTCCAGGCTAAGTGAAGATCTTCTAAATTAGTGAGACGCCATTTCCTCTCCAACTTACGGGTTATCTGCTTTAAGCTACGAGTTTGTGAGTTATACCACGGAGTCAGGCACTTCTGATTTAAAGCTCTCTTTTTTAGAGGAGCTACAGCATCCAAAGTTGTCTTCAATGAGGATGTAAAACTATTGACGAGATACTCTAACTCACAGAGTTTAGGTAGCTACTCTGCACTGTGTTGGTATATGGCATTAGAGAACATAAAGAAGGAATCATATCATTAAACCTAGTTACAGTGCTTTCTGAAAGACTTCTAGTGTAATGAAACTTATTCCCCACTGCTGGGTAGTCCATCAGAGTAAATGTAAATGTTATTAAGAAATGATCAGACAGAAGGGAGTTTTCAGGGAATACTGTTAAGTCTTCTATTTCCATACCATAAGTCAGAACAAGATCTAAGATATGATTAAAGTGGTGGGTGGACTCATTTACTTTTTGAGCAAAGCCAATAGAGTCTAATAATAGATTAAATGCAGTGTTGAGGCTGTCATTCTCAGCATCTGTGTGGATGTTAAAATCGCCCACT
Source organism: Thalassophryne amazonica (assembly GCF_902500255.1). NCBI lineage: Eukaryota > Metazoa > Chordata > Actinopteri > Batrachoidiformes > Batrachoididae > Thalassophryne > Thalassophryne amazonica. The sequence continues at coordinate 5,355,105 of NC_047103.1, forward strand.
ATAATTATCTTATCTGAGCTAAGCACTAAGTCAGACAAAAGGTCTGAAAATTCACAGAGAAACTCATAGTAACGACCAGGTGGACGATAGATAATAACAAATAAAACTGGTTTTTGGGACTTCCAATTTGGATGGACAAGACTAAGAGTCAAGCTTTCAAATGAATTAAAGCTCTGTCTGGGTTTTTGATTAATTAATAAGCTGGAATGGAAGATTGCTGCTAATCCTCCGCCCCGGCCCGTGCTACGAGCATTCTGACAGTTAGTGTGACTCGGGGGTGTTGACTCATTTAAACTAACATATTCATCCTGCTGTAACCAGGTTTCTGTAAGGCAGAATAAATCAATATGTTGATCAATTATTATATCATTAACCAACAGGGACTTAGAAGAGAGAGACCTAATGTTTAATAGACCACATTTAACTGTTTTAGTCTGTGGTGCAGTTGAAGGTGCTATATTATTTTTTCTTTTTGAATTTTTATGCTTAAATAGATTTTTGCTGGTTATTGGTAGTCTGGGAGCAGGCACCGTCTCTACGGGGATGGGGTAATGAGGGGATGGCAGGGGGAGAGAAGCTGCAGAGAGGTGTGTAAGACTACAACTCTGCTTCCTGGTCCCAACCCTGGATAGTCACAGTTTGGAGGATTTAAGAAAATTGGCCAGATTTCTAGAAATGAGAGCTGCTCCATCCAAAGTGGGATGGATGCCGTCTCTCCTAACAAGACCAGGTTTTCCCCAGAAGCTTTGCCAATTATCTATGAAGCCCACCTCATTTTTTGGACACCACTCAGACAGCCAGCAATTCAAGGAGAACATGCGGCTAAACATGTCACTCCCGGTCTGACTGGGGAGGGGCCCAGAGAAAACTACAGAGTCCGACATTGTTTTTGCAAAGTTACACACCGATTTAATGTTAATTTTAGTGACCTCCGAAAAAGCAGCAAAAATCATCATGTGCATCATCAATCATCATGACCAAAAAAAGCCATTTTCTTCTTGCTAAATGTTGAAGAATAAATCAACTATAAAAATGCTTCAGCCAGTAATCATAGTGATTACTGCTAAAAGACAATCAATCCACTGAATACTTATAAATTAAGTGTATCTTGATGTACCTGACGTGTATTTTGTAGTTGGACGAGGTGGCAAATTTGTAGCCACAGCGATCACATTTGTACGGTTTCTCCTCCCCGTGGTACATTCGACGGTGAGCGACCAACTGGCACTTCTGAGCAAAACACTTCTCGCAGTCTGAGCAACTAAATGGTTTCTCTCCTGCAAAAAGTACATGAGAAATATAGAAACAGTGAGCAAGGTGGATCTGGGTGCTGATCTATGATACTGTTTACAACTGATTAGTTAATGAGCGATCTCTTGTGGTTATTACATGTTATAACATTAAATCTGTTAATTATTACCATGATGAAGTCAACAGATGTTTTAACCCCCACCAAGAATGTGGGTGGAAGTCATGTGATCACTTGTGTAGATACACAACAAATAATTTCAAAGACATTTTTTGGACAAGCAGGCCTTCAGTCAGAGAAGTGTTCTTCAGACTCAGCTTAATTTAAACTTTATTTACACTGGTTATTTTTGGACAATCAGCTTTGAAGTTACCAGACAATGTAACTGTTAGCGTAGACACTGTTAGCATAGACAGTGTGTGATGCAGATTCACAGTCCCTCACCTGTGTGGATTCGCAGGTGTGTCTTCAGCTGAGTTGCTTGTCTGAAGGTTTTGGAGCAGAAGATGCAGGTGAATGGTTTCACCCCCTCGTGGATCTTCCCGTGCCGCCGCAGGCTGCTCAGATCTTTGAACTGTTTGTGGCAGTCCCCGCACGACCGCGGCTCATCGCATGTTTCTGAATCTGCTCCAATCTCACCCTCTTCTTCCTCTTCATAGTCATCTGCCCCTGTTCCGCTGCTGTCTTCTCCATCGTGCCTCATTCTCCGCCTGCGTCGTCCTCTGCCTCGCTCCCCGCCGCGGCTTCGCCCCCTCCCGCTGTCGTCGCTGCTCAGCCGCCCTCTCTTCGCTGGAGACTCTTCCTGCGAAGGGCTCCAATCTGCCGAAGTGTCACCAGTCTCCTTCACGCTTGCGTCTGAATCGTCCACATTCATGCCTTCATTTTCACACCCGTCTCTCTGGTTGCTGTTGTCCTCCTGAGTTTTAGTTGCACCATCAGTTGAGCTGCACGGCTCCGCCTCCTCGGTGTTCAAACTCTTTGGGGTCTTAGGAGGCCGGCCTCTCCTCTTGCCCTGAGGTTTTGGAGTTTCATCAGATAAGCTGGGCTCCAACATATGCTCAACGCTCCCAGTCTGAGGAGTCTTTGCGGGTCTGCCGCGCTTCCTGCCCAGAGGTTTAGCTGCATCCTCGGATGAGCCCTCCGGGGATACCTGCTCCACACTGACATCCTTTGGAGTCCTGGGGGGTCTGCCTCTTTTCTTACCCCCAGATTTTTCTTCACATAAGTTGCTCTGACCTGCCTGAGCACTGCTCAGACTTTTTGGGGGTCTTCCTCTCTTCCTAATCAGTCCTGTCCCAACAGTCTTTATAGTTTTGGGAGTGTAGTCTCCATCACTTCCATCTGCCTCTTCCACACACACATTTCCCCCACTCTCCTCGTCCCTGCTAACATTCCCATCCTCCTGCCCGGTGACAGAGATGGACAGGGGGACTGGAGAAGTGGGGCTGCCAGCAGAGCCTGGACTGTCTCCTCCCACTCCAGCTTCTTTCTCCACCTCAGGCTGCAATGCTTCACCCACGTCAGAGCACTGGTAACATTCCTCCAGATACTTCACTGCCTCAGCCATTCCCAAGAATGTAGCTGCTCGACGTACAGCAGCCTGTCTGGTACTGGATACACAAACATCGACATGAGTTAACAGGATGTCCCCAAACAGACACACAAAACCTTTAAGTCTGACACCTTAAGACTACTTTTTTTTTTTTTAAGTCAAAACAGATTGCTACCAGAATGCAAGTGTATTACAATTTATAATCCATAATTATGATTTGGTGCAGAGAGATTTGTGAGATGTAGGTGACAATCTTTCATGCAGACAATATCAAGCAGTGCAGAGCGCACCCTCTGGCACGTATGTGTGAAACAAAGAGGGGGAGAAAAGACAGACGTAATCACATCTTAGCCGTTTAAAGCCTGTAATGTATGTCAATTATTACTTAGTTAATGTGATCTAAGCTTTGTCATTTTTTTGGCCTGCACCAACTGCACAAGCAGCACAAGCATGTTTTTGACCAAGCTGACCTGCAGGTCTACCCATGGCTGCCCACAGGTTACAGTTGACACACACATCACTACTCTGTGGGCCAACAAACCACATTCAGAAGCAGCAGCTATTTGTGTCAGGATGGAGGAAACGATGCATTATTACAAGTTATTTCAGCGGCACTCACTCCTTTTCCCACCGTCTCCCTCAATCGCTCTCTCTGTCTCAGAGCTACCGCCAACATTCACATAATGGGAGTGGATTGGATTCAAATGAGACAAATTTTAGCACACTGAACAGCTCCCTAGTAGCATTGTGTTCCTCTCATTCAAACAACAAAGCAGTTGAAAAGAATCTGGTCATTTGTGAACACTAAGGTCTAGAGACACTGTAGCGGTAAAGAGCAGTGAAATTAACCTGAAATATTTTTTGTCTTCTTCTGTTTGCTGGTGGGAGGAAACTGTGCAAACTCCACCCAGAAAGTTACTGGACAGTGCGGGAATCGAGCCACAGAAATTCTTGCTGTGAAGAAACTAACCACTAATGAAGAATGGTAACTACTAATCCACATGATGACCCACAAACAAGTTATAGCCCATGTAGTCTATTATAGATCTGCATGTTGATTTGGCACATGTTTTACACCAAATGCTATTCCTGACACAAATGCCATTGCACCCACAGCACTGATGCACAAAAACGTAAGCACCTACAACCATAAGAGTCAGACTGATCAGTTCAAACATTATGAAGTTCTTTAGTCACATCTTTACCTGCTGAGGTTCATGCGTCCTGTGTAGATAAACTCCAACAGCTTCTCCAGCGCGTAGCGGCTGACCTTCTCGGGGTCCAGGGTTATTACGCTCTTACCGTCGTCAGCTTGGGCAGAGAAGTAATTGCTGAATGCAGCCAAAACATTCGATGGGCTCTGAACTCCACATCTCTCACCACGACAGTTATGTCACACAAGAAGTCCATTTCCCGCTGCTCATGTAAGCGCTGCAACAGCAGCTTACTGTGATTGGTGACATGAGCCGTCGCTGCTGCCATGTTGCACTGGACGAAAAACAATCAACGGCACTTCATCTGTAAGATTTAATTTTCCTCTGGGTGGAAATGATATGGTTGGTTTCATATTACTCACCTTGTGAAGATTCCAATGTAAAAGCTAGAAAACAAACAAGAATATTTCAGAAAACAACAGTGACCTCTAGTGGCCACCAGGACCTCATGCTTAGCAACAAGGCTCCACACACAACTTTATAGGCCTGTCTGTCTTTATTTGCTGTGGTCATTGTCAGGGTTGTCACCAGGACTTTTTCACAGCATGGGGGGAACTTAGCGGGGCATAGCCATGCGACGAGAGTTGTAGGCGTGAGTACTGTAGGAAATTTAGAACACTTTGAAACACTATTTCCTGCATTTTAAGGGTCACTTTGTGTTGCTAACTGGGAAGTTAAATAACATGCAACAGTTCCTTTAAAAAAAGAACAAAACAAACAAAAACAAAACAGAAAAGTCACCCCATGCTGGATAAATCACTGCATAGGGGCCCAAATCCCAGCAAAGGGATCTGCTATGTTCAACTGCAATGGCAAGAACCCTTATTGTGCATGTCAAAAGATGCCAAAATGGTCCTCAAATGGGTCCTCGCTGGTCCTCACCTTTATCCATCATCACACAAAGGTCCAGAGCTGAATACACAGTAGTGTTTTTTTACAGAGTTCATTATGGAAATTTTAAAGCCTGAGTGCTTCAATCCTACACTTGTAATGCTGACCGCAGAGAAATCAATATACAGAAACAACTGACTAATCAATTACTCAACATCAACAACAACACCACCACCACCAAAAAATGTCAACTATGCTGGTAATCATTTAAATGCAAATCTGGCTGACATGACGGAGAGGAGAAAGGTAGACATATTGTGTGTGTAAGAGACCAAGTGGAAGGGAAGTAATAGCAGGAGCATCGGCGGTGGGTTCAAGTTGTTGTACCATGGTGAGGACAGGAAGAGAAATGGTGTTGGGGTCATTTTAAAGGAAGAGTATGTTAAAAGTGTGTTGGAGGTTAAGTGAGTGTCTGACAGGGTGATGAGTGTGAAGTTGTAAATTGAAGTGGTGATGATGAATATCATCAGTGCATATGCCCCACAGGTAGGTTGTGAGATTCAGGAGAAAGAAGAGTTCTGGAGTGAGTTAGATGAGGTGGTGGAGAGTGTGCCCAAGCATGAAAGAGTGGCGATAGGAACGGACTTCAATGGGCATGTTGAAGGGAACAGAGGTGCTGAGGAAGTAATGGGTACCATATTTTCTGCACCATAAGGCGCACCGGATTATAAGGCGCACCCTCAATTAGCGGGTACTTAACCCTTATAAAAGGCGCATCGGACTATAAGGCGCAACCTCAATTAGCGGGTACTTAACCCTTACAAAAGGCACACGCTAAAACATACAGTCTACAAAAAAAATGTCACGGAAGCAAAACAGTGAGTTTATTTGAACTTTATTCTAGTATGTACTATTGTCACGGAAGCAAAACAGTGAGTTTATTTGAACTTTTTAACATCTTTGAACTACCGGTATTTAACAATATGGTACTCACATTATTTTTTATTATGGTTCTGTCACCCATCCATCTAAGTCCTCATCTTCTGTATCTGAATTGAACAGCTGGGCAATTTCGCCATCAAACACGCCAGGTTCCTGCTCATCTTCCCTCTCATCATCGTCGGAGTCAGTCTCATTGCCAGGTGGCTGTTCAGCAATGATGCCGGCTTTCGCGAAAGCTCGGACAACAGTTAAAGCAGAAACCTGAGCCCAGGCATCCACAATCCATTCACATATGGTGGCGTAACTCGCCCAGCGCTGCCTCCCCGTCTTAGTGAAGGTGTGTTCGCCGTCTGTCATCCATCGCTCCCAAGCCGCTCGCAACTTCACTTTGAATGCTCTGTTTACACCAATGTCCAGTGGTTGGAGTTCTTTGGTTAGTCCTCCCGGAATGATAGCAAGCTCCGAATTAGTTTTCGTGATGTGGTTTTTTACAGTAGCGGTGAGATGGGTGCGCATGGAGTCGCAGATCAGCAGGGACGGTGATGCGTGGAAAAAAACATCCGGTCTCTTTACATACACGTCTCTCAGCCACTCACTCATTTTCTCCTCGTCCATCCAGCCCTTTTGATTGGCCTTAACGACGACTCCGGCTGGAAACATTTCTTTTGGCAGCGTCTTCCTCTTAAAAATTACCATAGTTGTAGTTTCTCTCCATTACCATGGCAACCAAGAACAACAGTGAAAGCCGACTTCTCATGGCCTGTGGTGCATATGGATACCGTGCTGGTCCCCTTCTTCTCCACAGTATAGTTCATGGGGATGTCAAAAGTGAGCGGGACCTTGTCCACGTTGGTGATGTGGTTGGGCTGGATCTTTTTTTCTGTAATCTTGTGTCTGCAGTAGGTGCGAAAGATGGCCAGCTTTTCTTTGTAATCCGCTGGGAGTTGCTGCACCACGGTAGTCCTCGCGCGGATAGAGAGCTGGCGCCTTTTCATAAAACGAAAGCACCAAGACGGACCTCCGTCAAAGTTTTTGATGCTCATGTCTTGTGCTATCATTTTTGCCTTCAGCCGAATGGTGACTGTAGAGACGCTTCTCCCGGCTGTTCTTTGTTCGATGACCCATTGCTCGAGTTGGTCTTCCAACTGTGGCCACCTCGCTTTGTTTCCGCGGAAACTCCGTTGGTCTTTTTAACTTGGCGCAGTTCATTTTCTTGTTTCCTCCACTTACGTACCATCGATTCATTTATCTTGAATTCTCTCGCAGCTGCTCTATTCCCATGAACAACCGCGTAACTGATAGCCTGCAGTTGAATTGTGCCTCGTAAGCATGTCTCTTCGCTGGCGCCATTTTCGGGGGTCCTTAGACAAACAAATGTTTTGCAGGATACCTGTAGTATAACTACCGGAGGAGTGGCGGAGGTAAGTGTACGTACCACAGACTCACGGACTCTTCTCTGATTGGTTTATCTCTGCAGCGTCCATACTCTACGCTACCAGCGTACGTACTTTACATATTACGTAATGTTCTCCAATTGGTTTATCGCTGCCAGCGTGCGTACTTTACGTATTACGCCCCTGTGTCAGCGGGAATGGTCCGATATTCCAACGGTCAAAAGACGTCGGTCGTTTTTTACAGATTTTGGAATTCAGTGCGCACATAAGGCGCACCGGATTATAGGGCGCACGGATGATTTTTTGTGAAAATTTAAGGCTTTTAGGTGCGCCTTATGGTGCGGAAAATACGGTAGATATGGTATCAAGGATAGAATGTGGGAGGACAGACAGTAGTTGATTTTGCAAAAAGGATGGAAATGGCTGTGGTGAACACCTACTTATAAAAGGGAGGAGCACAGGGTGACATAGAGTGGAAGTAGGTGCACACAGGTGCAGGGTTCTCAGCAGGATTTTTGTCAGCGTAAATAGGATGAAAAAAATCACCTTAAGAACCCGGGGGTTCGGGGACTGCTTAGGCTTCGACCCAGCTGAAGCTTTTGCTTTATGGGCTTATAAAGGGCCTAATTTGTTTTTTGTTTTTTTTGTGTGTCTGTGTTTTTTTTTTTTTTTTACTTCAAAATATAGAGTAATCAGAAATTAATCTTGAAGTTAAAAAAAAAAGTTAAAAAGTTCTCCCCGACGGAACGGAGGACGTCTCATTTTGGGGGCAGTTTTGGTCAGTTGTAGTTTGTCTGTTTTACAGCGTTTGGAAAGAGGTGTCATTTGATTTAAAACGGCGATTCACTTTGAAGTTATTGACTGTGGAATGATACATCTTTCCACCTTGGCAGAGAGCTGCAGCAAATCCACCACATACACAGAGCAGAGGATATTATCATTATTATTATTATTATTTTCATGAGGGACACTAACTTTAGTTTAGAAAGCAGAGAAGTGGAGATATTAAGATTCCAGTCCATGGCAGAGAGCCGCATCGTTGACTGCCCCCAAAAAAAGGCACGTTAATGACGAATGAATAAAAACGGTCCGTGTGAAGGCGGGAACAATTCTCACAGAAAAAGAGTCCCGTTTAGAGACTTTAATCAGCAGAAATGGCTTTGGTACAGGCTGATGATAAATTGTGGATGCGCTGCTTCTACATCAGAACCAGCGGCTCCACAATCAACAGAGAAATGATTATTATCCCGTTACACACCCTCAAAAACAATGTAACATCCCAACTGCAGTGTAATTTTTTATTGTAACAGTGTAACGGACCGTTACGCTGTTATAATGCTGGTGAGAACCTTGAGGTGGACTACATTCTGTGTAGGAGATCCAAGCTAAAAGAAATTAGAGACTGTAAGGTGGTGGCAGGAGAGAGTGCAACTAGACAGCACAGGATGGTGGTTTGTAGGATGACTTCAGAGGTGATGAAGAAGAAGAAGAGAGTGAGTTCAACAAAGAATCAGATGGTGAAGCTGAAGGAGGAAAACTGTTGTGTGAAATTCTGGTGAGGTGAAAGAAGCACTGGATGGAGGGGAAGGAATTTTGGACAACTGGAAAGGTTATGCACATGTGGTGAGAGAGACAGCTAGGAAGGTACTGGGTGTGACATCTGGACAGAAGGAAGACAAGGAGACTTGGTGGTGGAACAAAGACATCCAGGAAAGCATAAGGAGAAAGAGGTTAGCGAAAAAGAATTGGGCTAGTCGAGATAGTCGGAAAGATGAAGAAAGTAGACAGGACTACAAGGACATGCGGTGTAAGGCAAAAAAAGAGAAGTGGCAAAAGACAAGGAAAAGGCATTCAGCAAGCTGTACCAAGAAGATGAGTAGTAAGGAAGGAGAAGAGTACTGGTACCGATTGGCCGGACAAAGGGCCAGAGCTGGAAAGGATGTGCAGCAGGTTATGGTGGTAAAAGATGCAGATGGTAATGTGCTGACAAGCAAGGAGAGTGTGTTGAGAAGGTGGAGGGAATATTTTGAGAAGCTGATGAAGAAAATGAGAGAGAGAAAGAGCTGGATGATGTGCTGAGTAAATCAGGAAGTGCAAGGGATTAGTAAGGAAGAAGTGAGGGCTGCTATGAAGAGAATAAAGAGTGGAAAAATAAATAAATAAAATTTCAATTAGTTCTAGTTTTTCAATATTAAATTATAATGTATTATACAATACATGAATAATTACATTAATATTTAACTCAAATATATAACTTTTGAACATCTGACAAAATAAATAATCTGAAAGTCACAATAATCTCCAGAAAAATGAAATGGGCATTTTAAAAATATTGACAGAGTTTACAGATCAAGCTCTTAAATAATAAATAAATAAATTATATAGTCACAACTTTTTATGCAAAGCGTATGGTTAATGGATAAACCAATTAAATTATCTTAGTCAGCTGTCCTCTTTAACGGATTACGCTGTTGAACAGAACAGTTAATAATCAAGTGATTAATGAAAGATGACGGCGGGCTGTTAATCGATCATCTATAATGATCAACACCGTGTGATACGTGAGAAGAAGCAGTTTTGGAAAATAAAAGCTCCGCCCGCTAACACAACAGGCCCAACGCCCGAGCTAATGCTAACAGCGTTGTTCTACAGCGATTGTACAGCGTCTGCTGACGAATATTTTACCGTACTGCAACGCCTTCATAAAGACCACAGCAACCGAGCAAAAACCGCTAGAAGCGGTTCGGTTCTCCGGTGTGCCGGAGTGGCCGGTTGATGAGGCTAAAGCTAGCCGCTTCCAGCTAAAAAAGGCGGAAAACACTGTGCTCTTATTTCGAAGGATTGACGCTTTGTACCGGCGCCGATCACGCAAGTTGGCACATGTTTTTTAAAAGACTTACTTCACCAACAAGGGCGCATAAACACGTCCACAAATATTAGACATTAATCATATAAACGCGACATTTAAAACGAATGTATAAAAAGCAAAAAAAAGTACCTTCTAATATCCGCAAGTTCCAGCCATTATCCGCGACGGACAGAAGCAGTTCTCGCGAGACCTCTGCTCGTGTCTTCGCCTGCATTCTTTTTTTTTCACTAATTCACTATATTTAAACAGGTAGAAACCGTTACAAACACGCAAAAAACGCCCCAGTTTTCACCACGCCGAGGTTTACAGCTGCTTTCTGAAACATTTGTAAAGCGATTGAGTTTCATCGAACTGCAAATCGTTTCTTTTAGCTTCAGTACCGATTGTCAACACTAGGTTGTGCACTTGCATCACCATAGCAACGTGTTTCAAAACTGGCTGTTTCAAATATTTCGAAATTGGTTCAGAGTTTTGAAATTATATTCTCTGAAATAACACCACCGCAGGAAAGTGCAAGGAGGAAGAATTTCGTGGGGGAAAAACCTCAGACAGTCAGAGAAATGAAGAAAGTCGACAAGCAGCAGTGTGGTAAGATGAAGAGTGTGAGGTGGTGAGGAAAGAGGAAGTTTTATGTGAAGTTTAACATTAATGAAGGAGAATAGGGCAGCAGGCACAAGCTGGAGAGGTGTGCAGCAGGTTCAGATCGTAGAGGATTGCTGCCAAGCAAGAAGAGTATGGTGAGAATGTGGATGTCGTACTTTGAGGAGCTGATGAATGAAGAAAATGAGTAATCATTTTATTTTATTTAACCTGGTTAGTTCCTTTAAGATCGAGACCTCTTTTGCAAAGGAGACCTGGACAATTCTAAAGTTTCCAATTCACCTAATCTGTACGTCTTTACATGTGGGAGGAAGACTTAGGTTGAATTGGTTCAATTCCCAAATCACACAAACCTATCAAAATGCCACTGAGTGAAGTCCTTAAACCTCAAGGTGTTTGCAGGCTGCAGCTGAGCACCTTGCAGGGCTGCACGCTGACGTCTGTGTGTGAGTGAATGTGGTGCATCACTGTCTGCATCAGATGGAAAAGTATTATATAAATATACTTTTTATTAAGATCAGTGTTTTAGTTAAAGCTGGCCATGCATATTATTGAGTAACATCCCTAGAACTTGCTGTATCTCTCTGTATTTCCTGTTCCTGTCTCTCTCTCACTGGCTTTCTCTGGCAAAAATAAAGGCTGAAAAGCACCCCCCCCCCCCCCCCCAAAAAAACAATAAATAAATATATAAAATAAAATGAAATAAAAACCGCAAAACTGTCAAACATCTTGAATTTTGCAGAAGCTGTACATTGCTGGGCGGTGTGGTGGGTGAGTGGTTAGTGCTCCTACCTAAGAATGTCATGGGGTTGCTTCCCTACTTGCCCTTTCTGTGAGGAGTTTGCATGTTGTTTACGTCGCTGCCCCACCCACCCTCACCCCCTGGGGCTCCAACTTTCCCTGACTTCCAAACTTTAAATTGCCATAAGTGAGAATGTGATTGTGTTTGTCTGTGTATATGTGGCCCTGCAATAGACTGGCACCCTGTCCCAGGGTAGACCCCACTTCATGCCCTGTGAATGCTGGCATAGGCTCCAGCCCCATGACCCTTGTTTGGAGTAAGAGGGTGTAGAAAATGACTGAAGGTGCAGAGCCAAAGTGCCCTGTGGTTGACGTTCAAACACTCCTGGTGAAATCTTGACCTCTGCTAACAGTCTGAGCATCAAGTGGTCTTCAGAAATTAGATCCAGATTCAGATTATTTTATTAATCCCAAAAGGGACATTAGTGCAGTATACAATTGGTCATGGAGTAATGATGCTGAGCAGCAGATGTGAAGAACAACACTGCATTGGAGATAATGTGGAAATGTTTCCTCCTGACAGCGTATGTGCGCGCACGCACACACACACACACACACACACACATGATCACAGATTTGGGAGATGGTGCAGGAAGTAAATGCAGTTTCTTTCTCAGCGTACAGGATTATCCAGACTGTGGAATGAGTGGAATGTCAATCTGCCATCGAACCCTCCTCTGTTGACACCAGCTCACCTGTATTTCCTGTCACTCAGACCTGCACGCTGAGGTTACGGGGTGAATTTTTCTTAGAAAAATTAGAGATTAAAACCTAGATTTAGTTTAATTGATCTGCTGTCAGGATACACATGTACAAAAAACTGTATGAAGCCAACAGGATCAGGTTATTGTTGACTACGTCAATTAGAAGGATGCCCAACAGAGATCATACCTCTGCCACCACACAAAATATCTCTGAATAATAATGACCTCCGGCACAACAAATTAGTGTGCAACATGTGGGGAAACAAATGAAGGAACCCTGTCACTTATATATATATATATATATATATATATATATATATATATATATATATATAATATACATATATATATATGTATGTATGTATGTGTATATACACTAGCTGAGTTAGCCATTGTACACACAGGTAAAAGAGAAGAATTTTATCCATGCAATTGTATATTGATGTCACTTTAGTTAAGGTGCAGTAAGTTGCGTTGCATCGTGTGTATGTTGTCGTCATTAATTTTCACAGAGCAATTTGTGACATTCATGAGACTCAAGTGAATGATGATGAAAGCTGACAGCAGGTCAGATCCCTGCAACACTCTGACAGCCGCACACAGCAGGTACATTTTAATTGAAAAAATGCACGCTTTACCTCCTACGCAGCGTACGCTAGCCTGTTTCGCATTGTAATTGTAAGTAAAGTGCAGCTGCTACTGTAAGTAGAGTGTGATGCTACCTGGCCTGAGTACCACGTGAACTGTGAAAATAAGGGCTCCAGTGAGCGGGTTGTGATCTAATAGTACAAGGCTGACTGTGTGTGTGTGTGTGTGTGTGTGTGTGTGTGTGTGTGTGTGTGTGTGTGTGTGTGTGTGTGTGTGTGTGTGTGTGTGTGTGTGTGTGTGTGTGTGTGTGTGTACATGTGCTTTCAACCTAAGGGGGACCTCCCCCTTGGTGCCCCCAGTCATCATAGTAAGATTGCTTAATTATTGTGGCTGTGCACAGCGAACACACACACACGCGGTCCACTGTATATATTCAGGCCTGCAAAACATTAAAAAAAGGTGTGATGGGGCCATTTTAGGGCTCATAATGAGGTTAAAAATAATAATGTTATTTTCAAACAGGTGGTGTAACATGTGATTGTCATCATAATTTGGTACAAACAGCAGTATCTACCCAGATCTACCCCTGGTGGTTCCATGGTGTCATGGATGCAATGAAGCGCAGCACCAGAACATGCTCTCTTGCTTGGCTTGACTTAAAACAGATATACCTCAAAGAAAGACTGGAAAGGATGTGCATATTTCTTCCTCTAAAGTGAAACAATATCATGAAGTGATTCAAGGAATCTGGAGGAATTTCAGTCACAAATACAACTCAGCCCTTAGTTAGCTTTGTGCTGAAGTGGTGTTGACTTCTTCTGTGCTTGAAGGCTTCCAGGTTGGACCATCAAATAGTGAAAATGTGTATTGTGGTCAGAATAAATCAGTATTCAGATTGTTTTTGTAAGTAACGGATGCCTTTATGCTCCAGGCCAAGACGAAAAGGACCATCCAGACTGTTATCAGGACCTAAGTTCAAAAGCCAGAGTCTGTCTGGTCTGGGGTTGTGTCAGTGACCTTTGTCCAGAGGTCATTTACACTCTATGTTCCAGCATTAATACCAGGAAAAGTACACTGGTTACTTCAGAACAACATATGCTGCCTTCAAGACGGACGTCTTCCAGGGGCGCCATGCATGTCTCCACAAGATAATGAAGAAAGAACCACATTCTGCACACATTACAAAGGCATGGCTGCAGAAGAACAGCGTATGGGTACGGGACTAGGACTGTCTGCAGTGCTGACCTGTGGAGAATCCTGAAAGAAAAAATGCAACAATGACGCCCCATACTGTTGCACCTCTTTTGTAGGAAAATTGGGACACAAATAATCTGAAATGCTTCGTCACTTTGTGTCCTCAACACCAAAATGTCTAGTGTGGTGAGAAGGAACGACAACATGGGAAATAACGCGTGGGAAATACCTTGGTGTCCCAACTTTTTTGTATGTGTGCAGGCCTGAAATGCATGAAAAAAAACACTGAAATATCCTGAGTTCATTCTGTCTGCATGTGAAATCAAGTCAAGAAATTTAAGAATCATTGGGTGATTTTTTTTTTTTTTTTTTTTTAACTTTTTTTTTTTGGTTCTTTTCCCTTTTATCCCAGGTTTTTGTTGATTTTGGTTTGTATTTTTGTACTTCCACTTGTACTTGTGCAACACGGGTTGATTGTGTTTTGATCTCTAAAGGAGAAACTAGTTTCAAGGTGTGGTTTACAGAACCGGTTTTGGGTCAGTTCTGTCAAGTTAAAGAGAAGCAAGCTAGACCAAATAGAAATAAATGATTTGTATTTCAAATAAATGTGGTTATTTAATTACATAGCGTTTTCAAGTTTGTGTTTAATTACACTTTAATTGAACTTTGACTCATCATCAAGAGGAAATTGGCTATGAACAAAGTCAAACAACTCAAGTAAAAAAAAAAAATCCTTTTTTTGTCAAGCAATTCAGTTATTGTATTTCAATCCATTAACAAATGTTCACTTTAAAAAGATGTATGGGAAGTCTGTAAATTTTAAATGGCTTTGGACTGCTCCTGGTCTAATTTTATTTTAGCTACAACCCCTGGCAAAATTATGGAATCACGGCCTCGGAGGATGTTCATTCAGTGTTTAATTTTGTAGAAAAAAGCAGATCACAGACATGACACAAAACTAAAGTCATTCAAATGGCAACTTTCTGGCTTAAGAACCACTATAAGAAATCAAGAAAAAAGATTGTGGCAGTCAGTAACGGTTACTTTTTTAGACCAAGCAGAGGAAAAAAATATGGAATCACTCAATTCCGAGGAAAAAATTATGGAATCACCCTGTAAATTTTCATCCCAAAACTAACACCTGTATCAAATCAGATCTGCTCGTTGACATCGACCCTATGCCATGACATTGACCCTATGTGTCTTTTTGCAAGGAATGTTTTCACAGTTTTGCTCTATGGCAAGATGCATCATCTTGAAAAATGATTTCATCATCCCCAAACATCCTTTCAATTGTCCAAAATATCAACATAAACTTGTGCATGTATTGATGATGTAATGACAGCCATCTCCCACGTGCCTTTACCTGACATGCAGCCCCATATCATCAATGACTGTGGAAATTTACATGTTCTCTTCAGGCAGTCATCTTTTAAATCTCATTGGAACGGCACCAAACGAAAGTTCCAGCATCATCACCTTGCCCAATGCAGATTTGAGATTCATCACTGAATATGACTTTCATCCAGTCATCCACAGTCCACGATTGCTTTTCCTTAGCCCATTGTAACCTTGTTTTTTTTCTGTTTAGGTGTTAATGATGGCTTTCGTTTAGCTTTTCTGTATGTAAATCCCATTTCCTTTAGGCGGTTTCTTACAGTTCGGTCACAGACGTTGACTCCAGTTTCCTCCCATTCGTTCCTCACTTGTTTTGTTGTGCATTTTCGATTTTTGAGACATATTACTTTAAGTTTTCTGTCTTGACGCTTTGATGTCTTCCTTGGTCTACCAGTATGTTTGCCTTTAACAACCTTCCCATGTTGTTTGTATTTGGTCCAGAGTTTAGACACAGCTGACTGAACAACCAACATCTTTGCAACATTGCATGATGATTTACCCTCTTTTAAGAGTTTGATAATCCTCTCCTTTGTTTCAATTGACATCTCTTGTGTTGGAGCCATGATTCATGTCAGTCCACTTGGTGCAACAGCTCTCCAAGGTGTGATCACTCCTTTTTAGATGCAGACTAACGAGCAGATCTGATTTGATGCAGGTGTTAGTTTTGGGGATGAAAATTTACAGGGTGATTCCATAATTTATTCCTCAGAATTGAGTGATTCCATATTTTTTCCTCTGCTTGGTCTGAAAAAGTAACCGTTACTGACTGCCACAATCTTTTTTTCTTGATTTCTTATAGTGTTTCTTAAAGCCAGAAAGTTGCCATTTGAAATGCCTTTAGTTTTGTATCATGTCTGTGATCTGCTTTTTTTCTACAAAATTAAACAACTGAATGAACATCCTCTGAGGCCGGTGATTCCTTAATTTTTGCCAGGGGTTGTACATCCGAGCTCCTGAGAAATGAGAACAGATCCTGGAAAGAACCAGAACCAACAGGTCAGTTTTGCAATAGAACCGCTTTATTGAGAAACGGCACATTAATGATGACAGTTTTTCTCTGGAATTATTAACGGCAAAAATACCACTGGATTAAAAAAAAATAAAAAACTGTCTTGAATCATAGAAATGCATAGAAATGGGTGTTTTTGACACTATAGATCATTGCATATTGGAGTTGAAACCTTTTTAGGCATTGAGTTATTTTATGGATGACATCACATTTATCCAGCCAATCACAATGTGTCATATAATAACATTACTTCCAAATCCCCTGCAGTGGAATGTGGGGTACCACACAGTTCTGTTCTGGGTTCCTTGTTATTCTAATTACTTTTCATGGTTATGCTGATGACACTGAATTTTACGTACATGCCCATGAATGCAAAAAGCATTTCTCTTGTGGCACGATTTTAGGGAATTGTCTGACTTCAGTGAAAAACTAGCCTATTGTAATTCCTTACAACTGGGTGTTGGGTCGGGTTGTGGAAACCAGTGACTTTGGCACTTTAGTTGGTGAGGAATGGTTTACTGACCTAGACATCACAGAAGATGCTGTGATCTTTGTGGAATTGATGGATGTTCTGATTGCAGCACTTGAGAAGCTGAGTGAGGAATCAGAGTGTCTGGGTTTGAGATCGTCTTGGATCAAGATGAAGATTCAGGCTTTTAAAAATTTACTGGTCTTGGCCATCAGAAGTGTATCTGTATGTGGTGAAGTTGTTGAGCTTGTAGAGACATTCACTGTTGCCAGCAGTGACATACATGTCTCTGGACTCTTTGAGATTGAGAAGCGCCTGGGAAGAGCTTTTGGAGTCATGAGGTCACTGGACAGAGGTGCTTGGAGATGCAGATATCTTTGCAGGCAAATGAAGGACCAAGTCTTTAGGGTCCTGGTGCTGCCTGTCTTGCTGTATTGTGTATTGTGTTGTTGTGAGACTTGTACACTAACCAGTGACTGAAGGCAATGACTGGATGTCTTTGGTATTGAAGGATTCTTGGTTTCCGCTGGAATGACTTGGTATCAAACCAGTGGTTGCTAAGAGAGACTGAGTACAAATATACAGTGAAGCAAAAAAGTATTTGATCCACTGTTGATTTTCCGAGTTTTCCCACCTGCAAAGAATGTCGAGGTCTGTAAGTTTTATCGTAGGTACACTTCAACTCTGAGAGACAGAATCTAAAACAAAAAAAATTCAGAAAATCACATTAATTTGCATTGTATTGCATGAAATAAGTATTTGATCACCTACCAACCAGCAAGAATTAGTTTTTCTTTAAGAAGCCCTCTTATTCTGCACTCTTTACCTGTATTAATTGCACCTGTTTGAACTTGTTACCTGTATAAAAGACACCTGTTCACACACTCAATCAATCACACTCCAACCTGTCCACCATAGCCAAGACCAAAGAGCTGTCTAAGGACACCAGGGACAAAACTATAGACCTACACAAGGCTGGGATGGACTACAGGACAACAGGCAAGCAGCTTGGTGAGAAGACAACAACTGTTGGTGTAATTATTAGAAAATAGAAGAAACACAAGATGGCTGTCAATCTCCCTCGGTCTGGGGCTCCATGCAAGATCTCACTTTGTGGGGTAAGGATGATTCTGAGAAAGCTCAGAACTACACAGGAGGACCTGGTCAATGACCTGAAGAGAGCTGGGACCACAGTCACAAAGATTACATTAGTAACACATGATGCTGTCATGGTTTAAAATCCTGCAGGGCAGCAAGGTCCCCCTGCTCAAGCCAGCACATGTCCAGGCCCGTTTGAAGTTTACCAGTGACCATCTGGATCAGGGGTGGGCAACTTGTTCCAGAAAGGGCCAAGAGGGTGCAGGTTTTCTTTGCAGCCACTGGCTCCACCAGGTGATTTCATGGATTAATATCACTTTGAGCAAATGGAATCAGTTAATTAGTGAAATCACCTGGTGGAGTAAGTGGCTGCAAAGAAAACCTGCACCCTCTTGGCCCTTTCTGGAACAAGTTTCCCACCACTGAGTTGGATGATCCGGAGGGGGCATGGGAGAAGGTCATGTGGTCAGATTGAGATGGTTGGACATGTGCAGAGGAAGATCAAGGGTATATAGGGAGAAGGATGCTGAGGATGGAGCCACCAGGCAGGAGGAGAAGAGGGAGGACAAAGAGGAGGTTTCTGGATGTGCTGAGGACATGCAGACATTTCAAATGTTTTCTGTTACTTGTCATCCTAACACCATAGCATCACATTCAAGATTGTGCAACACAAGTTCAAAAGAATAAAAACAGGTTATAAAGTATCTTTTCTCTGTGATTGAATTTTATGGTGAAATACAAAATTCAAAAAACTTTATTTGACCCCAAGAAGCAATTCATACAACTAGAGCAGCAACAGTACAAAGAAACTATAAATAAATAAAATTTAAAAAAATATATAAAGTTACCACAGTAAATAAATATCTGCCATTACTGCCAAGTTCGGTCCTCGAGAGCCACCTTCCTGACACTCTTAGTTGTCGCCCTGCTCCAACACACCTGAATCCAATCATTGGATTCAGGTGTGTTGGAGCAGGGCGACAACTAAGAGTGTCAGGAAGGTGGCTCTCGAGGACCGAACTTGGCCACCCCTGGTCTATATGAACTATTGCAACAACAAGTATAACACTAAAAATAGCTGTAACAACAAAGCATTTCACACACCACACTCATCTTCAACCACTTAGTCCAACTATGGGTCACGGGGGCTGGAGCCTATCCCAGCAGACATAGAGCGCAAGGCGGGGTTCACCCTGTACAGGACGCCAGTCTGTCGCAACAGAGCATTTCAATGTAAGATAATAAGTAAAATATAATAAAGTGCAATAGCAATTATAGGTGCTTCAGAAGTGAGATAGTTATAAACAAATTGGTAGGTTGTCATTCACAACCTGTCAGGGGAAAAGGGTGGACGGTTAAGAGGACTTCAAAAGGTGACAGGTCATGCTTCTCTGTGTATTGCACCCGCGGCACTGAAGTCGACGTGCTGAGCGGAGCCACTCAGAGAGCGTGTGATGGATCCTGTATAATCTTTTTAGCCAACTTAAGTGCTTGCTTCATAGATGGTAGAAGAGATCTAAGAGGAAGTCCAGTAATTTTAGTGCAGACTCTGGCTATGTACCAAAATGCAGGAAATAGTACCTAAAAATTCTAAATGTTCTGCGGGGTGGGGAGCATGTCCCTAGACCCCCTAGTGAAGTGCAAAGGAGACACATTCACAAATCCACAACCTCCCCGCATACAGAAAATGTGGACTGCCCCGGGATCAGCTATGACATTTAGGTCATGTGGCCTGTTTCTCTGTGCCTGATCCAGCATGTAGGTGCCTGACTTCTGAGGGCCCCAGTAGCTGCAGAAGACTACGAGGATGTCCACATTTCACCTGGCTGCAACAGATAACAGAATATTTACAGAGGAAATGGTGAGAAAAGCACCAAATTTGCAGTAGTACACCTTAGATATTACTCTTTTGAAAAAAACGATGGGCCACTTGAATTTTCAATAGGCTGCCACATAGGGGTCAGTTGAAGAATTACATAGGGGTCAAAATATAAAAAAGCTTCAGTCATACTGAAAATTATATCACATTATTTGTCTGATTGGAAAGGTATAGTTTGGACTATCTACGACTGAATTTTATAGAGTTATGGAGTAAAAACAACAAGAATGGTGACAAAATTCAGTTTCAGTTTGTACAGGGGTCAAAAGTTAGAGTTGCTCCAGTTTTGTTCAAAGGTGATGCAAATTATTGGTTGAGTTAATAGGGTTTCAAAAAGGAATAGTTTGCACCATGTATCATGCTTAGTTATCACGTTACGGAGTAACATATGTCACGTCATAGAATTCAATGGACGTCAACAGTCGTGTTGCTGGCTATTTTATTTTGAAGGTTCCTTTGAGGAAGTCGTGCTGTTGGAGAGTGCCGCTGTATTGACAGACTGGCGCTTTATTGCCGCGGCACGGCGCGTTCCCCCGCACACACCGCCAACGGCTCCGCTTCACGTCGGCAGGTAAGACGCGCGTTCACGCGTGTGCGTAGCTTTCATGCTGGTGTTTGTTGTTGTTCGGTGAGTCGCACGCGTGCACGTGTAATGAGACCCCCGCGTGGAGTTGTGGTGAACGTGGTTGCGGATGATGTTTGTTTGTGTTTATTTTTATTTTTTTTTAGGGAGCACGTGAAGGCATCCCGCGGCGTGCGCGCGCGTGCGTATCGGACAGGTGTGTCTGGGGGAGAAAGTCAGCTGGGAACCAAACCTGGTCTCTCAGGCTTTATTAGTCCGGAACGGGTCGGACCGGTAACTAACTAACTAACTAACTAACTAACTAACTCAGTCAGTCAGAAGCAGCTTTCTGTCGCTGCTTGTTCCTTTTTTTGGTCTGTCGTTGTGATGCGTTCACACACACACACACACGTTTATCTGTAAATAATCTTAAAATAATTACAAAGTTTCTGTAATAAACTAATGATAAAATATTTACTGCTTGATTAGTTATTATGATTTTTAAAAAGTATTTATTTGCAGTTATCTGTTTTGTTTTTCACTTATAAAAACCATAAACTCAGTTTATCTCGTTTTTTAAATCACTTAAAATGTCTCAAACCATTTTTTAAAAGCTGCCTGTAAATTGTGTTTAGAGATGATCTGGTTTAAAACCCGTTTACACTTTCACATTATGGAGCTTCTAAAGTGAGTTTTGAATAGGTACGTGACAAAAAAATGAAGTTAAAGGAATTGTAACAGAAACTGTGGTTGCAAAAGAGCTTTTAGAGAGACCTTCAAAATAGTGTTTAAATATTTGTTCTAGACCAGTATGAAGAAAGTTATGAGCATTTGAAGGTGTGAAGATCTTGATAATGTACGTCTGTGTGTTTTAAGGGACAAACGCCACTTCAAAATGATGGTACTCTGTCAAACCTAATTATTATCTCATTTAAATGTGTGATTTGATCCACCGTATAAACACTGTTTTCTGACAGTAGTTTCCACGGTAAACAAATGTCAGTTTTCCCGTGTCCGCCGTCTTACCGACTCAACATCAGTTTTGTGGATCATAAAAATACTCGTATGCATGTGAAGGCTTCGATCATCGCAGAAAAGTATGTAATTATATGAATGAAATGTTCTGTATGATTTGAAAACTGATCTTACTTGCCTTTAAGGTGAATTTCTTCAACTTTTTCAACGCAATTTTTCAATCACGGCATTTCTTAACTTCTACTCGTCACAGGAATGCTACGTCATCAAATAGGGGGATTCCCGATTGTCAAAAAATAAACACATTCCATAAAATACAAAGTCGGCGCTACTCCCTGGAAAGTCTCTCAGCGGTGGACGCCATATAGGTCATACACGCATCCTTATTTTAAACAGTTCTCTGATCTGATCCAGTGTCGCCGACCGAATGGTCCCCCCCTAAAAATCTGCCCACCCTGCCTTCACTACGCATGCGTCATTAACCGCAGTTCACCGATTATCACCTTGTTTCTGCTCCAAACTGCCTCCAGTCATCATCTGTCTCAGCGACAGATATCTGAAGCTTTTGTACAACAATTATTTCCACATAAATTCAGCATCATCATAAAGATGGAGGAAGCGATCAGAGCGCCGCAGCTACATGAGCTGCTAGCTGATGCGTTCACTGCGCGTCAGTCATTTCAAAGCATAACAGAGTATTGCCTTGTTTCTGCTTAAAATTGACTTTAGAATGATTGATTTAAGAGGTTTTACTTTGACATCTGATGGTTAATAATCACATTAATCCATTTGATCGCATTGGGTGAAAAGACTCCGTCTCAGACGAGCTGCTGAGCTCCAAAATGACGCATGCGCAGTGGAGGCAGACGGACCGATTTTTAGGGGGGACCCTTTGGTCTGCGACACGGATTTAAATTTAATAATTTCACACAAAGCTGTTTTTTTTTTCTTTTCATATGAAATGAATTCTAAGACTTTTATATATATATAGTTGGAAAATATGATTTATTTGATGATTACGCCTCTTAATTTTTAGTTAATCGCTCAAAACTGGTCTGTCAGCCAAAACAAAGATAAATCTGTTCCCTTATGTTCAGGTTGTAAGCATCCGTTTCATTTATTGATCAGTCTGTCTGTTGTTTATGGCATTAATTATTCTGTGAAATGTCAGAAAATTTCATTGACTAAACAACTGATCAATTAATTAATGAATGATGGAAAGTTCAGTGTTTCTGTGCAACAAACACAGGATTATGTTAAACTCTGCTTGGTTCTGAATCAGTGATTCTTGTTAACAAAATATAATATATTTTATTTTGCATTGTAGTCTGTTGAATAAATTCTCTTACAGACATTAATAAATATTGAAATAGATTTGGTGTGGTGTTGCAACACCTCTGCACATGTCACAGTGGAGCTTGTATCTCTTTTTTAAAGTTCTTAAAAAAGAGAAACTTGTGCTTTAATTTGGACATCGACACTAAAAACAGACTTCAGAACCGCAAACTAAAGATTAATTTGAAAGCGGTGGACTGAGTTTGCAAACCAGATTGTTGCTCATGAAACCAGTTCAAACTTTCAATTTATTTTCAATTATATAGCGCCAAATTGCAATAGAGTTGCCTCAAGGTGCTTCACACAAGTAAGGTCTAACCTTACCAACCCCCAGAGCAGCAGTGGTAAGGAAAACTCCCTCTGAGGTAGAAACCTCAAGCAGACCAGACTCAATGGGGTGACCCTCTGCTTGGGCCATGATACATACATAAATTACAGAACAATTCACAAATGAATATACAGGAAATGCTGCCAGTGCACAGGACAGGAGGGTCTCCAGCACAAAAACCACACCCATCTCTGGATGGAGCTGCACCTTAATCCTCTGGGGTCCGAGGGCATTTTTTGGACAGTTCACTCGCCTGGCGTAAATGTTTTATTATTGCTGTTAACAGCTCTCCCTGCATCCCACAATCAAGCTTTATGTCTCTTTCAGGACAACCTGTTCTTTCATAATATATATGCTTTTGTTGTGTTTTATAAGTGTAATAAAGGTTTACAATCAAAAATAAAGTAAAAAGTAAAGCAAAAAATAATTTTCCACACACATTTATTCAAAACACACAGCAAACTATAAAAAACAACTGTTTTGACACTTTATAAAGGTAATTTGAGGTCTTGTGTGAAAGACTGTACAACAATAAACACAAATGCACATTTTGAACATTATATACAAAATGGTCAATGCGTTTATGCTCCAGTCTGAGGAGTGGCTCCTCTCCCTCACCTCATTGATATGGTAAACAGTGCTTTACGCCAGAGAGAGAGAGCCACAGAGTAATCCAGTAACATTCAAATGCAAACTAGTGGAGCAATCTTGATAGTTACACACTCTTTGTTTGAGAATGTGAGATTGTCATGCGAGGCTCTCTGTCTGCTTTCACTTCAGCTGTGCGTAATGGCACAGGGCACATTGGAGGAGTTAGGGGGCTATTCAAATGGGCCAACTAGTAAGATATCACTCCTGAAAACGATCTTTGGTTTATCACGTGAGGTAAATCTGCCCTACGATTGGATTTTGGAAAACCATATGACGGTGAACCAATTCCGATTGGACACTCACATTGCGCACGTCATCACACAGCTTCTATGAGGAGTACAAAGATGGCCGATGGGGGATCGAAAGTCTGCGGAGTTAACTTTTCAGCAAAAAAAGAGTAAGTTTCTATCTCATATGTGAACGAGATTACCAGCAGTTATCGGCATGTATAACTGAGTATCATCAGCATAGCAGTGAAAAGTAATCCCAAAACACCACAATATGTGCCCCGGAGGTGCTGTATAAAGGGAGAAAAGCGGGGGACCTAAGACGGATCCCTGTGGAAACCTGATTTAAGATGCGTTTAAAACTGTTGGAAAGATGAAACATTGAGGATTTGATATTAATGCTTTTCCAGTTGTCCGGGATAAATGGAAAATTGTTCAGACAACACGTGTTCTAATCTGTCGAGAGAATTGCAGAAGTATGAATGATGCCGTTTAAGGCGGGAAAGTTCTTTATATTTTTTATGTATTGTTTACACTGTATTCATCTTCTCATGTTTACATCATGGAAAAATGTGACTTCATGTTTGGATTTGTTTGGGAATCTTCCAGCCACTGCTTCACAGAATAACGGAGGAAAAACGCGCACAGTTGTGTACTTATAAAACAATCAGTGGCATGTGTGATTGTAGCATCTCCCAGAAGATAGATTTTTGGCATGATTATTTCATATTGACACACGATACAATAAATGATGCTGAGTAGTGATGTTGAGGCCTCAGCAGGGTCATCGAAACTCTCAGCCAGCTGCTTCACCAAAAGCTTAATTACTTGATTCCTCATTTAACATGTCATCAGACTGGCACCTACTGGTCAAATAATGTATAGCACAGTTTGACTACACAAAGGATGTGTTACCTGCATTTTTTGTTTGGATCTATTACCTTAAAGGTCAGATTTATGCCCCGCCCTCTTTGCTTTTATTGAAGGTCAGATATGTGTTTTTGTATATGTGACGGACCTCACCTGACCTTCATGTTTCTGGATCCTCGGCCTTTGCGATCCAGAGACTCCTGGGGAGATCATATGGACTCATGAGGTCAGAGGTTGTTTGGTAATGCTTATGTCTTTAGAAGATAATTAAGGTTCAAGTCTTTAGGGTCCTGGTGCTTCCTGATACTTGGACTCTATCTAGTGACTTGAGGTGAAGATGTCACTGGATGTCTTTGGTCTCAGGTCTCTGTGGAGGATTCTTGGGTCCCACTGGAATGACTTTCTGTCCAACGAATGGTTATTTAGTGAGACTCAGATGAGGAGGATCACTGACACTGTGAGGGAACATCAGACACCACATTTAGTCCATGTGGTGAGTTTCTCTGGATGTGATCCAGTACACGGGTGTCTCAGTGTTGAGAACCCTGGAGACTGGAGAAGATCAAGGACACACCCACGTTTGTTTGGAGAGGTTGCGATGGACCGGTGGTTACCTTCGTGTGTTGGATGCAGTGACACTCTACACCAGTATGTGGCACTAGACTCGACCTGATCGATTCATCCACCAAGACCGGAGTGACTTCTGAATCTGGTTCTTTTATTATTAAACTTGATAGTATTTCTCTCCAGGTTTTTGTTTTTTCCCATTTTAAATTCCAAACGGTGCGAGTTGTTTGGCGTTTTGGACAAACCTGCTCTTCTGCTGTTTGAGTTGTTGCCATGGTGACAAGATGCTTTTATTGTTGCCCACGTGTAAACCTCTGGCGGTTCAGTGGACACAGCGGGAGTGCTCGATTGACTTTGTGGGTGGTTGAGCTCCGTGTGTCCAACACACACACACTCTCTGATAATGGTCCGAGGGGGAAGTAGGTCCTGCCTTAAATCATACCACCATCCAGAGGAGAGGCCGACAGTGTGACTCGCAACAGTAAAAGCTCACATTACACTGCAAACCTGAACCATCACAATGTCAACCTCACACTCACAGCTTTGCCCATTTAACCACATCTGCCCCAGAATGTAACGGAATCAGGTCAGTGGATTCCACAAGAATTAGATTAGTCCGTCTAACGAGCCAGAAAACTCACAGGGGGGAAGGAGTTTTAAAAATGTGTTGAGCTCTGGAGTCCAAACTCATGGTTTCATTAAGTTTGTTTTTTTTGTTTTGTTTTTGGTTAAATGATCTGCTTTGTCATCATAAAGAAGCTGTTAAGTTCTGGTGTTGATCAGGATCCAGATTTGCGTTGTGGATCAAGATGTTTGTGTTTGAACAGAAGCATTTTGAAACAAGAGCCGTCTGAGATTTCTGCTGTCCGCCAATCTGGATCACCTCCAAATTTAATGGAGTGTTCCATGGCCTAATATGTATCTGTGGTGCATATTTCATTAATAGTTTTGATGTAATCCTGCTAATAGACGGACAGATAGATAAATAAACACCAATGATTTTATTACGTCCTTTGCCGACGTAATAATGTTGACAGTATTTTCTAACTGATTAATCAATACACAGATGTGATCACTGGTTCTTTAAAGTGTAGGTAGCCTAAAAAAATGCACAAATGCACAAATAAACACTAAAACAAATGATGAAATGTTTATTTTAAAAAATCATAAGTTGATAAGTGTGCAGGTGAAGGATAAACAGCTGCTGTCTGAAGCCTGCACTCGATTTCAGCCCTCAGCCGCGATCATATTGTTGCTACATCATCACCAGAACAGCACCTGCTGATTCAAACCCAAATTAATTGTAAACACGGCGAAGGTCGAGCTGTTTTCGGATGATTTTTTGTTTTTCTTTTCCTAACCCAAACACAATGAGGGAAAAGAAACCTTTGAGGCAAACTTTCAGTCTGACAACAGTGATGATATTGGCAGAGTTCAGAACACAGAATAGTGATTATAAAATAAATAAATGATCAAGGAGATGATAAACTTTTCTTTTTCCCAGCTCTGTGGTCATGATCGACTGATAAAATTTTTTTTTTTAAAGTTTGTTTTACTGTCCTTGACATCAGAAAAAGTAATGAGGAAGTGTGGATTTTTTTAATCTTTTTTTTCTTTTCTGAGAAACGGGTGCATACATTTCAAATCTGAAAAATGATACAAGTAACTGAAATTATCAGCTGTTTTTAACCCCTACCACCCGCCTCGTTTTGGTTTGTCAGTATCTCACAAATAAAGTGAACTTTCCCATCGATGGAATATACAGGCTTAGAAGGGGTTAAAATAAATATTGTTTCCTTCTTGAATATGGTTAGTGTACTGTACGTTAGTGTAACACATTATTAAATATTAAAACCATTCAAACAAGGAGTAAATATAGTCTTCCCTGTCCATTTCAGTGAGATCATCTCGTCTGATGAAAATGTCTGAAAATAATTTAATTCGCTGTCCTGGCTGAAGAAAAGTCCATGATGGTTCGAGTCTCTGCTGTTAACGAGCCGCTTTACACCTCATCTGCACATAACGCCTCAGTCTGCATGCGACAAAATTATCGCATGATCCACAAAAACAATAAAATAAAACAAAATAATTTGAAAATACTCAGTTTTGCCTCCGTGTGGAGTGGAGAAGCCGCAGACATTGTGCACGCACGCTCGTCAATATAAATGTTCCACCTGCCAATCAAATTGATTCTGCCGGTGAGAATTAACCGTTCTGACACTGAAAACACCTTGCAGCACCGACCCGAACCACTTGGTGAAAACAGGTCTGTCAGTAACCTGTAAAAATCCATAAATGAATGGGGCTGTTAAGATAATGGTTCTCATGCTGATGTCACTTCCTTCTTCTCCTCCGATGTCGGGACTCGCCTGTAAGGTCCTGGTTTGTAGTGGTGCGCAGTTCAAAATTTGAATATTTATCTCTTCTGTAACTGCACACCAGGAAAGAATAAATCTCAAACTGTTTAATTTTAATCTTAAATGTTTTTTCTCTATCTATCTATCTAGCTAGCTATCTATCTAGCTATCTATCTATATAATATGAATGAATGAACATATCAGAGGGACAGCTCAGGTGGGATGATTTGAAGACAGTCAGAGAGGCGAGATTGAGATGGCTTGGACATGTGCAGAGGAGGGACCCAGGGTATATAGGGAGAAGGATGCTGAGGATGGAGCCACCAGGCAGGAGGAGAAGAGGGAGACCAAAGAGGAGGTTTATGGATGTGCTGAGAGAGGACATGCAGGTGGTTGGTGTGACAGAGGAAGATACAGAGGGCAGGGTGAGATGGAAATGATTGATCTGCTGTGGCGACCCCTAACGGGAACAGCCGAAAGACAAAGAAGATATATATATATATATATATATATATATATATATATATATATATATATATATATATATATATATATATATATATATATATATAGTGTCACCTACACTTTAAGCACTTCTCCTTTGCTGTGATAATCCATCCCACCTCACAGGTGTGCCATATCAAGATGCTGATTAGACACCATGATTAGTGCACAGGTGTGCCTTAGAGAAGTGCTCACTATCACAGATTTAGACTGGTTTGTGAACAATATTTGAGGGAAATGGTGATATTGTGTACGTGGAAAAAGTTTTAGATCTTTGACTTCATCTCATACAAAATGGGAGCAAAACCAAAAGTGTTGCGTTTATATTTTTGTTGAGTGTATACACACACATGTATATATATGTGTGTGTGTGTGTGTGTGTGGCAACTGCACTCTGCGTTGTGTTATGACTCCGCACATTCACTCTCCTCGGGATGCGAACTCACGAGCTCCGGCATGGGAGTCGGACTCTCTAACCAGAAGGCTAAAACCCAGGGCTCTGACCTTGTGACCAGAGAATCCTTGTTTGAGCTGTTGGGAGTGAGGTTTACTAACTACATCTGCACAGCGACACCTGCTGGCCTCCGTTACACACACACACATATATATATAATCTGAGTTTTGCACCAGATCAGGAGAGATGGAAGAACCTCTGTGGTGACGGCGAGCAGAGATCATCTTCAGAAACTCCAAAAGCAAACAAAAAGAGCTAAATATCAGCAGTAATCAATGATTTTAGCTGAAACTATCAGAGCACTCAGAGAGAATTCTTCTGCCACAGCGACATGATCACCTCTAACGGCGTGAGGAGGCTGAGGTTATGACTGTTGGTTTGATTTATGAGCATAATATCTACAGTGCATCCAGAAAATATTTACAGCACTTTACTTTCTCAACATTTTATGTTACAGCCTTATTCCAAAATGGAATAAATTCATTTCTTTCCTCAAAATTATACTCACAGCACCCCATAATGACAACATGAAAAAAGTTTTTAATTTTTGCAAATTTATTAAAAATAAAAACTAAGAAATCACGTGTACATAAGTATTCACAGTCTTTGCTCAGTACTTTGTTGATGCACCTTTGGCAGCAATTACAGCCTCAAGTCTTCTTGAATATGATGCCACAAGCTTGGTGCACCTATCTTTAGGCAGTTTGGTCCATTCCTCGTTGCAGCACCTCTTAAGCTCCATGAGGTTGGATGAGCGTCGGTGCACAGACATTTTCAGAGTTCTCCAGAGATGTTCAGTCTGATTCAGGTCTGGGTTCTGGCTGGGCCACTCAAGGACATTCACAGAGTTGTCCTGAAGCCACTCCTTTGATATCTTGGCTCTGTGCTCAGGGTCATTGTCCTGCTGAAAGATGAACCGTCACCCCAGTCTGAGGTCAAGAGCGCTCTGGTGCAGGTTTTCATCCAGGATGTCTCTGTACATTGCTGCATTCATCTTTCCCTCAATCCTGACTAGTCTCCCAGTTCCTGCTGCTGAAAAACATCCCCACAGCATGATGCTGCCACCACCATACTTCACTGGTTTCCTCCAGACATGACACCAAACAGTTCAATCTTTGTCTCATCAGAGCAGAGAATTTTGTTTCTCCTGGTCTGAGAGTCCTTCAGGTGCCTTTTGTCAAAATCCAGGTGGGCTGCCATGTGCCTTTTACTAAGGAGTGGCTTCCGTCTGGACACTCTACCATACAGGTCTGATTGGTGGATTGCTACAGAGATGGTTGTCCTTCTGGAAGGTTCTCCTCTCTCTACAGAGGAATGCTGGTGCTCTGACAGAGTGACCATCAGGTTCTTGGTCACCTCCCTGATTAAGGTCCTTCTCCCCCGATTGCTGAGTTTAGACAGGCGGCCAGCTCTAGGAAGAGTCCTGGTGGATCTGAACGTCTTCCATTTACAGATGATGGAGGCCACTGTGCTCATTGGGACCTTCAAAGCAGCAGAAATGTTTCCGTTCCCTTCCCCAGATTTGTGTCTCCAGACAATCCTGTCTTAGAGGTCTACAGACAATTCCTTTGACTTCATGCTTGGTTTGTGCTCTGACTGTCAACTGTGGGACCTTATATGTAGACAGGTGTGTGTCTTTCCAAATCATGTCCAATCAACTGAATTGACCCCAGGTGGACTCCAGTTAAGCTGTAGAAACATCTCAAGGATGATCAGGGGAAACAGGAGGCACCTGAGCTCAGTTTAGAGCTTCATGACAAAGAGGATGAATACTTATGTACATATGATTTCTTAGTTTTTTACTTTTAATAAATTTCAAAAAACTTCTTTCATGTTGTCATTATGGGGTATTATGCATGCACTATTTTGATGAAAAAAATGAATTTCATCTGTTTTTTTAATAAGGCTGCAACATAACAAAATGTGGGAAAAGTGAAGCACTATGAATAATTTCTGGAAAAAAAAAAATCTGAAGATAGACTTATCACCCCCCCCCCCCCCCCCCCCAAAAAAAAAGTTTTGCAACCTTCTTGTGTGTGTGTGTGTGTTGTGTTTTTTTTTTTACTATTTAGTTAAGTGTGATACTTCTGCTGCTGCTGGTGAATGTGTATATGTGCTTTGTATTAATACCAGCCACTTGGGGGCGATAAGTGTGTTTATATATGTCACGTGATCAGCAGGTAACAGTTGGATCCATTTGGATTAGCAGATTTTATCAGATTAATTTCTGAGAAATTTTTAGTCCATATTAAAAAAACAAAAAAACAAAACAAAAAGCAGCTGTAAACTTAAAAAAAAATACATCTCTGAGATTATTGATCTTACAGTAGCTGTTTATTTTCAGTCTTGTAGGACAAAATGATGCTGTGTGTTTAAAAATATATAACAGACACATTTTTGTGATATTTGTCATGTTGCAGAAATTCAGCAGCAATGTTTATTATCCATAATTTTTCTAACAAAATGTCAACTTTGTGTGAACAGTAAATGTTGCTTTTTTCCTTCTATTTATGAACATTTTTACCCGATGCCCATCAAATAAGGCCACCTGGTATTGTGAAAACTGTCTGTGTTCAGCATAAGTCCAGTCTTATCACTCCCAGATTCTGCAAATTCAGAAGGAACATTCTTAGTTCACAGACTTTGGACAACTTCAAAGATGACTAACCATGACCTATTTTAAGAGGTTAAAAAGTCACATTCTGTTTCAGTCTGTTCAGTTTTGTTTTTGAGTGGCAGGCGTGACAGCCAATCAGCACAGAGCTGCACTGTGACGTCAGTCGCTGCTTTGTTTTGTGCGTTTATATACGTTTCTCATATTATGTAAAAGCTAGCGAGAAAAAAACACTTCTAAAACTGAAAATGCTCTTTTTGGAACTAAATAACACTTCTGAACTTATTTACAAGACATTTTGCAGATGTTAGCATGGTGACATTGAGGCTGGTAGCTAGCTGCAAAACTGTGTTTCGTTTGTGTGTAGATATATCCTCTTTGTCATATATTATATAAAAGCTAGCGAGAAATGAACACCTAAAACTGAAAACACTGTTTTTGTAACTTGATAACACTTCTGGAGTCAGTTACAAGATATTTTGCAGATGTTAGCTTGCATGCTAACTTCCAGTAACTCAAGGGTAACTTTCTATGGAGTTAAATTTGTCTCATTAATATCTGCAAATGCACAGAGGCTGATCTACAAATATTCCTTGATTCGCACAACTTCTGCTCTTAAAATGTAAATATTGTTTTTGCTTAATTGATAGAGGGCCTTTATTGAACATGTACAAATTGTATGTGAGACAATAGGATCTTAATAATTAATTAAACAACTGCAAATTATAAAGAGCACAATGTTGATACAACTGAGGCTATTTTAGCATTGTTATATTTATTGTTTTATATGTTTATGGTTTTATTGTTTCCATGAAACCATATCTATAATGATCATAAAATTATTTTACTTTTTAAGTCTAAAGCACATCTGTTCAACTTTTATTGATTTGTTTTTTTTTGTTTTTTTTTACTTGAGTATCTAGTCATCTCAGAGAAGCCCCTGTTTACTGAAATATTGATTGATCCTTGATTAGAGACTCTGATCAGTTCACTGATTACCACAATACTTGATTTTATTTGTGTTGATCCATTTTTAATAGGTTATATTTGAGTTTACAGTGAACTTCAGGAAGTGTTGTATGTGTTTAAGTACTTTCCAGTATTTTATTGACTATTATTAATTAAAAAAATAACAGGTTAATCAGTGAAAACACTCATGTTCAATATTGTTTTGATGGTTTGCCACATTCAGATTTGTTTTATCATAAAGAAAATCATGGTTAATTCACTCTTAGTTTATCTTTAATCAGTACTTTCGTCTGTTTTTTCCGTCCTTCCTTATTTCCTCTTTTTCTTCCTTTATCTGATTTGAAGTCATTAGTCACTAAGTTTGACTGCCTCATTTTTAGATTTGGTGAAAGTCTTGAGCTTTTACTGATTTACATGATCTGAATATTCCAGGATTTATTGACATTTTGGAGATTTATTGGATAAACTCAGACTGATGCAGTTGACACCTGTGAACACTAGGTGTCAGCGTTGTGCAGGCGTGTGTGTTTGAAAGGTGGTAGTTTATAATTTGCCAGATTTAAAAATAGTTTTATTTACTAAGTTTACAGTTCTGAATTCAGTTTTTCCACATTTGATGATTAATTTCTTTAATGATGATGATTTTTATGGTTGTTTACATAAACAGAACTTCATACTTTGTCCAAAATCAAAAGCTATTTAGTCAAATTTAAAACCAGCTGCTTCCTGGTTCAAATTGTGGCTTTAACCAGGTCATCTAGTTTACGTGAGTGTGAGACCAATCGATCGGTCAACAGAAACTGTGTGGGACAGTTTTTTTTTTTTTTTTTTTTTTTTTTTTTTTTGGTCCACTAATTGTGGCTCATTTAAGCAGGATGACACGTATTGTAGCAGCAAAGAATCATGGGAGGTACTGACTGACACTTAATGAAGAAAGAGGAGCTGATGTTGACAGGAAGTGGTTTAGTGCAGGATGCAGATCTGCTTTTGCACACAGACTAATCCTAATTTATGAGATTGTTTTGTGTTTTTACCCAGAAAGGCTTGAAAAATTTTTTGGTGTAACATAGTCAAATGTTCTATCAAACAACAAAGTTTGGTGATGCTCAGATCCGGATTCCGGATCTGGTGATCCAGAATATGCAAAAATATAGGGAAAATAGAAAATGTGTCAGTGTGAGGTGACAAATGAAGCCAGAGATGCACAACTAACACCAAATTGTAGCTGAATCTGTACTGATTCAGTAAGGTGTCATCAGATTTGATGTAGCTTCAAATGTTATGGAGCTAGATCCAGAAGAAAACTGCCATTACCGAAAAATCGTTTTTATACAATAACATTTGAACTAATAAAGACATAAAAGTGATTCCAAGTTCTAGTGGTATGTTTTCATGGTCAAGGATGTCAAATATAAAGGAAAGAAAAGTGTATGTATCATAGTTTTGGTTGTAACACTGAATTGTTGAATAGATCGCTGTGCCAAGGAGGGAATCTCTTTAGGGTCAGTGACCCTATGGCCTTGTTTAGAGAAGTGTTTCATAAATGTTAAAAACTTCATATATTTGCAGTTTAGTTGAATAATAAATTGAATTTTGTCTCATTTGTTTTTGTCTATAAGCACATGCAATATCAATATCAGTGCTCAGATGACAGTAGCTTCTGGGAAAGGTGCAAGTTGCAATAAACTGTGATGCCAAGCGCTAAGGATACATGCTATCCAGTCACAGCAGATGAAACTTTTTTTACTACTGAGCAAACATCATTGTTAGACTTTTTTAGGTTCAGTGATTCCACGGCGTGTAGATGTTATGGCGTC
The DNA here is from genome assembly GCF_902500255.1 of Thalassophryne amazonica. NCBI lineage: Eukaryota > Metazoa > Chordata > Actinopteri > Batrachoidiformes > Batrachoididae > Thalassophryne > Thalassophryne amazonica. Next base: position 5,389,126 of record NC_047103.1, read on the forward strand.
AGTGACTGTTGGGTATTTTCGCCTCCAAACATTCTTAAAACCTTTAACAAGACAAACAGAGTCAAGAACCACCAGTGAGACAGAAAGTCAAATTTAGCTCGCGAGGAGTGCAAGTCAGGCTGTACACCAAAGCTACACTAAAGTCTGGCCTGCGCTCCTGCTCTTTTATTTAGGACTTCCCTACATACATGGGCGGTACAGCTCCTAAGGGGAGGAGTGATAGCGCGTGAGCTGTTGCCGCAGAACCGCTGATTGCACAATACATTCAGGACTTTCAGAACCTTTTTAATCTTGGGCTCGATTAAGATGTGTTTAAGACATCTAACGATTAATCACACTTCTTCTGACACAAGGACTAATGTATCATAATCACTGTGGTTGGAACATTCAATTCTCTATTCTTTATCTCACTGCTCCGCTTATGGCTGCATTCTGCCTGGGTCATCTTCACATGTCCTGAAAAAGAGCTTAGCGTGCACACAGAGATACCACAACTTGCAGAAGCACGTCATGTCACATATCTTAAGTAACCTTCACCCATCACATCAGTACAGTACACTTTATCAGAGCAGAGAGAACTACATTCTACCAGAGCAGAGAACACAAAACATGCATGATAAAATAAAACTGTATCTACAGAATAACTCCAACAGTGACCCCATGGCCTTGGCGGAGGTTTGCACTCTCTGAGTGCTTCTAGTTACAATTATTGAAAAATCTGAGATGGTGAATTTCAGAATCTGGCTCAGGATGAAGCAGATCATCTTTGACAGGAGTATGTGCTCGGATGAGTTCTGCTGTCGTCTTATAATAATTGCTAATACGCTTCCAGACTGCCTCTCAGCGGTCACTTGGCCAATCTGCTCCAAAGATGGCACGCGGCTTTGGCTGGGTGTTGCCAGGTACATTCCTGAATTAGGTCACCATCAGGCTGAAACCCTGAAAGTTATTGAGGTCAGAAAAGTACACCACTTCCCAAAGTGCTTCTACATTCTGTGGTCAAAATGCAAACTATATTTATCTGGGGTGCTTATTCACAGCATTGGGAGTTTCATTCTTTGCCAACTGCACTAAACGTTTCTACTTTCTACATTTTTACTAATCACATTTATGTTATGTGAGTAAATTCTTCTTTTTTTTTTTAACCAGTAACTCTTTTTTTCTGTTTTTTAGAGCACTGGTTAAACCTAATCGTGGGTTTCTTAGAGTTAATCCTATTTGTTTTATAATTTTCGAGCACTGAGTCATGTTGGGGTTTATTCCCCATCACTTCTGTGTCGATGGTCCGATCGTAAGAAGTTGAAATATTTTCCAAGATGGTCAAAAATTTCACACCTTCCCCTGAAATCTCTTTAGTGCTGAACAAACAAATGTCCCGGCTGCAGCTCGGAGTCGCTGCTGGACATCCTTGTGACAAAACGAACATCTGCATTAAAGAATTTTAAGAACCATCTGTGCTGAAATATCATCATATTAAACCTGTGAATCTTGAAATGACGTCAGACAAACTCTGATTTAAAGAGCTCTGATCGATCTGACCCACGTTTTGAGAGCTGACCTTTACTTTGACAAGTTCCTGTAAAGCTTGGACCCCCAATGTTGAGCTCAGAATCCACATTGAGGGCACTAGAACCTTTTTTATAGGCTCCAGGCTGAGGTCACGGGCTGGTCTGAGGTCACCAGATGGAAAACCTGCAGTGTGACTCTTGCTGGTGTAAACAGGCTCAACCTGTATCGGTTTTTGTCATTCCTGTGAGGGAGCGCAGCGTTCAGGTTCCCACCCACACGTGAGCGCTGAGGATGGACTTTGTCTTCCACAAAACAAACCCAATGCGTGGCAGGGGAAAGAAAAACCACCCTGGTTATCTGGAGAAAGAAACTCTAATAATCTGCATGTCCCATCAAGAATCCACCTGCAGCGGTGAAATTCTCCAAAAAGCTGAAGACTAGTTTTAGGAGCTGGATGACGTATAGGTGATATCCCTAAAATCATTAGACACATGACATGGGTGTAGATTTAAGTGCAAAAACCAAAGTCTGCAGTATGAGGCAGGGTTCTGGGTTTGGGTTCACCTCAGTCCTCTCCACATCTCCCTGAGGCTAGAAACATGAAAGCCGTGTACACATAGACCCTAAAGGATTCAAACCCTTGGAACTTGTTTCCTCTTTTTAGGATGTTGTGTTTTCAGGACCGTTGGTTTATTTGTTAGCAGGATTCTAGAAATAAATAATGGAGATAGCTTGCCAATATGTAGACTTGGGTTCGAGTCCTGGTCACACTACTGATCTGTGTCCAGGACTCGAAACCAATAGACTTGAGTTCCAATATGTAGACCTGGGTTCTTTGACAGGAGTATGTGCTCGATGAGTTCTGCCGTCTTCTTATAATAATTACTGGTACATATCTGTCTGTCAAGGATAGACTAGACTAGAGCTGAAACAGCTAATCGAGTTAATTGATTTAAAATCGATTATTAATTTAGTCATCGATTAGTTGCTAAATAACTTTGTTTTACGGCAAATGTTTCGTTTCTTCCATATAATCAACCGAGCTTTGCTTTGAATCTTGAACCAATGAAGGAGTGCTTCGAACTGCTGCTTAGTTGGTTTCATTTGTTTTATTTCGCTTTAAATTAATTTTTTCTCCACTAAAACCCTAAAGAGCATATGTCTGTGAGGAATATTAACCTTTTTTATGTTAAACTGACCTGTTATGGTCTTCTGAAACAGATGTATTTTATGCTAACCCTGATGCTAACACTTAGCATGTCTATGGCGTTTTCAATATTAAAGTTAGCATTAAGCTGCTGGCATTTCAGCATGTTTGTGCATTTGTTTTCTGTATAATAATTAATGGCTCAGAGTTTGTCGTAAAAGAGTCGAATGTATTGCAAATTATATTTTTTAATTTTATTTATATATTAATAATAATAGCAACAATAATAACAGTAATAATAACTAATAATGCTACAATACAATTTTAGAGAAAGAGACATGAGTCACATGTGTCATTGTGACATGACCACATAGTTTACAAGTTATACAGAGAATGTTGCACATATGAGTCAGGCTACAGTTTTTGATTTAGGTTTTATGGTTAATTGCTCATTTGCAGCAACAAAAATACCTCTTTTTCACCATATTTTATAACATATGTTTCAGTGTTGTTTTATGGAGGTGATGGTCTAGTGGTTAAGGTGTTGGGCTTGAGTCCAGAAGATCATGGGTTCAAATCCCCGCCTGACTGGAAAATCACTAAGGGCCCTTGGGCAAGGCCTTTAATCCCCTATTGCTCCCGGTGTGTAGTGAGCGCCTTGTGTGGCAGCACCCTGACATCGGGTTGAATGTGAGGCATAATTGTAAAGCGCTTTGAGCGTCTGATGCAGATGGAAAAGCGCTATATAAATGCAGGCCATTTACCATTTACCATTTTATGGCAACTCAGCACTTTGATAAAGCAATGCCATTTGAAATAATTATTTTTGTTGTTTATTATAAACTGTTTTATTCTTTATTATTTTATATTTCAACAGCCAGGGGATATTTGACGATTTGTTGATTTTTCAAGTATTTTAAGTTTTCAAATAATGTTCTTTTGTTAAATAAAGTGATGGAAGGAGAAAAATTGTCCCTGGCACATTTTTAAAAATTCCCCGCTAATCCGATTAATCGTGTCGAAGTCCCATCAGATTCATCGATGATCCAAATATTCGTTTGTTGCAGCCCTAAAGGACACAGACAGGTAGTGTGACCGGGACTCAAAACCCATATGTAGACCTGGGTTTGACCCCAGTCACACTACCTGTCTGCATTGTCCCAGTGCACCCATATGTTGTCTGTCTGATCATAGAGATAATTTGTCATTTATACCAAAATTGGAACAGCTTTAATTTTTGACCCCTGTAAAAACTGAAATTAAATTTTGTCACAGTTTTTACACCATAACTCTGTAACATTCAGCATAAAGGGCCAAACAACACCTTTTTGGAGTCTTTATGGTCAGACAAATAATTTGGTGTATTTAGCCATGTTAAGTTGACTGTAACTGTCCCCTGGATGGCCACCATACAGTTTCACGCAATTTTTTTTCTTTTTTTTTTTTTTCTGTGCTCCCGTCACGAAATGAGTCACATTCTTGTGATTCGGTTTTTATTTTATTTTGCCATTTCTAACGTGGCCCTTCCCCTAACCTCTGCTCCCGTCAGGAAAACGTGGTGCTTTTGTTGATGGGGCACGAACCAATAGAGTTATTTACTTTTTGTGATGCCATCATGACGTGGGTGAGATTTATCTAGGCTATAGTGTCCTGAGACTGTTGTTTGGGCACTTTTAAGTGTTACTAAAAAGCTGCTCGGCCCGTGCACTGATGCTCTTTGTGTTGGATTTGACTTCTGAAATGATCTCACCATAAACCTCCATATTGATCAAACATTTTGATCCATATCAGCAGCAGAGCCTGAAGAAAGTAAGAGTTTAGATGTTACTGAGGTCATCCAGAGCGCCATCTGCTGGTTCACAGCTTCTTATTTTTATATACTTATTTTGGATTTCTGTGGAAGAGGTTGTCCAGTGAAGGCTGCTGGTTCCAACCCCGTCTACTTCAGATTTGTGTCTCAAAGTGTCCTTGAGCCAGAACCTAAACCTTCATTTCCACCTGGTACCAAACCAGCTTTAGAACCTCAGCCAGCACCTCTGGTTCAGACGAGGTGACTAGTTTGGTCACTTATTATGAACAGCTTCTGCCTATCTGAAGTAAACGACAACAAGAACAAAAACAGAAACCCTTCATGTGGGTTTCAGATGTCCGGACTACAGGCGTGACAGGCACCGGATGGTCACGTTGGATCCAATATTCCAAGCTCCAAGAACTTTATCCAGTAGACATCTTCTGCTTCCTTATGACAAACGCTCACTCACTCTCACTAACGAGGTTTTATCTGAACTTTTTCAGCATTCCGTGACTCGCACTCAGCTTTCCTGTTGGATCGGCTTCATTTCCTGTCAGGTTGTCCCGCCTGACACTTCAGCTGGTAAAGAGCTGAGTTGATTTTTGAGGTGGATCTTTGGCTCTTCCTAAATATTTGCACTCTGCAGAAACAGCGCCCCTCACAGGCACTCAGAACACATGCATACAGGTGAGATGGAGGACCGCCCCCTAACTGGCCACACCTGTCTGTGGCTTCAGCGTGTTCAGGGATGTTATTGGTTCTGTGGGTGTGAACAGCAACTCTGAGATTTGATCTGATTTGCACTGAACTTGTGGAATAATTGAAGCTCATCCCGGGAAAAATACATCTGACTTATGGAGAAAAATTTGTCACAATGCACAGGGTATTTTTTTTTTTCATAAGTCAGAACAAGATCTAAGATATGATTAAAGTGGTGGGTGGACTCATTTACTTTTTGAGCAAAGCCAATAGAGTCTAATAATAGATTAAATGCAGTGTTGAGGCTGTCATTCTCAGCATCTGTGTGGATGTTAAAATCGCCCACTATAATTATCTTATCTGAGCTAAGCACTAAGTCAGACAAAAGGTCTGAAAATTCACAGAGAAACTCATAGTAACGACCAGGTGGACGATAGATAATAACAAATAAAACTGGTTTTTGGGACTTCCAATTTGGATGGACAAGACTAAGAGTCAAGCTTTCAAATGAATTAAAGCTCTGTCTGGGTTTTTGATTAATTAATAAGCTGGAATGGAAGATTGCTGCTAATCCTCCGCCCGGCCCGTGCTACGAGCATTCTGACAGTTAGTGTGACTCGGGGGTGTTGACTCATTTAAACTAACATATTCTGCTGTAACCAGGTTTCTGTAAGGCAGAATAAATCAATATGTTGATCAATTATTATATCATTTACCAACAGGGACTTAAAAGAGAGAGACCTAATGTTTAATAGACCACATTTAACTGTTTTAGTCTGTGGTGCAGTTGAAGGTGCTATATTATTTTCTTTTTGAATTTTTATGCTTAAATAGATTTTTGCTGGTTATTGGTAGTCTGGGAGCAGGCACCGTCTCTACGGGGATGGGGTAATGAGGGGATGGCAGGGGGAGAGAAGCTGCAGAGAGGTGTGTAAGACTACAACTCTGCTTCCTGGTCCCAACCCTGGATAGTCACAGTTTGGAGGATTTAAGAAAATTGGCCAGATTTCTAGAAATGAGAGCTGCTCCATCCAAAGTGGGATGGATGCCGTCTCTCCTAACAAGACCAGGTTTTCCCCAGAAGCTTTGCCAATTATCTATGAAGCCCACCTCATTTTTTGGACACCACTCAGACAGCCAGCAATTCAAGGAGAACATGCGGCTAAACATGTCACTCCCGGTCTGACTGGGGAGGGGCCCAGAGAAAACTACAGAGTCCGACATTGTTTTTGCAAAGTTACACACCGATTTAATGTTAATTTTAGTGACCTCCGAAAAAGCAGCAAAAATCATCATGTGCATCATCAATCATCATGACCAAAAAAAGCCATTTTCTTCTTGCTAAATGTTGAAGAATAAATCAACTATAAAAATGCTTCAGCCAGTAATCATAGTGATTACTGCTAAAAGACAATCAATCCACTGAATACTTATAAATTAAGTGTATCTTGATGTACCTGACGTGTATTTTGTAGTTGGACAGGGTGGCAAATTTGTAGCCACAGCGATCACATTTGTACGGTTTCTCCTCCCCGTGGTACATTCGACGGTGAGCGACCAACTGGCACTTCTGAGCAAAAACACTTCTCGCAGTCTGAGCAACTAAATGGTTTCTCTCCTGCAAAAAGTACATGAGAATATAGAAACAGTGAGCAAGGTGGATCTGGGTTCTGATCTATGATACTGTTTACAACTGATTAGTTAATGATCGATCTCTTGTGGTTATTACATGTTATAACATTAAATCTGTTAATTATTACCATGATGAAGTCAACAGATGTTTAACCCCCACCAAGAATGTGGGTGGAAGTCACGTGATCACTTGTGTAGATACACAACAAATAATTTCAAAGACATTTTTGGACAAGCAGGCCTTCAGTCAGAGAAGTGTTTCGTCAGACTCAGCTTAATTTAAACTTATTTACACTGGTTATTTTGGACAATCAGCTTTGAAGTTACCAGACAATGTAACTGTTAGCGTAGACACTGTTAGCATAGACAGTGTGTGATGCAGATTCACGTCCCTCACCTGTGTGGATTCGCAGGTGTGTCTTCAGCTGAGTTGCTTGTCTGAAGGTTTGGAGCAGAAGATGCAGGTGAATGGTTTCACCCCCTCGTGGATCTTCCCGTGCCGCCGCAGGCTGCTCAGATCTTTGAACTGTTTGTGGCAGTCCCCGCACGACCGCGCTCATCGCATGTTTCTGAATCTGCTCCAATCTCACCCTCTTCTTCCTCTTCATAGTCATCTGCCCCTGTTCCGCTGCTGTCTTCTCCATCGTGCCTCATTCCTCCGCCTGCGTCGTCCTCTGCCTCGCTCCCCGCCGCGGCTTCGCCCCCTCCCGCTGTCGTCGCTGCTCAGCCGCCCTCTCTTCGCTGGAGACTCTTCCTGCGAAGGGCTCCAATCTGCCGAAGTGTCACCAGTCTCCTTCACGCTTGCGTCTGAATCGTCCACATTCATGCCTTCATTTTCACACCCGTCTCTCTGGTTGCTGTTGTCCTCCTGAGTTTTAGTTGCACCATCAGTTGAGCTGCACGGCTCCGCCTCCTCGGTGTTCAAACTCTTTGGGGTCTTAGGAGGCCGGCCTCTCCTCTTTGCCCTGAGGTTTTGGAGTTTCATCAGATAAGCTGGGCTCCAACATATGCTCAACGCTCCCAGTCTGAGGAGTCTTTGCGGGTCTGCCGCGCTTCCTGCCCAGAGGTTTAGCTGCATCCTCGGATGAGCCCTCCGGGGATACCTGCTCCACACTGACATCCTTTGGAGTCCTGGGGGGTCTGCCTCTTTTCTTACCCCCAGATTTTTCTTCACATAAGTTGCTCTGACCTGCCTGAGCACTGCTCAGACTTTTTGGGGGTCTTCCTCTCTTCCTAATCAGTCCTGTCCCAACAGTCTTTATAGTTTTGGGAGTGTAGTCTCCATCACTTCCATCTGCCTCTTCCACACACACATTTCCCCCACTCTCCTCGTCCCTGCTAACATTCCCATCCTCCTGCCCGGTGACAGAGATGGACAGGGGGACTGGAGAAGTGGGGCTGCCAGCAGAGCCTGGACTGTCTCCTCCCACTCCAGCTTCTTTCTCCACCTCAGGCTGCAATGCTTCACCCACGTCAGAGCACTGGTAACATTCCTCCAGATACTTCACTGCCTCAGCCATTCCCAAGAATGTAGCTGCTCGACGTACAGCAGCCGTCTGGTACTGGATACACAAACATCGACATGAGTTAACAGGATGTCCCCAAACAGACACACAAAACCTTTAAGTCTGACACCTTAAGACTACTTTTTTTTTTTTAAGTCAAAACAGATTGCTACCAGAATGCAAGTGTATTACAATTTATAATCCATAATTATGATTTGGTGCAGAGAGATTTGTGAGATGTAGGTGACAATCTTTCATGCAGACAATATCAAGCAGTGCAGAGCGCACCCTCTGGCACGTATGTGTGAAACAAAGAGGGGGAGAAAAGACAGACGTAATCACATCTTAGCCGTTTAAAGCCTGTAATGTATGTCAATTATTACTTAGTTAATGTGATCTAAGCTTTGTCATTTTTTTGGCCTGCACCAACTGCACAAGCAGCACAAGCATGTTTTTGACCAAGCTGACCTGCAGGTCTACCCATGGCTGCCCACAGGTTACAGTTGACACACACATCACTACTCTGTGGGCCAACAAACCACATTCAGAAGCAGCAGCTATTTGTGTCAGGATGGAGGAAACGATGCATTATTACAAGTTATTTCAGCGGCACTCACTCCTTTTCCCACCGTCTCCCTCAATCGCTCTCTCTGTCTCAGAGCTACCGCCAACATTCACATAATGGGAGTGGATTGGATTCAAATGAGACAAATTTTAGCACACTGAACAGCTCCCTAGTAGCATTGTGTTCCTCTCATTCAAACAACAAAGCAGTTGAAAAGAATCTGGTCATTTGTGAACACTAAGGTCTAGAGACACTGTAGCGGTAAAGAGCAGTGAAATTAACCTGAAATATTTTTGTCTTCTTCTGTTGCTGGTGGGAGGAAACTGTGGCAAACTCCACCCAGAAAGTTACTGGACAGTGCGGGAATCGAGCCACAGAAATTCTTGCTGTGAAGAAACTAACCACTAATGAAGAATGGTAACTACTAATCCACATGATGACCCACAAACAAGTTATAGCCCATGTAGTCTATTATAGATCTGCATGTTGATTTGGCACATGTTTTACACCAAATGCTATTCCTGACACAAATGCCATTGCACCCACAGCACTGATGCACAAAAACGTAAGCACCTACAACCATAAGAGTCAGACTGATCAGTTCAAACATTATGAAGTTCTTTAGTCACATCTTTACCTGCTGAGGTTCATGCGTCCTGTGTAGATAAACTCCAACAGCTTCTCCAGCGCGTAGCGGCTGACCTTCTCGGGGTCCAGGGTTATTACGCTCTTACCGTCGTCAGCTTGGGCAGAGAAGTAATTGCTGAATGCAGCCAAAACATTTCGATGGGCTCTGAACTCCACATCTCTCACCACGACAGTTATGTCACACAAGAAGTCCATTTCCCGCTGCTCATGTAAGCGCTGCAACAGCAGCTTACTGTGATTGGTGACATGAGCCGTCGCTGCTGCCATGTTGCACTGGACGAAAAACAATCAACGGCACTTCATCTGTAAGATTTAATTTTCCTCTGGGTGGAAATGATATGGTTGGTTTCATATTACTCACCTTGTGAAGATTCCAATGTAAAAGCTAGAAAACAAACAAGAATATTTCAGAAAACAACAGTGACCTCTAGTGGCCACCAGGACCTCATGCTTAGCAACAAGGCTCCACACACAACTTTATAGGCCTGTCTGTCTTATTTGCTGTGGTCATTGTCAGGGTTGTCACCAGGACTTTTTCACAGCATGGGGGGAACTTAGCGGGGCATAGCCATGCGACGAGAGTTGTAGGCGTGAGTACTGTAGGAAATTTAGAACACTTTGAAACACTATTTCCTGCATTTTAAGGGTCACTTTGTGTTGCTAACTGGGAAGTTAAATAACATGCAACAGTTCCTTTAAAAAAAGAACAAAACAAACAAAAACAAAACAGAAAAGTCACCCCATGCTGGATAAATCACTGCATAGGGGCCCAAATCCCAGCAAAGGGATCTGCTATGTTCAACTGCAATGGCAAGAACCCTTATTGTGCATGTCAAAAGATGCCAAAATGGTCCTCAAATGGGTCCTCGCTGGTCCTCACCTTTATCCATCATCACACAAAGGTCCAGAGCTGAATACACAGTAGTGTTTTTTTACAGAGTTCATTATGGAAATTTTAAAGCCTGAGTGCTTCAATCCTACACTTGTAATGCTGACCGCAGAGAAATCAATATACAGAAACAACTGACTAATCAATTACTCAACATCAACAACAACACCACCACCACCAAAAAATGTCAACTATGCTGGTAATCATTTAAATGCAAATCTGGCTGACATGACGGAGAGGAGAAAGGTAGACATATTGTGTGTGTAAGAGACCAAGTGGAAGGGAAGTAATAGCAGGAGCATCGGCGGTGGGTTCAAGTTGTTGTACCATGGTGAGGACAGGAAGAGAAATGGTGTTGGGGTCATTTTAAAGGAAGAGTATGTTAAAAGTGTGTTGGAGGTTAAGTGAGTGTCTGACAGGGTGATGAGTGTGAAGTTGTAAATTGAAGTGGTGATGATGAATATCATCAGTGCATATGCCCCACAGGTAGGTTGTGAGATTCAGGAGAAAGAAGAGTTCTGGAGTGAGTTAGATGAGGTGGTGGAGAGTGTGCCCAAGCATGAAAGAGTGGCGATAGGAACGGACTTCAATGGGCATGTTGAAGGGAACAGAGGTGCTGAGGAAGTAATGGGTACCATATTTTCTGCACCAATAAGGCGCACCGGATTATAAGGCGCACCCTCAATTAGCGGTACTTAACCCTTATAAAAGGCGCATCGGACTATAAGGCGCAACCTCAATTAGCGGGTACTTAACCCTTACAAAAGGCACACGCTAAAACATACAGTCTACAAAAAAAATGTCACGGAAGCAAAACAGTGAGTTTATTTGAACTTTATTCTAGTATGTACTATTGTCACGGAAGCAAAAACAGTGAGTTTATTTGAACTTTTTAACATCTTTGAACTACCGGTATTAACAATATGGTACTCACATTATTTTTTATTATGGTTCTGTCACCCATCCATCTAAGTCCTCATCTTCTGTATCTGAATTGAACAGCTGGGCAATTTCGCCATCAAACACGCCAGGTTCCTGCTCATCTTCCCTCTCATCATCGTCGGAGTCAGTCTCATTGCCAGGTGGCTGTTCAGCAATGATGCCGGCTTTCGCGAAAGCTCGGACAACAGTTAAGCAGAAACCTGAGCCCAGGCATCCCACAATCCATTCACCATATGGTGGCGTAACTCGCCCAGCGCTGCCTCCCCGTCTTAGTGACGGTGTGTTCGCCGTCTGTCATCCATCGCTCCCAAGCCGCTCGCAACTTCACTTTTGACTGCTCTGTTTACACCAATGTCCAGTGGTTGGAGTTCTTTGGTTAGTCCTCCCGGAATGATAGCAAGCTCCGAATTAGTTTTCGTGATGTGGTTTTTTTACAGTAGCGGTGAGATGGGGTGCGCATGAGTCGCAGATCAGCAGGGACGGTGATGCGTGGAAAAAAACATCCGGTCTCTTTACATACACGTCTCTCAGCCACTCACTCATTTTCTCCTCGTCCATCCAGCCCTTTTGATTGGCCTTAACGACGACTCCGGCTGGAAACATTTCTTTTGGCAGCGTCTTCCTCTTAAAAATTACCATAGGTGGTAGTTTCTCTCCATTACCATGGCAACCAAGAACAACAGTGAAAGCCGACTTCTCATGGCCTGTGGTGCATATGGATACCGTGCTGGTCCCCTTCTTCTCCACAGTATAGTTCATGGGGATGTCAAAAGTGAGCGGGACCTTGTCCACGTTGGTGATGTGGTTGGGCTGGATCTTTTTTTCTGTAATCTTGTGTCTGCAGTAGGTGCGAAAGATGGCCAGCTTTTCTTTGTAATCCGCTGGGAGTTGCTGCACCACGGTAGTCCTCGCGCGGATAGAGAGCTGGCGCCTTTTCATAAAACGAAAGCACCAAGACAGACCTCCGTCAAAGTTTTTGATGCTCATGTCTTGTGCTATCATTTTTGCCTTCAGCCGAATGGTGACTGTAGAGACGCTTCTCCCGGCTGTTCTTTGTTCGATGACCCATTGCTCGAGTTGGTCTTCCAACTGTGGCCACCTCGCTTTGTTTCCGCGGAAACTCCGTTTGGTCTTTTTAACTTGGCGCAGTTCATTTTCTTGTTTCCTCCACTTACGTACCATCGATTCATTTATCTTGAATTCTCTCGCAGCTGCTCTATTCCCATGAACAACCGCGTAACTGATAGCCTGCAGTTTGAATTGTGCCTCGTAAGCATGTCTCTTCGCTGGCGCCATTTTCGGGGGTCCTTAGACAAACAAATGTTTTGCAGGATACCTGTAGTATAACTACCGGAGGAGTGGCGGAGGTAAGTGTACGTACCACAGACTCACGGACTCTTCTCTGATTGGTTTATCTCTGGCAGCGTCCATACTCTACGCTACCAGCGTACGTACTTTACATATTACGTAATGTTCTCCAATTGGTTTATCGCTGCCAGCGTGCGTACTTTACGTATTACGCCCCTGTGTCAGCGGGAAATGGTCCGATATTCCAACGGTCAAAGACGTCGGTCGTTTTTACAGATTTTGGAATTCAGTGCGCACATAAGGCGCACCGGATTATAGGGCGCACGGATGATTTTTGTGAAAATTTAAGGCTTTTAGGTGCGCCTTATGGTGCGGAAAATACGGTAGATATGGTATCAAGGATAGGAATGTGGGAGGACAGACAGTAGTTGATTTTGCAAAAAGGATGGAAATGGCTGTGGTGAACACCTACTTTATAAAAGGGAGGAGCACAGGGTGACATAAGAGTGGAAGTAGGTGCACACAGGTGCAGGGTTCTCAGCAGGATTTTTTGTCAGCGTAATAGGATGAAAAAAATCACCTTAAGAACCCGGGGGTTCGGGGACTGCTTAGGCTTCGACCCAGCTGAAGCTTTTGCTTTATGGGCTTATAAAGGGCCTAATTTGTTTTTTGTTTTTTTTGTGTGTCTGTGTTTTTTTTTTTTTTTTTTACTTCAAAATATAGAGTAATCAGAAATTAATCTTGAAGTTAAAAAAAAAAAGTTAAAAAGTTCTCCCCGACGGAACGGAGGACGTCTCATTTTGGGGGCAGTTTTGGTCAGTTGTAGTTTGTCTGTTTTACAGCGTTTGGAAAGAGGTGTCATTTGATTTAAAACGGCGATTCACTTTGAAGTTATTGACTGTGGAATGATACATCTTTCCACCTTGGCAGAGAGCTGCAGCAAATCCACCACATACACAGAGCAGAGGATATTATCATTATTATTATTATTATTTTCATGAGGGACACTAACTTTAGTTTAGAAAGCAGAGAAGTGGAGATATTAAGATTCCAGTCCATGGCAGAGAGCCGCATCGTTGACTGCCCCCAAAAAAAGGCACGTTAATGACGAATGAATAAAAACGGTCCGTGTGAAGCGGGGAACAATTCTCACAGAAAAAGAGTCCCGTTTAGAGACTTTAATCAGCAGAAATGGCTTTGGTACAGGCTGATGAATAAATTGTGGATGCGCTGCTTCTACATCAGAACCAGCGGCTCCACAATCAACAGAGAAATGATTATTATCCCGTTACACACCCTCAAAACAATGTAACATCCCAACTGCAGTGTAATTTTTTATTGTAACAGTGTAACGGACCGTTACGCTGTTATAATGCTGGTGAGAACCTTGAGGTGGACTACATTCTGTGTAGGAGATCCAAGCTAAAAGAAATTAGAGACTGTAAGGTGGTGGCAGGAGAGAGTGCAACTAGACAGCACAGGATGGTGGTTTGTAGGATGACTTCAGAGGTGATGAAGAAGAAGAAGAGAGTGAGTTCAACAAAGAATCAGATGGTGGAAGCTGAAGGAGGAAAACTGTTGTGTGAAATTCTGTGAGGTGAAAGAAGCACTGGATGGAGGGGAAGGAATTTTGGACAACTGGAAAGGTTATGCACATGTGGTGAGAGAGACAGCTAGGAAGGTACTGGGTGTGACATCTGGACAGAAGGAAGACAAGGAGACTTGGTGGTGGAACAAAGACATCCAGGAAAGCATAAGGAGAAAGAGGTTAGCGAAAAAGAATTGGGCTAGTCGGAGATAGTCGGAAAGATGAAGAAAGTAGACAGGACTACAAGGACATGCGGTGTAAGGCAAAAAGAGAAGTGGCAAAAGACAAGGAAAAGGCATTCAGCAAGCTGTACAAGAAGATGAGTAGTAAGGAAGGAGAAGAGTACTGGTACCGATTGGCCGGACAAAGGGCCAGAGCTGGAAAGGATGTGCAGCAGGTTATGGTGGTAAAAGATGCAGATGGTAATGTGCTGACAAGCAAGGAGAGTGTGTTGAGAAGGTGGAGGGAATATTTTGAGAAGCTGATGAAGAAAATGAGAGAGAGAAAAGGCTGGATGATGTGCTGAGTAAATCAGGAAGTGCAAGGGATTAGTAAGGAAGAAGTGAGGGCTGCTATGAAGAGAATAAAGAGTGGAAAATAAATAAATAAAATTTCAATTAGTTCTAGTTTTTCAAATATTAAATTATAATGTATTATACAATACATGAATAATTACATTAATATTTAACTCAAATATATAACTTTTGAACATCTGACAAAATAAATAATCTGAAAGTCACAATAATCTCCAGAAAAATGAAATGGGCATTTTAAAAATATTGACAGAGTTTACAGATCAAGCTCTTAAATAATAAATAAATAAATTATATAGTCACAACTTTTTATGCAAAGCGTATGGTTAATGGATAAACCAATTAAATTATCTTAGTCAGCTGTCCTCTTTAACGGATTACGCTGTTGAACAGAACAGTTAATAATCAAGTGATTAATGAAAGATGACGGCGGGCTGTTAATCGATCATCTATAATGATCAACACCGTGTGATAAGTGAGAAGAAGCAGTTTTGGAAAATAAAAGCTCCCGCCCGCTAACACAACAGGCCCAACGCCCGAGCTAATGCTAACAGCGTTGTTCTACAGCGATTGTACAGCGTCTGCTGACGAATATTTTACCGTACTGCACGCCTTCATAAAGACCACAGCAACCGAGCAAAAACCGCTAGAAGCGGTTCGGTTCTCCGGTGTGTGACCGGAGTGGCCGGTTGATGAGGCTAAAGCTAGCCGCTTCCAGCTAAAAAAGGCGGAAAACACTGTGCTCTTATTTCGAAGGATTGACGCTTTGTAACCGGCGCCGATCACGCAAGTTGGCACATGTTTTTAAAAAGACTTACTTCACCAACAAGGCGCATAAACACGTCAACAAATATTAGACATTAATCATATAAACGCGACAATTTAAACGAATGTATAAAAGCAAAAAAAAGTACCTTCTAATATCCGCAATTTCCAGCCATTATCCGCGACGGACAGAAGCAGTTCTCGCGAGACCTCTGCTCGTGTCTTCGCCTGCATTCTTTTTTTTTCACTAATTCACTATATTTAAACAGTAGAAACCGTTACAAACACGCAAAACGCCCCAGTTTTCACCACGCCGAGGTTTACAGCTGCTTTCTGAAACATTTGTAAAGCGATTGAGTTTCATCGAACTGCAAATCGTTTCTTTTAGCTTCAGTACCCGATTGTCAACACTAGGTTGTGCACTTGCATCACCATAGCAACGTGTTTCAAAACTGGCTGTTTCAAATATTTCGAAATTGGTTCAGAGTTTTGAAATTATATTCTCTGAAATAACACCACCGCAGGAAAGTGCAAGGAGGAAGAATTTCGTGGGGAAAAACCTCAGACAGTCAGAGAAATGAAGAAAGTCGACAAGCAGCAGTGTGGTAAGATGAAGAGTGTGAGGTGGTGAGGAAAGAGGAAGTTTTATGTGAAGTTTAACATTAATGAAGGAGAATAGGGCAGCAGGCACAAGCTGGAGAGGTGTGCAGCAGGTTCAGATCGTAGAGGATTGCTGCCAAGCAAGAAGAGTATGGGAGAATGTGGATGTCGTACTTTGAGGAGCTTGATGAATGAAGAAAATGAGTAATCAATTTTATTTTATTTAACCTGGTTAGTTCCTTTAAGATCGGAACCTCTTTGCAAAGGAGACCTGGACAATTCTAAAGTTTCCAATTCACCTAATCTGTACGTCTTTACATGTGGGAGGAAGACTTAGGTTGAATTGGTTCAATCCCAAATCACACAAACCTATCAAAATGCCACTGAGTGAAGTCCTT
This sequence comes from Thalassophryne amazonica, assembly GCF_902500255.1. Taxonomy (NCBI): domain Eukaryota; kingdom Metazoa; phylum Chordata; class Actinopteri; order Batrachoidiformes; family Batrachoididae; genus Thalassophryne; species Thalassophryne amazonica. The sequence continues at coordinate 5,405,646 of NC_047103.1, forward strand.
AAACCTCAAGGTGTTTGCAGGCTGCAGCTGAGCACCTTGCAGGGCCTGCACGCTGACGTCTGTGTGTGAGTGAATGTGGTGCATCACTGTCTGCATCAGATGGAAAAGTATTATATAAATATACTTTTTATTAAGATCAGTGTTTTAGTTAAAGCTGGCCATGCATATTATTGAGTAACATCCCTAGAACTTGCTGTATCTCTCTGTATTTCCTGTTTCCTGTCTCTCTCTCACTGGCTTTCTCTGGCAAAAATAAAGGCTGAAAAAGCACCCCCCCCCCCCCCCAAAAAAACAATAAATAAATATATAAAATAAAATGAAATAAAAACCGCAAAACTGTCAAACATCTTGAATTTTGCAGAAGCTGTACATTGCTGGGCGGTGTGGTGGGTGAGTGGTTAGTGCTCCTACCTAAGAATGTCATGGGGTTGCTTCCCTACTTGCCCTTTCTGTGAGGAGTTTGCATGTTGTTTACGTCGCTGCCCACCCACCCTCACCCCCTGGGGCTCCAACTTTCCCTGACTTCCAAACTTTAAATTGCCATAAGTGAGAATGTGATTGTGTTTGTCTGTGTATATGTGGCCCTGCAATAGACTGGCACCCTGTCCAGGGTAGACCCCACTTCATGCCCTGTGAATGCTGGCATAGGCTCCAGCCCCATGACCCTTGTTTGGAGTAAGAGGGTGTAGAAAATGACTGAAGGTGCAGAGCAAAGTGCCCTGTGGTTGACGTTCAAAACACTCCTGGTGAAATCTTGACCTCTGCTAACAGTCTGAGCATCAAGTGGTCTTCAGAAATTAGATCCAGATTCAGATTATTTTATTAATCCCAAAAGGGACATTAGTGCAGTATACAATTGGTCATGAGTAATGATGCTGAGCAGCAGATGTGAAGAACAACACTGCATTTGGAGATAATGTGGAAATGTTTCCTCCTGACAGCGTATGTGCGCGCACGCACACACACACACACACACACACACATGATCACAGATTTGGGAGATGGTGCAGGAAGTAAATGCAGTTTCTTTCTCAGCGTACAGGATTATCCAGACTGTGGAATGAGTGGAATGTCAATCTGCCATCGAACCCTCCTCTGTTGACACCAGCTCACCTGTATTTCCTGTCACTCAGACCTGCACGCTGAGGTTACGGGGTGAATTTTTCTTAGAAAAATTAGAGATTAAAACCTAGATTTAGTTTAATTGATCTGCTGTCAGGATACACATGTACAAAAAACTGTATGAAGCCAACAGGATCAGGTTATTGTTGACTACGTCAATTAGAAGGATGCCCAACAGAGATCATACCTCTGCCACCACACAAAATATCTCTGAATAATAATGACCTCCGGCACAACAAATTAGTGTGCAACATGTGGGAAACAAATGAAGGAACCCTGTCACTTATATATATATATATATATATATATATACACACACACATATATATATATATATATATATATATACATATATATATATGTATGTATGTATGTGTATATACACTAGCTGAGTTAGCCATTGTACACACAGGTAAAAGAGAAGAATTTTATCCATGCAATTGTATATTTGATGTCACTTTAGTTAAGGTGCAGTAAGTTGCGTTGCATCGTGTGTATGTTGTCGTCATTAATTTTCACAGAGCAATTTGTGACATTCATGAGACTCAAGTGAATGATGATGAAAGCTGACAGCAGGTCAGATCCCTGCAACACTCTGACAGCCGCACACAGCAGGTACATTTTAATTGAAAAAATGCACGCTTTACCTCCTACGCAGCGTACGCTAGCCTGTTCGCATTGTAATTGTAAGTAAAGTGCAGCTGCTACTGTAAGTAGAGTGTGATGCTACCTGGCCTGAGTACCACGTGAACTGTGAAAATAAGGGCTCCAGTGAGCGGGTTGTGATCTAATAGTACAAGGCTGACTGTGTGTGTGTGTGTGTGTGTGTGTGTGTGTGTGTGTGTGTGTGTGTGTGTGTGTGTGTGTGTGTGTGTGTGTGTGTGTGTGTGTGTGTGTGTGTGTGTGTGTACATGTGCTTTCAACCTAAGGGGGACCTCCCCCTTGGTGCCCCCAGTCATCATAGTAAGATTGCTTAATTATTGTGGCTGTGCACAGCGAACACACACACACGCGGTCCACTGTATATATTCAGGCCTGCAAAACATTAAAAAAAGGTGTGATGGGGCCATTTTAGGGCTCATAATGAGGTTAAAAATTAATAATGTTATTTTCAAACAGGTGGTGTAAACATGTGATTGTCATCATAATTTGGTACAAAAGCAGTATCTACCCAGATCTACCCTGGTGGTTCCATGGTGTCATGGATGCAATGAAGCGCAGCACCAGAACATGCTCTCTTGCTTGGCTTGACTTAAAACAGATATACCTCAAAGAAAGACTGGAAAGGATGTGCATATTTCTTCCTCTAAAGTGAAACAATATCATGAAGTGATTCAAGGAATCTGGAGGAATTTCAGTCACAAATACAACTCAGCCTTATGTTAGCTTTGTGCTGAAGTGGTGTTGACTTCTCTGTGCTTGAAGGCTTCCAGGTTGGACCATCAAATAGTGAAAATGTGTATTGTGGTCAGATAAATCAGTATTCCAGATTGTTTTTGAAAGTAACGGATGCCTTATGCTCCAGGCCAAAGACGAAAAGGACCATCCAGACTGTTATCAGGACTAAGTTCAAAAGCCAGAGTCTGTCCTGGTCTGGGGTTGTGTCAGTGACCTTGTCAGAGGTCATTTACACTCTATGTTCCAGCATTAATACAGAAAAGTACACTGAGACTTCAGAACAACATATGCTGCCTTCAAGATGACGTCTTCCAGGGGCGTCCATGCATGTCTCCACAAGATAATGAAGAAAGAACCACATTCTGCACACATTACAAAGGCATGGCTGCAGAAGAACAGAGTATGGGTACGGGACTGGACTGTCTGCAGTGCTGACCTGTGGAGAATCCTGAAAAGAAAAAATGCAACAATGACGCCCCATACTGTTGCACATCTTTGTAGGAAAATTGGGACAAAATAATTCCTGAAATGCTTCGTCACTTTGTGTCCTCAACACCAAAATGTCTAAGTGTGGTGAGAAGGAACGACAACATGGGAAATAACGACGTGGGAAATACCTTGGTGTCCCAACTTTTTTGTATGTGTTGCAGGCCTGAAATGCATGAAAAAAAAACATGAAATATCCTGAGTTCATTCTGTCTGCAGTGAAATCAAAGTCAAAGAAAATTTAAGAATCATTGGGTGATTTTTTTTTTTTTTTTTTTAACTTTTTTTTTTGGTCTTTTCCCTTTTATCCCAGGTTTTTGTGATTTTGGTTTGTATTTTGTACTTCCACTTGTTACTTGTGAACACGGGTTGATTGTGTTTTTGATCTCTAAAGGAGAAACTAGTTTCCAGGTGTGGTTTACAGAACCGGTTTTGGGTCAGTTCTGTCAAGTTAAAGAGAAGCAAGCTAGAACAAATAGAAATAAAATGATTTGTATTTCAAAATAAATGTGGTTATTTAATTAAATAGCGTTTCAAGTTTGTGTTTAATTAAATTTAATTGAACTTTGAATCATCATCAAGAGGAAATTGGCATGAACAAAGTCAAACAACTCAAGTAAAAAAAAAAAAAATCCTTTTTTGTCAAGCAATTCAGTTATTGTTATTCAATCCATTAACAAATGTTCACTTTAAAAAAGATTGTCTGGGAAGTTGTAAATTTTAAATGGCTTTGGACTGCTCCTGGTCTAATTTTATTTTAGCTACAACCCCTGGCAAAAATTATGGAATCACCGGCCTCGGAGGATGTTCATTCAGTTGTTTAATTTTGTAGAAAAAAAGCAGATCACAGACATGACACAAAACTAAAGTCATTTCAAATGGCAACTTTCTGGCTTTAAGAAACACTATAAGAAATCAAGAAAAAAGATTGTGGCAGTCAGTAACGGTTACTTTTTTAGACCAAGCAGAGGAAAAAAATATGGAATCACTCAATTCCGAGGAAAAAATTATGGAATCACCCTGTAAATTTTCATCCCCAAAACTAACACCTGTATCAAATCAGATCTGCTCGTTGACATCGACCCTATGCCATGACATTGACCCTATGTGTCTTTTTGCAAGGAATGTTTTCACAGTTTTTGCTCTATGGCAAGATGCATTATCATCTTGAAAAATGATTTCATCATCCCCAACATCCTTTCAATTGTCCAAAATATCAACATAAACTTGTGCATGTATTGATGATGTAATGACAGCCATCTCCCCAGTGCCTTTACCTGACATGCAGCCCCATATCATCAATGACTGTGGAAATTTACATGTTCTCTTCAGGCAGTCATCTTTATAAATCTCATTGGAACGGCACCAAACGAAAGTTCCAGCATCATCACCTTGCCCAATGCAGATTTGAGATTCATCACTGAATATGACTTTCATCCAGTCATCCACAGTCCACGATTGCTTTTCCTTAGCCCATTGTAACCTTGTTTTTTTTTCTGTTTAGGTGTTAATGATGGCTTTCGTTTAGCTTTTCTGTATGTAAATCCCATTTCCTTTAGGCGGTTTCTTACAGTTCGGTCACAGACGTTGACTCCAGTTTCCTCCCATTCGTTCCTCACTTGTTTTGTTGTGCATTTTCGATTTTTGAGACATATTACTTTAAGTTTTCTGTCTTGACGCTTTGATGTCTTCCTTGGTCTACCAGTATGTTTGCCTTTAACAACCTTCCCATGTTGTTTGTATTTGGTCCAGAGTTTAGACACAGCTGACTGAACAACCAACATCTTTTGCAACATTGCATGATGATTTACCCTCTTTTAAGAGTTTGATAATCCTCTCCTTGTTTCAATTGACATCTCTTGTGTTGGAGCCATGATCATGTCAGTCCACTTGGCTCCAACAGCTCTCCAAGGTGTGATCACTCCTTTTTAGATGCAGACTAACGAGCAGATCTGATTTGATGCAGGTGTTAGTTTTGGGGATGAAAATTTACAGGGTGATTCCATAATTTATTCCTCAGAATTGAGTGATTCCATATTTTTTCCTCTGCTTGGTCTGAAAAAGTAACCGTTACTGACTGCCACAATCTTTTTTTCTTGATTTCTTATAGTGTTTCTTAAAGCCAGAAAGTTGCCATTTGAAATGCCTTTAGTTTTGTATCATGTCTGTGATCTGCTTTTTTTCTACAAAATTAAACAACTGAATGAACATCCTCTGAGGCCGGTGATTCCTTAATTTTTGCCAGGGGTTGTACATCCGAGCTCCTGAGAAATGAGAACAGATCCTGGAAAGAACCAGAACCAACAGGTCAGTTTTTGCAATAGAACCGCTTTATTGAGAAACGGCACATTAATGATGACAGTTTTTTCTCTGGAATTATTAACGGCAAAAATACCACTGGATTAAAAAAAAATAAAAAAACTGTCTTGAATCATAGAAATGCATAGAAATGGGTGTTTTTGACACTATAGATCATTGCATATTGGAGTTGAAACCTTTTTAGGCATTGAGTTATTTTATGGATGACATCACATTTATCCAGCCAATCACAATGTGTCATATAATAACATTACTTCAAATCCCCTGCAGTGGAATGTGGGGTACCACACAGTTCTGTTCTGGGTTCCTTGTTATTCTAATTACTTTTCATGGTTATGCTGATGACACTGAATTTTACGTACATGCCCATGAATGCAAAAGCATTTCTCTTGTGGCACGATTTTAGGGAATTGTCTGACTTCAGTGAAAAACTAGCCTATTGTAATTCCTTACAACTGGGTGTTGGGTCGGGTTGTGGAAACCAGTGACTTTGGCACTTTAGTTGGTGAGGAATGGTTTACTGACCTAGACATCACAGAAGATGCTGTGATCTTTGTGGAATTGATGGATGTTCTGATTGCAGCACTTGAGAAGCTGAGTGAGGAATCAGAGTGTCTGGGTTGAGATCGTCTTGGATCAAGATGAAGATTCAGGCTTTTAAAAATTTACTGGTCTTGGCCATCAGAAGTGTATCTGTATGTGGTGAAGTTGTTGAGCTTGTAGAGACATTCACTGTTGCCAGCAGTGACATACATGTCTCTGGACTCTTTGAGATTGAGAAGCGCCTGGGAAGAGCTTTTGGAGTCATGAGGTCACTGGACAGAGGTGCTTGGAGATGCAGATATCTTTGCAGGCAAATGAAGGACCAAGTCTTTAGGGTCCTGGTGCTGCCTGTCTTGCTGTATTGTGTATTGTGTTGTTGTGAGACTTGTACACTAACCAGTGACTGAAGGCAATGACTGGATGTCTTTGGTATTGAAGGATTCTTGGTTTCCGCTGGAATGACTTGGTATCAAACCAGTGGTTGCTAAGAGAGACTGAGTACAAATATACAGTGAAGCAAAAAAGTATTTGATCCACTGTTGATTTTCCGAGTTTTCCCACCTGCAAAGAATGTCGAGGTCTGTAAGTTTTATCGTAGGTACACTTCAACTCTGAGAGACAGAATCTAAAACAAAAAAAATTCAGAAAATCACATTAATTTGCATTGTATTGCATGAAATAAGTATTTGATCACCTACCAACCAGCAAGAATTAGTTTTTCTTTAAGAAGCCCTCTTATTCTGCACTCTTTACCTGTATTAATTGCACCTGTTTGAACTTGTTACCTGTATAAAAGACACCTGTTCACACACTCAATCAATCACACTCCAACCTGTCCACCATAGCCAAGACCAAAGAGCTGTCTAAGGACACCAGGGACAAAACTATAGACCTACACAAGGCTGGGATGGACTACAGGACAACAGGCAAGCAGCTTGGTGAGAAGACAACAACTGTTGGTGTAATTATTAGAAAATAGAAGAAACACAAGATGGCTGTCAATCTCCCTCGGTCTGGGGCTCCATGCAAGATCTCACTTTGTGGGGTAAGGATGATTCTGAGAAAGCTCAGAACTACACAGGAGGACCTGGTCAATGACCTGAAGAGAGCTGGGACCACAGTCACAAAGATTACATTAGTAACACATGATGCTGTCATGGTTTTTAAAATCCTGCAGGGCAGCAAGGTCCCCCTGCTCAAGCCAGCACATGTCCAGGCCCGTTTGAAGTTACAGTGACCATCTGATCAGGGGTGGGCAACTTGTTCCAGAAAGGGCCAAGAGGGTGCAGGTTTTCTTTGCAGCCACTGGCTCCACCAGGTGATTTCATGGATTAATATCACTTTGAGCAAATGGAATCAGTTAATTAGTGAAATCACCTGGTGGAGCCAGTGGCTGCAAAGAAAACCTGCACCCTCTTGGCCCTTTCTGGAACAAGTTGCCCACCCCTGAGTTGGATGATCCGGAGGGGGCATGGGAGAAGGTCATGTGGTCAGATTGAGATGGTTGGACATGTGCAGAGGAAGATCAAGGGTATATAGGGAGAAGGATGCTGAGGATGGAGCCACCAGGCAGGAGGAGAAGAGGGAGGGACAAAGAGGAGGTTTCTGGATGTGCTGAGGACATGCAGACATTTCAAATGTTTTCTGTTACTTGTCATCCTAACACCATAGCATCACATTCAAGATTGTGCAACACAAGTTCAAAAGAATAAAAACAGGTTATAAAGTATCTTTCTCTGTGATTGAATTTTATGGTGAAATACAAAATTCAAAAACTTTATTTGACCCCAAGAAGCAATTCATACAACTAGAGCAGCAACAGTACAAAGAAACTATAAATAAATAAAATTTAAAAAATATATAAGTTACCACAGTAAATAATATCTGCCATTACTGCCAAGTTCGGTCCTCGAGAGCCACCTTCCTGACACTCTTAGTTGTCGCCCTGCTCCAACACACCTGAATCCAATGATTGGATTCAGGTGTGTTGGAGCAGGGCGACAACTAAGAGTGTCAGGAAGGTGGCTCTCGAGGACCGAACTTGGCCACCCTGGTCTATATGAACTATTGCAAACAAGACAAGTATATACACTAAAAATAGCTGTAACAACAAAGCATTTCACACACACACACTCATCTTCAACCACTTAGTCCAACTATGGGTCACGGGGGGCTGGAGCCTATCCCCAGCAGACATAGAGCGCAAGGCGGGGTTCACCCTGTACAGGACGCCAGTCTGTCGCAACAGAGCATTCAATGTAAGATAATAATGTAAAATAATAATAAAGTGCAATAGCAATTATAGGTGCTTCAGAAGTGAGATAGTTATAAACAAATTGGTAGGTTGTCATTCACAACCTGTCAGGGGAAAAGGGTGGACGGTTAAGAGGACTTCAAAAGGTGAACAAAGGTCATGCTTCTCCTCTGTGTATTGCACCCGCGGCACTGAAGTCGACGTGCTGAGCGGAGCCACTCAGAGAGCGTGTGATGGATCCTGTATAATCTTTTTAGCCAACTTAAGTGCTTGCTGCTCATAGATGGTAGAAAGAGATCTAAGAGGAAGTCCAGTAATTTTAGTGCAGACTCTGGCTATGTACCAAAATGCAGGAAATAGTACCTAAAAATTCTAAATGTTCTGCGGGGTGGGGAGCATGTCCCTAGACCCCCTAGTGAAGTGCAAAGGAGACACATTCACAAATCCACAACCTCCCCGCAATACAGAAAATGCTGGATCTGCCCCTGGGATCAGCTATGACATTTAGGTCATGTGGCCTGTTTCTCTGTGCCTGATCCAGCATGTAGGTGCCTGACTTCTGAGGGCCCCAGTAGCTGCAGAAGACTACGAGGATGTCCACATTTCACCTGGCTGCAACAGATAACAGAATATTTACAGAGGAAATGGTGAGAAAAGCACCAAATTTGCAGTAGTACACCTTAGATATTACTCTTTTGAAAAAAACGATGGGCCACTTGAATTTTCAATAGGCTGCCACATAGGGGTCAGTTGAAGAATTACATAGGGGTCAAAATATAAAAAAGCTTCAGTCATACTGAAAATTATATCACATTATTTGTCTGATTGGAAAGGTATAGTTTGGACTATCTACGACTGAATTTTATAGAGTTATGGAGTAAAAACAACAAGAATGGTGACAAAATTCAGTTTCAGTTTGTACAGGGGTCAAAAGTTAGAGTTGCTCCAGTTTTGTTCAAAGGTGATGCAAATTATTGGTTGAGTTAATAGGGTTTCAAAAAGGAATAGTTTTGCACCATGTATCATGCTTAGTTATCACGTTACGGAGTAACATATGTCACGTCATAGAATTCAATGGACGTCAACAGTCGTGTTGCTGGCTATTTTATTTTGAAGGTTCCTTTGAGGAAGTCGTGCTGTTGGAGAGTGCCGCTGTATTGACAGACTGGCGCTTTATTGCCGCGGCACGGCGCGTTCCCCCGCACACACCGCCAACGGCTTCGCTTCACGTCGGCAGGTAAGACGCGCGTTCACGCGTGTGCGTAGCTTTCATGCTGGTGTTTGTTGTTGTTCGGTGAGTCGCACGCGTGCACGTGTAATGAGACCCCCGCGTGGAGTTTGTGGTGAACGTGGTTGCGGATGTTTGTGTGTTTATTTTTATTTTTATTTTTTTTTAGGGAGCACGTGAAGGCATCCCGCGGCGTGCGCGCGCGTGCGTATCGGACAGGTGTGTCTGGGGGAGAAAGTCAGCTGGGAACCAAACCTGGTCTCTCAGGCTTTATTAGTCCGGAACGGGTCGGACCGGTAACTAACTAACTAACTAACTAACTAACTAACTCAGTCAGTCAGAAGCAGCTTTCTGTCGCTGCTTGTTCCTTTTTTTGGTCTGTCGTTGTGATGCGTTCACACACACACACACACGTTTATCTGTAAATAATCTTAAAATAATTACAAAGTTTCTGTAATAAACTAATGATAAAATATTTACTGCTTGATTAGTTATTATGATTTTTAAAAAGTATTTATTTGCAGTTATCTGTTTTGTTTTTCACTTATAAAACCATAAACTCAGTTTATCTCGTTTTTTAAATCACTTAAAATGTCTCAAACCATTTTTTAAAAGCTGCCTGTAATTGTGTTTAGAGATGATCTGGTTTAAAACCCGTTTACACTTTCACATTATGGAGCTTCTAAAGTGAGTTTTGAATAGGTACGTGACAAAAAAAATGAAGTTAAAGGAATTGTAACAGAAACTGTGGTTGCAAAAGAGCTTTTAGAGAGACCTTCAAAATAGTGTTTAAATATTTGTTCTAGACCAGTATGAAGAAAGTTATGAGCATTTGAAGGTGTGAAGATCTTGATAATGTACGTCTGTGTGTTTTAAGGGACAAACGCCACTGTCAAAATGATGGTACTCTGTCAAACCTAATTATTATCTCATTTAAATGTTGATTTGATCCACCGTATAAACACTGTTTTCTGACAGTAGTTTCCACGGTAAACAAATGTCAGTTTTCCCGTGTCCGCCGGTCTTACCGACTCAACATCAGTTTTGTGGATCATAAAAATACTCGTATGCATGTGAAGGCTTCGATCATCGCAGAAAAGTATGTAATTATATGAATGAAATGTTCTGTATGATTTGAAAACTGATCTTACTTGCCTTTAAGGTGAATTTCTTCAACTTTTTCAACGCAATTTTCAATCACGGCATTTCTTAACTTCTACTCGTCACAGGAATGCTACGTCATCAAATAGGGGGATTCCCGATTGTCAAAAAATAAACACATTCCATAAAATACAAAGTCGGCGCTACTCCCTGGAAAGTCTCTCAGCGGTGGACGCCATATAGGTCATACACGCATCCTTATTTAAACAGTTCTCTGATCTGATCCAGTGTCGCCGACCGAATGGTCCCCCCCTAAAAATCTGCCCACCCTGCCTTCACTACGCATGCGTCATTAACCGCAGTTCACCCGATTATCACCTTGTTTCTGCTCCAAACTGCCTCCAGTCATCATCTGTCTCAGCGACAGATATCTGAAGCTTTGTACAACAATTATTTCCACATAAATCAGCATCATCATAAAAGATGGAGGAAGCGATCAGAGCGCCGCAGCTACATGAGCTGCTAGCTGATGCGTTCACATGCGCGTCAGTCATTTCAAAGCATAACAGAGTATTGCTTGTTTCTGCTTAAAAGTGACTTTAGAATGATTGATTTAAGAGGTTTTACTTTGACATCTGATGGTTAATAATCACATTAATCCATTTGATCGCATTGGGTGAAAAGACTCCGTCTCAGACGAGCTGCTGAGCTCCAAAATGACGCTATGCGCAGTGGAGGCAGACGGACCGATTTATAGGGGGGACCCTTTGGTCTGCGACACGGATTTAAATTTAATAATTTCACACAAAGCTGTTTTTTTTTCTTTCATATGAAATGAATTCTAAGACTTTTATATATATATAGTTGGAAAATATGATTTATTTGATGATTACGCCTCTTAATTTTTAGTTAATCGCTCAAAACTGGTCTGTCAGCCAAAACAAAGATAAATCTGTTCCCTTATGTTCAGGTTGTAAGCATCCGTTTCATTTATTGATCAGTCTGTCTGTTGTTTATGGCATTAATTATTCTGTGAAATGTCAGAAAATTTCATTGACCTAAACAACTGATCAATTAATTAATGAATGATGGAAAGTTCAGTGTTTCTGTGCAACAACACAGGATTATGTTAAACTCTGCTTGGTTCTGAATCAGTGATTCTTGTTAACAAAATATATAATATATTTTATTTTGCATTGTAGTCTGTTGAATAAATTCTCTTACAGACATTAATAAATATTGAAATAGATTTGATGTGTGGTGTTGCAACACCTCTGCGCATGTCACAGTGGAGCTTGTATCTCTCTTTTTTAAAGTTCTTAAAAAAGAGAAACTTGTGCTTTAATTTGGACATCGACACTAAAAACAGACTTCAGAACCGCAAACTAAAGATTAATTTGAAAGCGGTGGACTGAGTTTGCAAACCAGATTGTTGCTCATGAAACCAGTTCAAACTTTCAATTTATTTTCAATTATATAGCGCCAAATTGCAATAGAGTTGCCTCAAGGTGCTTCACACAAGTAAGGTCTAACCTTACCAACCCCCAGAGCAGCAGTGGTAAGGAAAACTCCCTCTGAGGTAGAAACCTCAAGCAGACCAGACTCAATGGGGTGACCCTCTGCTTGGGCCATGATACATACATAAATTACAGAACAATTCACAAATGAATATACAGGAAATGCTGCCAGTGCACAGGACGAGGGTCTCCAGCACAAAACCACACCCATCTCTGGATGGAGCTGCACCTTAATCCTCTGGGGTCCGAGGGCATTTTTTGGACAGTTCACTCGCCTGGCGTAAATGTTTTATTATTGCTGTTAACAGCTCTCCCTGCATCCCACAATCAAGCTTTATGTCTCTTTTCAGGACAACCTGTTCTTTCATAATATATGCTTTTGTGTGTTTTATAAGTGTAATAAAGGTTACAATCAAAAATAAAGTAAAAAGTAAAGCAAAAAATAATTTTCCACACACATTTATTCAAAACACACAGCAAACTATAAAAAACAACTGTTTTGACACTTTATAAAGGTAATTTGAGGTCTTGTGTGAAAGACTGTACAACAATAAACACAAATGCACATTTTGAACATTATATACAAAATGGTCAATGCGTTTATGCTCCAGTCTGAGGAGTGGCTCCTCTCCCTCACCTCATTGATATGGTAAACAGTGCTTTACGCCAGAGAGAGAGAGCCACAGAGTAATCCAGTAACATTCAAATGCAAACTAGTGGAGCAATCTTGATAGTTACACACTCTTTGTTTGAGAATGTGAGATTGTCATGCGAGGCTCTCTGTCTGCTTTCACTTCAGCTGTGCGTAATGGCACAGGGCACATTGGAGGAGTTAGGGGCTATTCAAATGGGCCAACTAGTAAGATATCACTCCTGAAACCGATCTTTGGTTTATCACGTGAGGTAAATCTGCCCTACGATTGGATTTTGGAAAACCATATGACGGTGAACCAATTCCGATTGGACACTCACATTGCGCACGTCATCACACAGCTTCTATGAGGAGTACAAAGATGGCCGATGGGGGATCGAAAGTCTGCGGAGTTAACTTTTCAGCAAAAAAAGAGTAAGTTTCTATCCTCATATGTGAACGAGATTACCAGCAGTTTATCGGCATGTATAACTGAGTATCATCAGCATAGCAGTGAAAGTAATCCCAAAACCCACAATATGTGCCCCGGAGGTGCTGTATAAAGGGAGAAAAGCGGGGGACCTAAGACGGATCCCTGTGGAAACCTGATTTAAGATGCGTTTAAAACTGTTGGAAAGATGAAACATTGAGGATTTGATATTAATGCTTTTCCAGTTGTCCGGGATAATGGAAAATTGTTCAGACAACACGTGTTCTAATCTGTCGAGAGAATTGCAGAAGTATGAATGATGCCGTTTAAGGCGGGAAGTTCTTTATATTTTTATGTATTGTTACACTGTATTCATCTTCTCATGTTTACATCATGGAAAAATGTGACTTCATGTTTGGATTTGTTTGGAATCTTCCAGCCACTGCTTCACAGAATAACGGAGGAAAACGCGCACAGTTGTGTACTTATAAAACAATCAGTGGCATGTGTGATTGTAGCATCTCCAGAAGATAGATTTTTGGCATGATTATTTCATATTGACACACGATACAATAAATGATGCTGAGTAGTGATGTTGAGGCCTCAGCAGGGTCATCGAAACTCTCAGCCAGCTGCTTCACCAAAAGCTTAATTACTTGATTCCTCATTTAAACATGTCATCAGACTGGCACCTACTGGTCAAATAATGTATAGCACAGTTTGACTACACAAAGGATGTGTTACCTGCATTTTTTGTTTGGATCTATTACCTTAAAGGTCAGATTTATGCCCCGCCCTCTTTGCTTTTATTGAAGGTCAGATATGTGTTTTTGTATATGTGACGGACCCTCACCTGACCTTCATGTTTCTGGATCCTCGGCCTTTGCGATCCAGAGACTCCTGGGGAGATCATATGGACTCATGAGGTCAGAGGTTGTTTGGTAATGCTTATGTCTTTAGAAGATAATTAAGGTTCAGTCTTTAGGGTCCTGGTGCTTCCTGATACTTGGACTCTATCTAGTGACTTGAGGTGAAGATGTCACTGGATGTCTTGGTCTCAGGTCTCTGTGGAGGATTCTTGGGTCCCACTGGAATGACTTTCTGTCCAACGAATGGTTATTTAGTGAGACTCAGATGAGGAGGATCACTGACACTGTGAGGGAACATCAGACACCACATTTAGTCCATGTGGTGAGTTTCTCTGGATGTGATCCAGTACACGGTGTCTCAGTGTTGAGAACCCTGGAGACTGGAGAAGATCAAGGACCACCCACGTTTGTTTGGAGAGGTTGCGATGGACCGGTGGTTACCTTCGTGTGTTGGATGCAGTGACACTCTACACCAGTATGTGGCACTAGACTCGACCTGATCGATTCATCCACCAAGACCGGAGTGACTTCTGAATCTGGTTCTTTTATTATTAAACTTGATAGTATTTCTCTCCAGGTTTTGTTTTTTCCCATTTTAAATTCCAACGGTGCGAGTTGTTTGGCGTTTGGACAAACCTGCTCTTCTGCTGTTTGAGTTGTTGCCATGGTGACAAGATGCTTTTATTGTTGCCCACGTGTAAACCTCTGGCGGTTCAGTGGACACAGCGGGAGTGCTCGATTGACTTTGTGGGTGGTTGAGCTCCGTGTGTCCAACACACACACACACTCTGATAATGGTCCGAGGGGGAAGTAGGTCCTGCCTTAAATCAATACCATCACCATCCAGAGGAGAGGCCGACAGTGTGACTCGCAACAGTAAAAGCTCACATTACACTGCAAACCTGAACCATCACAATGTCAACCTCACACTCACAGCTTGCCCATTTAACCACATCTGCCCCAGAATGTAACGAATCAGGGTCAGTGGATTCCACAAGAATTAGATTAGTCCGTCTAACGAGCCAGAAAACTCACAGGGGGGAAGGAGTTTTAAAAATGTGTTGAGCTCTGGAGTCCAAACTCATGGTTTCATTAAGTTTGTTTTTTTTGTTTGTTTTTGGTTAAATGATCTGCTTTGTCATCATAAAGAAGCTGTTAAGTTCTGGTGTTGATCAGGATCCAGATTTGCGTTGTGGATCAAGATGTTTGTGTTTGAACAGAAGCATTTTGAAACAAGAGCCGTCTGAGATTTCTGCTGTCCGCCAATCTGGATCACCTCCAAATTTAATGGAGTGTTCCATGGCCTAATATGTATCTGTGGTGCATATTTCATTAATAGTTTTGATGTAATCCTGCTAATAGACGGACAGATAGATAAATAAACACCAATGATTTTATTACGTCCTTTGCCGACGTAATAATGTTGACAGTATTTTCTAACTGATTAATCAATACACAGATGTGATCACTGGTTCTTTAAAGTGTAGGTAGCCTAAAAAAATGCACAAATGCACAAATAAACACTAAAACAAATGATGAATGTTTATTTTAAAAAATCATAAGTTGATAAGTGTGCAGGTGAAGGATAAACAGCTGCTGTCTGAAGCCTGCACTCGATTTCAGCCCTCAGCCGCGATCATATTGTTGCTACATCATCACCAGAACAGCACCTGCTGATTCAAACCCAAATTAATTGTAAACACGGCGAAGGTCGAGCTGTTTTCGGATGATTTTTGTTTTTCTTTTCCTAACCCAAACACAATGAGGGAAAAGAAACCTTTGAGGCAAACTTTCAGTCTGACAACAGTGATGATATTGGCAGAGTTCAGAACACAGAATAGTGATTATAAAATAAATAAATGATCAAGGAGATGATAAACTTTTCTTTTTCCCAGCTCTGTGGTCATGATCGACTGATAAATTTTTTTTTTTAAAGTTTGTTTTACTGTCCTTGACATCAGAAAAAGTAATGAGGAAGTGTGGATTTTTTTAATCTTTTTTTCTTTTCTGAGAAACGGGTGCATACATTTCAAATCTGAAAAATGATACAAGTAACTGAAATTATCAGCTGTTTTAACCCCTACCACCCGCCTCGTTTTGGTTTGTCAGTATCTCACAAATAAAGTGAACTTTCCCATCGATGGAATATACAGGCTTAGAAGGGGTTAAAATAAATATTGTTTCCTTCTTGAATATGGTTAGTGTACTGTACGTTAGTGTAACACATTATTAAATATTAAAACCATTCAAACAAGGAGTAAATATAGTCTTTCCCTGTCCATTTCAGTGAGATCATCTCGTCTGATGAAAATGTCTGAAAATAATTTAATTCGCTGTCCTGGCTGAAGAAAAGTCCATGATGGTTCGAGTCTCTGCTGTTAACGAGCCGCTTACACCTCATCTGCACATAACGCCTCAGTCTGCATGCGACAAAATTATCGCATGATCCACAAAAACAATAAAATAAAACAAAATAATTTGAAAATACTCAAGTTTTGCCTCCGTGTGGAGTGGAGAAGCCGCAGACATTGTGCACGCACGCTCGTCAATATAAATGTTCCACCTGCCAATCAAATTGATTCTGCCGGTGAGAATTAACCGTTCTGACACTGAAAACACCTTGCAAGCACCGACCCGAACCACTTGGTGAAAACAGGTCTGTCAGTAACCTGTAAAAATCCATAAATGAATGGGGCTGTTAAGATAATGGTTCTCATGCTGATGTCACTTCCTTCTTCTCCTCCGATGTCGGGACTCGCCTGTAAGGTCCTGGTTTGTAGTGGTGCGCAGTTCAAAATTTGAATATTTATCTCTTCTGTAACTGCACACCAGGAAAGAATAAATCTCAAACTGTTTAATTTTAATCTTAATGTTTTTTCTCTATCTATCTATCTAGCTAGCTATCTATCTAGCTATCTATCTATATAATATGAATGAATGAACATATCAGAGGGACAGCTCAGGTGGGATGATTTGAAGACAGTCAGAGAGGCGAGATTGAGATGGCTTGGACATGTGCAGAGGAGGGACCCAGGGTATATAGGGAGAAGGATGCTGAGGATGGAGCCACCAGGCAGGAGGAGAAGAGGGAGACCAAAGAGGAGGTTTATGGATGTGCTGAGAGAGGACATGCAGGTGGTTGGTGTGACAGAGGAAGATACAGAGGGCAGGGTGAGATGGAAATGATTGATCTGCTGTGGCGACCCCTAACGGGAACAGCCGAAAGACAAAGAAGAATATATATATATATATATATATATATATATATATATATATATATATATATATATATATATAGTGTCACCTACACTTTAAGCACTTCTCCTTTGCTGTGATAATCCATCCCACCTCACAGGTGTGCCATATCAAGATGCTGATTAGACACCATGATTAGTGCACAGGGTGTCCTTAGAGAAGTGCTCACTATCACAGATTTAGACTGGTTGTGAACATATTTGAGGGAAATGGTGATATTGTGTACGTGGAAAAAAGTTTTAGATCTTTGACTTCATCTCATACAAAATGGGAGCAAAACCAAAAGTGTTGCGTTTATATTTTGTTGAGTGTATACACACACATGTATATATATGTGTGTGTGTGTGTGTGTGTGGCAACTGCACTCTGCGTTGTGTTATGACTCCGCACATTCACTCTCCTCGGGATGCGAACTCACGAGCTCCGGCATGGGAGTCGGACTCTCTAACCAGAAGGCTAAAACCCAGGGCTCTGACCTTGTGACCAGAGAATCCTTGTTTGAGCTGTTGGGAGTGAGGTTTACTAACTACATCTGCACAGCGACACCTGCTGGCCTCCGTTACACACACACACATATATATATATAATCTGAGTTTTGCACCAGATCAGGAGAGATGGAAGAACCTCTGTGGTGACGGCGAGCAGAGATCATCTTCAGAAACTCCAAAAGCAAACAAAAAGAGCTAAATATCAGCAGTAATCAATGATTTTAGCTGAAACTATCAGAGCACTCAGAGAGAATTCTTCTGCCACAGCGACATGATCACCTCTAACGGCGTGAGGAGGCTGAGGTTATGACTGTTGGTTTGATTTATGAGCATAATATCTACAGTGCATCCAGAAATATTTACAGCACTTTAACTTTCTCAACATTTTATGTTACAGCCTTATTCCAAAATGGAATAAATTCATTTCTTTCCTCAAAATTATACTCACAGCACCCCATAATGACAACATGAAAAAAGTTTTTTATTTTTGCAAATTTATTAAATTTTAAAAAACTAACAAATGTACATAAGTATTCACAGCTTTTGTTCAATACTTTTGTTGATACACCTTTGGCAGCAATTACAGCCTCAAGTCTTCTCTAATATGATCCCACAAGCTTGGTGCACCTATCTTTAGGCAGTTTGGTCCATTCCTCTTTGCAGCACCTCTCAAGCTCCATGAGGTTGGATGAGCGTCGGTGCACAGACATTTTCAGAGTTCTCCAGAGATGTTCAGTCTGATTCAGGTCTGGGTTCTGGCTGGGCCACTCAAGGACATTCACAGAGTTGTCCTGAAGCCACTCCTTTGATATCTTGGCTCTGTGCTCAGGGTCATTGTCCTGCTGAAAGATGAACCGTCACCCCAGTCTGAGGTCAAGAGCGCTCTGGTGCAGGTTTTCATCCAGGATGTCTCTGTACATTGCTGCATTCATCTTTCCCTCAATCCTGACTAGTCTCCCAGTTCCTGCTGCTGAAAAACATCCCCACAGCATGATGCTGCCACCACCATACTTCACTGGTTTCCTCCAGACATGACACCAAACAGTTCAATCTTTGTCTCATCAGAGCAGAGAATTTTGTTTCTCCTGGTCTGAGAGTCCTTCAGGTGCCTTTTGTCAAAATCCAGGTGGGCTGCCATGTGCCTTTTACTAAGGAGTGGCTTCCGTCTGGACACTCTACCATACAGGTCTGATTGGTGGATTGCTACAGAGATGGTTGTCCTTCTGGAAGGTTCTCCTCTCTCTACAGAGGAATGCTGGTGCTCTGACAGAGTGACCATCAGGTTCTTGGTCACCTCCCTGATTAAGGTCCTTCTCCCCCGATTGCTGAGTTTAGACAGGCGGCCAGCTCTAGGAAGAGTCCTGGTGGATCTGAACGTCTTCCATTTACAGATGATGGAGGCCACTGTGCTCATTGGGACCTTCAAAGCAGCAGAAATGTTTCCGTTCCCTTCCCCAGATTTGTGTCTCCAGACAATCCTGTCTTAGAGGTCTACAGACAATTCCTTTGACTTCATGCTTGGTTTGTGCTCTGACTGTCAACTGTGGGACCTTATATGTAGACAGGTGTGTGTCTTTCCAAATCATGTCCAATCAACTGAATTGACCCCAGGTGGACTCCAGTTAAGCTGTAGAAACATCTCAAGGATGATCAGGGGAAACAGGAGGCACCTGAGCTCAGTTTAGAGCTTCATGACAAAGAGGATGAATACTTATGTACATATGATTTCTTAGTTTTTTACTTTTAATAAATTTCAAAAAACTTCTTTCATGTTGTCATTATGGGGTATTATGCATGCACTATTTGATGAAAAAATGAATTTCATCTGTTTTTTTAATAAGGCTGCAACATAACAAAATGTGGGAAAAGTGAAGCACTATGAATAATTTCTGGAAAAAAAAAAATCTGAAGATAGACTTATCACCCACCCCCCCCCCCCCCCCCCCCCCCCAAAAAAAAAGTTTTGCAACCTTCTTGTGTGTGTGTTGTGTTTTTTTTTTTACTATTTAGTTAAGTGTGATACTTCTGCTGCTGCTGGTGAATGTGTATATGTGCTTTGTATTAATACCAGCCACTTGGGGGCGATAAGTGTGTTTATATATGTCACGTGATCAGCAGGTAACAGTTGGATCCATTTGGATTAGCAGATTTTATCAGATTAATTTCTGAGAAATTTTTAGTCCATATTAAAAAAACAAAAAAACAAAACAAAAAGCAGCTGTAAACTTAAAAAAAATACATCTCTGAGATTATTGATCTTACAGTAGCTGTTTATTTCAGTCTTGTAGGACAAAATGATGCTGTGTGTTTAAAAATATATAACAGACACATTTTTGTGATATTTGTCATGTTGCAGAAATTCAGCAGCAATGTTTATTATCCATAATTTTTCTAACAAAATGTCAACTTTGTGTGAACAGTAAATGTTGCTTTTTTCCTTCTATTTATGAACATTTTTACCCGATGCCCATCAAATAAGGCCACCTGGTATTGTGAAAACTGTCTGTGTTCAGCATAAGTCCAGTCTTATCACTCCCAGATTCTGCAAATTCAGAAGGAACATTCTTAGTTCACAGACTTTGGACAACTTCAAAGATGACTAACCATGACCTATTTTAAGAGGTTAAAAAGTCACATTCTGTTTCAGTCTGTTCAGTTTTGTTTTTGAGTGGCAGGCGTGACAGCCAATCAGCACAGAGCTGCACTGTGACGTCAGTCGCTGCTTTGTTTTGTGCGTTTATATACGTTTCTCATATATTATGTAAAAGCTAGCGAGAAAAAAACACTTCTAAAACTGAAAATGCTCTTTTTGGAACTAAATAACACTTCTGAACTTATTTACAAGACATTTTGCAGATGTTAGCATGGTGACATTGAGGCTGGTAGCTAGCTGCAAAACTGTGTTTCGTTTGTGTGTAGATATATCCTCTTTGTCATATATTATATAAAAGCTAGCGAGAAATGAACACCTAAAACTGAAAACACTGTTTTTGTAACTTGATAACACCTCTGGAGTCAGTTACAAGATATTTTGCAGATGTTAGCTTGCATGCTAACTTCCAGTAACTCAAGGGTAACTTTCTATGGAGTTAAATTTGTCTCATTAATATCTGCAAATGCACAGAGGCTGATCTACAAATATTCCTTGATTCGCACAACTTCTGCTCTTAAAATGTAAATATTGTTTTTGCTTAATTGATAGAGGGCCTTTATTGAACATGTACAAATTGTATGTGAGACAATAGGATCTTAATAATTAATTAAACAACTGCAAATTATAAAGAGCACAATGTTGATACAACTGAGGCTATTTTAGCATTGTTATATTTATTGTTTTATATGTTTATGGTTTTATTGTTTCCATGAAACCATATCTATAATGATCATAAAATTATTTTACTTTTTTAAGTCTAAAGCACATCTGTTCAACTTTTATTGATTTGTTTTTTTTGTGTTTTTTTTTACTTGAGTATCTAGTCATCTCAGAGAAGCTCCTGTTTACTGAAATATTGATTGATCCTTGATTAGAGACTCTGATCAGTTCACTGATTACCACAATACTTGATTTTATTTGTGTTGATCCATTTTTAATAGGTTATATTTGAGTTTACAGTGAACTTCAGGAAGTGTTGTATGTGTTTAAGTACTTTCCAGTATTTTATTGACTATTATTAATTAAAAAAATAACAGGTTAATCAGTGAAACTACACTCATGTTCAATATTGTTTTGATGGTTTGCCACATTCAGATTTGTTTTATCATAAAGAAAATCATGGTTAATTCACTCTTAGTTTATCTTTAATCAGTACTTTCGTCTGTTTTTTCCGTCCTTCCTTATTTCCTCTTTTTCTTCCTTTATCTGATTTGAAGTCATTAGTCACTAAGTTTGACTGCCTCATTTTTAGATTTGGTGAAAGTCTTGAGCTTTTACTGATTTACATGATCTGAATATTCCAGGATTTATTGACATTTTGGAGATTTATTGGATAAACTCAGACTGATGCAGTTGACACCTGTGAACACTAGGTGTCAGCGTTGTGCAGGCGTGTGTGTGTTTGAAAGGTGGTAGTTTATAATTTGCCAGATTTAAAAATAGTTTTATTTACTAAGTTTACAGTTCTGAATTCAGTTTTTCCACATTTGATGATTAATTTCTTTAATGATGATGATTTTTATGGTTGTTTACATAAACAGAACTTCATACTTTGTCCAAAATCAAAAGCTATTTAGTCAAATTTAAAACCAGCTGCTTCCTGGTTCAAATTGTGGCTTTAACCAGGTCATCTAGTTTACGTGAGTGTGAGACCAATCGATCGGTCAACAGAAACTGTGTGGGACAGTTTTTTTTTTTTTTTTTTTTTTTTTTTTTTTTTGGTCCACTAATTGTGGCTCATTTAAGCAGGATGACACGTATTGTAGCAGCAAAGAATCATGGGAGGTACTGACTGACACTTAATGAAGAAAGAGGAGCTGATGTTGACAGGAAGTGGTTTAGTGCAGGATGCAGATCTGCTTTTGCACACAGACTAATCCTAATTTATGAGATTGTTTCTTGTGTTTTTACCCAGAAAGGCTTGAAAAAATTTTTTGGTGTAACATAGTCAAATGTTCTATCAAACAACAAAGTTTGGTGATGCTCAGATCCGGATTCCGGATCTGGTGATCCAGAATATGCAAAAATATAGGGAAAATAGAAAATGTGTCAGTGTGAGGTGACAAATGAAGCCAGAGATGCACAACTAACACCAAATTGTAGCTGAATCTGTACTGATTCAGTAAGGTGTCATCAGATTTGATGTAGCTTCAAATGTTATGGAGCTAGATCCAGAAGAAAACTGCCATTACCGAAAAATCGTTTTTATACAATAACATTTGAACTAATAAAGACATAAAAGTGATTCCAAGTTCTAGTGGTATGTTTCATGGTCAAGGATGTCAAATATAAAGGAAAGAAAAGTGTATGTATCATAGTTTTGGTTGTAACACTGAATTGTTGAATAGATCGCTGTGCCAAGGAGGGAATCTCTTTAGGTCAGTGACCCTATGGCCTTGTTTAGAGAAGTGTTTCATAAATGTTAAAAACTTCATATATTTGCAGTTTAGTTGAATAATAAATTGAATTTTGTCTCATTTGTTTTTGTCTATAAGCACATGCAATATCAATATCAGTGCTCAGATGACAGTAGCTTCTGGGAAAGGTGCAAGTTGCAATAAACTGTGATGCCAAGCGCTAAGGATACATGCTATCCAGTCACAGCAGATGAAACTTTTTTACTACTGAGCAAACATCATTGTTAGACTTTTTTAGGTTCAGTGATTCCACGGCGTGTAGATGTTATGGCGTCAGTGACTGTTGGGTATTTTCGCCTCCAAACATTCTTAAAACCTTTAACAAGACAAACAGAGTCAAGAACCACCAGTGAGACAGAAAGTCAAATTTAGCTCGCGAGGAGTGCAAGTCAGGCTGTACACCAAAGCTACACTAAAGTCTGGCCTGCGCTCCTGCTCTTTTATTTAGGACTTCCCTACATACATGGGCGGTACAGCTCCTAAGGGGAGGAGTGATAGCGCGTGAGCTGTTGCCGCAGAACCGCTGATTGCACAATACATTCAGGACTTTCAGAACCTTTTTAATCTTGGGCTCGATTAAGATGTGTTTAAGACATCTAACGATTAATCACACTTCTTCTGACACAAGGACTAATGTATCATAATCACACTGTGGTTGGAACATTCAATTCTCTATTCTTTATCTCACTGCTCCGCTTATGGCTGCATTCTGCCTGGGTCATCTTCACATGTCCTGAAAAAGAGCTTAGCGTGCACACAGAGATACCACAACTTGCAGAAGCACGTCATGTCACATATCTTAAGTAACCTTCACCCATCACATCAGTACAGTACACTTTATCAGAGCAGAGAGAACTACATTCTACCAGAGCAGAGAACACAAAACATGCATGATAAAATAAAACTGTATCTACAGAATAACTCCAACAGTGACCCCATGGCCTTGGCGGAGGTTTGCACTCTCTGAGTGCTTCTAGTTACAATTATTGAAAAATCTGAGATGGTGAATTTCAGAATCTGGCTCAGGATGAAGCAGATCATCTTTGACAGGAGTATGTGCTCGGATGAGTTCTGCTGTCGTCTTATAATAATTGCTAATACGCTTCCAGACTGCCTCTCAGCGGTCACTTGGCCAATCTGCTCCAAAGATGGCACGCGGCTTTGGCTGGGTGTTGCCAGGTACATTCCTGAATTAGGTCACCATCAGGCTGAAACCCTGAAAGTTATTGAGGTCAGAAAAGTACACCACTTCCCAAAGTGCTTCTACATTCTGTGGTCAAAATGCAAACTATATTTATCTGGGGTGCTTATTCACAGCATTGGGAGTTTCATTCTTTGCCAACTGCACTAAACGTTTCTACTTTCTACATTTTTACTAATCACATTTATGTTATGTGAGTAAATTCTTCTTTTTTTTTTTAACCAGTAACTCTTTTTTCTGTTTTTTAGAGCACTGGTTAAACCTAATCGTGGGTTTCTTAGAGTTAATCCTATTTGTTTTATAATTTTCGAGCACTGAGTCATGTTGTGGTTTATTCCCCATCACTTCTGTGTCGATGGTCCGATCGTAAGAAGTTGAAATATTTTCCAAGATGGTCAAAAATTTCACACCTTCCCCTGAAATCTCTTTAGTGCTGAACAAACAAATGTCCCGGCTGCAGCTCGGAGTCGCTGCTGGACATCCTTGTGACAAAACGAACATCTGCATTAAAGAATTTTAAGAACCATCTGTGCTGAATATCATCATATTAAACCTGTGAATCTTGAAATGACGTCAGACAAACTCTGATTTAAAGAGCTCTGATCGATCTGACCCACGTTTTGAGAGCTGACCTTTACTTTGACAAGTTCCTGTAAAGCTTGGACCCCCAATGTTGAGCTCAGAATCCACATTGAGGGCACTAGAACCTTTTTTATAGGCTCCAGGCTGAGGTCACGGGCTGGTCTGAGGTCACCAGATGGAAAACCTGCAGTGTGACTCTTGCTGGTGTAAACAGGCTCAACCTGTATCGGTTTTTGTCATTCCTGTGAGGGAGCGCAGCGTTCAGGTTCCCACCCACACGTGAGCGCTGAGGATGGACTTTGTCTTCCACAAAACAAACCCAATGCGTGGCAGGGGAAAGAAAAACCACCCTGGTTATCTGGAGAAAGAAACTCTAATAATCTGCATGTCCCATCAAGAATCCACCTGCAGCGGTGAAATTCTCCAAAAAGCTGAAGACTAGTTTTTAGGAGCTGGATGACGTATAGGTGATATCCCTAAAATCATTAGACACATGACATGGGTGTAGATTTAAGTGCAAAAACCAAAGTCTGCAGTATGAGGCAGGGTTCTGGGTTTGGGTTCACCTCAGTCCTCTCCACATCTCCCTGAGGCTAGAAACATGAAAGCCGTGTACACATAGACCCTAAAGGATTCAAACCCTTGGAACTTGTTTCCTCTTTTTAGGATGTTGTGTTTTCAGGACCGTTGGTTTATTTGTTAGCAGGATTCTAGAAATAAATAATGGAGATAGCTTGCCAATATGTAGACTTGGGTTCGAGTCCTGGTCACACTACTGATCTGTGTCCAGGACTCGAAACCAATAGACTTGAGTTCCAATATGTAGACCTGGGTTCTTTGACAGGAGTATGTGCTCGATGAGTTCTGCCGTCTTCTTATAATAATTACTGGTACATATCTGTCTGTCAAGGATAGACTAGACTAGAGCTGAAACAGCTAATCGAGTTAATTGATTTAAAATCGATTATTAATTTAGTCATCGATTAGTTGCTAAATAACTTTGTTTTACGGCAAATGTTTCGTTTCTTCCATATAATCAACCGAGCTTTGCTTTGAATCTTGAACCAATGAAGGAGTGCTTCGAACTGCTGCTTAGTTGGTTTCATTTGTTTTATTTCGCTTTAAATTAATTTTTCTCCACTAAAACCCTAAAGAGCATATGTCTGTGAGGAATATTAACCTTTTTTATGTTAAACTGACCTGTTATGGTCTTCTGAAACAGATGTATTTTATGCTAACCCTGATGCTAACACTTAGCATGTCTATGGCGTTTTCAATATTAAAGTTAGCATTAAGCTGCTGGCATTTCAGCATGTTTGTGCATTTGTTTTCTGTATAATAATTAATGGCTCAGAGTTTGTCGTAAAAGAGTCGAATGTATTGCAAATTATAATATTTTTTAATTTTTATTTATATATTAATAATAATAGCAACAATAATAACAGTAATAATAACTAATAATGCTACAATACAATTTTAGAGAAAGAGACATGAGTCACATGTGTCATTGTGACATGACCACATAGTTTACAAGTTATACAGAGAATGTTGCACATATGAGTCAGGCTACAGTTTTTGATTTAGGTTTTATGGTTAATTGCTCATTTGCAGCAACAAAAATACCTCTTTTTCACCATATATTTTATAACATATGTTTCAGTGTTGTTTTATGGAGGTGATGGTCTAGTGGTTAAGGTGTTGGGCTTGAGTCCAGAAGATCATGGGTTCAAATCCCCGCCTGACTGGAAAATCACTAAGGGCCCTTGGGCAAGGCCTTTAATCCCCTATTGCTCCCGGTGTGTAGTGAGCGCCTTGTGTGGCAGCACCCTGACATCGGGTTGAATGTGAGGCATAATTGTAAAGCGCTTTGAGCGTCTGATGCAGATGGAAAAGCGCTATATAAATGCAGGCCATTTACCATTTACCATTTTATGGCAACTCAGCACTTTGATAAAGCAATGCCATTTGAAATAATTATTTTTGTTGTTTATTATAAACTGTTTTATTCTTTATTATTTTATATTTCAACAGCCAGGGGATATTTGACGATTTGTTGATTTTTCAAGTATTTTAAGTTTTCAAATAATGTTCTTTTGTTAAATAAAGTGATGGAAGGAGAGAAAAATTGTCCCTGGCACATTTTTAAAAAATTCCCCGCTAATCCGATTAATCGTGTCGAAGTCCCATCAGATTCATCGATGATCCAAATATTCGTTTGTTGCAGCCCTAAAGGACACAGACAGGTAGTGTGACCGGGACTCAAAACCCATATGTAGACCTGGGTTTGACCCCAGTCACACTACCTGTCTGCATTGTCCCAGTGCACCCACATATGTTGTCTGTCTGATCATAGAGATAATTTGTCATTTTATACCAAAATTGGAACAGCTTTAATTTTTGACCCCTGTAAAAACTGAAATTAAATTTTGTCACAGTTTTTACACCATAACTCTGTAACATTCAGTCATAAATGGGCCAAACAACACCTTTTTGGAGTCTTTATGGTCAGACAAATAATTTGGTGTATTTAGCCATGTTAAGTTGACTGTAACTGTCCCCTGGATGGCCACCATACAGTTTCACGCAATTTTTTTTCTTTTTTTTTTTTTCTGTGCTCCCGTCACGAAATGAGTCACATTCTTGTGATTCGGTTTTTATTTTATTTTGCCATTTCTAACGTGGCCCTTCCCCTAACCTCTGCTCCCGTCAGGAAAACGTGGTGCTTTTGTTGATGGGGGCACGAACCAATAGAGTTATTTACTTTTTGTGATGCCATCATGACGTGGTGTGAGATTTATCTAGGCTATAGTGTCCTGAGACTGTTGTTTGGGCACTTTTAAGTGTTACTAAAAAGCTGCTCGGCCCGTGCACTGATGCTCTTTGTGTTGGATTTGACTTCTGAAATGATCTCACCATAAACCTCCATATTGATCAAACATTTTGATCCATATCAGCAGCAGAGCCTGAAGAAAGTAAGAGTTTAGATGTTACTGAGGTCATCCAGAGCGCCATCTGCTGGTTCACAGCTTCTTATTTTTATATACTTATTTTGGATTTCTGTGGAAGAGGTTGTCCAGTGAAAGGCTGCTGGTTCCAACCCCGTCTACTTCAGATTTGTGTCTCAAAGTGTCCTTGAGCCAGAACCTAAACCTTCATTTCCACCTGGTACCAAACCAGCTTTAGAACCTCAGCCAGCACCTCTGGTTCAGACGAGGTGACTAGTTTGGTCACTTATTATGAACAGCTTCTGCCTATCTGAAGTAAACGACAACAAGAACAAAAACAGAAACCCTTCATGTGGGTTTCAGATGTCCGGACTACAGGCGTGACAGGCACCGGATGGTCACGTTGGATCCAATATTCCAAGCTCCAAGAACTTTATCCAGTAGACATCTTCTGCTTCCTTATGACAAACGCTCACTCACTCTCACTAACGAGGTTTTATCTGAACTTTTTCAGCATTCCGTGACTCGCACTCAGCTTTCCTGTTGGATCGGCTTCATTTCCTGTCAGGTTGTCCCGCCTGACACTTCAGCTGGTAGAAGAGCTGAGTTGATTTTTGAGGTGGATCTTTGGCTCTTCCTAAATATTTGCACTCTGCAGAAACAGCGCCCCTCACAGGCACTCAGAACACATGCATACAGGTGAGATGGAGGACCGCCCCCTAACTGGCCACACCTGTCTGTGGCTTCAGCGTGTTCAGGGATGTTATTGGTTCTGTGGGTGTGAACAGCAACTCTGAGATTTGATCTGATTTTGCACTGAACTTTGTGGAATAATTGAAGCTCATCCCGGGAAAAATACATCTGACTTATGGAGAAAAATTTGTCACAATGCACAGGGTATTTTTTTTTTTTACACCATTTTCTTCTCTTTATTCTTCTGTTCTACTCGTTTGATGTGCATCACCTTTCTGATGGTGCCATGACCCCCTGGAAGGTCAAACTCAAGGTCACAAATGTTTAACTCCAACAGTTTCTAACCAGCGTGGATTAAACATGTTGGAAGGGTCGTGTGTTAATCCTGGATGAAATTTCTCAACAGAAGTGATCAGACGTATAGATCTCACAGAAGCAGCTGTTATGATGTCACTTAACCACAAAGACATAATTGTGTCAAACCATTCGATTTTTCTCATTTTGACTGTTTTTGTTGTTGACGTGCTCTCACTGTGAGAGAAACTGATATATAGATACCTCCCCCCCCCCCCCCCCGCCAAAAAAAAAATATTACTCCGATCCTTATTGTAATACTGTCTCTTACAAAGTCAAACTATTTCTCAAATTAAATTGATTCAAAATCACGGCAAAAAACAGGCCTGATTCTGGTGAACATCTCTTTTGCAGGAGATCTGACGTGGAGGTCTCCTGTGGTGACAAAACCTGTGGTAACTTGATTGTCTTTGTTCTAAGCATTAAAACCAGTTCCACATGCACGTTTAAGCAGGTAATAGACTCATAGTAAAAATATATGATGCCAGTGACGTTTGGACGTTGTGTAAAATGTAAATAAAAACAGAATACAATGATTCCCAAATCCTCTTCAACCTATGTTCAGTTGAATACACCACAAAGACAAGATATTTAATGTTCAAACTGATAAACTTTATTGTTTTTATGCAAATATTTGCTCATTTTGAAATGGATGCCTGCAACATGTTTCCAAAAAGCTGGGACAGTGGTATGTTTACCACTGTGTTACATCACCTTTCCTTCTAACAACACTCAATAAGCATTTGGGAACTGAGGACACTAATTGTTGAAGCTTTGTAGGTGGAATTCTTTCCCATTCTTGCTTGATGTACGACTTCAGTTGTTCAACAGTCCAGGGTCTCGGTTGTCGTATTTTGCGCTTCATCTTCTGATAATATTATCATAATATAATCTTCTGATTATATTAGGGACTGTAGATGATGGAGTCCCTAAATTCCTTGCAATTGAACATTGAGAAAACATTATTCTTAAACCGTTGGACTATTTTTTTCACGCAGTTGTTCAAAAGTGGTGATCCTCACCCCATCTTTGCTTGTGAATGGTTGAGACTTTTTGGGTTGCTCCTTTTATACCCAATCAAGACACTCACAGTTAGTGTCCTCAGTTTCCAAACACTTATTGAGTGTTGTTAGAAGGAAAGGTGATGTAACACAGTGGTAAACATACCACTGTCCCAGCTTTTTTGAAACATGTTGCAGGCATCCATTTCAAAATGAGCAAATATTTGCATAAAAACAATAAAGTTTATCAGTTTGAACATTAAATATCTTGTCTTTGTGGTGTATTCAGTTGAATATAGGTTGAAGAGGATTTGCAAATCATTGGATTCTGTTTTTATTTACATTTTACACAACATCCCAACTTCATTGGAATTGGGGTTTTGTGTGTGTGTGTGTATGTATACGAGGGCTGTCAATAAAGTTACGGTCCTTTTATTTTTTTCAAAAACTATATGGATTTCATTCATATGTTTTTACGTCAGACATGCTTGAACCCTCGTGCGCATGCGTGAGTTTTTCCACGCCTGTCGGTGACGTCATTCGCCTGTGAGCACTCCTTGTGGGAGGAGTCGTCCAGCCCCTCGTCGGAATTCCTTTGTCTGAGAAGTTGCTGAGAGACTGGCGTGTTGTTTGATCAGAATTTTTTCTAAACCTGTGAGACACATCGAAGTGGACACGGTTCGAAAAATTAAGCTGGTTTTCAGTGAAACTTTTAACAGCTGATGAGAGATTTTGAGGTGATTCTGTCGCTTTAAGGACTTTTCACGGTGTGAGACGTCGCTCAGCGCTCTCAGGCGGCGTCATCAGCCTGTTTCAAGCTTAAAACCTCCACATTTCAGGCTCTATTGATCCAGGACGTCGTGAGAGAACAGAGAAGTTTCAGAAGAAGTCGGTTTCAGCATTTATCCGGATATTCCACTGTTAAAGGAGATTTTTTTAATGAAAGACGTGCGGACGGGTCCGCGCGTCGGGACGCAGCCGACGCGGTGCGGCGGCACAGGAAAAACACCTCCGTGTTGATAACCATTTGTAAAATCCAGGCGGCTTTTGATGGCTTTCAGTGGAGTGAGTATATGAGAAATTGTTTAACAGGCAGGACATGTTCCAACTTGTCCTTAAGGCTTTCAACAGAGGTGTTTTTCCTGTGGCGGAGCGTCGCGGCGGCTGCGTCCCGACGCGCGGACCCGTCCGCACGTCTTTCATTAAAAAAATCTCCTTTAACAGTGGAATATCCGGATAAAATGCTGAAACCGACTTCTTCTGAAACTTCTCTGTTCTCTCACGACGTCCTGGATCAATAGAGCCTGAAATGTGGATGTTTTCAGCTTGAACAGGCTGACGACGCCGCCTGAGAGCGCAGCGCGACGTCTCGCACCGTGAAAAGTCCTTAAAGCGACAGAATCACCTCAAAATCTCTCATCAGCCGTTAAAATTTTCACTGAAAACCAGCTTAATTTTTCGAACCGTGTCCACTTCGATGTGTCTCACAGGTTTAGAAAAAATTTTGATCAAACAACGCGCCAGTCTCTCAGCAACTTCTCAGACAAAGGAATTCCGACGAGGGGCTGGACGACTCCTCCCACAAGGAGTGCTCACAGGCGAATGACGTCACCGACAGGCGTGGAAAAACTCACGCACGCGCACGAGGGTTCAAGCATGTCTGACGTAAAAACATATGAATGAAATCCATATAGTTTTTGAAAAAAATAAAAAGGACCGTAACTTTATTGACAGCCCTCGTATATATTCACTGTGCCCTGGACACTAATTCACGGGGCACAGTGAATCAACTTAGAATATAATGAAATAACACATGATTATAAAGATTTCTTCAAAATTATTAAATATATGCTGATGCATATAAAACTCAGCCACATGCGGTGTGCAGCCAGTACATTCTGAGTGCCGGTCCCAAGCCCGGATAAATGAGGAGGGTTGCGTCAGGAAGGGCATCCAGCGTAAAACAAGCCAACCCAACTATGCAGACTGAGAATCAAATTCCCATAGCGGATCGGTCACAGCCCGGGTTAACGTCCGCCACCTGTGCTGTTGCCCAACAGGGTGCCGGTGGAAATTGGGCTACTGCTGGGCGAAGACGACGACAAAGAAGAGGAGGAGAACGTTTCCGCAAACAGCAGGAGAAGAAGAAAATTAGAAGGGTGGAAATGAGAGTGGGGACTCTGAATGTTGGTAGTATGACTGGTAAAGGGAGAGAGCTGGCTGATATGATGGAGAGGAGAAAGGTAGACATATTGTGTGTGCAAGAGACCAAGTGGAAGTGAAGTAAGATCAGAAGCATCGGCGGTGGGTACAAGTTGTTGTACCATGGTGAGGACAGGAAGAGAAATGGTGTTGAGGTCATTTTAAAGGAAGGGTATGTTAAAAGTGTGTTGGAGGTTAAGCGAGTGTCTGACAGGGTGATGAGTGTGAAGTTGGAAACTGAAGGGGTGATGATGAATATCATCAGTGCATATGCCCCACAGGTAGGTTGTGAGATGAAGGAGAAAGAAGATTTCTGGAGTGTGTTAGATGAGGTGGTGGAGAGTGTGCCCAAGCATGAAAGAGTGGTGATAGGAGCAGACTTCAGTGGGCATGTTGGTGAAGGGAACAGAGGTGATGAGGAAGTAATGGGTAGATATGGTATCAAGGATAGGAATGTGGAAGGACAGATGGTAGATGATTTTGCAAAAAGGATGGAAATGGCTGTGATGAATACCTACTTTGAGAAAAGGGAGGAGCACAGGGTAACATATAAGAGTGGAGGAAGGTGCACACAGGTGGACTACATTGTTTATAGGAGATGCAAGCTAAAAGAAATCAGAGACTGTAAGGTAGTGATAGGAGAGAGTGTCGTTAGACAGCATAGGATGGTTGTTTCTATGATGACTTTAAAGGTAAAGAAGAAGAAGAGAGTGAGAGCTCAAAGGATCAGATGGTGGAAGCTGAAGGAGGAAGACTGTTGTGTGAAATTTAGCGAGCAGGTGAGAGAAGCACTGGTTGGAGGGGAAGCAATTTTGGACAACTGGAAAAGTACTACAGATGTGGTGAGGGAGACAGCTAGGACAGTACTGGGTATGACATCTGGACAGTGGAAGGAAGACAAGGAGACTTGGTGGTGGAATGAAGAGGTCCAGGAAAGCACAGGGAGAACGAGGTTGGCGAAAAAGTTTTGGGATAGTAGGAGAGATGACGAACGTAGACAGGAGTACAAGGAGATGCGGCGTAAGGCGAAAAGAGAAGTGGCAAAAGTGAAGGAAAAGGCATATTGTGAGCTGTACAAGAAGTTGAATAGTAAGGAAGGAGAAAAGGACTTGTACCGATTGGCCAGACAAAGGGACAGAGCTGGAAAGGATGTGCAGCAGGTTAGGGTGGTAAAAGATGCACATGGTAATGTGCTGACAAGTGAGTGTGTGCTGAGAAGGTGGAGGGAATATTTTGAAGAACTGATGAATAAAGAAAATGAGCGAGAGAAAAGGCTGGATGATGTGGTGAGAGTAAATCAGGAAGTACAAGAGATTAGCAAGGAAGAAGTGAGGGCTGCTATGAAGAGGATGAAGAGTGGAAAGGCAGTTGGTCCAGATGACATTCCAGTGGAGGCATGGAAATGTCTAGGACAGATGGCAGTAGAGTTTCTAACCAGATTGTTTAATAAAATCTTGGAAAGTGAGAGGATGCCTGAGGAGTAGAGACGAAGTGTGCTGGTTCCTATTTTCAAGAACAAGGGTGATGTGCAGAGCTGCAGTAAATACAGAGGCATAAAGCTGATCAGCCACAGCATGAAGTTATGGGAAAGAGTAGTAGAAGCTAGGCTTAGAAAACAGGTGAAGATCTGTGAGCAGCAATATGGTTTCATGGCGAGAAAGAGCACTACAGATGCAATGTTTGCTCTGAGAATACTGTTGGAGAAGTACAGAAAAGGACAGAGTTAAATTGTGTGTTTGTGGACTTGGAAAAAGCTTATGACAGGGTGCTAAGAGAAGAGTTGTGGTATTGTATGAGGAAGTCTGGAGTGGCAGAGAAGTATGTTAGGGTAGTGCAGGACATGTACAAGAATAGTGTGACAGCGGTGAGATGCGCAGTCGGAATGACAGACTCATTCAAGGTGGAGGTGGGATTACACCAAGGATCAGCTCTGAGTCCTTTCTTGTTTGCAGTGGTGATGGACAGTTGACGGATGAGATCAGACAGGAGTCCCCATGGACTATGATGTTTGCAGATGACATTGTGATCTGTAGTGAGAGTAGAGAGCAAGTTGAGTCTACAACCCCTGGCAAAAATTATGGAATCACCGGCCTCGGAGGATGTTCATTCAGTTGTTTAATTTTGTAGAAAAAAAGCAGATCACAGACATGACACAAAACTAAAGTCATTTCAAATGGCATCTTTCTGGCTTTAAGAAACACTATAAGAAATCAGGAAAAAAAATTGTGGCAGTCAGTATGATAGATTTGATATCGGCCTGTAATTTTTCAATACACTAGGGTCAAGATTAGATTTCTTAAGTAATAGTTTAATCACTGCTGATTTAAAACTTTTAGGAAAAGATCCAGAGGTTAATGACAGATTAATAATTTCCAGCACAGTCGGCCCAAGAATGGGCCACAGGTCCTTAAACAGTTTTGTTGGTATGGGATCAAATAAACAGGTCGTGCTTTTTGTAGACATCACAAGTTTCGTCAGCACACCCAATGAAATACTATTAAATTCTGTCAATCTAGGTAACACCTCAATGGTAGCGCCCACCTCCATAGCAGGTTTTAATGGCTGGACCGAGGCGTGCTGAGATATGCTCAGCCTAATATCTTCTATTTTCTTCTCAAAATAATCCAAGAAATCCTGTGCTGAAAAGGGGGAACGATTAACAGGTGGCTGCCCGTGAATAAGAAATGCGACCATGTCATTATTGTGGAAAGGTTGGTTGCTATGGTTACCATTTTGCGAGAATGTTCTCTTCCTGCCTGGCGAAAGAGCCAAAGCGGTGGTCAGTGAGAAAGGCGGAGCCATGTTTCTGGATGAAGCCTTCGATGGACTGACCCCACCAGCGGGCGTGTCTGAAGCTGTTGCACTTCAGGACCAGAGACCTGAACACAAACAACAACAAAGTGGGTTTGCATAAAAATAAAACTGGGCTCCAGGAAACAATCGATTCATAATCACATGAACTGCATGAGGGGGCTGATACGTGCATACTCTGCACGCTCTACACATAGACAAGTAAATATACGTGTCTGTAATAAGAAAATGTGAATGAGGAGGACATGCAGAGTCTTAGAATGACAGAAATTAATAAATCATGCTCTCAAACTTAAAGACCACAATCTTAAATAAAAGGATTGAACAACTGTCATAAATCACAGTACTTCACTTGCTTGCACTTTGCTGAACAGCCAGAGCAGCAATGAAAAGGACAGCTAGGCTAAGGTAAGGCTAATTGTTATAAAATGTTCAATTACATTTAATTAAAAAAAACCATTTACACATTTAGCACCGAACAGAGGTTTTCATTTGTTTAGCGGCAATAAGCGGTTTACTTTGAGCTCTTTGTGTCACACACAAAAATAATTAACCCGCTGGATTGTGCTTGTTAAATACGTATTTGATCCCTTGTCAGTTTTGCAAGTTTTCCCACCTACAAAGAATGTAGAGGTCTGTAATTTTATCGTAGGTACACTTCAACTGTGAGACAGAATCTAAAAAAAAAAAGAAAAAAAAATCCAGAAAATCACATTGTATGATTTTTAAATAATTAATTTGCATTTTATTGCATAAAATAAGCATTTGACCCCCTCCCAACCAGCAAGAACTCTGGCTCACATAGACCTGTTAATTTTTCTTTAAGAAGCCCTCTTATTCTGCACTCTTTACCTGTATTAATTGCACCTGTTTGAACTTGTTACCTGTATACAAGACACCTGTTCACACAATCAATCACACTCCAACCTGTCCACCATAGCCAAGACCAAAGAGCTGTCTAAGGACACCAGGGACAAAACTGTAGACCTGCACAAGGATGGACTACAGGACAACAGGCAAGCAGCTTGGTACAACCCCTGGCAAAAATTATGGAATCACCGGCCTCGGAGGATGTTCATTCAGTTGTTTAATTTTGTAGAAAAAAAGCAGATCACAGACATGACACAAAACTAAAGTCATTTCAAATGGCAACTTTCTGGCTTTAAGAAACACTGTAAGAAATCAGGAAAAAAAAAAAAAATTGTGGCAGTCAGTAACGGTTACTTTTTAGACCAAGCAGAGGAAAAAAAATATGGAATCACTCAATTCTGAGGAAAAAATTATGTAATCATGAAAAACAAAAGAACGCTCCAACACATCACTAGTATTTTGTTGCACTACCTCTGGCTTTTATAACAGCTTGCAGTCTCTGAGGCATGGACTTAATGAGTGATAAACAGTACTCTTCATCAATCTGGCTCCAACTTTCTCTGATTGCTGTTGCCAGTTCAGCTTTGCAGGTTGGAGCCTTGTCATGGACCATTTTCTTCAACTTTCACCAAAGATTTTCAATTCGATTAAGATCCGGACTATTTGCAGGCCATGACATTGACCCTATGTGTCTTTTTGCAAGGAATGTTTTCACAGCTTTTGCTCTATGGCAAGATGCATTATCTTGAAAAATGATTTCATCATCCCCAAACATCCTTTCAACTGATGGGATAAGAAAAGTGTCCAAAATATCAACGTAAACTTGTGCATTTATTGATGATGTAATGACAGCCATCTCCCCAGTGCCTTTACCTGACATGCAGCCCCATATCATCAATGACTGTGGAAATTTACATGTTCTCTTCAGGCAGTCATCTTTATAAATCTCATTGGAACAGCACCAAACAAAAGTTCCAGCATCATCACCTTGCCCAATGCAGATTCGAGATTCATCACTGAATATGACTTTCATCCAGTCATCCACAGTCCACGATTGCTTTTCCTTAGCCCATTGTAACCTTGTTTTTTTCTGTTTAGGTGTTAATGATGGCTTTCGTTTAGCTTTTCTGTATGTAAAGCCCATTTCCATTAGGCGGTTTCTTACAGTTCGGTCACAGACGTTGACTCCAGTTTCCTCCTATTTGTTCCTCATTTGTTTTGTTGTGCATTTTCGATTTTTGAGACATATTGCTTTAAGTTTTCTGTCTTGACGCTTTGATGTCTTTCTTGGTCTACCAGTATGTTTGCCTTTAACAACCTTCCCATGTTAATTGTATTTGGTCCAGAGTTTAGACACAGCTGACTGAACAACCAACATCTTTTGCAACATTGCGTGATGATTTACCCTCTTTTAAGAGTTTGATAATCCTCTCCTTTGTTTCAATTGACATCTCTCATGTTGGAGCCATGATTCATGTCAGTCCACTTGGTGCAACAGCTCTCCAAGGTGTGATCACTCCTTTTTAGATGCAGATCTGATTTGATGCAGGTGTTAAGTTTGGGGATGAAAATTTACAGGGTGATTCCATAATTTATTCCTCAGAATTGAGTGAGTCCATATTGTTTTTCCCTCTGCTTGGTCTAAAAAAAATAACTGTTACTGACTGCCACAGTTTTTTTTTCCTGATTTCTTATAGAGTTTCTTAAAGCCAGAAAGTTGCCATTTTACAATGACTTTAGTTTTGTCATGTCTGTGATCTGCTTTTTTTTCTACAAAATTAAACAACTGAATGAACATCCTCCGAGGCTGGTGAGTCCATAATTATTGCCAGGGGTTGTAGTCTGGAGAAGTGGAGATATGCTTTGGAGAGAAGGGGAATTAAAGTCAGTAGAAGCAAGACTGAGTACATGTGTGTGAATGGGAGGGAGCTCAGTGGAATAGTGCAGTTACAAGGAGTAGAAGTGGTGAAAGTAGATGAGTTTAAATATTTGGGGTCAACTGTTCAAAGTAATGGAGAGTGTAGTAAAGAGGTGAAGAAGAGGGTGGAGTGGGTGGAGAAAGGTGGCAGGAGTGATTTGTGACCGAAGAATATCAGCAAGAGTGAAGGGGAAAGTTTACAAAACAGTAGTGAGACCAGCTGTGTTGTATGGTTTAGAGACGGTGGCACTAACAAAAAGGCAGGAGGCAGAGCTGGAGGTGGCAGAGCTGAAGATGTTGAGATTCTCTTTGGGAGTGACAAGAATGGACAAGATTAGGAATGAACATATCAGAGGGACAGCTCGGGTGGGACGGTTTGGAGACAAAGTCAGAGAGGTGAGATTGAGATTGTTTGGACATGTGCAGAGGAGTGACCCAGGGTATATAGGGAGAAGGATGCTGAGGATGGAGCCACCAGGCAGGAGGAGAAGAGGGAGGCCAAAGAGGAGGTTCATGGATATGCTGAGAGCGAACATGCAGGTGGTTGGTGTGACAGAGGAAGATACAGAGGGCAGGGTGAGATGGAAATGATTGATCTGCTGTGGCGACCCCTAATGGGAACAACCGAAAGACAAAGAAGAAGAATGCTGATGCATATACAAACTATAATCCAGCAAATCAGCTATGTAATGTGTGAGTGTCTTATATTGTGATATAAGTCCTTTAGAAACTATTATAAATACAAATAAAATATAATATATAAATAATTTCTAAGCTTCAACAAGTAATAATTTTAAGATTCAACAAGTAATATTTGTCATCCACTTGATACTGGGGCTTAGTAAATCACGTTCTAGACTGATTCACTGTGGCCCGATTGACTGTGCCCCGGGTGAATGTGACAAACATGAGTCATGTTATCAAATAACTGATAGTCTGGAGAAGACATAACACATACTCATCGGTTGAATGGGGTAGTCTTCTAACTAATAATTCTTTGGGCCACCTTTCCTCTGTTGAGAAATAAATACACTCAACAAAAATATAAACGCAACACTTTTGGTTTTGCTCCCATTTGTATGAGATGAACTCAAAGATCTAAAACCTTTTCCACATACACAATATCACCATTTCCCTCAAATATTGTTCACAAACCAGTCTAAATCTGTGATAGTGAGGACTTCTCCTTTGCTGAGATAATCCATCCCACCTCACAGGTGTGCCTTAGACTGTCCACAGTAAAAGTCCACTCTGAAAGGTGCAGTTTTGTTTTATTGGGGGGGGGATACCAGTCAGTATCTGGTGTGACCACCATTTGCCTCATGCAGTGCAACACATCTCCTTCGCATAGAGTTGATCAGGTTGTCAATTGTGGCCTGTGGAATGTTGGTCCACTCCTCTTCAATGGCTGTGCGAAGTTGCTGGATATTGGCAGGAACTGGTACACGCTGTCGTATACGCCGGTCCAGAGCATCCCAAACATGCTCAATGGGTGACATGTCCGGTGAGTATGCCGGCCATCCAAGAACTAGGACATTTTCAGCTTCCAAGAATTGTGTACAGATCCTTGCAAC
Source organism: Thalassophryne amazonica (assembly GCF_902500255.1). Lineage (NCBI taxonomy): Eukaryota > Metazoa > Chordata > Actinopteri > Batrachoidiformes > Batrachoididae > Thalassophryne > Thalassophryne amazonica. The sequence continues at coordinate 5,444,508 of NC_047103.1, forward strand.
ATGGGGCCGTGCATTATCCTGCTGCAACATGAGGTGATGTTCTTGGATGTATGGCACAACAATGGGCCTCAGGATCTCATCACGGTATCTCTGTGCATTCAAAATGCCATCAATAAAATGCACCTGTGTTCTTCGTCCATAACAGACGCCTGCCCATACCATAACCCCACCGCCACCATGGGCCACTCGATCCACAACATTGACATCAGAAAACCGCTCACCCACACGACGCCACACACGCTGTCTGCCATCTGCCCTGGACAGTGTGAACCGGGATTCATCCGTGAAGAGAACACCTCTCCAACGTGCCAAACGCCAGCGAATGTGAGCATTTGCCCACTCAAGTCGGTTACGACGACAAACTGGAGTCAGGTCGAGACCCCGATGAGACGGTTTCTGACAGTTTGTGCAGAAATTCTTTGGTTATGCAAACCAATTGTTTCAGCAGCTGTCCGAGTGGCTGGTCTCAGACGATCTTGGAGGTGAACATGCTGGATGTGGAGGTCCTGGGCTGGTGTGGTTACACATGGTCTGCGGTTGTGAGGCTGGTTGGATGTACTGCCAAATTCTCTGAAACGCCTTTGGAGACGGCTTATGGTAGAGAAATGAACATTCAATACACGAGCAACAGCTCTGGTTGACATTCCTGCTGTCAGCATGCCAATTGCACGCTCCCTCAAATCTTGCGACATCTGTGGCATTGTGCTGTGTGATAAAACTACACCTTTCAGAGTGGCCTTTTATTGTGGGCAGTCTAAGGCACACCTGTGCACTAATCATGGTGTCTAATCAGCATCTTGGTATGGCACACCTGTGAGGTGGGATGGATTATCTCAGCAAAGGAGAAGTGCTCACTATCACAGATTTAGACTGGTTTGTGAACAATATTTGAGGGAAATGGTGATATTGTGTATGTGGACAAAGTTTTAGATCTTTGACTTCATCTCATACAAAATGGGAGCAAAACCAAAAGTGTTGCATTTATATTTTTGTTGAGTGTGCAAAGACACTGACATGCACAAAATTTAATTTTGATAGGAAAAAATTGACCTCACTTGCCACTTAGTTTTATCCTTAATGTATCTAAAACAAAACACAAATTTATAAGGGGGTGTCTTTATGCATAAAAATATGGCATAACTGCTGCAAATACACTGTATTTGTAGTTTTGCAGATATAGCTACTGATTCACTGTGCCCTGGTTTCCCCTATATTCAAATCCCACCCCTGCCACATTTCTCCATGTAATGTGGAGTTGTGTCAGGAAGGGCATCTGGCGTAAAACTTGTGCCAATTCAACATGCAGATCCACCTTGGATTTGCTGTGGTGACCCCAACATAGAGAAATATTGGATGAAGAAAAGTTATATTGGACTCAAGCTACGCCTCATCCAATATAACTTTTCTTCATCCAATATTTTTCTATGTTGGACGACTTGCTACTTGTTCTCCACCCCCCTCCCAAATTAAGCAAACAACAAAGAGTCAAGTAAATTAGATCAATTTATTTTGTTGTGAACAGCATAAGAATGCTTCTAAAATGTCAGTAGCATGCTTGTCTACCTTCTTAGTGTTTTTGGCGTCCTTGGAGTTCAATATTTCCACCAGTTCCTCCTCTGTGAACTCGGCAAACCTCAGTGGCAGACGATTTTGTGCTGTTGTTGACATGTTTGTTGCCATTTTTTCAACCAGCGTCTGTCAGCTAGTTCCTGACCTTTGTATGCCCCGCTCTGATTGGCTAGCTGTTGGCAATAAGCTCTAATGCTATTGGTCAGTGGGAACCAATCCAATATAACTTTTGGTCCTAGCCTTTTTGGATCCTTTTGGATCCAACATAACTTTCTGGCGCCAAGCATGTCAAAATACAGGTAAATGATGGACAGAAAGGCTAATCTGAGTGGAGAACATATATATATCGGGTGTCCCAAAAAATATGCAACATTTTATCGGCAAAGAAAATGGTCAAAGCATATGTCTAGGAAATAAATTTATGGCTGGATAGAAAGCTGGAAGGTTGAGGTTTTTCATACCAATGTCAATATTGGCCCTGCATTTTGTCAGTTACTTAGACAACGTCTTCAATGTAGGCCCCGTGTTGGCCAATTACGGCCTGCAAACACTTTGGGGAAAGTGTCCTGAGGAATGTTCCGGATTTCTCTGCAGATGTTTTCCTTCAGTGCATCGATGCTTGACATCAACATGAACTTCAGGGTCTCTGCAAGTAAAAAAAATGAGGTGGGCTTCATAGATAATTGGCAAAGCTTCTGGGGAAAACCTGGTCTTGTTAGGAGAGACGGCATCCATCCCACTTTGGATGGAGCAGCTCTCATTTCTAGAAATCTGGCCAATTTTCTTAAATCCTCCAAACCGTGACTATCCAGGGTTGGGACCAGGAAGCAGAGTTGTAGTCTTACACACCTCTCTGCAGCTTCTCTCCCCCTGCCATCCCCTCATTACCCCATCCCCGTAGAGACGGTGCCTGCTCCCAGACCACCAATAACCAGCAAAAATCTATTTAAGCATAAAAATTCAAAAAGAAAAAATAATATAGCACCTTCAACTGCACCACAGACTAAAACAGTTAAATGTGGTCTATTAAACATTAGGTCTCTCTCTTCTAAGTCCCTGTTAGTAATGATATAATAATTGATCAACATATTGATTTATTCTGCCTTACAGAAACCTGGTTACAGCAGGATGAATATGTTAGTTTAAATGAGTCAACACCCCCGAGTCACACTAACTGCCAGAATGCTCGTAGCACGGGCCGAGGAGGAGGATTAGCAGCAATCTTCCATTCCAGCTTATTAATTAATCAAAAACCCAGACAGAGCTTTAATTCATTTGAAAGCTTGACTCTTAGTCTTGTCCATCCAAGTTAGAAGTCCCAAAAACCAGTTTTATTTGTTGTTATCTATCGTCCACCTGGTCGTTACTGTGAGTTTCTCTGTGAATTTTCAGACCTTTTGTCTGACTTAGTGCTTAGCTCAGATAAGATAATTATAGTGGGCGATTTTAACATCCACACAGATGCTGAGAATGACAGCCTCAACGCTGCATTTAATCTATTGTTAGACTCGACTGGCTTTGCTCAAAATGTAAATGAGTCCACCCACCACTTTAATCATATCTTAGATCTTGTTCTGACTTATGGTATGGAAATTGAAGACTTAACAGTATTCCCTGAAAACTCCCTTCTGTCTGATCATTTCTTAATAACATTTACATTTACTCTGATGGACTACCCAGCAGTGGGGAATAAGTTTCATTACACTAGAAGTCTTTCAGAAAGCGCTGTAACTAGGTTTAAGGATATGATTCCTTCTTTATGTTCTCTAATGCCATATACCAACACAGTGCAGAGTAGCTACCTAAACTCTGTAAGTGAGATAGAGTATCTCGTCAGTAGTTTTACATCCTCATTGAAGACAACTTTGGATGCTGTAGCTCCTCTGAAAAAGATCAGAAGTGCCTGACTCTGTGGTATAACTCACAAACTCGCAGCTTAAAGCAGATAACACGTAAGTTGGAGAGGAAATGGCGTCTCACTAATTTAGAAGATCTTCACTTAGCCTGGAAAAAGAGTCTGTTGCTCTATAAAAAAAAAGCCCTCCGTAAAGCTAGGACATCTTACTACTCATCACTAATACCCCAGGTTTCTTTTCAGCACTGTAGCCAGGCTGACAAAGAGTCAGAGCTCTATTGAGCCGAGTATTCCTTTAACTTTAACTAGTAATGACTTCATGACTTTCTTTGCTAATAAATTTTAACTATTAGAGAAAAAATTACTCATAACCATCCCAAAGACGTATCGTTATCTTTGGCTGCTTTCAGTGATGCCGGTATTTGGTTAGACTCTTTCTCTCCGATTGTTCTGTCTGAGTTATTTTCATTAGTTACTTCCTCCAAACCATCAACATGTCTATTAGACCCCATTCCTACCAGGCTGCTCAAGGAAGCCCTACCATTAATTAATGCTTCGATCTAAATATGATCAATCTATCTTTATTAGTTGGCTATGTACCACAGGCTTTTAAGGTGGCAGTAATTAAACTATTACTTAAAAAGCCATCACTTGATCCAGCTATCTTAGCTAATTATAGGCCAATGTCCAACCTTCCTTTTCTCTCAAAAATTCTTGAAAGGGTAGTTGTAAAACAGCTAACTGATCATCTGCAGAGGAATGGTCTATTTGAAGAGTTTCAGTCAGGTTTTAGAATTCATCATAGTACAGAAACAGCATTAGTGAAGGTTACAAATGATCTTCTTATGGCCTCAGACAGTGGACTCATCTCTGTGCTTGTTATGTTAGACCTCAGTGCTACTTTTGATACTGTTGACAATAAAATTTTATTACAGAGATTAGAGCATGCCATAGGTATTAAAGGCACTGCGCTGCGGTGGTTTGAATCACATTTATCTAATAGATTACAATTTGTTCATGTAAATGGGGAATCTTCTTCACAGACTAAGGTTAATTATGGAGTTCCACAAGGTTCTGTGCTAGGACCAATTTTATTCACTTTATACATGCTTCCCTTAGGCAGTATTATTAGATGGCATTGTTTAAATTTTCATTGTTACGCAGATGATACCCATTTCTATCTATCCATGAAGCCAGAGGACACACACCAATTAGCTAAACTGCAGGATTGTCTTACAGACATAAAGACATGGATGACCTCTAATTTCCTGCTTTTAAACTCAGATAAAACTGAAGTTATTGTACTTGGCCCCACAAATCTTAGAAACATGGTGTCTAACCAGATCCTTACTCTGGATGGCATTACCCTGACCTCTAGTAATACTGTTAGAAATCTTGGAGTCATTTCTGATCAGGATATGTAATTCAAAGCGCATATTAAACAAATATGTAGGACTGCTTTTTTGCATTTGTGCAATATCTCTAAAATTAGAAAGGTCTTGTCTCAGAGTGATGCTGAAAAACTAATTCATGCATTTATTTCCTCTAGGCTGGACTATTGTAATTCATTATTATCAGGTTGTCCTAAACATTCCCTGAAAAGCCTTCAGTTAATTCAAAATGCTGCAGCTAGAGTATTAACGGGGACTAGAAGGAGAGAGCATATCTCACCCATATTGGCCTCTCTTCATTGGCTTCCTGTTAATTCTAAAATAGAATTTAATATTCTTCTTCTTACTTATAAGGTTTTGAATAATCAGGTCCCATCTTATCTTAGGGACCTCATAGTACCATATCACCCCAATAGAGCGCTTCGCTCTCAGACTGCAGGCTTACTTGTAGTTCCTAGGGTTTGTAAGAGTAGAATGGGAGGCAGAGCCTTCAGCTTTCAGGCTCCTCTCCTGTGGAACCAGCTCCCAATTCAGATCAGGGAGACAGACACCCTCTCTACTTTTAAGATTAGGCTTAAAACTTTCCTTTTTGCTAAAGCTTATAGTTAGGGCTGGATCAGGTGACCCTGAACCATCCCTTAGTTATGCTGTTATAGACTTAGACTGCTGGGGGGTTCCCATGATGCATTGAGTGTTTCTTTCTCTTTTTGCTCTGTATGCACCACTCTGCATTTAATCATTAGTGATTGATCTCTGCTCCCCTCCACAGCATGTCTTTTTCCTGGTTCTCTCCCTCAGCCCCAACCAGTCCTAGCAGAAGACTGCCCCTCCCTGAGCCTGGTTCTGCTGGAGGTTTCTTCCTGTTAAAAGGGAGTTTTTCCTTCACACTGTCGCCAAGTGCTTGCTCACAGGGGGTCGTTTTGACCGTTGGGGTTTTTACGTAATTATTGTATGGCTTTGCCTTACAATATAAAGCGCCTTGGGGCGACTGTTTGTTGTGATTTGGATTTGGCACTATATAAATAAAATTGATTGATTGAAAAAAGAAACATAAGTGATTAAGTTTGTAGAATTTAAGGGTCAAACTGAGTGTTTTAAATGTTGTATGTTTTTTGGGGACACCGTGTGTGCGTGTGTGTATACAGTGTCAAAGGCTGTATTGTTGTTGTTGTTGTTGTTATTATTATGAAAAATACAGCCAAACTGCTGAGTGACATTTTGAGCACCGGAGATGTTAAAAATGGTTTTGGGTGAATGTAAACTTTCCTTGATGGTTCCTTTTAATACAGACAGGTGTGTCTCCAACCAGCCCCCCCGCGGCCTCTCATTGGCTGCATTCTATAATGTCCTGCAGACCAATCACGTTTGAACCCTCGGTGATCTGTCCCGCCCACTGAGAGCCCTGCTCCTCCTCCTGCTCCTGTTGCTGCACTCAGCTTCATGCTGTTCTGTGGAAGCAGAGCAGGTTTAGATGGTTTCTTGTGTAACGTCTCTGTGGTTTTTAGGATGATGGTGTTGATGGGTGTCCTTCAGCCCATGTGGGCTCAGGTCAGTTTGTTTTAAAGCTTTTCATTTAGTAATAAAATAAAATGACTCCAGCTGACACTAAAATACAGTTTTTATTCATTACAACCTCTCAGCTCTGCAGCATGTTTATTTTAAACGTGAACTTTTTTGTTTTATTTTCAGATTTTAAAAAATGCAATTCTGTCAACCGTTTTCAATCTGTAAAAGTTTAAATTTACAAACGGGTGACACATGCAATTAAAAACCATCATGAGGTGCTGAAGTTTTAGCTTTAGTTCTGAGCTTCTCTGGAACAAGGGATCGTGGAACGCTGCTCGTTCAGCGGGTACCGAGCTGTGAGGCCCGTGAACGCCACAGCGTCTGACAAACATCATTTTCATACTCGTTAAACTGTCAGTGTCCCCTCGTGCTCTTTGGACTGGAGTATTTGTTCAGTGGCGGTTCTACACTAAATTACTTCCCCAGCGAGAATCCCTCTGAGTCTCCCCCCTCCCCAAACCAAAACCCACAAATTTGGCACAAACAGCCATTTATTTTATTATTTTTATTATAGGACATAATAAAATCATCTGCATTCATTTATTTGTTTGTCTGCCTGTTAGCAAGATTACATCAAAACTACTGTACAGATTTTGACGAAATTTTCAACACCGATACATATTAGTCTAAGAACATCCAAAGTCTTTCTAACTTTTTCATAATTTTCCAGGAGATATGAGCTCAGGTTCACTTTGACATCATGCTTTGTATAATCATAAACTGTGCATCAGGTGGAGGAGGTGATGGCGTGTAACCCAGTGGCTGTGAAGGTGGATGAAGGCAGCACCAGGTGCTCAGACCCCGATCATCTGGGATTTCTTAGACATCAAACAAGGTTAAGGATCTGTCAAGGACCATATGCTTGTTGGTGTACAGTGTCACTCCCACATTAAACAGACCCACTCACAGTTGTACCTAGAAGGACCCTGGATGTAGAATCCCATCCAGGAATCAATTCATTTGATTTATTTCATTTATATAGCACCAAATCACAACAGAGTTGCCTCAGGCACTTCACACAAGTAAGTTCTAACCTTACCAACCCCCAGAGCAAGAACACAGGTGACAGTGGTAAGAAAAAACTCCCTCTGAGGAAAAAACCTCAAGCAGACCAGACTCAGAGGGGTGACCCTCTGCTTGGGTCATGATACAGACACAAATTACAGAACAATTCACAAAATGAACATACAGGAAATGTTGCTGGTGCACAGGACAGGAGGGTTACAGAAACAGACACCACACCCATCTCTGGATGGAGCTGCACCTCAAACAGAGAGAAAAAACAGAATCAGGCATCAGAAAGACAAGAAATACAGTACAATTTGTCAGCATTAAGCAGGGGTGGTGGCCAAGTGGTTAATGTGCTTGGTTTCAGTTCAGAAGGTTCCGGGTTCAAATCCCACCCCTGCCACATTTCTCCATGTAATGTGGAGTTGCATCAGGAAGGGCATCTGGCGTAAAACCTGTGCCAGTTCAACATGCAGATCCACCTTGGATTTGCTGTGGCGACCCCGAGTGCAAAAACAAGGGAGCAGCCGAAGGGACTTACTAAGCAACAAGAAAAACAGAAGAAATACTGTCTTCCTCACTGCCAAGGGATTGCCACAACGATGACAATCATAAAAGTTTAAAACTGCACAAGTACTTTAAGTACAGTTTCTTCATAGAACCGTGGTCGCTATGTCCAGATCACTTTTCCTGTCACCATAAACCATAAAGTTTGACCACATTACACCTATTTTGGTGTCTCTTCACTGGCTTCCTGTCCCAGCGAGATCAGATTTTAAGGTTCTGCTATTAACCTATAAGATTATTCATGGACTGGCACCTCCCTACTTAACTGACCTAATTAAACCTTACGTACCGGCCCAGGCTCTGCGTTCTCAGGGTGCAGGACTACTTTGTGTCCCTAGGGTGAATAAGAAGTCTGCGGGTCACAGAGCTTTCTCTTTTTGTGCCCCTGTTCTGTGGAATGATCTCCCTGCATCAATAAAACAGTAAAATTCTATGGAGACTTTCATCCTTGATGGGAATGCAAGGTCCATGTTTCACTGCCATAGAGAAGAGTGCTCAGCACGCAGGCTTGGTACACTTTCATCTTGGTGTTGGTGGTCAGCATGGAGTTGTCCCACACTCTCTTTGCCAGGCTAGCCATTACTGATGATGCTTTGCCAATCCTTGTGTTAAGCTCAGAGTCGAGGGAGAGGTTACTAGAGATGGTAGAGCCCAGGTAAGTGAAGTTCTCAACCACTTCAAGGGTATGGTCACTGATGGTTATGTGGGGGGCGTTACTGACATCCTGACCCATAATGTTGGTTTTCTTTATGCTTATGATGAGACCAAACTTGGTACAGGCAGAAGCGAAACTGTTGATAAGCTGTTGTAGGGCTTCCTCAGTGTGTGTGGAGAGGGCAGCATCATCTGCGAACAGCATCTCTCTAATGAGAACTTTCCACACCTTGGTCTTTGCACGGAGGTGGGCCAGGTTGAAGAGGTTGCCATCACTTCTTGTGTGAATGTAGACTCCATCTTCAGACTGGTTAAAGGCGTTTCTCAGCAGCAGTGAGAAGAAGATGCCAAGAGTGTTGGTGCGAGCACACAGCCCTGTGTTCTTGCTCTGGGGGTTAGTAAGGTTAGACCTTACTTGTGGGAAGCGCCTTGAGGCAACTTTATTATAATTTGGTGCTATATAAATGAAAATTAAAAAAAAAAAATCTAATGAAATCACTTTAAATTGTTGGTTAAATTATTTTCTAAAGTTGTCGTCGTTCTACTACGTTGTCTATTGGACATCTATTGGAACAAATTGTTGAGCTTATTTTAAAGCCTGCTACATGCTAACAGACTTGGCGTGCTGTTGTAATGGGCGCCTTAACAAATACGGAGAGTAAATGAGTTTTTTTTTAAGTTGACTGCAAGTCATATCTGTCTGTTTGTGGCACAGTTCATATTCCAGCAGAGGATTTATTTAGGCTGACTAGTTTCTATGAACTGATCAGCTGTTGGTGCAAATTTCTTACACTTGAAAAAAAAAATTGAAATTGATGCATAATATTTTTTGATGACTTCTTTGTGGGAATCAACAATTGGGACAAAGTGCTTGAATTTTTTTTTTTTTTTTTTTTTTTTTGCCAAAAGCAAAAAGAGGACATATTTTCCACTGAAGTATTGTATCTGCTGTCATGTGCAGGTTAACGTAGATGTTTTGATGTTGCGTTTTCACATAAATCAGAGCAGCAGTTTGAGTTTCAACATTAACAGAAGCATTCAGTATTATATATTATTATATAATATTATATATGTGACGGCACCGAACTGTTGAATATCTTCTGAGTTTGCGATTTGCGCGATGCTGCGACGTTGGACTGTAAACTCTGTGATCAATTAATGTGAGTGCAGAGTTGGAGTGAATATGTGCCATATTTATAACAACCTTTCCAGAGATGATGCTGTGGATTCTTTTTGTTTGGCTTGTGGCCCGTTTTTAAAAAGCTGAGTCATTCCACAACACACACACACACACACACACACAGTTTATTTAGGAAAGATGAAAATGTAAAATTATTCGTTAACATAAACCCCGCTGACTCACTAACGGTGCACTGAGAACATCTTTCAAAAGTGCACAACAACCTGTATTGTCCATTTAGCAGTTTTGCCTTTATGAATATGAATTTGGGGTTTGTCCACCTGAGTGCACAAAATTGAAGTAAAATTCTGAGCACAGTGGGATATCGTGGTGTTTTTGGTTTGTCTTGTACTTTTACGCCTTCTTCTTGTTTCACTGACTCTGTGAACACAAAATGCAAAGAATTTGAATTCTGCAGCAGGTTTTTCATGTTACTGTCTGTTCAGTGTGTGTGTGTGTGTGTGTGTGTGTGTGTGTGTGTGTGTGTGTGGTGCGCACGTCATGGGATCGAACCCTGGTTATTCTGTGCCTCAAACGCTGTCCCCTCTCAAACGAGTGTCTGGTGGTGGTGTTGATCTTTGGCTCTGGAGCTCCTAGACTGTGAACCTGATTTTTATCACTTTGGGTTTAACCAAATGAGTGGAACTGTGACGGCGTGGCGCACGTTATCACAGAATCAAGGATTTGCATCAGATTTGTTTCCATATGGAGCAAGAACAGGACTGTGGCTCAGCTGGTGCAGCGGGTCATTCTTTAATCAAATCTCTAGTGGGTTTGAGTCCTGAGTGCCGAAGTGTCTCTAAGCTCAGTTTTCTGTAGACGAGTCAAAGGATGGACACGTGGACATTGTCCAAATGACCTTTTTGTCTGACTTGTATTTGGTATCTGTGGGTTTTATTTATTCCTTCTTTCCTGATGAGGTCTGTAGATAAAATGGGGAAGAAGGTTCTTAAAGCAGTAAGAAGGTGGCAGAAGATTTGGAGGAAGAGGAGAGACAGATGAGGTGTTTGGTTTTGGCAGCTGGTGCAGTTCTTTTGTCTTCAGTCTTTTTAGTTTGACGTTTATTGCAAAAGTGGATTCTGTCCAGATCTGAGCCCAGTCACAAAGAGCCTCGAGAGCAGCCAAATATCTGCTCTCCACATCTCTGTATATTCTGACACACGCGGTGCCGCTCAGATTCTGTTTTTACTGTCTTACTCATTTCTATGCTTTATATAAGATGTTGTTTGCTAACACCACACTGTTTTCTGTTTGACTCTCTGGTCTCTCCAGGTGAGCCCTGGGCTCCGGACTGAGTGTTAGCCATGTTGGGGCAGTCGGAGCCGACCTCCAGCACCCTGCAGCTGGTGGCCAACGATATGACGGGGATCATGGGCAGGCTGGACACTCGTGAGCTCGACCTGAGTGACGGCGAGTACATTACAGATGGTAACACCTCAGGTGCGTCTCTACGTTCGCACACGTTCGTCTGTAGGTCCTTTGTGCACGTTTGTCTTCTTATGTCTGCTGATCTTCCTCTGCAGAGCAGTATTTGCCTTTCTCTGTCGTTTACAACACGGTGGGATTCAAGGACTCGGATGCCAAAGTCTTTTTGTCGATGCCCATCACTGCCAAAATCCTGGAGATGGAGCGATTCACTGCCCAGGACCGCTTCAGCTCCACTGGCCAGCGGAGCGTCAACAAGGTATGTGGACCCATACACCCCTGGACTGCTGTTTTTGTGAGCAGGTTTTTGCTGCTTTCATGTCTCAGTTGCAGACGTGAGAATTTTTAAGGATGATCTGGATGATGTATTCCTGACTTCTTATAAAGCGTCCGCTTGGCTGCCAAAATACGGCTTAAAATGGGTCTAACTTTGCCTAAAACCCAGGAGCTCCTGCAGCGGGCCCCAAACCTCGGCTGACTTTCACGATGTCTCGGCCCAAATCTGAATTAACGTCACGTCTGCGTCAAAGAGTTACTCGTCCTGGTTGACTTCTCTGTTGTTCTGCATCTAATTTCACATCTTCTCAGGAGTATCAGGTCTAGTTTCCTGTTGGGGTGAAAAGCGGCGGGGATCTTGCGTGTCCCTGTGGTCACTACAGTAACCATGAAGGCCCAACAGGAACCCTGAGCACAAGATGACTAATGGGACTCTGTTGGAACAAGAAGTCCTCACCGGTGGATCAGGCAGAGGAGGTGCCGTTTTGTCACTCGCTGTTTGAAGGCTGCTGCAGGTCCTCAGACCCTGATCCTCTGGGATTTCCCTGCAGTAGGACCAGGCTGAGGATCTGTCAAAGACGGTATTTGTTGATGTGCAATGACATTCCTACATTAAACAAACCCACACAGGTGTCTGTAGATCCACACCTGGATGTAGATATCCTGTCCGGCAGTCGACCAAAAATCAATCATCCCTCACCACCGATGGATTGCCACACTATCAGGTCAGGTCTGGGAGCGTGTGCTGGTGGTGTGCATCACTGCATCCACCCACACCATGGAACCATCTTGGATCCTGAATGGCAACTACTCTTGCAGACAACCAGCTCAAGTGAATGTGGGCGTGTCCTTGACCTTCTCAGTCACTAGTGTCCTCCATGCTGAGACACCCTGTGTCCTGGCATCATGTCCAGAGAAACTCCCCCATGGACTAAATGTGGTGTCTGATGTTCCCTCACAGTGTCAGGATCCTCCTCATGTGAGTCTCACTAGTAAACCGTTCATTGGACACATACTCATTCCAGCAGGACCAAAGATCCTCCACAGAGACCTGGGATCAAAGACATCCAGTCCTCACCTCATGTCACTGGTTAGAGTCCAAGTCTGAAAACCAGACAGTCAGACAGGAAGACACGAGGACCCTAAAGACTTGGCAAAACACCTTTGCCCTCATGACTCCATGAGATCTTCCAGGAATCTCTTGACCTCAAAGGCTAAGGACCCAGAGACATGAATGTCACCACAGAAATAAGTCAATATCTACAGGTTTCTTCATAGTTGTGATTTATCCAGTGGATTGCTTGTTTGTTTTTTGGGTCATTATGAAAATGTGTTGGATACCAAAGTAACTTGAGAGTATTTGTTTTGTGTGTTCAGTCGATGCCGGCGGTGTTTAAGATCAAGATGAAACACGGGGAGTTCACGTGGCTGATCAGGAGGAAGGAGAAACACTTCATGGACCTCCACAAAGAACTGAGGACCTACAAAACCTTCAGGAAGCTGCCGCTGCGCAGGTGAACTCCGATAAGCGTCTCACCTCACTGAACAACAACCTGAATGCAACTCCAACTTAAACCTGGTCTTCTAGACTAGTTTAGTTTTAGGTCTCATTGAGGAAACTCCTCCAAGTGGGACAACTGTGTTTGCTCCTTCCACCCATCCAGCAACATGGTTCCACCAACTGGGTACACAGCATGAAGTTTTGCAAATAACATTGCATCTGTTCACAAAACATAATAAAGTGAACATTACCACTTTTTAAAATCAAAGGTCAAAGATGCAGAAAACACCCCAAAAACTGCTGAAGAACTGAAAGCGTGCACTAAATACTTACCTTAGATATTTAAATGTCCTTTTATTGAGCTGTAGAGCCTAATGGACTGTGTTTATCCTGGACAAAGGCTGCGTGACGTCACCCCTAGGTTTCACAGTGAAGTCATTAATGCATAAAGGGGTGGAGCATGGGTGACTTGGTGTGTGACCAAAGAAGCCTTGACATACCCCTCTCAGCTAAGCTAACAGGCTAACCTCAAATCGTGTCTTTATTAAATCTTATTTTTGGGGACTGTGTGGTGATTTACTTTGTTGTGGACATTAAAAGTTATTAGCCGCTTATTTTCTCAGTAACTGTGCATTAAATGGACACACGGATCAGACGCTGATAAAGGCTCTACAGGAGGCGGAGACACTCGGCTGAACTGCTGTCACTCAAAGGAACCCCACCTCCAATTATATAGAACTTTATGCCTTAAAATGCTTTAAACTGAGAAGTTAGAAAAAATTCCCCCGTACAGTTGTCATGGAGGAGGAAACTATCTATAGAGACCAAAACCGTTTTTTGTACCAGGCTGTAAACATGTTTATTTCTGCTTTAAAGTTAGACATTTTAACCTAGACTCCTCTGGAAATGTGCTCTGTTTTGGGGCCAGCCTCGAGTGGTCTGTCGGAACTGCAACTTTTTTTCTTCTGCTGGACTTCAGGTGAAACCATCAAAGGTTGCCTCTTGGGGAAAACTCAGTTTAAAAAGCATTTATCTAGTTAAACTCGGCCGCAGCCTTTAATCACAGCTGGTCAGGACTCAAGCTAATCAAGAATTATGCCTGCTTCTCACTAAACGAATTTCAAGTGTGTTGAGTTTGCTTTGCTGAACTATTGGGGTGTGTGTGTGTGTGTGTGTGTGTGTGTGTGTATACTTACACCGACTATCATCCTTATTTCTTCTGTGGAGGATCCCCCCCCCCCCAAACTGTTGCTTGTAGCTTACTGGCGGTCAGCTGACAGCGCTTGCTGTAAACTACACATTGAGTTGGACTCATTACAAATATAGAAATAGAGTCCTAATGTAAAACTACGCCTGGACTTGCCATCTGAACCAATAACTTTTTTATACTATAACTGGTGCATGCAGCTTACTGGCGGTCAGCTGACAGCCCCGCCCGTAAACTACATAGTTGAGTTAATCATGTTACACACACACATAATTGCACAGACTTACCATCTGAACCAACAGCTTTTTGGTGGTTTATTTTCATAATCTGGATCTTGTGTGCCAGTAGATCCTGAATGAGTTAATAGGAGACACTTGACTCGGGACTTGAAAACTGGTTTGAGAACCTCTGCTGTAGGTCACAATGCTTTGTGAGACCAGAATATTGTCCTGTTGTAACTGGCTAGCAGATAAGTTACTTTTAATCACTGGCTGAATTGGCTAAAAAAAATCTGTTTTTCATGTCTGGGACTCCTGAACCTCAAAATGTTTACAGCGCATGTGACAAATAGGTGTTACAAACCAACTGTAGAGCAACACTTGAACACTGACGTGGTTAATGTCACTAAAAGGAAAGTCCAGGTGTTTGTAAGGAGTTACATTTGGTGTTTGGTCATTTCTCTTCCAGAATGTTTCACTTTCTGTTGCTTCAATATGTAGTTAAATTTTTCCAAACGCAGTTGCTTAGTTGAATTGCTAATGACGGGATTTGAACCTGCACCTTTTGTCTTTGCAGTCACTCGGTGAGGAGACACAGTGAGATGAGTGAGGGAAGACAGATGCCAGACCTCCCCAGAGGAGGCAACGATGAGCTGGTCAGGGCTGATATTATGTCCAGTCGGAAGGTGCGCATCAGCTGTCAATCACTCAGCTGTCAGTCAATCACCCGCTGAGCCACAAACTGGTCCTTTACTTTGAAGGTTCCGACAAGCTGATGTGATGTTTGTGTTTCAGAAACAACTGGAAGATTACTTGAATAGGCTGCTCAAGATGCCGCTGTACAGGAACTACCACGCGACGGTAAGATGCATTTTTAGAAACTTTGTGCAAAACAATGGGGGTTTTAGTCGTTACCAGGGCAACGGCAGCTTAACTGTCAAAACAGACAGTATGAAGTCAGGCAGGGGACGGCGACTTGTCCATGGACAAGGTTGATGTTGTTGTGTGTTTTTTTTGTTTGTTTTTTTTTTTAATGCCCCCAGGCTCTTACATAAAACAAAAACCCTGAAATGATAATAGTTGAGAAAAATCACATTCTTTAATTTTAAAATGAAAGTAAATCTTTGCTCTTGATCTAGATTAAATAAAACTATAAAATGCTACATAACTATTCACCAGCTTTAAAAAATAACATTCTAAACATTCACATAAATATTATTATTGAGGATTGTTACAGTAATATCAGTTTGCATATTTCAATTATGTCAATTTATTTTATTCAATCATGAAGAAATGTGAAGACCATATATTATATCTGATAAGAGCAAGGCGGTGAGGGAAGCCACCAAAACCTTCATGACCACCCTGAATGAGCTTCAGTGGCTGTAATTGGAGGGACTGTGTATGTTTTCCTGTTGGTCCACCAGCCACAACTTCACAGTAGAGAAATTTATAGATTTTTAAAATATGGAAGAAATTGAGGCAGAAAGTAAGAGACTTGAGCCAAGATTTCATGAGTTCTTTAAAGACGGAGGTGGTGGTTAGTTTTTATGGACATTGAACAAAGTAAATATATTCTGCAGGAATGCTGCTTGTTCCAAGGAAATTGACTCTCAGCAGCTGGATTTTTACAGCAGTGTTCCCATTCACCCTGTTGATGTATCCCATAATCCCTTGCGCGCCAGAGAGTCACTGCAGTCAAAACAACATAGAGAATCCACATGATGACAATTGTAAATGAATATTATACTACAAAAATGTAATTTTTTTTATGCTTTTCGTCACGTTAATAAGAGACTGCTGCATGATACCCTTAAATCTTGCTAAAACAATTATAACAAATAATCCGTGTCTGCTACGTTTAATATGCATGGAATTTAATAAACACAAACTGAATTTCAGACATATTATATATATTAGTCTGGAACAAAGAGGACAAACAGTGTTGAAAAGACCAATAAGATGTTAAAGTGCAAACTTCACTTTCCCCCAGAACGACATGAACAGGAAGCGATTGTAGCTCACAGCAGCTCCCATTGAAAATAACGGAGAGACAAACTGTGATTCTCACATGTTTACATAAAATAAACGCAATAACAACGTCTGTAAACCCAGAGAATATATTCACGAGAGTTTTAGGCACAATATAAAAATAGTTTTATGTTGCGATGTTAATTGTGTTGTCTGTGTGCAGCGGTTAAAGTGCAGCATGATCAGAGCGTCTCAATGCAGTTCTCAATGTTACTGAGATCTCGCAGCGCGGCGACCTCTCTGAGGTTTGGCGGGATTTGAAACATCAATAGCGCGAATACTGGAGAAATTCTGAATGTTTGTCTCTCTTTCAGATGGAGTTCATTGACGTCAGCCAGCTCTCGTTTATCCACGACCTGGGACCAAAAGGCCTGTAAGGACACGCTCAAAATGAATTCTTAACTTCACACTTTTTCATTCTTTAACAAGCAAACAGAAGCTGGTTTGAGTAATATTTTAAACTGTAAACTGATTGAGCATATTTTAAAGAATTAAAACCTTTCACTGGTAAAGCAAAGAATTTTCTAATGCATTAATTAAATATTGTCGACTGTTTCTTAGAATTCTAGTTATTGTTGTTGTGACTTTGTGTTTGTCGTCTTTTAAAGGGAAGGAATGGTGCTGAAACGATCTGGTGGCCATCGAATCCCCGGCTTGAACTGCTGCGGACGCAGAAGGATGTGCTACCTCTGGTCCAAACGGTCAGTAAGCAGCATTTGGCTAATTCATTACAGTCAGTGGATTTTTCTTGACTTCTAAATATTCATGAATTCAGGCTTATTTTCATTAATAATCCATTTTGATTTTGCTAAAAAAAAAAATTTACAGACTGAAGTAGTTGTGGCTAAAATAAGGCTTGCTAGCACGTGTTCTGGCAAAGTTAAAAACTGTTCATTTAAAACAGGTTTGTATAACATTAGTCAAAAAAAATAAATTCTTGCATCAACTTTGAGAACTGATTTCAGGTCATTTTGAGGTGTTGAATCTGAATCTGAGCTCAGATTTCTTCTGTTCCATCAGGGTTTTTTTTGCAGTCTACATGTTGCGTATTGATGGATTACGCAAAAGTCATTCCTTCACTCACGGGTTTGATGCCACTAATCCTGCACTAAAAGCATAGTTATTAAACCAGGTTCACAAAATGTGAACAAGAGCCGTAATATGGTTTATGGCTCTGAAGACGTGTGCGAGACGGCAGCTTTTACTTCAATGCTTGATACGAGAAATATGTTTTCATATCTCAAAAACATCATGTGATTGGATAAAACTAACGCCAGATTTGGATTCAGCGCCCCCAAATGACCCAAAATCTGTTGAAAAACTACATGCAAGAAAAATTGTGTTGACCACTGTGATTTAAAGGGTGTTGTGCTAAAAAAAAAAGTGGACAGTAAAAATTATTTTTCTCCAACTATTTAACTTGTGATCCTATTACTGAGCTGGCTAACTAACCTCACCCAGGTGAAAAATGGAGGAAGAGTTCACGAGTCTGAAGGTTCACTAGTCTGTGTGTGTTTTTACTCCAAATGAAGCCAAACATCACTTCAATTCACAGTCACCTGTGAAGGTTAGATAATTGCTGTTTCAATTAGCTGCCAAAGTCTTAATTACAGAATATTGACATTTACATTGTACGGTGCATCTTTATAACCAAAAAACAAAGTGGCGTGTTTTTTGTTTTTTTTTTGTTTGTTTTTTTT
Source organism: Thalassophryne amazonica (assembly GCF_902500255.1). NCBI lineage: Eukaryota > Metazoa > Chordata > Actinopteri > Batrachoidiformes > Batrachoididae > Thalassophryne > Thalassophryne amazonica. Next base: position 5,462,656 of record NC_047103.1, read on the forward strand.
TACTTAAAGTAACATTCACTCTCACATCACAGATGAAAGAAACATCTTTTTAATTGAAAAAAAAAAGCATATGTAAGTGTACAGCTCATAGTGCAGCCGACTGAAACCTGACATCAAAATATATTCATTTATTGACCTGAACCTTCGGACTCGTGGGATGTTCCTGAAAAGTGGCTTGTTAGATCAGCTAGCTTGGCTAGCTAACATGTAGTAGTTGGTTTAAACATGAGCTTGTTCAGGTAGTTTCTGAGTTAAAGTATTTTGCTAATATATATTCATCAGGTACTGTTAGAATGCTACACATTTAATGCTTTTCCTAAGTAATTTAATGTAGTTTTGTCAGATAATTGATTGTGATTAGCTCTGTTAGCATAACTGCTAATGCAGTCAGTGTATTTGATGTAATTTTTTTTTTTTATCTTACTGTTGAAAATAATTTTCATAAAGTTTTCCAGCAAGTTCCTTGAAAGGTAAAAAATTTTTTTTGTGGTGATGATAATTAATAAAGATAATTAATTTTTAGAGATAATTGTTTGTTTGTTTGTTTAGGATCACAGTAATGGTCATTGAGTCTGTCATCAACATGATGCCGTTTTTAAAGTGAGCAAAACTCTGTGTGTGTGTGTGTGTGTGTGTGTGTGTGTAGTTGGCTGGTGGTGAAGGACTCGTTCCTGCTGTACATGAAGCCGGACTCGGGTGCGATCTCCTTCGTGATGCTGGCGGACAAAGAGTTCAGTATCAAGATGGATTCCAGAGACACGGAGACCAAACACGGCGTCCGGATCGATAATCTGTCCAGGTCTGATGTCCTCTTTAAAAGTGTTTGTTTTTGACTCATAGTTTCTTCTGTTTAATGGATGTTTTGGTATCGACGGTCACCTGTAAGTAGTGACATCACATACACAAATCGCCTCAAATTAAAGTTATTATGGTCATACTTTGATACAAAATTTAAAGTTTCATTTCAAAACTCTGCTTTTGAATTTCATCAGAACGATACGTTGGCCTTAGCTCACTTTAGAATCTGCTGCGAGAGGAAGCACCCCGACCCCAAAAGTGATGCAGACATCTGGTTGGCTCTACTTCAATGTTCTGAGGTCAAAATACAAACTCTGGGATAGTTGTGTTTTTGTGGCAGCTGAACCCAGACTGTGGAACAAGTGACCTCCTGATTTACATGCCGTTTCTGACCCAACACTTCTTAAATCAAACCTCAAGACTTAATTAAGCTGGTTTTTAACACCTGGTGGCGCTGTGACATGTTTTGTATTTATGTTCCGTTTTAACTCTGTTGTTTGTTTTATTTTTGTGAATTCTTGATTTTTGGTTTTGCTATTAAACACTTTGGACACCGTCTGGCTGCTGTAAAGGACTTTAGAAATAAATCTTGATTGCTTGATTGACCTGAAGTCCACACGAACTCTTCCCAGAATAAATAAAGATATAAAAGCTGCGGTTTTCGGTTACTAGGTAACAGTACCCACGAGTAAGATGATGCTAAGAGATATGGCACACATGTCGGGCGAGTACAGCTCCAATAAAGATGCAGTCACCTTTTGGGGGGATTCAGTTTCTTGATAAACACAATTTAACACCTGGTTGGAATCTCATCTTTACTGGAATGACTGACCTGTGCTAAGACAGTTTCAGAAACCACTGGCCATATTTTCCAGATTATATATCTCAGTGGGGTCACATGTATCCAAAAATGCATCATGCAGAAGGGAAAAAAAATTAATTTATTTTTTCTTAGTACAACTTCTTCATGCAACAAGAAGCAAAATGTATTTAATTAGTACATTACAGTGGTGAAAATAAGTATTTGACCCCTTGTCAGTTTTGCAGGTTTTCCCACCTACAAAGATTGGAGAGGTCTGTAATTTTAATCGTAGGTACACTTCAACTGTGAGAAACAGAATCTAAAGAAAATCACATTATATGATTTTTAAATAATTTATTTGCATTTTATTGCATAAAATAAGTATTTGACCCCCTAGAAAAACAGAGCTTAACAATTGGTACAGAAACATTTGTCTGCCATTACAGAGGTCAGACGCTTCATGTAGTTTTTCACCAGGTTTGCACACACTAAAATAGGGATTTTGGTCCACTCCTCCACACAGATCTTCTCTAGATCTTTCAGCTTTGGAGTTTCAGCTCCCTCCAAAGATTTTCTATTGAGTTCAGGTTTGGAGACTGGCCAGGCCACTCCAGGACTTTGAAATGCTTCTTACGGAGCCCCTCCTTAGTTGCCCTGGCTGTGTGTTTAGGGTCATTGTCATGCTGAAGACCCAGCCATGACCCATCTTCAATGCTCTTACTGAGGGAAGGAGGTTGTTTGCCAAAATCTCGCAATACCATCCTTACTTTGGTATCCATCCTCCCTTCAATACGGTGCAGTCGTCCTGTCCCCTTTGCAGAAGAGCACACCCAGAGTATGATGATTCCACCCCCATGCTTCACGGTTGGGATGGTTTTCTTGGGGTTGTTCTCATCCTCTAAACATAAGTGGAGTTGATTCCAAAAAGCTCTATTCTGGTCTCATCTGACCACATGACCTTCTCCCATGCCTCCTCTGGATCATCCAGATGGTCACTGGTGAACTTCAAATGGGCCTGGACATGTGCTGGCTTGAGCAGGGGGACCTTGCTGCCCTGCAGGATTTTAAACCATGACAGCATCATGTGTTACTAATGTAATCTTTGGATGCTGTAGCTCCTTTGAAAAAGAGAGCTTTAAATCAGAAGTGCCTGACTCAGTGGTATAACTCACAAACTCGCAGCTTAAAGCAGATAACCCGTAAGTTGGAGAGGAAATGGCGTCTCACTAATTTAGAAGATCTTCACTTAGCCTGGAAAAAGAGTCTGTTGCTCTATAAAAAAAGCCCTCCGTAAAGCTAGGACATCTTACTACTCATCACTAATTGAAGAAAATAAGAACCCCAGGTTTCTTTTCAGCACTGTAGCCAGGCTGACAGTGTCAGAGCTCTATTGAGCCGAGTATTCCTTTCTTTGCTAATAAAATTTTAGCTATTAGAGAAAAAATTACTCATAACCATCCCAAAGACGTATCGTTATCTTTGGCTGCTTTCAGTGATGCCGGTATTTGGTTAGACTCTTTCTCTCCGATTGTTCTGAGTTATTTTCATTAGTTACTTCATCCAAACCATCAACATGTCTATTAGACCCCATTCCTACCAGGCTGCTCAAGGAAGCCCTACCATTAATTAATGCTTCGATCTTAAATATGATCAATCTATCTTTATTAGTTGGCTATGTACCACAGGCTTTTAAGGTGGCAGTAATTAAACTATTACTTAAAAAGCCATCACTTGATCCAGCTATCTTAGCTAATTATAGGCCAATCTCCAACCTTCCTTTTCTCTCAAAAATTCTTGAAAGGGTAGTTGTAAAACAGCTAACTGATCATCTGCAGAGTAATGGTCTATTTGAAGAGTTTCAGTCAGGTTTTAGAATTCATCATAGTACAGAAACAGCATTAGTGAAGGTTACAAATGATCTTCTTATGGCCTCAGACAATGGACTCATCTCTGTGCTTGTTCTGTTAGACCTCAGTGCTGCTTTTGATACTGTTGACCATAAAATTTTATTACAGAGATTAGAGCATGGTATTAAAGGCACTGCGCTGCGGTGGTTTGAATCATATTTATCTAATAGATTACAATTTGTTCATGTAAATGGGGAGTCTTCTTCACAGACTAAGGTTAATTATGGAGTTCCACAAGGTTCTGTGCTAGGACCAATTTTATTCACTTAATACATGTTTCCCTTAGGCAGTATTATTAGACGGCATTGCTTAAATTTTCATTGTTACGCAGATGATACCCAGCTTTATCTATCCATGAAGCCAGAGGACACACACCAATTAGCTAAACTGCAGGATTGTCTTACAGACATAAAGACATGGATGACCTCTAATTTCCTGCTTTTAAACTCAGATAAAACTGAAGTTATTGTACTTGGCCCCACAAATCTTAGAAACATGGTGTCTAACCAGATCCTTACTCTGGATGGCATTACCCTGACCTCTAGTAATACTGTGAGAAATCTTGGAGTCATTTTTGATCAGGATATGTCATTCAATGCGCATATTAAACAAATATGTAGGACTGCTTTTTTGCATTTGCGCAATATCTCTAAAATTAGAAAGGTCTTGTCTCAGAGTGATGCTGAAAAACTAATTCATGCATTTATTTCCTCTAGACTGGACTATTGTAATTCATTATTATCAGGTTGTCCTAAAAGTTCCCTGAAAAGCCTTCAGTTAATTAAAAATGCTGCAGCTAGAGTACTGACAGGGACTAGAAGGAGAGAGCATATCTCACCCATATTGGCCTCTCTTCATTGGCTTCCTGTTAATTCTAGAATAGAATTTAAAATTCTTCTTCTTACTTATAAGGTTTTGAATAATCAGGTCCCATCTTATCTTAGGGACCTCATAGTACCATATCACCCCAACAGAGCGCTTCGCTCTCAGACTGCAGGCTTACTTGTAGTTCCTAGGGTTTGTAAGAGTAGAATGGGAGGCAGAGCCTTCAGCTTTCAGGCTCCTCTCCTGTGGAACCAGCTCCCAATTCAGATCAGGGAGACAGACACCCTCTCTACTTTTAAGATTAGGCTTAAAACTTTCCTTTTTGCTAAAGCTTATAGTTAGGGCTGGATCAGGTGACCCTGAACCATCCCTTAGTTATGCTGCTATAGACTTAGACTGCTGGGGGGTTCCCATGATGCACTGAGTGTTTCTTTCTCTTTTTGCTCTGTATGCACCACTCTGCATTTAATCATTAGTGACTGATCTCTGCTGCCCTTCACAGCATGTCTTTTTCCTGGTTCTCTCCCTCAGCCCCAACCAGTCCCAGCAGAAGACTGCCCCTCCCTGAGCCTGGTTCTGCTGGAGGTTTCTTCCTGTTAAAAGGGAGTTTTTCCTTCCCACTGTTGCCAAGTGCTTACTCACAGGGGGTCGTTTTGACCGTTGGGGTTTTTCTGTTATTGTTGTATGGCTTTGCCTTACAATATAAAGCGCCTTGGGGCAACTGTTTGTTGTGATTTGGCGCTATATAAATAAAATTGATTTGATTTGATTTAATCTTTGTGACTGGATGTGCTGAGAGAGGACATGCAGGTGGTTGGTGTGACAGAGGAAGATACAGAGGACAGGGTGAGATGGAAACGATTGATCTGCTGTGGCGACCCCTAACGGGAACAGCCGAAAGACAAAGAAGAAGAAGACTGTGGTCCCAGCTCTCTTCAGGTCATTGACCAGGTCCTCCTTTAATTTAATTAGCTTATAATGCGCCAAATCATAGCAGAAGCCGTCTCAAGGCGCCTTACATAAAACAAGTCAACATAAAATTGAATAAATAATTAAAAATGAATAAAAAAAATACATAAATAAATAAATAAATACAGAAGTAAAAGAATAAAACAAATAAAAATAAAAACTTCATAAGAAAGAGAATAAAAATAGGTTTTGAGTCTTGACTTAAAAATGTCCACGGACTCAGACTGCCTCACGGTCGCAGGAAGACTTCCACAGGTTGGGTGCACGATACGTAAAGGCTCTTTGACCTGCTGACTTCTTCTTTACCCTGGGAACACAGAGAAGTCCCGCATCCTGCAACCGCAAAGCCCGGGCCGGCACGTAGAGTTCCACCAGATCAGCCAGATAAGATGGCGCCAGTCCATGAACAACCTTATAAGTCAATAACAAAACCTTAAAATCTGCTCTCACAGAGACAGGGAGCCAGTGCAAAGATGCCAAAATGGGTGTGATATGTTCAGACCTTCTGCTACGTGTCAGAGGTCTGGCGGCAGCGTTCTGAACCAGCTGAAGAACAACCTTTGTAGTTCTGGGCTTTCTCAGAATCATCCTTACCCCACAAAGTGAGATCTTGCATGGAATCCCAGACCGAGGGAGATTGACAGTCATCTTGTGTTTCTTCCACTTTCTAATAAATAATCATAACAGTTGTTGTCTTCTACAACCCCTGGCAAAAATTATGGAATCACCGGCCTCAGAAGATGTTCATTCAGTTGTTTAATTTTGTAGAAAAAAAGCAGATCACAGACATGACACAAAACTAAAGTCATTTTAAATGGCAACTTTCTGGCTTTAAGAAACACTATAAGAAATCAGGAAAAAAAATTGTGGCAGTCAGTAACGGTTACTTTTTTAGACCAAGCAGAGGGAAAAAATATGGAATCACTCAATTCTGAGGAACAAATTATGGAATCACCCTGTAAATTTTCATCCCCAAAACTAACACCTGCATGAAATCAGATCTGCTCGTTAGTCTGCATCTAAAAAGGAGTGATCACACCTTGGAGAGCTGTTGCACCAAGTGGACTGACATGAATCATGGCTCCAACACGAGAGATGTCAATTGAAACAAAGGAGAGGATGATCAAACTCTTAAAAGAGGGTAAATCATCACGCAATGTTGCAAAAGATGTTGGTTGTTCAGTCAGCTGTGTCTAAACTCGACCAAATACAATTAACATGGGAAGGTTGTTAAAGGCAAACATACTGGTAGACCAAGAAAGACATCAAAGCGTCAAGACAGAAAACTTAAAGCAATATGTCTCAAAAATCGAAAATGCACAACAAAACAAATGGGAGGAAACTGGAGTCAACGTCTGTGACCGAACTGTAAGAAACCGCCTAATGGAAATGGGCTTTACATACAGAAAAGCTAAACGAAAGCCATCATTAACACCTAAACAGAAAAAAACAAGGTTACAATGGGCTAAGGAAAAGCAATCGTGGACTGTGGATGACTGGATGAAAGTCATATTCAGTGATGAATCTCAAATCTGCATTGGGCAAGGTGATGATGCTGGAACCTTTGTTTGGTGCTGTTCCAATGAGATTTATAAAGATGACTGCCTGAAGAGAACATGTAAATTTCCACAATCATTGATGATATGGGGCTGCATGTCAGGTAAAGGCACTGGGGAGATGGCTGTCATTACATCATCAATAAATGCACAAGTTTACGTTGATATTTTGGACACTTTTCTTATCCCATCAGTTGAAAGGATGTTTGGGGATGATGAAATCATTTTTCAAGATAATGCATCTTGCCATAGAGCAAAAGCTGTGAAAACATTCCTTGCAAAAAGACACATAGGGTCAATGTCATGGCCTGCAAATAGTCTGGATCTTAATCCAATTGAAAATCTTTGGTGAAAGTTGAAGAAAATGGTCCATGACAAGGCTCCAACCTGCAAAGCTGATCTGGCAACAGCAATCAGAGAAAGTTGGAGCCAGATTGATGAAGAGTACTGTTTATCACTCATTAAGTCCATGCCTCAGAGACTGCAAGCTGTTATAAAAGCCAGAGGTAGTGCAACAAAATACTAGTGATGTGTTGGAGCGTTCTTTTGTTTTTCATGATTACATAATTTTTTCCTCAGAATTGAGTGATTCCATATTTTTTTCCTCTGCTTGGTCTAAAAAAGTAACCGTTACTGACTGCCACAATTTTTTTTTTTTTTCCTGATTTCTTACAGTGTTTCTTAAAGCCAGAAAGTTGCCATTTGAAATGACTTTAGTTTTGTGTCATGTCTGTGATCTGCTTTTTTCTACAAAATTAAACAACTGAATGAACATCCTCCGAGGCCGGTGATTCCATCATTTTTGCCAGGGGTTGTACCAAGCTGCTTGCCTGTTGTCCTGTAGTCCATCCTTGTGCAGGTCTACAGTTTTGTCCCTGGTGTCCTTAGACAGCTCTTTGGTCTTGGCTATGGTGGACAGGTTGGAGTGTGATTGACTGTGTGAACAGGTGTCTTGTATACAGGTAACAAGTTCAAACAGGTGCAATTAATACAGGTAAAGAGTGCAGAATAAGAGGGCTTCTTAAAGAAAAATTAACAGGTCTATGTGAGCCAGAGTTCTTGCTGGTTGGGAGGGGGTCAAATGCTTATTTTATGCAATAAAATGCAAATTAATTATTTAAAAATCATACAATGTGATTTTCTGGATTTTTTTTTCTTTCTTTTTTTTTTAGATTCTGTCTCACAGTTGAAGTGTACCTACGATAAAAATTACAGACCTCTACATTCTTTGTAGGTGGGAAAACTTGCAAAACTGACAAGGGATCAAATACGTATTTAACAAGCAGAATCCAGCGGGTTAATTATTTTTGTGTGTGACACAAAGAGCTCAAAGTAAACCGCTTATTGCCGCTAAACAAATGAAAACCTCTGTTTGGTGCTAAATGTGTAAATGTTTTTTTTTATTAAATGTAATTGAACATTTTATAACAATTAGCCTTACCTTAGCCTAGCTGTCCTTTTCATTGCTGCTCTGGCTGTCCCGCAAAGTGCAAGCAAGTGAAGTACTGTGATTTATGACAGTTGTTCAATCCTTTTATTTAAGATTGTGGTCTTTAAGTTTGAGAGCATGATTTATTAATTTCTGTCATTCTAAGACTCTGCATGTCCTTCTCATTCAGATTTTCTTATTACAGACACGTATATTTACTTGTCTATGTGTAGAGCGTGCAGAGTATGCACGTATCAGCCCCCTCATGCAGTTCATGTGATTATGAATCGATTGTTTCCTGGAGCCCAGTTTTATTTTTATGCAAACCCACTTTGTTGTTGTTTGTGTTCAGGTCTCTGGTCCTGAAGTGCAACAGCTTCAGACACGCCCGCTGGTGGGGTCAGTCCATCGAAGGCTTCATCCAGAAACATGGCTCCGCCTTTCTCACTGACCACCGCTTTGGCTCTTTCGCCAGGCAGGAAGAGAACATTCTCGCAAAATGGTAACCATAGCAACCAACCTTTCCACAATAATGACATGGTCGCATTTCTTATTCACGGGCAGCCATCTGTTAATCGTTCTCCCTTTTCAGCACAGGATTTCTTGGATTATTTTGAGAAGAAAATAGAAGATATTAGGCTGAGCATATCTCAGCACGCCTCGGTCCAGCCATTAAAACCTGCTATGGAGGTGGGCGCTACCATTGAGGTGTTACCTAGATTGACAGAATTTAATAGTATTTCATTGGGTGTGCTGACGAAACTTGTGACGTCTACAAAAAGCACGACCTGTTTATTTGATCCCATACCAACAAAATTGTTTAAGGACCTGTGGCCCATTCTTGGGCCGACTGTGCTGGAAATTATTAATCTGTCATTAACCTCTGGATCTTTTCCTAAAAGTTTTAAATCAGCAGTGATTAAACTATTACTTAAGAAATCTAATCTTGACCCTAGTGTATTGAAAAATTACAGGCCGATATCAAATCTATCATTCTGTTCCAAAATTTTAGAAAAGGTGGTTTCACGGCAGCTCATAGACCACCTTACTGAGAATGATCTTTTTGAGCCGCTGCAGTCTGCTTTTAGGAAATAACACTCCACAGAGACAGCGCTCACTAAAGTTGTGAATGATCTTCTGCGAGCAGTGGATTTAGACACCACTACGGTATTGGTGTTGTTAGATCTTAGTGCTGCGTTTGATACCGTGGATCATCATATTTTGCTCGATAGGTTGGAGAATTTTTTGGGGATTACTGGAAGTGCCCTTGCCTGGTTGACGTCATATCTGTCCAGTCGTTCTCAATATGTCTTGTATAATGGCACTACCTCTGACCTTGCTGACCTGAGATTTGGGGTTCCACAGGGATCTGTTTTAGGCCCCTTGCTTTTCTCCCTGTATGTGGCACCCCTTGGGCGTATACTGCGGAATTTTGGGATTGCCTTTCATTGTTATGCTGATGATACTCAGTTGTACATGCCGATAACTGCAGGAAATCTCACTCCCATAAAATCCCTGGAGGACTGTCTTCTATCAGTGAGAAGTTGGATGTCTAGTAACTTCCTACTTTTAAACTTTGATAAGACTGAAATGATGGTTCTTCGTCCAGCGAGACATCGGCATCAGTTTGACCAGCTGGCACTCAGCCTGGGTTCCTGTGTCATACATCATACGGACAAAATGAGGAACCTTGTGGTAATTTTTGATCCCACGTTGTCTTTTGACCTCCACATCAGGGATGTTACTAGGACTGCTTTTTTCCATCTGAGAAATATAGCGAGGATCCGCCCCATCCTGTCCATGGCTGATGCTGAGACCCTGATTCATGCTTTTGTTTCTTGTAGACTAGATTATTGTAATGTTATATTTTCAGGGTTACCACAGTCCAGCATTAGGGGTCTTCAGCTGGTTCAGAACGCTGCCGCCAGACTTCTGACACGTAACAGAAGGTCTGAACATATCACACCCATTTTGGCATCTTTGCACTTGCTCCCTGTCTCTGTGAGAGAGAGAAGTCAGCAGGTCAAAGAGCCTTTTGTATCGTGCACCCACCCTGTGGAAAAGTCTTCCTGCGACCGTGAGGCAGTCTGAGTCCGTGGACATTTTTAAGTCAAGACTCAAAACCTATTTTTATTCTCTTTCTTATGGATAGTTTTTATTTTTATTTGTTTTATTCTTTTACTTCTGTTTTTATTTATGTATTTGAAATTTTTATTCATTTTTAATTATTTATTCAATTTTATGTTGACTTGTTTTATGTAAGGAGCCTTGAGACAGCTTCTGCTGTGATTTGGTGCATTATAAGCTAATTAAATGTAACACGACACATCATGTCTAGGTGTTTTAGTTGTGTTTTTTTTTTTTTATTGATGTCTGTACATATTTGCTGTGTTCAGGCACATAAAGGAAAATATGTTTTTATGTAGTGCATGTTTTGCATTACAGGCATGAGTGTCAAAACTGTGGCTTTTTTTTTTAAGCGGAACTTCAAAAAGCCAGAATTAAAAATAAATAAATAAATTGGAGTAAAAGATTTCAGTTTTATTTTGACATGATGATGAAATATGGGAGGAGTCAAGTCAACATGCTCGCAGTTTCTGTGACACTTATTACCCATAATTCCCTGTGATGTTTACTTTTCCTGCGCCTGTCTGTTTCCTCTGTTACTAATTAATCTCATTTTTTATAGTCATTAATCATGTTGTTACTAAAAAAAGAAAAGACTTTTCAGAGTATTTGTTTTGGCCAAACAAAAGCCGGAATCCAAAAATCTAAACTCGACAGTAATACAAACTACTGTCATTTTAAATCCAGTTAATCCAGTTTAAGGCTGCCAGGAACTGGATCAGAGGTCTTTAAATCCAGTTGCAGAAAAAGCAGAAGTTTTAAAGCCATTTCTGTTGATGGAAAAAAGCAAATTAAATATAGTCAGATTAAAGATAATTTGCTGTTGGTTTGGAGAAATAAACAAGTGTGTTAAACCCATAATTGAAACATTCAGAGGGTTTAAAGGTCATTTATCTGAGACTGGTGTTCAAAACCATGTTATTTATAATAATTAACTGTACAAAGTCAAATCTTCTCATTTGAAATTTTCAAAAAAAATGGTCTCCTGAAACTGGGGTTTTGATCACACATATTTTATTTGTTAGGTATTTGTGTTTTGTAGATAAGTTGTGAAGAAAACTACAGTAAAACTCACAAATAAAACAATCATCAACCTCCACGCCAACTTTACAATATGTACAATTTCCCCCAAAATTGCGGGTCATTTGAGTGTCTATTTCTGATTCTGTGTTGTGAAGTTGGTCATATTTGTGGACTCTTTTGCCAAACGTATTTGATCCAAGATCGAAATCAGGTGCACTGCAAACACTATTAAAATATGACGGGAGAGGAAGGAGTGAAACCAGAAAAGTGAGAAATCACAGTCTCAGATTTCACAGGTGCGCTGGTTCACAGCCACACAGAGGGCTCTGATCTAAAGTGGTTTGGTTTGTCACACCCAGGAATATGTGTGAAACCCAACACCGTGTTACAGTGCAGGAAACAAGCAGCGTTTTGTTAACAATCACTGGCCTTGAATTACGCCCTGCCTCCTTTAGGTCCCGTGTCTGAGCACGGTTTTGTTGCAGCAGTATGTCTCATGGCTCATTCGCTACTTTGCTAACTTCTTATAATACTGCTAATAATATACTTGTATAATAATAATAATACTACTAATAACTTCATATCTTTATGTTGTGTGCCATGATGCACACTGTCCTTCTGCTTATCACACAACACAGACAGAAGACAGTTTTACTTTTACACATACCGTTTAATACAACGTGTGCACTCACTGCAGATAAGTCTAAATGCAACATTTTTCAATTCAAGCTTATCAGTTTCAAACATTTCAAAACAAATTTTTGAATCTCAGATTTTGTAGAAAGAATTCAAGCTTCTTTATATTAAAATTTCCAACATTTTTTCATGTCAAATTACATATAAAACATCAAGCTTCTCCACATTAAAAAAAAATATTGAAATTGTGTCCTTTAAGCTAATATTGAAAACAAATATTTGACATGAAACAAATATCAAAACCATAATAACTGAATGCATCATAAGTGTGGTGGCTCTGTTTTGTTCTCTGTCAGACTGGTGATCGAACACACACACACAAGGGCGTAGGTTTGGTCTCAGCTTTGGTAGGGACAATACCACCCCCCTGCCCACCACCACCACCCCCTAACCCACTCATACCATTAGACGCACAAGTACAGCATAATACATAACATATGACGACATAATGCTGAATAATTTAACACTTTATTTACATTATTAAGTGTGTAGGCAGACAAAGAAATAGCTTAAATAACAAACCCAAAATCACGAATCTATTCTATAGGCCTACACCTGACAACACAAGACAACAAAAAAAATACTTGTGGAGCTAACAAAAAAAAAAAGTTTTTGCAACCAAGATGTATAATCTATTCTCTTCATCAATAATGCAGTTGTAGGTATCTGGCAACCTAATTTGCCAACAAAAAAAAGGGCTTTACAATGATATATATGGTGTATTACGGTAAACGTAAGCCTGTGATGTCATAACGCAGAGGAAAAACACGGAAGTTTCACACTAGTGCGCCGCTGATTCTCATTACCGTAAGTTCTCATGTAAGCCCTCACGCTGAAAAATTTCAACACTGACAGCAAGCCAAAAAGAGCGCAAAAGTGACAGAAAAGTACAGACAGCAAACATAAATGTAGTAATTTTTGAGGAAAAGGCAGGATGTTAGTGTCATTTGTGAAGGTGTGTGTGCGTGTTTGTGTGCGTGTGCAGTTTATTGTAAGTGTGGCGCACAGCATTGTTCGCAAGCCCCGCCCTTCTTGTTTTTCTGCACCGGAGCAGTGTTGCCAGATATGAAATATGAAACTATCGTACCAAAACCTCAAAATGATCGTATTTTGGGAGAAATGATCGTACACAAACAAAACGCATACAACGTAGCTATTTTAGCGTTTTTTTTTTAATTTACAAAGAATTTTATGTCACATTTTTAAACAGTAATTATAGTAATGGGGAAACTATGGCACAAAAAGAACGCAAATGCACAAGCAAATGCACTACCAGACTAGAAAGATTTTTTTTTTTCTGTGAAGGAACACAAACGTGTTAATTACCAGACTAGAAAGAGTCGAATTCAACCTCGAGGTCGCTGTCGTCATCTGATGCCACTTGTGCAGATTTTGTTGAACACAGAAAAAAATGTTGACACCTCCATAAGGAACTTTAACTTTTTTTATTCTTCTTGTATATCTCTTTGCTCTTGTGTTTTGTTCGTTTGTTATTGCATTTGTTGAAATAAAGTTTAGAAAAAAAAAAAGATGTTTGGGGAATCTTCCTGTCACGGTACAGATTGGATGGAACTCATTACTTTGTATGGAGAGGGGGCGGGCTTTCAAATGACTGTCCCGGTCGCCCAAAGCCAGCATTTGATGCCGCCTGAGTGCAACACCTGCAAAATGATTCTTGGGTGTCAGAGAGAGATGCGTGTTTGGGCAGCCAACTGAAATTATCGTACATATTGGATTTTTCCCATTATTGATCGTACATTTATTGATCGTACAGAGGGCACAACTATCGTACAAATACGATAATTATCGTACATCTGGCAACACTGCACCGGAGCCACCCATCCTCTGCGCTCCGGGACCTCCCACTTTACAAATGAAGCACTGCCTGCCACGAGATGCGCTTTGTTTACGTCCATGTGAGAAGAACGTGAGCTAATGAAATTGCAACATGGGTAACTCTGTCACTCTGGCACGTCGAAAACACAAAACGTGACGACTAAAATTATAGTCTCGAGTTCGCAAAAAAATAGTGAATGATTTTGTTATATAAAAAAAAATTCGAAATATTGGTAGGGACTATTTTGCCATCCCAAAATATTGGTTGTGACTTGTCCCTATGGTCCATATGCAAACCTACGCCCCTGTACACACACAATCTATGGTGTTCAGTTTCTCAGTCAGTCTGTAGTTTTTGAAATTTTAACATGGAGAAACTTGAATTCTTTCTTTTTTTTGAAGCTGTCAGAGACCTAAAAGCTGGAAGGAGCTGCTGCCCATGTGGACGTTGTTTTCATGCGTTCTGTAGGCGGAGCAGCATCAGTCAGCTGAGTCTTTAATACCATGTGACACGTTTGGTTTGTTCCTTCTGTTACCTTTTAAACCACCGTCAGATGTCCTGCGCGGCGCGTAAAGTCCACACGAGGGCCAGTGTGTTTGGTGACGCTGCAGAAACCCGACACAAAGAGAAAGTGATACCTGCTCGTCACGTGGCCCCCTGCTGGGCAACATTATAGTGTGTGTGTGTGTGTGTGTGTGTGTGTGTTTTCCTCTGACCACTGTGAGCATTATAAACTCCTGATTCAGCACTGCTGATCATCTACTTTTTAGTTCCTTCAGTTACTTTCTGAAAAATGAAAAACATCCACACGTGGAAGAACCTGGAATGAAAGGTGTGGTTTTTTGTTTTGTTTTTTTGTTTTTCTCTGCCTGTAAACTGTTACTCAAGCTGGTTTTACAGCTGTTGTTCACATTTGGTGCATCAGAGAAAAAAAATTCACACTTATGTTTTATGAGTCATGTTGATGGAACAAATCTGTGCAGCTTTTGTTTTCCTGGTTGAGTGACGCCACTTAAGAGCTGCAAACAAACCATTTTATTCATTTGTTTATATATTTGTAGTAGCTACATTTTTCCATCAACAAAAACAACAACAATGTATAAATTATTGGATGAAATCACATCTACATAAGTATTCACAGTCTTTGCCATGAAGTTCAAAACTGAGCTCAGGTGCCTCCTGTTTCCACTGATCATCCTTGAGATGTTTCTACAGTTTAATTGGAGTCCACCTGGGGTAAATTCAGTTGAATGGACTTGATTTGGAAAGACACACACCTGTCTATGTATAAGGTCCCACAGTTGACAGTCAGAGCACAAACTAAGCATGAAGTCAAAGGAATTGTCTGTAGACCTCTAAGACAGGATTGTCTGGAGGCACAAATTTGGGGAAGGGAACAGAAACATTTCTGCTGCTTTGAAGGTCCCAATGAGCACAGTGGCCTCCATCATCTGTAAATGGAAAACGTTCAGTCCACCAGGACTCTTCCTAGAGCTGGCCGCCTGTCTAAACTGAGAGATCAGGGAGAAGGACCTTAATCAGGGAGGTGACCAAGAACCTGATGGTCACTCTGTCAGAGCTCCAGCATTCCTCTGTGGAGAGAGAAGCTCCCAGAAAGGACAACCATCTCTGCAGCAATCCACCAATCAGGCCTGTATGGTAGAGTGGCCGGATGGAAGATACTCCCTAGTAAAAGGCACATGGCAGCCCACCTGGAGTTTGACAAAAGGCACCTGAAGGACTCTCAGACCAGGAGAAACAAAATTCTCTGGTCTGATGAGACAAAGATTGAACTCTTTAGCGTCATGTTTGGAAGAAAACAGGCACCATCCCTACAGTGAAGCATGGAGGTGGCAGCATCATGTACGGGCAACTTGTTCCCAAAAGACCGAAGAGGGTGCAGGTTTTCTTTGTAGCAACTGGCTCCACCAGGTGATTTCACTGATTATCACTTTGAGCAGATGGAATCAGTTAATCAGTGAAATCACCTGGTGGAGTCAGTGACTGCAAAGAAAACCTGCACTCTCTTGGGTCTTTCAGGAACACGTTGCCCACCCCTGCTGTACAGAGACATCCTGGATGAAAACCTGCTCCTTGAGTGCTCCAGCCAGAGCCCAGACCTGAATGTGACTGAACATCTCTGGAGAGATCTGAAAATGTCTGTGCACCGACGCTCGCCATCCAATCTGATGGAGCTTGAGAGGTGCTGCAAAGAGGAATGGACCAAACTGCCCAAAGATAGGTGCACCAAGCTTGTGGCATCATATTCAAGAAGACTTGAGGCTGGAACTGCTGCCAAAGGTGCATCAACAAAGTATTGAGCAAAGGCTGTGAATGCTTATGGATAGGTGTCTTCTTAGCTTTTTATTTTTAATTTCTCTTTCTTAGGTGGTCTGCTCTTGGGCAGGTCCAGCATGCACAACCGCACACCATCTCTCTCGATCCATCGCCATCTCCTTTATGATGTGATAGCCACATCCGTCTTGTATGTTGTCTAGCATTGCCAGCCTCTTCCTTCCTCTCCCTCTCTCCCCTCCAGCACTGTTCTTAACATTCCTTCTGATCTCATGATGTGGCCAATCTATTGTGCTTTTCTCTTCCAGATTGTAACTTTTAGGCTTCTCTTTTCTCCAACACTCCGCAGTACTTATTCATTTCTCACGTGCTCTCTCCAGCTGATCTTTTCCATCCTCCTCCAAAACCACATCTCGCAGCTCTCTAGTCTCTTCATGTCCTCTTTCTTCAATGTCCAGGTTTCTGAGCCATAAAGGAGTACACTCCAAACTAAAGTCTTGATTAGTCTCTTCTTCAGGTTTTGGTTGGTCTTTCCAGTGAGTAGCGCTTGATGTTTGTTGAACATGTTCTTTTCTTTGTCGCTACGTCCATCATCTGTGAGCAGGCTTCCAAGATATTTGAATTGTTGGACTTGTTCTAGTACCTGGCCATCGATGTTGATCTGCAATTGCTCATATTCACCTTTCCCAATCTTCATTACCTTCGTCTTGGTCTTGTTTATTCTCATTCCGTATTTTTAATAAATCTTCCAAAAAAAAAAGACATGCTTTCATGTTGTCATTATGGGGTGTTGTAAGTAGAAATTTGAGGGGGGGAAATTAATTAAGTCTATTTTTGAGTAAGGCTTTAACATAACAAAATGTGGAAAAAGTGAAGTGTGGTGAATACTTTCTGGATGTACTGCAAACCCAAATATATAGTTTGTGACAGGCAGTGAGGTCAGTAATGCTGAAACTGAGACTGTTGTTGTGTGTTTTCTATGCTCATATGTGACGTACCCACTCATTGATAAAAGTGATAATTTGAGAGAAAATACATTTTTATTTGATAAGAATTCAGTCTCTAATGGAACCTGAATCCCACAGCCTGTATTAGTACCTTAAAACCAGGTCAGGATCTACTTCTTGTGGTCTAAAACCACCTTGTGTCTACAGGTTTCCTCACAGTGAAAAGTTAAATAACATGATGTACGTTTGTTGCTACCAGGTACGTAAACGGGAAAACGTACATGGAGGATGTCGCTGACGCTCTTGAAGAAGCCAGAGAGGAAATCTTCATCACAGACTGGTGGTGAGCGTCTCCTCAGACAGGTGGACTGTGTGTCTGAGTGCACGTGTCGGCCGTCCCTACAGGAGGTTCTCCAACCAAACGGATCAGTTACAGTCTGAAAGCTGCAGACTCCTGCAGCACCTGAACTCCTCTTCAGATATCAACATTATGGATGAGTGAAATTTGTCTGTATTATTCTGTTGGTTTGTTAAATTCATTACTGCAAAAGTAACAGACCAGATGGTCTGTGCTTCATATAAAACACAGAGAGACCAGCTCACTGGACCAAATAAATAAATCAATTAAAATTCATCATTTCACAAAACGGCATGTAGTCCTGTTAGCTTTTGCTAAGCTGTCTTATGAATCCACACCTCCATAAACATTTCTCTGTTATGGTGCTTCGACACACACACACACACACACATCATAAAATCTAGTTCATGCATGTCCCAGGTGACATTCTGAAATAAATAAAAATTCAAGTTGGCCTCATTCGGGAAATATTTTACATTTCGATCATTTTGCTCATCAACAACTTCAGAGTAAAAGCTCGAAACTGCGGTTTTATTGTGATTTGTCTGTGGGTCACAGAGCTTGACCACATTACACCCATTTTGGCGTCTCTTCACTGGCTTCCTGTCCCTGTGAGATCAGATTTTAAGGTTCTGCTACTAACCTATAAAATTATTCATGGACTGGCACCTCCCTACCTAGTTGACCTAATTAAACCTTACGTACCGGCCCAGGCTTTGTGTTCTCAGGGTGCAGGACTCCTTAGTGTCCCTAGGGTGAATAAGAAGTCTGTGGGTCACAGAGCTTTCTCTTATCGTGCCCCTGTTCTGTGGAATGATCTCCCTGCATCAATAAAACAGTCAGATTCTGTGGAGACTTTCAAGTCCAGACTTAAGACGCACTTATTTTCCCTTTCGTATGGCTAGCATACTGGTATAGTATGTTACTATGCTTTTTATCTTTTAATTAATTTTATTAGTAAATGGAGCGTGCCATGGCCTCAACTTTATCTAAATTCTGGGTCTTTTAGTGAAGTTTAGGGCTAGTGGCCAGCGATCACCTTAGTATTTCCTGTTTTTCTTGTTGTTTATTGCTGACAAATTATACAGTATTTTTTGTCTTTCTGATGACTGATTCTGTTTTTTCTCTCTAAGGTGCAGCTCCATCCAGAGATGGGTGTGGTATTTGTGCTGGAGACCCTCCTGTCCTGTGCACCAACAGCATTTCCTGTAACCCTAACCCTTCGTTTTGTGAATTGTTCTGTAATTTATGTCTGTAGCATGGCCCAAGCAGAGGGTCACCCCTTTTGAGTCTGGTCTGCTTAAGGTTTCTTCCTCAGAGGGAGTTTTTCCTTACCACTGCTGCTCTGGGGGTTGGTAAGGTTAGACCTTACTTGTGTGAAGCACCTTTAGGCAACTCTGTTGTGATTTGGCGCTATATAAATGAAAATAAATTGAAATTGTGAAACAAAATCAGGAATTGGTGAGTTTGTATCAACGAGGGAAAAGGATGTTAATTATTCTTGGACCCGCTTTCGAATTTCATAATTGACTTAAACATTTCTGAACATTATGAAGTAAATTTTATTCATGCACTCACATGAAATGGGCCGGACACGGACCGCTGGAGACACAGTGATGCTGTCCTAACGTCTCGCCGTTCCTGCTGTCGCTGTCATGAATTATTAAACTTAAAGTGTATCCCTGAGTGTCAGATATTTAAGTAAAGTTAACTGGTTAGCAGATTCATGTTACCTGATTAAGAAATATTATTGTGATACATTATTTCTTTACAGATTGATTGACTGAATTTATTTAGTATAATTCTTTGCACATACCAAAGGACATACATTAAATATACACAGATAACACAATAACGTGATTAAACTCTTATTTCTGTTGTGTTCAAATATAAAACAAAAAAATGTACAAAGAATAAAATAAATACAAGATAAATGAACAATTAGAATGAGAACAATTAGATTTTTTTTTTTTTTTTTTGCTCTCCCACAGCTCACAAATAGCTTAACATCATCATGTGATGTCAGAGGTCAAAGTCTAGAAAAGATCTGGCAGCCACGAGATGCTGCAGTCAACAGTTTCTCATCCTTTTCTTTTTTAACAAAGTACATGAACAGAACTTGAAACTTGTTCTGAAAAGTTGTTAAAAAAGACAGAAAAGTAGGAGTCGACCGATCATCGCCGCCGATAGTCAACCTGGAGTCAACTGATAATCGACCCGGAGTTGACCGATTGTCAGCGCTGATAATTTGCTCTGAAAAGTTGTTTAAAAAAAATAAACAACAATAATTGGTCAACCTCTACAAAAAAGCGCAGCGTGTCCGTTCTTGCGGAGCCTGTCTGAAGAAGAGGGGACCTGACCAGCAGGGTTGGGTG
The DNA here is from genome assembly GCF_902500255.1 of Thalassophryne amazonica. NCBI lineage: Eukaryota > Metazoa > Chordata > Actinopteri > Batrachoidiformes > Batrachoididae > Thalassophryne > Thalassophryne amazonica. Next base: position 5,482,600 of record NC_047103.1, read on the forward strand.
TCTGTGGTCTTTGTGTCCTTTAGTGTGTTTGACGTCTCGCCATTCGTCCTCAACAGGTTGAGTCCGGAGATCTTCCTGAAGAGGCCGGTCGTCGAGGGCAACCGCTGGCGTCTGGACTGCACGCTGAGGCGTAAAGCGGTAAGCAGGTCGTCCTTGTTTGTGTTTAGTGGAATCGCCGATGATACGAGTGCATGGGTTCAAACGCAAATGTCTGTTTCCACAGCAACAAGGAGTGAAGATCTTTGTGATGCTGTATAAGGAGGTGGAGTTGGCGCTGGGCATCAATTCGGGCTATAGCAAGAGAACGCTGCTGCACCTTCACCCCAACATCAAAGTGTGTGCACGTTAGGTTCTGACACAGTCATCACGTGCACTTCCTGTCTTGGTTTAACGCGCCTCTTACTCATCAGGTGATGCGTCACCCGAACCACGTCTCATCCGCCGTCTACCTGTGGGCGCATCATGAGAAGATTATCGTAATTGACCAATCGGTGGCCTTTGTGGGCGGGATCGACCTCGCATACGGCCGCTGGGATGACGAAGAGCATCGTCTGACGGACGTGGGGAGTGTGATGCGCACTATAATTTTAGACCAGGTCTCCCACACACACGTCCAAAACGCCACTTTTGTTCTTGTCACATAATTGGTGTCCAACATGGTGAGGACGGAGCAGTCTGTCTCTGTCGGACACATTTTAGTGTTCTGATGGTGTTAGATGGAAGTGGGTGGAGCTAATCCAGACTAATACTACTTGGTGTTTTTTGTGTGTATTTTACAAGGCTGAAGCGTCGTTGTCTCGCATGGCTGCCTCAGACAGCGGCAGCCACGTGGCTTCCCAGAGCAATGGGAATGCCATCCCGACGGTGACGGACTCAGGGGACCAGCCTAAGCTGAAGGGGCAGGGGAGGCTGAAGAGGACCAGGTTCAGCATCAAGAAGCACCTGCAGAAACACGGCTTGGCCCAACCGGACAGCGACAGCGACCTGGACGAGGGCGCAGAGAGTGAGTGGCTGAAACTCTTCCACTGGGTCTGGAAATTACAGCAGAAAATGTTCCAAAGTTCACTTTGGTGTATCAACATTTATTTATGCATTTTCTTGGTTTTGAAAAAATTTTGCTTTTCTAGAAACTGAACCCCCCCAAGCACCAGAGCTGGAATTCAGTATTCGACTGTCCTGATCATGCTGCCACCCCCCCCCCCAAACCTGTACATGTCATTTAATATCAAGTATCTGTAATACAGAGTTCAGATCTAATACTTATTTTTTTATGGTGCGTTCACATGTCTGCATCAGAAAAACCATCACAGCAGTCATTTATAGCAGAATTCCAGTCGTCTGCAGCAGCAGACTGCAGGTGACGATGTGAGGCTCCATAATTTATCATTTTTTTAATGACTTTTCAGTGCTAATGGCACAGACAGTAATTTTCTTATTTGAAAGATTCAACAGCCTTTTAGCATTTTACATAGTGTTATATTAAAACAGGAAACCCTGGTATCGATGACACCTTAAAAAGTTAACTTTTTATTAGGTTATAAATGACTTATTTTCTGTAATATCACAAATTATTCACATTTACCTGTTTAAAACCAGGCAACTCTCTGCACTTGAATAATCCATCTTAAGCAGCAAAAGTGGAAAACTTTTTTTTAAACTTTTGATAGCAAGTGCTGTCGTGTTGTGCTGCCGAGGTCACAGCCAGAGGTGACGGAATTTGTCAACCTCTCATTGAAAATAATAGAACATCCCGTTTTCCGTCTGCCGCTGACTGCCGTCATGTGAACGTGGCATTAGATATTGCACTTGAATACAGCAGAATGCACATTAAAATAATTCCATTATACATGTTCACAACTTTAGTGGCTCTGCCCTGCATGAAGGAAAAAAAAAAATCTTTGATCCAGTCTTCATGTTTTTATTTTTTTATAAACTCTTTAATGGCTCATCAGCTTAGTGGGGGTATCTGCAAATCTCAGACACACAATAATAGTGACTAAACAGTGTTTTTGTAATGAGGGTTTTTGTAAAATATTATGATTTTTGACAAATAGATTTAAAACACCGAGTGGCCAATTTAACTGATTATTACCGATAAGAGCTGAAGTGACCAAACAAGGCAAACCATAAATTAATAATTTATTACTATCTTCTAAACACTAAAAAAAGAAAAAAATTAATACAAAATCTCAAACTCTAATTAAAATACAAAACCTCCAGCACAAAACCATGCAGTCAATAGGCGGAAACAGCCAGTCCAGGTCCAACCAAGCGTCCGCCAATCCGCAAACGTCTTCCCAACTATCAGCTTAGGGGGCGTGTCCTCCTTTCCTCCAACGTGGCACAACGTACTCTTTCATGCGAAGCAGGGTTCCTCCCCGGCTACTGCATGCAACGCCTCCGCGTCACTCGTCTCTCCTCCTGGCGTTCCTCTCCGTCACTTCTCCTCCCGTGCACCTAACACACACACACACCCAGGCCAACGAGCGCACGACCACTGTCCTCCCCCAAGGAAACTCCACTTTTTGTTGGAAACACCACTTCACAAACACATAAAGTGTACTTACAGACACGGCAGGGTTCTCCCCTGCCGCCACATATAATCCGCGTTGTGGTGTTTTCTCCGGTACGAGCATTCAGCTGGAACTCGTGACGTCAATGTCGATACGACTCCTATTGTCCAGTCACTCCTTATACTAGCTGCTCTTTACACCTCCCGCCGCCGAATCCTTCTCTCTGCATGGAGTGCTTCTTCTTGCCTCACACTACAGAGTCCCTCTTATCCACCACCTCACACACCCACTCCAGGTGAACTGATTGCAATTATCCAAAAGAGGTCAGGTGCGCCTGAGGTTACCATAACAACCACTAAGGAGCCAAACTCCAAAATCCAACCAACAAAAGAAATTCCCCCCAAGGCTGGATTACATTTTAATTTTCATAAATTAAAATTAAACTCACGTGGCTTTGATCAATTTGAAAATATTTGAGAGTGTGATCAAATAGACTAAACATTTCCCCCTGCCCAAAGCAATAATACTGCTCAGTGCTGCATATCCAATATATTTTTTTTTTTCCTTCCAAGATGGCACCACGTGAAGGTGCCCTGGTATTTTGGTGCTCCCTGTTTTGTCTGTTTTTGTGCGTGACTTGTGTGTCATCGTGTCCCTACACCCGCGAGGAGCTTCTAAACATCAAATCATCAACACCCACGGACATTACGCCAGTTTTTTTTTAGTGCCTGCAGCTGAACTGGTTCACTTTTTGGCCAAAAAAGTGAGACGATGGCAGAGAGGAAAACGAGCTAGAGCTCTCGTGCGCCTTAGACGAAGGGGCACGCGCACGCCCCTACCTGGGATATTTCTCTCCAACATCCGCTCACTCCACAACAAGATGGATGAGCTGGCACTGCTGATGAAGAAGAATAGAGATTTCTCCTCATCTTGTGTACTGTGCTTCACGGAGACGTGGTTAAATGCACAGACACCGGACTGCGCGCTCCAACTAGAGGGATTCCGACTCCTCCTCGCAGACAGAGACCGAGCACTCTCTGGTGGAAAAACAAGAGGTGGAGGACTCTGCTTCTATATCAACAACGCCTGGTGCTCCGATGTGACTGTGATCTCCCAACACTGCTGTCCCTCTCTCGTTCTACTCTCCACGTGAGTTTAACTCTTTCATACTTTGCTCTGTGTATATTCCACCGAGCGCGTACGTGCACAAGGCCGAGTGCGCGCTCGCGGATCAGATTATGAGCGTGGAGAGAGACTTTCCGGACTCTCTTGTTATAATTCTCGGTGATTTTAACAAAGGGAATCTGTCAGGAATTACCAAAATACAAACAGTTTGTTAAATGCCCGACCAGAGAAGGGAGCACTTAGATCATTGTTACAGGACAGTGAGCGGCGCCTACCGCGCGGTGGCCCGTGCAGCTTTGGGACTCTCAGATCACGTGATGGTCCACTTGATCCCCACGTACAGACAGAGACTTAAACTCTCTAAATCTGTTGTGAGGACGTCTAAAGTGTGGAGCAATGAAGCTGTAGAGGAGCTACGCGCGTGCTTGGCCACCACGGATTGGGATATGTTTGAGGCTTCAACAGACAGTCTAGATGACTACACAGACACTGTGAGAGACAGTATCATCCCACAGCGTACCAGGGTGAGATATAACAATGACAAGCCCTGGTTCACACCTAAACTCCAGCAGCTCCGTCAGCAGAAAGAGGTGGCTTTCAGAGAAGGAGACAGAGACAGCTATAGAGGTGCAAAGTACAGATTTAGCAAGGAGGTGGCAAAGGCTAAATCCATGTACAGTTCACGTCTGCAGCAAAGGTTCTCTGCCAACGACTCGGCCTCTGTGTGGAGGGGGTTGAAAGAGATCACCAACTACAAGCCCAAAGCACCTCGTTCTATTGACGACCTCAAGCTGGCCAATGACCTGAACGTCTTCTATTCACGCTTTGAAGACAAGGACTCACACCTCCCCACACAACTGGATATTCAAACACTCTGGACCTCCCCCCTCTCACTGCTGCCCTCCCCACTCCCCCTGTTGCCCTCTCGGTCCAAGAGGAGGACGTGAGGAGACATTTCAAAAGGCTGAATCCACTTAAGACCCCGGGCCCAGACTGTGTCTCTCCTGCCACCCTGAGACACTGTGCTGATGAGCTGGCCCCAGTCTTCACAGGGATCTTCAACACCTCCCTGGAGTCATGCCATGTTCCAGTCTGTTTCAAGTCCTCAATCATAGTTCCAGTCCCCAAGAAACCACGCGTCACCGGACTTAATGACTACAGGCCTGTGGCTCTCACGTCTGTAGTCATGAAGACCTTTGAACGCCTGGTTTTATCCCACCTGAAGTCCATCACCGACCCCCTCCTGGACCCCCTGCAGTTTGTCTACAGAGCCAACAGGTCTGTAGATGACGCCATAAACCTGGCCCTGCACTCCATCCTGCAGCACCTGGACTCCCCAGGAACCTACGCTAGGATCCTGTTTGTGGACTTCAGCTCTGCATTCAACACCATCCTTCCAGCTTTGCTCCAGGACAAGCTTTCTCTGCTCCACGTGCCCAACTCCACCTGCAGGTGGATCACAGACTTCCTGACGGACCGGAGTCAGCGTGTGAGGCTGGGAAAAAATGTCTCGAACACTCGGGCTCTCAGCACAGGATCTCCACAGGGCTGTGTCCTTTCCCCTCTGCTCTTCTCCCTCTACACTAACTGCTGCACCTCCAGCCACGACTCTGTAAAGCTCATCAAGTTTGCGGACGACACCACCCTCATCGGACTCATTTCGGATGGGGATGAGTCTGCCTACAGGAGGGAGGTGGACCGGCTGGTGACCTGGTGCAGCAGCAACAACTTGGAGCTCAACGCCCAGAAAACAGTGGAGATGATCGTGGACTTCAGGAAAGCCACAGCTCCCCCGCCCTCCCTCGCCCTCACCAACAGCCCCATCACCACTGTGGTCTGTCACCGCTTCCTCGGCACCACCATCACCCAGGACCTCAAGTGGGAGTCAACCATCAGCTCCCTCATCAAGAAGGCCCAGCAGAGGATGTACTTCCTGTGGCAGCTGAAGAAGGCCAAGCTGCCTGTCCAGCTGATGGTGCAGTTCTACATGGCCATCATCAAGTCCATCCTCTGCTCCTCCATCACGGTGTGGTACGCCGGGGCCACAGCCAGGGACAGACACAGACTGCAGTGCATTGTGGCCTCTGCTGAGAAGGTGATCGGCTGTAGCCTTCCATCTCTCCACGACCTGCACGTCTCCAGGACTCTGGGCCGAGCAGGTCAGATCACAGCTGACTCTTCTCACCCTGCTCACGGTCTGTTCAAACCACTCCCCTCGGGCAGGAGGCTACGGGCCATCCGGACCAGAACCTCCCGCCATAAGAACAGTTTCTTCCCCTCTGCCGTTCTCATGAACACCTCATAACTCAGTCACCTTAAGCTTAACTCTGTCACTTTATCATTTTATCACAGGTCACTTTAGACAATGTACTCTGGTTTTTAATTGCACTCCTCCCACTGCACTGTTTTTCTGTTTTTCTGTTGCACACAGCCTTTCATATTTCATATTTCTTTTTTTTATCTTATATTTTATCTTATTTTGACACATATGTTATATTTTATCCTAGCATTTTATCTCTTCTTAATGTTGCACCATTGTACCGAAGCAAATTCCTAGTCTGTGAATCCTGTTCACTGGCAATGGCAATAAACTTCTTCTGATTCTCATTCTGATGATGAATGTAGCATATTACCCACATACATACAGTCCTCAGATTTTATTCCATACTTTTATTTAAATATTTCTATGCAGTATTTTTACACTTGTTTTGTCACACCAAGGCACTCGTGCAATTTCATTTTATACAGTGGCAATAAAGGCTTCATTGAATTGAATTGGACTCGATGCTGCAGTGTCTTGACTCACTTTGCACTCAGGTGCGAAACCCGACATCCAGTTTTCACCGAGTGTAGAAACTGCAAACACACATGTCTGACTAAAAAGAAATTTAATTAAAAAAGAAAAAAACATGAGTGGAAAAAGACAGAAGTCCAATCATCAGGTTAAATATGGATGAAACGAAAAGATCCTGATCTGGACTGACGGGTTTCCACTGAACTCGCCTCTTTACATGGATCGATTTCCTGTCTTACTGTTTCACTGTTTTTAGTCAGTCAGATGTGTGTTTAATATCTGATTTCTGTTCATATAAATGACAATAAAACTGACAGTTTTTTTATTAGAAAGGTGTGTGTGTGTGTGTTTTATCCTAAAGCAAACCACCACCGATATAAACAAAGTCCGCCTTCTTCTTTTCGTCACCCTCCAGCTGCTCTTTTAGTCATTCCACTTTACTGTTGTAAAGTTTTAACGTCTCAGTTTGACACGACACAGATTTCAAAACGCTGACGTGACTGTTTGATGACTTTGACTTTTGACATTAGAGGACTAAGTGTGATTGAAAGATGCAAACGTTCACTCTGATCAGTATTCATGTAAAACACACACACACCGTTTTATTGACATCTGAGCAACAGTGACCTCTAGTGGCCATGAGGACTCATGAACAATCTTTGGAACTTCTCTGTGGAATTTCATACAAAACTTACTTGAGGTGAATTTTAATTCAAAATACTGTTTTGAATCTGAATCTCTGGAAGTAAAAGTTCTACAAGTTTAAAGTCTTTAACACCATGAAGCAAAAGCTTCATTCTGGTGTCATTTTAAAATGCTCAAACTCACATTTGAAACGGTATTTGACTTTGAAGCTTGCTTCATTTCTCCTGTGCATTTCAGACAGATCTTACAGAGTTTAACTTTTTCGTTGATGTGTTTCAGAGCGAGAATCCATTCGCAGCGTGAGCACGGGCGTCGGCAATTTGACCGGAGACACACGCTTTTGGCACGGAAAAGATTACTGCAACTTTGTGCACAAAGACTGGATTCAGCTGGACAAACCCTTTGACGGTAAGAATCAATTTTTCTACTGGACCTTTTTGAAAGAACAATGATGTTGGAGGTCAAAGGTCAGCCTCACTGCCTGTGTGTCTACTGCTTCAGATTTCATAGACCGCCATGTGACTCCCAGAATGCCTTGGCACGACATGCCTCAGTGGTTCCGGGAAAGCAGCTCGAGATGTGCCAGACACTTCATCCAGAGGTGGAACTTCACCAAGGTCAGAGGTCACATTGTGGTTGGTCATGTTCTAAAGATGTAGGAGGAGACAAACGTTGCACTCGATGACATGAAACCACACAAGATTTTTTTGGAATCGTCTGTGTTTCAGCAAGACTTTAGACAAGGTCGATGATCATACAGAACCGGCGGGGATTCTGCATCCATGACGTCCCAAATCATGGATAACATGAGTTGGAACAGGCGAACGTGGCGCTGTGTTTGAGGATCATTGAAGAAGCGCTGTGTGCGCCCCCCACAGGGATGTGCTGGGTTTACATTTTAATGGGAGCAGATTTTCAAATAAAGACAACCGTAATGTTCCTGTGTTTTCCAGAATATAAGTAGGGGAGGTGATGGTCTAGTGGTTAAGCATTGGGCATGAGACCAGAGGATCCTCGGTTCAAATCCCAGCCTGACCGGAAATCACTAAAGGCCCTTGGGCAAGGTCCCTTAATGCCCTAGTTGCTCCGTGTATAGTGGGCGCCTTCTGTGGCATCACCCTGACATCGGGGTGCATGTGAGGCATTATTGTAAAGCACTTTGAGCATTTGATGCAGATGGAAAAGCACTATATCAATGCAGTCTATTTATGTGTCCATAAGAGTTTTTTTTTTTCTTTGGGACAAGTTCAACAACGGACACGATCTCTGTGTAGCACATGTGCACACCACAGCCTGTGCTGTTACTTAACATAAGAACATTTAAATTAAAAAAAATGAGCAAGATGGACAAATACATCTGCACCGGACAGGACTGTATCTTATTTGATGCCGTTTGGACAAAAAATAGTCAGATGGACACTGATTTCTGGCCCACAGCAACATGGAGATGTGGGTGATGGATTTACCCAGGAAGCCCTCAGTCTGAGGTGTGTAACATGAGGTCTGTTAAATTCCCAAAAGATGGACAAATACATGTCAGACGGACAACATATTAGATGTTATTTTTGCCATCCAGGACTAAGTGTAACAGTATGTCTTACCCCCTGGGGGAGGTTGTCCTAGGATATCTTACCGCTGATTGGTTTGTGCGCCGCCCTGACCCACAGGAATATTAGCAAGACAGCTGCTACCAGAATCTCATCTGTCCGTCATGATTAATGAGTCTCTGTAATCTCAGACTGCATTAACTCTTGAACTCAAATGCAAAATGGATACCATCTTGGAGCAAATCGCTGCATTACAAAGGAATGTGCTGCTGAGGACCGGAGAATATTCTTCATAAATTTGGACTCTAGATGGTCAGAGGTGCAGGAAATGGAATTCTGTATCTCTCCACCTAACATCAACATGGCAACCTTATTGGCTCCCTGAAGGTCAAATGCCCTGATCTCCCCCCACAGAAGGATTCTACGGCCCTTGTGAAGGAATTCGCCCCCTCCCCTTCTTATCTATCTACCCCCCCACCAAGCCTGCTGTTGCCTAGCAACGTCAGACTTTACGCACACACGGACAGAAACTGACATAAACTTAACTCATCTGCACACGACACACATCTCCATCCCTATTAACCCCCCAGGTCACAATATCTTAACCCCCACCCCATCATGGACAGATGTTCTGTCATGTTTCAGGTTATCAATCAGGTCCATACATTTGGAAGGGAGATTTAAAGATACTTCAGAATAGGAAATATTACTGTTGTAGATAGGTACAGAAAGAATACCAATATTGTTAACTGTCAATCAAACTGTGCTTCATCTGGGACCATAAAACATCCATGAAATATAGAGTTTAAAGGTTGCCTTATCCTGATTGGGCCTTATCAAGGTTTGGGTTAATCAGTTCTGCCCTGTAGGAATGTTGCCTTTCAGGGGTGGGAGGAGGTTGTCCAGGGTGGGGGAAAGAAATCCTAATCCTAGGGTGGAAGATATACTGTTGGCGGGAAGACTGTTGCACTGGGGCGGTTCAGTGGTGTAATAATGTTGACCCACAATGCATCAGGAATTTTGGAACTTTGGGCAGCAGTGGGGTGTCTGTGCTTGGCGGGGACTTACCCATAATGCATCTGTTTGTAACTTTTCATTACTTAGTGACTTTGTCTCACAGATGGTGAAGCCCAAATACCGATCTCTGAAGTATCCGTACCTACTGCCCAAATCTCACACCACCGCAGGAGAGCTGCGATATCAAGTCCCAAACTCCATCAACGCCAAAGTACAGGTGGTAAAGGCTAGTACTGGCACCACAGTCCCTTTAGCCAAAGTCGTTCCTCAGACCTATGATGAGACAAAGGCCAGCTTGGTCTTTGAGGAAGCAGAACCTAGATTTGTTTTATTTTTACAGCTTCTGGGTTTTAATAGTTTTGACATTGAGTATTTTGTTGTTACTCTGAAAGTTTCCGTCTCTGTTGGGAGTTCGGCTCAAGAACTCTTCATTTTCTCCTAGATCCTTCGCTCGGCTTCGACTGGTCCGCCGGGATCAAGTACCATGAGGAATCTATCCACAACGCCTACGTGGAGGTCATCAAGAACAGCAAACATTTTGTCTACATAGAGGTATCGACACTGTGATGTTCACGTCCCTGTCACCGGAACTGACTTACAGCAGAATGTTGGTTTAATTTGGTCCCAGTTTAAGAAACCCACAATAACGGCCCCAGCTGCTTGTTATTCCCTCATTATTCCATAAAAAATGGCTTGATGTTGATTTTTAAGTGTCATTTTTGGAATCTGTTGCTGTCAGTGCAAAGTCAAAGAATGGTGACGGCCAGGAAAGACTGAAAAACAAAACTGTCCCATCGGACGGATCCCAAGAACATTGGTACCACTGGACCAACTATTTACAACATACAGATGAACACCAAAAACCTGGAAGTCTAGATCCAACGAGTGTGACAACATGGTGAAGGAAAAGCTCATTCCCAACAGTTGGACAGATACAAGAACACCCTCCAAAACCCTCTTTTGGCTGCTCCCATTTGTTTGGGAGCCACCAAAGTGGAACTGACACAAGTTTCGTTCCTTCTGATGGAAACTCCATATGCACAAGGAGACTGGAACTTGGTTAGCAAGCATGCTAACACAGCGCTATTGTGCCGCCATGGACTGAACGGGGTGGGGCCACCGTTGCTGGCTCCACTGGTCCTAACCTCAGTATATTATTTGATGGTTACAACCCCAAACTGATTTTAAAGTTCACAAATAAATATAATACTTTCAAATAGATAACAAACAAGATCCAGCTTTGTTCAATTTACAAAAATAAAACCCATGATTCTGGTGACATACACCATAAATCACCTTTAATTTTACTGGTGTCTGTAAATCTGCTGAATTAAAAATCAACAAATAATGGAATTTTTTTTATTGTCACACTTTTCTAACATTACTTAACCTACTTTAGTAAAACATATAGCCGACCATAAATGTAAAAACAACTTCAGCATGCTCTCCTTAATACTAGGACTAGTGGGACGTTCCAGATTGAACAAAAAATGACACCATAAAGACGCAAACTGACAGCGTCAGTCTTTATTAGCAGTGTCGACTAACTTATTTTGAAGAGTTAGTACCATAGTGTTCAGAAACTCCGCCCTCCAGTCCTTGGGGGTGGGGGTTCTGCTGGTCACATGGTGGCACCAGGAGGTGCTGCTCAACCCTGAACAATCTGAATCTTTATAGATTTGACTATTTTTGTTTCAGAATCAGTTCTTTATCAGTTGTGCCGACAACCGATACGTTTTCAACAAGATCGGAGACGCCATCGCCGAGCGCATCATCAAAGCGCACCGGTAAGCATACTAATGACTGTGTGTGTGTGTGTGTGTGTGTGTGTGTGTGTGTGTGTGTGTTTACACCTGGAAATGACTTCTCAGAACAGGGCTGCTTGTGCACACGTACGTGCGCACACAGTCTGCATCGCTGAGCAAGTTCGGATTATTGCTAACCGGTAAGTCGTGTTTGTTTTGGTGCAGACGGTTATAGAGGCGTTTTCACTTTCTGAGATTATCAAACGCAAACATCCTGAACACGTGCACACAAACTCCACATGCACGCATCAGTCTGAGACCTGAATTTTTTAAATTGCCTTTTAAGAAAGTGCAGACTGTCAACTTTAATTGAAATGAAAATAAATTATTCGAGTGGTCGACATAAAATGATGTGTGTCTTTTCAGTGAGGGAACAAAGTACCGCGTGTACGTGGTGACTCCTTTACTGCCGGGCTTTGAGGGCGACATCAACACGGGCGGAGGCAGCGCCATCCAGGCCATCATGCACTTCAACTACAGGTGTGTGTGCGCAACAGTGCTCCCATGTAATGATTGACGGTTCTGCTGTTTGATTAGGTTAAACCCTGGGTGGTTGGCGTGCACACTTTATGAGCGCACCGTGTCCTGGTTAAATACCATTCCTTCTGAGGCAGACGTTTACAGTGCAGGCGGCGTTCCTGAGTAAACATGGAGGAATGTAAGCTCGCCGCTCATCGTCTTTTTGTGTCTCTGCAGGACAATGAACAGAGGAGACCAGTCCATCATCTCCCAGCTGAAGCGAGAGAGTGAGTCAGTGCTGAAGCCAAATATTACTGACAAAACACTGCTTCCAGGTTTAATGACTGACATGCAGTTAAAGGGGGAATTTTGTGCACGTTTGTTTCATGATAAGTGTCCTCAAAGTTCCACAACTTTGTCTGCAAACGCAGAAATCCACTGTAACCAGCAAACGTCAAGAAACTGCTCATCTTAGACATCTGTGTCGTATGTCACAGAAGTCCATATTTGGACCTGTCAGACACGCCCACTCGGTCAGCCCGCAGCGTGCCCGCTCGGCCATCAGCAGGAAAGCAGCAGATCCTTTGCTTTTAAACCAAGAAGCACAGAATGAAATAAGTTTTGTGTGTAAAATATGACTGTGTTTTAAAGGGCACGCCTTCCTAATTGTGCGTGAAATGGCGCCCCCAAGCTGTGACTTTTGCCATAAGGCCTTGTGTTTGTTTGTGTCTGTTTTTAAGCACGAATAGCTCATTTGAAAATTCGCCAAATTCCACTGAAGGTATAACAACGCTCAGAGCTCACGCCAAATTCAAGAGGATCCCCTCATCGAGTGAATTTAAATATAAATCTGATCTCGATAAAAGACGTTTTTAACTTGGTGAACTTACATGAACCAAATTTAGATGATGACCGTTTCTTTACGAATCTTTTTTAAGCATTTCCTCTCTACCAGGAAAAAGCATCATAGGTGGAGACTGGAACTGTGCTTTGAATCCCCTCCTTAAACGATCAACTGGAATGGACCAAACTCATCATAAAAGCAGAGACGTTATTCAGACATTTATGAAGATGCTACATATGGTAGATATTTGGCAACATCTTAATCCTACTGATATATTCTTGTCATTCTAAAACATTCAACACTTATTCATGTATAGATACTTCTGATTTCTGCAGACTTGTTGTCTAATATGACGGATTGTACTGTAATATCATTCTGTAATATCAGATCATCCTCCATGCAGGCTAAAATATGTTCACAAAATGTAGCATGGCCCAAACACAGGGCACCCCTTTGAGTCTGGTCCTGCTTGAGGTTTCTTCCTCAGAGGGAGTTTCTTCTTACCACTGTTGCTCTGGGGGTTAATAAGGTTAGACCTTACTTGTGTGAAGCACCTTGAGGCAACTCTGTTGTGATTTGGTGCTATATAAATGAAAATAAATGAAATTGAAAATTTTGTTGATAGATCCCCTAGATGGTGCTTACATCAAAAATGGCTTAAAGATTAAGCTTTTATTCTTTGATTATGTTGGGAGCAAAATTGATGAATATTTTAGCATAAACACTACACAAACTACAGCATGTATTCAATGGGAAGCCTTTAAGGCCTGTTTAAGTGGTCACATAATGTCCTAGAACTCTTCAAAATCTAAGGGAACAACGCAAAAGAAGACAACATCTAGAAGAAAAAAATAAAGAGCCTGGAAAATCAATTGTTCAGAATAAGAACTCATCAGCTGAAACAGAGTTGTTGCTGTTAAAGGCAGAGTCCAATAAAGAATCAGCTGACAGGGCAGCTTCTAATATATTAAGGTTAAATCAGTCTTTTTATGAACGGGGCAAAGCCTGGGAAGATTTTAGCACTGCAAATTAAGCAACTGGAAGCACAAAAAAATGACCTCAATAATAAATACAAAAGGGGAGCAGTTAGTGGACCCAATTGATATAAACACAGAATTCAAAAAAATTATTATGAAAAACTCGTGATTCTCAGGGCCATACAGATCTAAACACAAAACAAATTCTTAGATAATATAATCATACCAATTGTTTCTGAAGATTTTAAACAGCAATTAGATGCCAGGATCAGTGAACAGTTTTTTTCAATTTAATTTTCAAATTATTTTCATTTATTATGCGCCCAAATCACAACAGAGTTGCCTCAAAGCGCTTCACAACGGTAAGGTCTAACCTTACTAACTCCCAGAGCAACAGTGGTAAGGAGAAAACTCCCTCTGAGGAAGAAACCTCAAGCAGACCAGACTCAAAGGGGTGACCCGCTGCTTGGGCCACAATTCACGGACGAATATACAAGAAATGCTATTGGCGCACAGGACAGGAGGGTCGCCAACACGAATACAACTCCATCTCTGGATGGAGCTGCACCTTAAACAGAGAGAAAAAACAATCAGGCATCAGAAAGACAAAAATACTGTGGTAATTTGTCAGTATTAAACAACAAGAAAAACAGAGAAATACTAACGTGATCGCCGGCCAACTAGCCCTAAGCTTCACTAAAAGACCCAGAATTTAGGTGAACTTGAGGCTGCAGCGCACTCCAATTACTAATAAATGAATTAAAAGAGTAAAAAGCGTAAAACAAACTGTACAGGATGCTAGCCATATGAAAGGCAGTGCGTCTTAAGTCTGGACTTGAAAGTCTCCACAGAATCGACTGTTTTTATTGACGCAGGGAGATCATTCCACAGAACAGGGACACGATAAGAGAAAGCTCTGTGACCCACAGACTTCTTATTCACCTTAGGGACACAAAGTATGTCCTGCACCCTGAGAACGTAAAGCCCGGGCCGGTACGCTAAGGTTTTTAATTAGGTCAGCTAGGTAGGGAGGTGCCAGTCCTGAATAATTTTATAGGTAGAGGGCAGACCTTAAAATCTGATTTCACTGGGACAGGAAGCCAGTGAAGGGATGCAAAAATGGGTGTAATGGTGGTCAAAACTTCTGCTTCGTGTCAGAAGTATGGCTGCAGCATTTTGAACCAATTGGAGACCCCTAATGCTAGGACTGCGGTAAACCAGAAAATAGAACATTGCAGTAGTCCAATCTAGAAGAGATAAATGCATGGATCAGGGTCTCAGCATCAGCCATAGACAGGATGGGACGAATCTTCGCTATATTTCGCAAGTGGAAGAAAGCAGTCCTAGTAATATTTCTAATGTGGATGCCAAAGGACAACGAAGGATCAAAAATTACCCCAAGGTTCCTCACTTTGTCAGTGTGATGTATGACACACGAGCCAAGGCTGAGTGTTAACTGGTCAAATTGATGTCGATGTCTCACTGGACCAAGGACCATCATTTCAGTCTTATCAGAGTTTAAAAGTAGGAAGTTTCTAGACATCCAGCTTCTCACTGATGTAAGACAATCTTCTAAGGATTTTTATGTGAACGAGATCACCAGCAGTTATTGGCATGTATACTGAGTATCATCTGCATAGCAGTGAAAGGTAATCCCAAAACGCCGCAATATGTGCCCAAGGGGTGCTATATAAGGGAGAAAAGCAGGGGGCCTAAGACAGACCCCTGTGGAACCCCAAATTTCATGTCACTAAGGTTAGAGGTAGTGTTACTGTACAAAACACAGTGAGAACGACTGATCAAGTATGACGTCAGCCGTGCAAGGGCACTCCCAGTAATCCCAAAATGATTTTCCAGCCTACCAAGTAGAATATGATGATCCACGGTATCAAATGCAGCACTGAGATCTAACAGCAACAGAACCGTAGTGGTGTCTGAATCCATTATAAGCAGAAGATCATTCACCACTTTAGTGAGAGCCGTCTCTGTGGAATGATATTTTCTAAAAGCAGACTGCAGTGGCTCAAAGAGATTATTCTCAGTAAGATAGTCTATGAGCTGCCGTGACACCACTTTTTCCAGAATCTTAAAGAAAAATGATAGATTTGATATTGGCTGATAGTTTGTCAATACACTAGGGTCAAGATTAGGTTTCTTAAGTAATGGTTTAATCACTGCATATTTGAAACATTTAGGAACAGATCCAGAAGTTAAAGAAAGATTAATCATTTCCAGCACAGTCGGCCCAAGAGTGGGCCACAGGTCCTTAAACAGTTTTGTTGGTATAGGATCAAATAAACAGGTTGTACTTTTTGTTGACATTACGAGTTTTGTCAGCATGCCTAGTGAGATACTATCAATTCTGTAAATCTAGGTAATACCTCAGTAGTGGCGCCCACCTCAATAGCAGGGTGTAGTGGATGGATGGCATTTCCCTGATCTCTAGTAATACTGTGAGAAATCTTGGAGTCATTTTTGATCAGGATATGTCATTCAAAGCGCATATTAAACAAATATGTAGGACTGCCTTTTTGCATTTACGCAATATCTCTAAAATCAGAAAGGTCTTGTCTCAGAGTGATGCTGAAAAACTAATTCATGCATTTATTTCCTCTAGGCTGGACTATTGTAATTCATTATCAGGTTGTCCTAAAAGTTCCCTAAAAAGCCTTCAGTTGGTTCAGAATGCTGCAGCTAGAGTACTGACGGGGACTAGGCAGGAGAGAGCATATCTCACCAGTGTTGGCCTCTCTTCATTGGCTTCCTGTTAATTCTAGAATAGAATTTAAAATTCTTCTTCTTACTTATAAGGTTTTGAATAATCAGGTCCCATCTTATCTTAGGGACCTCGTAGTACCAGATTACCCCATTAGAGCGCTTCGTTCTCAGACTGCGGGCTTACTTGTAGTTCCTAGGGTTTGTAAGAGTAGAATGGGAGGCAGAGCCTTCAGCTTTCAGGCTCCTCTCCTGTGGAACCAGCTCCCAATTCAGATCAGGGAGACAGATACCCTCTCTACTTTTAAGATTAGGCTTAAAACTTTCCTTTTCGCTAAGGCTTATAGTTAGGGCTGGATCGGGTGACCCTGGACCATCCCTTGGTTATGCTGCTTTAGACATAGATTGTGGGGGGGGTTCCCATGATGCACTGTTTCTTTCTCTTTTTGCTCCGTATGCATCACTCTGCATTTAATCATTAGTGATCGATCTCTGCTCCCCTCCACGGCATGTCTTTTTCCTGGTTCTCTCCCTCAGCCCCAACCAGTCTCAGCAGAAGACTGCCCCTCCCTGAGCCTGGTTCTGCTGGAGGTTTCTTCCTGTTAAAAGGGAGTTTTTCCTTCCCACTGTTGCCAAGTGCTTGCTCATAGGGGGTCGTTTTGACCGTTGGGGTTTTTCATAATTATTGTATGGCCTTGCCTTGCAATATGGAGCGCCTTGGGGCAACTGTTTGTTGTGATTTGGCGCTATATAAGAAAAAAGTTGATTGATTGATTGATTGATAGTGGCTGGGTTAAGGCATGCCGGGATATGTTTAAGCTGATGTCTTCTATTTTCTTCCCAAAGTAATCCAGGAAATCTTGTGCTGTAAAAGGAGAGCGAACTACAGCTGGTTGTCCATGCATAAGTGTTGCCACCGTGTCGAACAAGAACTTTGAGTTATGCTTGTTTTTGTTGATCAAATCAGAGTAGTAAGTCCGCTTTGTAGCCAATAATGCATGCTTATAGTCTAAGATAGCATCACACCACGAAAGGTGGAATAATTCTAATTTTGAACGACGCCATTTCCATTCTAGACCTCTTGCTTTATGCTTGAGGTCACACAGATAATCACTGAACCAAGGTGACTATGATTTGGGGAGCGCGGTTTTTAACACAGGTGGTGCAATCATGTCGAGTGTAATTTTGAGCAGTGAGTTTAAACTATCCACAAGTCTGTCTACTGACTGGGTATTTGTCAAATGTGAAGCTAAGACATCAGGCAGTCTAGCTTCAAGTTCAGTCTTAGTTGAGGAGTTGATGCATCGCTGCAGTGATGAATAAGGTTGTTGTTCCACTAAACACGGCAGCGAAACTGTAAACTTAATAAGTGAGTGATCAGACACCACTGATGTAAGAGGCATGATGTCAATATTCGTGACAGCAATACCACGTGCGAGAACCAGATCCAGGGTATTTCCACTAATGTGCGTTGAATCCTGAATGCATTGCCGAAATCCTAATGCATCCATAGTTTCCATAAATGATTTGCAGAGGGGATCAGAAGGCTTATTTATATGAATGTTAAAGTCACCAATGATCAGAATGTTATCTACACTAGTTGACAAGTTAGAGATGAATGCACCAAATTCATCTAAGAATTCAGAATATGGGCCAGGAGGCCTATATACAATGACAGTAATACGACTGATTTTTATTCTTCTGACCTTGGCAATGTGTAATATCCTGAGCGGAGAATCAGATGCTCAAACGAGTGATATTTGTAACCCCCAACAGTTAATAAGCTAAACCTAGATTTATAAATAAGAGCAACACCCCCGCCTTGCTTCGCATCACGAGGGACGTGACTAAATGTATATGCTGGTGGGCAGGCCTCATTTAAGGGGAGGACAGCTGTAGGTTTAAGCCAGGTTTCACATAACCCAATCATATCTAAGTGATGATCAATAATTAGATCATTGATCAACAATGATTTTGAGGACAGTGATCTTATGTTAATGAGACCCAGTCTAAGGATCTCAGTGGGGTTGACAGTTGAACTGTTTGGGTTTAGGGGTGGTTCCAGAGTAGCATATATAAGATGCCTAGAAGTAGGTTTAGGTTTAAGACATTCCACGCGCGTTGTACGTAGCAGACACGAAATCTTTGCTATTGTTGGAACAACCACTGGGCCATCCTCAATTTCAACATCATCCAATATAGTAATGGGTATTAAGTTTGGAAAGCAAATCCCTCTATGTTTTTTTATGGACACGACTACGGAAGCAGGCCACAGTCTCAACTTGTTGAAATTCCCTCCCTGGCAAATAAACTGCACTATCACCATAGTGGATTTTTCTGCACTAAATTCCCTGCTAAGCGAAAGGATTCCACAGCCACATTTGTCATAAGCCTTGCAGGGTCTCTAATCACCCTGCTCCGTGGCCTGCTGTGAAACAGGAAATAATTAAAGCTATTGATAGCATGAGTACAGGTAAAAAGCTGGACCTGATTTTTATAAGATGTTTAAGGAAAAATTAGTAAAACCTGTATTGGAAATGCTACAAGAAGCTTATGAGACCAGTAAGTTTGCTTAACTCAGATTTAAAAATACTTTGTGAACTTTTAGCAGCACGTTTACAGGAAATTCTTCCATCAATTATACACAGGGATCAAAATGGCTTTATCTTAGGGCAACAAGGCCTGCACAATGTAACGAGGGTCCTCAATATTATTCAAGGATTGGACGACAATAATACAGATAAAGCCCTGCTCTGCCTAGAGGGTTGAGTGGGTCTATCTTTTCAACTTTTTAAACACGCTTCGGTTTTGGACCTATGTTTTGTAAATGGGTACGACTGTTGTAACTAAATCCAACTGCAGAGATCTTGACAAATAAAAATGTATCTAAACCCATTTTAGGTAAACGCGGATGCAGGCAATGTTGTCCATTATCACCTTTGCTATTCACTGTAGCAATGGAACCCTATGCTGTAGCTCTTCGGTTACACTTAAACATAACTGGAATCACACTTGGTCAGGAAGAACATAAGCTTTCATTATAGGCAGATGACTTAATCTTATTATTTCACATCTAAATTCATCTATCCCTGCTTTGCTAAACCTGATTGAGTTTGGTCACATTTCAGGATGTCTAATCAATAGATTAAAGTCATCAATTTTGTTGCTAGATGATTGAGAGAGAAAACCCACCCGCAATTGTCTCACAATTCATTTCAGTTTCTAAATTAACATACTTAGGAATACAAATTCTTCCAAATTTAGATTCAGTTGTTAAATCTAATTACGACTCAGTAACCAAAGAAATTACAGATAATGTCAGCAGGTGGATGTGTCTTCCTATGTCTTTAATAGGATGGATGAATACAAAATGATGATACTTTTAAAATTACTGTACATTTTTGTATTCTTCTGCCACGCCCTGCTGATTGGTTTAGCCAGTTCAAAAAACAAATTCTTGATTTTATATGGTCCAACCAACGTGCTACAATAAGGATGTCCTTACTCCATTTACCTTACAATGGAGTTTTGATGTGCCCAAAAACATAGTATGGTACTATTGGGTAGCCCCGCTCAGACTATTAAGTTTTATTTTAGTTTGAAGGATGCCTCCCAGTGGACATAAATGGAAAATACATTCTTAGAGCCTAAATTACCTTTGTACCTTTTCTCTGATAAAGAAGCTAATTTGATTAAGAAAACTAGAAATCAAATTGTAAAAAACATGGTTAGGGTATGGTATACGGTTAAAAGATTTATTAAAGAACCACTTATCTTATCACGACTGATCCCAGTTTGGGGAAATGAAGATTTTACCCCGGGAGAGCCACTGCAGTGTTGAAACAATGAGCTTTAAATGGAATGGAGGAAAGTCAAGATTTATATACAGTTGATTCTGATTGTATGATGTAATTTGATGTACTTAGTCACAAATATAAGTTCCAGAATCCAGAGGAAATATTTTTATAAATTTCTCCACCTTAGAAGTTATATTGTTGCAAAACAGAACAATTTATCAAAACCACCTAATTCTAAATTGGAAGAGATGATTAGTGAAAATAGTTTAAATAAGGGAGCAATTTCCAAATGTTATAGATTACTCTTATCTAGTTCCTCTGATAACTTTTTTTAAAATGAGAAACATGGAAAAAAGATTTAGACGTACATTCAACATTAGAGGAGTGGGAATTGGTTTGTAATAAAGCCCATAAACAAACTATCGATTCTCGTTTGAGATTATTACAATACAAGTGGCTTATACGTGTTTTACTCCGGTAAAATTACACCAGTATAATTCAAATATACCAGATACATGTTCTAAATGTGGACAAGAAAAGGGAACACTGGGCGCGAGTATTGTATTTATTGTTTTATATGCCTTGTATTTGGGAATGTAGGGAAATGAAGTCATTCTGGGTTGTAATAAAACAAACGGTGAAAGACATTATTGCCAAAGACCTTCATTTCTAATTTTAGTTATATATCCCAAAACACACAGGTTTACAAAAAATTAGTGTCTTTTTGTTATTTGCCTTTTACAAGCAAAAAAAAAGCTCATTGCAGTACACTGGAAAAATTGTTAGACAGTGGACCAAACAAATGCTGGTTACATGTCCACTGAAGAGGATCACAAACAAACTGAAAGGGAAAAAGGACATGTTTGAAAGTATGCGAAGACCTGTCATACTCTTCACTGAGGACTTAACAGAAGATCAAGAGGAAGACAACACATAGTTTCATGGTGCTGTTGAACTGAGAGACAGTCCCTGTGAATTTGGATTGATGGATATGATTTATTTATTTTTTTTAATACTGTAATTTGTGTCTGAGACGATGTTCTCTTACATGTTTGTTTATGTAACTTAAAAAAACTAAAACTACAAATATATTGTTGGAAAAAAAATCTGATGTCATATTTAAGAATTTAAAGAACAGGCTGTTTTTTTTTCCCTTGTTAGTGGATGATCAGTGGATGAACTACATCTCCATCGCTGGTCTGCGAACTCACGCCGAGCTGCAGGGGAAACTGGTCACTGAGCTCATCTACGTCCACAGCAAGATGCTCATCGCCGACGACAACACGGTCATCATCGGTAAATAAATATATACACGCTGTGAGCGATGCACTCTGACCTGACCAGCGCACGCACAGATCAGCTGCTGCTCTCATCGCTGGTCACAGTGTGAAAGTCAGCATGCCGGCGCCATCTGCTGGTGGAGGCTTTGAGCTTATGCCTGCTTTATTTTGTACATTAGGTTCTGCCAACATCAATGACCGGAGTATGCTGGGAAAGCGGACAGCGAGGTGGCGGTTATCGTGGAGGACTCTGAGACGGTGGACGTCTGTGATGGACGGGCAGCCGTACCAAGCTGGGAAATACGCCCTGCAGCTCCGCCTCCAATGCTTCAAGTACCTGTTCACACAAAACGCAGTTTAACGGTTTAAAGCCCGAAGCTCTGTGCTGCTGCTGCTGTTCATCAATACCAGAACACAAAGCCGGTCCAGGAACTGTTGAGGTTTTGCTTATAAAGCCTCAGTCCCACCAAACAATAAGCCATGAATAATGAGCCACACGTGTGTGTCAACGATTATTCACATGTGGCAGGTATCAGCCTCTAATGAACCACGGCGACCTGTCATTTGAGCCCCGTCTAGCCTCGAATGCCTTGTCGCCGCATATGATCCATGTAGCACCATGTTAGCGTGACGTTGGTGGAGGTTTAGTCATGGGTTTGGTCCAAACCTCCAGCCCTCCCACACTTGTCCCTTTAAAGTGTGGGTTTTCAATTCACAGCATCCATTCAAGATGTCACATTTTTTAAACTGAGTCCAAAAATAGACGCCCCTGTACAGTCCTGCCGTTGTGCGCTGTGCACCAGGCTGCTGTTCACCTGTGTTCCAGAGTCATTAAATGCACCAGACCAGCTAGAACTGATCCACGTGTTTCTGGACAGTCGCCTCTGCACTTTCTCTCGCTGGCTTTATTTCTTCTGCGGCTTACAGTCATGTTAACACCGTGTTCCTCTGTTATTGTCTGCAGAATCGCTCTTTGCATGCTGGCATTCTGCATAAATGCTCGTCTTGAGTGCGAGTCATTGCATCAGCGCGCACACAGCGGAGCTCATCTGATCCACGATAAGATGTTAAATCATAAACATACTTGTAAAGCTGCTTATAAAGATGGAATGAACATGCAACTGTTTTATCAAGCTATTACAACATAAACATTACAAATAATTACCTTTTAAGCTGTTCCAAATATGTTCTCCACCTCGGCACACGAGACGGACAGGGGGGAAAAAAAGGGTCCAGATGAAACAGACCTCTGTGATTCCAGAAGCAATTAGAGGTGTTTTCAACATCCAAAGCGCTGACAGAAAATGATTAATCTGCTACAAAATAATTATTTTATATACAGCAGCCAGCGCACAAAGCAGGTGGAATTGTGAACCCTCTGTCCTCTGCATCAAGCAGAAGAAACAGCAGTTGGTGCGTTTTACCAGGTGTTAGCTGCTGCCTATCTGCCACACATCAGACATGGGTTCTAGCTTGACCATCTTCTTAGACAGAAGCATCTTTAGCCTGTAAATGTGATTCTTATTTATTTATTTTAATTTGCATTTCTGTAAACTAACTACTTCTGGAGGAAAAAACTGAGCAGCTATGTGATGAGTAGTGAGCACTGCTGTTTCTTTTAAACATGGAGGAGCAACAGTTTCATAGAGTGGGACTTGCATGGACTAAACGTGCACATGAGGCCAGACCAGGAATGTGAACGGGACAGAAAAGCTCAGAGCACAGAGGGAGTGTTGCTTCATTTTCTGCACAGGGCGCCATTATTAAACCACTAAGTCTGCAGATAGAAAGTCTCTGTTGGCGGCTACATTAATGTGTAAAATCTGCTTTAGTGCACCTTTAATAAGACTTGGAAGCCCACCTGAAGCGTCTCTGTGTTCTGCTTCCCTGAACCTTTTTATTTTTCTGTTATATTTTCTCCACGGTTCCCCTCAGGATGATCCTTGGTGCTAACACAGACCCGTCCATCAACATCTCTGATCCCATCAGCGATCAGTTCTACAAAGAGGTCTGGGTGGGGACCTGTGCCCGTAACGCCACAATCTACCAGAAGGTGACGCCACACCTCACCTCCTGCACAGTATTTTTTTTTATCTTTTCCTTTACGTTACAGTAACGTGCAGTTTCACCATCACCTGTCAAACTAAAGCTGATAATTTATTTAAGTGCTTTGTTGGCTCATTTACTATTGACTGTGTCCCCGTGACAAGGAAACGTTGACTTGTACAAACTGGGATATGATCAGGATTCAGGACAGAGAGCCTTCAGTTCCCTTTATGACATCATCACATCTTTTTTTTTTTTTTTTTGCAGGTTTTCCGCTGTCTGCCATCCAGTGATGTTCGCAGTATTTTGGAGCTAGAGAGCTACCTGACCAAACCGGGTCTGGAGAAGGAGGACCCGGCCCGTGCTCAGGAGGAGCTAAAGAAGATCCGCGGCTTTGCGGTTCAGTTTCCCCTTCAGTTCCTGGCCGAGCAGAACCTCCTCCCCCCCATCGGCTCCAAGGAGGCCATGATGCCCATGGAGGTGTGGACCTGAGACAGAGGATTGTAAAGGAACCCTGTATGATCATGTGCTCATGCACATCACATGACTGTCAGGAGGCCACGCCCACTCAGTAATTTTGAAAGTCCAAAGGACTTTTCTTTTTTTTCTGTTTTTTTTTTTAACATTCAAGGTGAAAAAAGTCGTCCACTGTGTGCATCTTATTTATGGTGCATGGATACAAACTGTAGTTTACAATTTATTGTGAAGTAACTTCACAAAGCATCCAGCTTCATTTTGTTTCCTTCTATAAGACTTGCTGCACGTCTTTACAGCATTACACCAAAACACACACACACACACATCAGTAACAACATTGCATGCACACCTTCCTGTGCTGCCATAGTTACCGCCAGTGCAAACTGCCAGGAAACGGCCAAAATGCAAAAACGGCCGGGCTGGAGAAACCACATGGATGAACCTTAGGAGGGAAGAAAAAATGTCATAAAAATGATTGTTGGGGAAACTTTTTTTTTTTAATTCACAATTTTATTTTGTACAAAACATGTTTGGAACTCGTCCCTGCTTCCAGGTGATTAGCGGTTTGGGGGAAGAAAATCTGACATTCGCAGTTGATCCAGCAGCCACTAGAGGGCAGTAGCGTCTTACCAGATCCAACCCCTGCAGAATGTTTGATCCCATCTCTGGACCAAACCTGATTAATTCTGTGTGACCACGGATTATTTGCTTGTATATTTAATTTTTATTTTATTTTTCATGAGTTTGATTCAGGCCCAGATGAAATAGCAGCGTGTTTGATGCAGCAGCTCTGACCTGGACCATCACCTGAACCCCCTTAGCAGCTAAAGGGTGGAGCCAGTTTTTATTTTGATAAATGTTCTTTAATGCATATTTATGTTGTTGCGTTCAATAAGCTCCTGCCGTTCTTTGGTTTCTACCCTAGCTATAGCATAAATCTTCCTGTTAAATTATTTATTTTTAAGCATAATGTGATGACGGTTCATAATGTGAACTTGGCAACACTTGGCTTCATTTCACTTTGAGCGTGTGACGGTTTCTCCAGGTTGCCGTTGAATCCACTGATTCACATGCGCGTATTTTTTGTCTCTAAAGTCTCACCGTCTGTGTGACGTTCTGCGATTGTTCCTCTGGAGTGAACGCTGTCTTACCTCCTCTGTCTTTGTGAAGTTGTGCACGCGGCGTGACAGGCTTTATAAAAATGATGCCGTCTGTTTGCAGCAGGTTTGTAATGAAGCGTCTGTCGTGTTGGTGCCAACAGAAGTGACAAACCGTTTCTTATATTATTTAGAAAATAAAAACGCTCCTGTACAGAAGTCGACCAGCAGCCTTGAACTCTGCAGTGCCTGACGCGGCGTCTCCTTGTGTTTACATGAAAAGAAAAAAATAAACTAGAGAAGTGAGCATCTCTTCACAGGGGATTAATCAATACTGTCTCTTTATGTTTTTTAATGTTGTGCTCCTCTTAACTGATTAACACTATGCAACGCCAGCCAGCGAACGCAGCTCTGACTCTTCTGTGATGGACTGTGAAAAGACGCTAAAAGACTCTAAACAGAAGATTCCTGTGTGGAGGAAGAGGATGACGAGTTTATCGACTCCCCGTCTCTGAACCTTGAACCTGAACGTTAACTGTGACTCAGCCCACAATCATACGTGCCAAAGTTGTCTCGCTGATTCCCGGATCGTGTCTTTATTTAGTCGCCTGAGGCTGTGATCTGGTTTTTGGCGTTGTTTATTTGAGGCAGGTTTGATTTTTGATCTTGTTACGTTGAAAAGTTAAGTTGAAAAATGAGGAGAAAATGATTTTGTTGCAGGAAAGATGAGACTTTGAGGAAAGAAAAGTCATGAGTTCAAGAATTTTTTTTTGGGGGGGGGGGCAGTTCAGATGCAAAACCCAGTTAGTTAGTTGAGGCCGACATGTTCTTGGCTGTCAAGGGGACCATCAGTGTGCAAAATATGAAAGAATTTGAACAAACTTTTTATTTTATTGATGAAAGTCTGTGCTTTTCTGCATATGGTTTCCTTTAAATCTCCCTTTTCAACTGCATTTTTCTCCATTTAAAAAAAAAAGTACTTACTGGGTTTTGCATCTGAACTCTTAAAATGTAATTTAGATGATTAATAAGAAAAACTCGTGTCAGCAGAAAAAAAGCATGTTTTTCTTTAAGTATGCAAATTCTTTCATTAACTTGTTATAGTTTTATTGTCATACGGACTTTTCTGGTTGTGACTTTATTTAAGGAAAAAAAAAATCGGACTGCATGTTAATTTTTATGACTTTTGTAGTTTTTGTCTCTGTACAGGCCTTAATACTTTACACATGATGACTTCATTCTGTCCTCACACGTAAAACACTTGTCCGGGTCGTTATTGTGACCTCAGAGTGCACGTCGGTCCAAACAAAAACCTCAAAGGTCATCGTGAAGGTCAGGCACTGAGAACTTTACTTTTTCTTCTCATAAATTTGCCTTCATGAATAAAACAGGAAGATTTGTGAGTGTGACACTCCGCCCACCTCACAATGTGACACGTTTTCTGTGTACTTCTGGTAGGTGGCGCTGTAGCACTTACATACATTACATGCAAAATTAGCTGTTCATATATGTAAATACATTTATTTAAAGTCCATTTTTGAGCTAGATGGCGGCGCAAGCAGTTGTTGAGATTAGTCTTGGCTATGGCCACTATTATCCCAGGAATAAATCAACAGATACTCCAAGGAACGTTTGTTTTTCTTATCCAGGCTTCTGTAAAAACAGTCTAGAAACTATCAGGTTTTTATTATTATTATTTTTAAGAATTAACACTTTGGTTGGCTAAGCTGTTAGCTGCCTAAGTTTCCTTACGTCACCTCAAAGGTCAGCGAGATTGAGACGGATTGTGACTGAAACGTAATGTGAACTTTTTGTCCACACAGCAAACGTTTACATTTACGTTTACTCTGTGAATTTACATAAATGATGCTCACGTCGGTCACCAGCCACGTACACGGGCACTAGACTGGAACTCAAGAGGTTTTATAGCAGCTAACTAGATGCACTTCTTAGTACAGA
Organism: Thalassophryne amazonica; assembly: GCF_902500255.1. Classification (NCBI taxonomy): domain Eukaryota; kingdom Metazoa; phylum Chordata; class Actinopteri; order Batrachoidiformes; family Batrachoididae; genus Thalassophryne; species Thalassophryne amazonica. The sequence goes on from NC_047103.1 coordinate 5,509,697, forward strand.
CAGCAGGGTGAGTAGTAACTGTCACTGTTGTAATAATCATCGCAATCCTGAGGTTTTCTGTAATTTCATTGACTACTGTAATAATGGTTGGGAAAATGATCACGTGACCAGGAATCTATAAACCTTCTCTTGTATTCACACACACAAAAAAAACAGGAAATGAACATACCAATTCTTACAGCAGTGACGTTATTACATCAGTGAACATTATTACATTAGTGGGTTATTACAGTTGTAACAACATGGTTGCTTTTTTGGAAAACGTGTTTTTGTGGTTCATGTAAATTACTTATTTTTCGCGGGAGGACAGACTAAAGACACATCCGTCTGTGATCTCTGGAACTAAAACGCTAAAAGTTGGTGGTTTTATGAATTATTATTATTATTACTTTTTTTTTTTTGAGCATGATGGTGTGCGGGGCTGTTAACTGTTAGTGTCTACGCTATAAGAGCTCCTTCTTCTTGCAGCTAACGGCATGATAACATTAAACTTCACAGATAGTAGCATGAGCCATGTGACCTGCCTGCGTCTTTTAAACCCGCAGATGTTATCGATGGCGTCATAAATGTGGCGTCGTAAACGTCTTTGTGCTTGCTGCACTTCTGTACAGTAAATGTTCTTCTACCTCCCGTTCCAGCGCTCCTCGACCTCAGCGTCAAATTGGATTGTTTAAGACTTTATTATATGGAAAAAAGGAACAGTTTAAACGACCAAACAAGTGGAAGATGTTTTCAAAGCGCCCTGAGATTGTTTGAACTGAAGTAGCGTCACCTTAAGGCTAACAGGTCCAAAATGCGCCATCTATGCTGAACAAAACAAATGCTTGTTTTTTGCAAATTCTTCGTTTTTATGGACCTGCCCCAAAATAGGACAGTTTCCAGGTTCAACAAAACCTTATGTCGTGTTGCTTGTTTGTAAAATCTTGTTGCCAAGGCAGACGAACTCAGTTCAGTTTTTATTTTTAACAATGTTACTCTGCCCCCCCCACCACCACCACCACCACCTTTTTTTGTATTGACAACAAATAAAATTGATGGGTGGATTTAAAATTGTTAATGAATCTGCAATAAAACACTGTAGCGACGGGATAATGACCCAAATCAGTTGGAGTGTCTTTGGATAACCTTTTTTCCTTTTGTTTCCTTTAATATTTGGCCTCAGTTTGAGTGCCAAACTTGAGAAACACTGACTCTGCTGTATTTCTGCATCTCTGCTTTAGTTGTGTCTCTGAATTGCACTTTTTGCACAGTGTTTCTTGTGATGTAAAATGATTTTTTTGTGTGTGTGTGTGTGTGACAATGTTGGAATAAATGAGGTATTACAAAGTAAAATGTGTGTTTTTTACTGTTTGGTGAGAGCTGATCTAAGCGCTCGCCCGTCTACAGTGACATCTCACAAACCACCGGTTGGATTCCTTTTGCACTCGGTGTGACGTCAGAACTGGTGGCTGCTGCAATTTGCGTCATAATGTAGTGATTATGAACATTTTATATTTTGATAAGTTCCAGGCTGCTGTCACACAGTCGGGCATTGAGGTCGTCACCACGACACGTCATGACCTCAATGCTGAGGTCGCGAGTGCGATAAGTCAGAGTGGTCCTGCTCACAAAACGGGTTCTTCTTGTTGGACTGTGTTCTGGAGCATGGCCGTACTATCTCAAACCAGGCCGTCTTTATTACGCTGGCAGGGAGATAAATTGTTTTATTCCACTTTAAATACTTTTATATTTTCTGTTTTCAATCAAACCTTTAAATTAGATTTACATGGTTTTATGTAATTAATGTAATTATATGTGGAAAAGGAAAAATGGGATCTCATCAGTGTTTTGTGACCATTTCTAGTTCTGATACAAACGTCATAATAGGGGCGGGGCAGAGATTTATTTATGACGTTGCGCGCATGCTTTGATCTTTGGAGGTGCGCGCTCTCGCTTGATTTTCTGCGCTTAGTTTTGACCTTAATGAGCTTCTGTATCTGCGAGACGGACACCTGTAAACGGCTGTGCGGGTGAGTGCGCGCGCGCGCTGCGTGGTGGGCGTGTCTCCTGCCAGGCCACTCCCGGTGAAGCGCGCTGCTGCTCGGGCTCGCGGTGTCTGTTCTCGGCTGCTGTTTCTGGGTTCTGGCGCTCCTTCGCCCGTCCGGACTGGAGGTTCCGGGTCCCGCGGGTTCTGCGCGCGGAGCAGCATGTAGCGCGCGTGGAGCTGCGGGAAAGCGCCGCGTAGCCGCAGAGGATCTTGGGGGATTCGGGGCGGGTGGGAGGTGGATCTGCCGCTGTTTGGAGTGTTTGTGGGTTCCGGTCCGCCGCTCCGCATCTGTCGGTCGATGGTCTTTGAGGACGGTTCCGTCTCGAGTCCCGGATCCAAAGAGAGAACCATGGCGAGCGACTCCCCGGCGCGGAGTCTGGATGAGATCGACCTGTCCGCGCTACGGGTGAGTCCACACCCCCCCAACCCCACTGCTTTCTGTGCGCGTGCGTGTGGCTGTCAGCACCTGTGCCCCCCCCACCAGAGCGAAAGGATGCGCCTCTTTTTGCGCTCCGCACATGGTGCGCGGGCAGCGCAAGAAGAGGTGTATATGTGCGTGCGTGTCAGAAAATCAGGTCGCAAACACCGCGCGTGCGCCCGGCACGTGTATGTGTGTGTTTTATATATTTTTGTCCTCAACAACTGGAACGTGACGTAATGAGGATGCTGCTGCGCGCGTGCACCGGCACCGCGTGCGTCACGGGCTGCATGTCTCTGCAGCATGTGGGGCAAAGCGCAGACACGCGCGTGCTCACACGCAGGTTTATCGCGCAGTGTTTGTGAAAAACCTCCGTGCGCAGAGCGCGCGCGCGTGCTAACCGTCACTAATAATAAACCGTCGGAGCGGCGCGTGCCGCCATTTCGTGATGTGGGCGCGCGCGCGACAGTGTAGGAATGTGCGTGTGACACACGCGCCGCTACGTTACAGGACGCAGTCGGTTAAACGGTCACGTGGCCAGATTTTAATTTATTTTAATTCTAAAGACGGTTTAAATAGCTGCAGACTGAAGGACAGCCGTGCGCGTGCGCGTGTGTGTCAGGCGCCGCTGCTGCTGTTCTCAGATCAGTTTTACCTGCAGAGCAACAATCAAATCTCGTGCGCGTCGGGACAAACCTGTTTACACCAGAGTAAACAGACCTGATTCACTTCCTGTCACCACGTGACTCAAACCACCACCAGGGGGCCGAATGAGAGCAGCTTAATGTTTCAGGTGAAATTCCACTTACCAGCCACAAGGTGGCACTATATGGAATAAGAGAAATTTTTGCATGAAGTTGCAGAAATTGGAAATGTGTTTTTGTGGTGCTGTTCAGCCAAGTGATCAGATGGTGGCACTAGACACGAAGATGGATATGTGACGATTCACCATATTCTTCATATGGCCAGCAGGAGGCAGTAAACACGTGAGCGTTGTCGTAAGGCTTACATTATCATGACTAAACGTTTACTGAAACGCATCGTGTTCGTCACACGAAAAATCCATTAACGAACAAACATCTGGCGACTGTGGGCGGAGTCTTCTGTACTTCCTGTTTGCTGATGAGCCCTTTCTGGGGGGGGGGATGATTGATTTACAGTGATTCACATTTGATTCAAAACTGTCAAAATTGAATGTTTAAAATAACAGTCTTGGTTTTGATTCTGTTTCTTCTTGCTGCCATTGAAGCGAAAATCGGTTTTGAATTGAATCGTGAGCTCCTGAAAGATTCACCCCCCTGGTTCCTGAATCTTTTTAAGGTTCCTTCTGCTTTTGGTTCTACTTTGATGAAGTCATCGATTTACAAACGTCTTCTTTGGAAATTCAGACAAACCACAGAAGGATAAAACAGGAACAGGACAAAATCCATTTCAGTTTGTTTTCTGCTTTCATTCTTCCTGTCGGCTTTCCAAAGAAAAATGCTGCTTCGGTTTCAGTTTGGTTCCAAACAGTTCCTTCAAACTTCAGTCAGGAAGTAAACGTGGACAGTGCTCAGATAAAAAAGGAATGTTGAGGTCACTTTCCCGCCGGCTTCGTTATGTGAGGTTTGGTGGACAAAGTTGTCCACGAGCTCTGAGGACTGAACATGTTGATGTGGACCTGTGTGCCGGGGTCACCTTTGGATCAGGTTTGGATCAGGTGCACGAGTCTTTAATCCTGTTCTCCCTGATCACCTTCATCAGCTGGATTTGGTTTTTAGTCGAGAGTTGACATCTGACAAATGAGTGAAAAATCTCGTCTTAATGTTCGTCCATTCCTCCGTTTCAGACCTGCAGACTTGTTGGGACGGGAGCAGTTTAGCATGAGTCATAATGAACATTTCAAAAAGGTGATTGTAATCATGATTTGATTTTTTAAAAAAAGCAGGATCCATGAAAGGCTGCGTCTTTGAGGGACAAAGGTGGACAGAGGGTCTCCAGTTGGTCAAGAGGTGTTTGAGAAAATGATTGAAATGTTTCAAAACAATGTTTCTCAAAGAAAGATTGGAAGAGATTTGCATATTTCTCCTCCTGCAGTGCAAAATATCATGAAATGATTTGTGAAATCTGGAGGAATTTCAGTGTGTAAAGTGTATGGGACTAAGCTGAACACCCGTGACCTCTAACCCCTCAGTCGGCACTGCTTCAAGAACAGTCATTCATCAATAGATGATATAACTACATGGGTAAGAGTTTACATTGAAATATGCAGCTTAAAACTTTAATTAGCAATAAATAAATAAATAAATAATAAGCCTAACGTTAAAGGTGTCCAGGAGCGGCACAATCTGGGTCGGAACATCACGTAGTGGAAACATGTATTATGGACAGACAAGTTAGCATTCCAGAAATTTTTTTGTAAGAAATGGGTGCTGTGGTCTTAAGACCAAAGAGGAAAAGGACCATCCAGACTGTTATCAGCAATAAGTCCAGACGTCAGGATCTGTCCGGGTCTGTCCGGGGTTGTGTCCGTGTCCTTGTCAGAGGTCATTTGCACTCTGCGTTGTAGAATTAATGCAGAAAAGTACAGTGAGACTTTAGAGCAACATGTGCTGCCTTCAAGACGCTGTCTTTCCCATGGGCATCCATGCATGTCTCAACAAGACAATGCAAAACCACATCCTGCACACATTATAAAGGCATGGCTGCAGAAGGAGAGGAGATGGGTACTGGACTGGTCTGCCTGCAGTCCTGACCTGATCCCAATAGAGAATGTGTGGAGAATTTCAAAAAAAAAAAAAAAAAAAAATGCAACGCCACCCCCGTGCTGTTGGACACCGAGACATCTTTGCAGGAAGAATGAGACAAAATAACACCTGAAGCGTTTCATTGCTCGGTGTCCTCGACACCAAAACGTCTTTTAAGTGCTGTGAGAAGGAACGACAACGTGATGAAGAGGGAAACACTTCAGCGTCCAAAGTTTTTTTTGGAAGTTGTTGCAGGTGTGAAATGGATGAAAGGATGAAAATAAACAAATGAAATGAAGCTGACCAGGACAAAAAACATGAAATATTCTCTGGTTCAAACCGTCTGCAGTGAAATAAAAGTCAAAGTAAATATAAGAATCACCCTTTTTTCTCACTTATAGTTTCAGAACCAACGGATTCACTTTTATTAAAAATGTAAAATTCAAATCTAACAGAAGTTTTAGCTCCAGTTCACTGGAACGATAAATAATAAAACACACACGGTCTGTCTGTCTCTGTCTCTTTGTTTGTATGTCTCTGTCTCTTTGTCTGTATGTCTCTGTCTCTTTGTCTGTCTCTCGCTGTCTGTCTGTCTCTGACTGTGTGTCTGTTTGTCTCTCTCTCTGTGTTTGTCTCTCTCTGTGTCTGTCTCTGTCTCTTTGTCTCTTTGTCTGTCTCTCGCTGTCTGTTTGTCTCTCTCTGTCTGTCTGTCTCTGACTGTGTGTCTGTTTGTCTCTCTCTGTCTGTCTGTCTCTGACTGTGTGTCTGTTTGTCTCTCTCTCTGTGTTTGTCTCTCTCTGTGTCTGTCTCTGTCTCTTTGTCTCTTTGTCTGTCTCTCGCTGTCTGTTTGTCTCTCTCTGTCTGTCTGTCTCTGACTGTGTGTCTGTTTGTCTCTCTCTGTCTGTCTCTCTCTCGCTGTCTGTCTGTCTCTGACTATGTGTCTGTTTGTCTCTGTCTGTCTGTCTCTCTCTCGCTGTCTGTCTCTGACTGTGTCTGTTTGTCTCTGTCTGTCTCTCTCTCGCTGTCTGTCTGTCTGTCTCTGTGTGTCTGTTTGTCTCTGTCTGTCTCTCTCTCGCTGCCTGTCTGTCTGTCTCTGACTGTGTGTCTGTTTGTCTTTCTCTGTCTCTCTCTCGCTGTCTGTCTGTCTGTCTCTGTGTGACTGTTTGTCTCTGTCTGTCTCTCTCTCGCTGCCTGTCTGTCTGTCTCTGACTGTGTGTCTGTTTGTCTTTCTCTGTCTCTCTCGCTGCCTGTCTATCTGTCTCTGACTGTGTGTCTGTCTCTCTCTGTCTGTCTCTCTCTCGCTGCCTGTCTGTCTCTGTCTCTTTGTCTCTCTCTCGCTGCCTGTCTGTCTCTGTCTCTTTGTCTCTCACTGTCTGTCTGTCTCTGACTGTGTGTCTGTTTGTCTCTCGCTGCCTGTCTCTGTCTCTGACTGTGTGTCTGTCTCTCTCTGTCTGTCTCTCTCTCGCTGCCTGTCTGTCTGTCTCTGTGTGTCTGTTTGTCTCTGTCTGTCTGTCTCTCTCTCGCTGTCTGTCTGTCTGTCTCTGACTGTGTGTCTGTTTGTCTCTCTCTGTCTGTCTCTCTCTCGCTGCCTGTCTGTCTGTCTGTCTCTGTGTGTCTGTTTGTCTCTCTCTGTCTGTCTCTCGCTTGCTGCCTGTCTGTCTGTCTTTGACTGTGTGTCTGTCTCTGTCTGTCTCTCTCTCGCTGCCTGTCTGTCTGTCTCTGACTGTGTGTCTGTCTCTCTCTGTCTGTCTCTCTCTCGCTGCCTGTCTGTCTGTCTCTCTCTCTCTCTCGCTGCCTGTCTGTCTGTCTCTGTCTCTCTGTCCCTTCCTTCCTCTCTGCCATGGCGACTATAAATCAGGTCACCCAGGATGGGATGGAGCACACAGAACTGTGGGTAAATGTTTTCGTGTGACATAAACTGTTTCCCCGTCCCATCCGCTCATCTCGTCCCAGTCTCATGAACTGAGAAACTGTCCACAGGGATGCGCTGCGGTGCGTCCTGACCAGTTTCCTGAACACCCTCACCGAGGGCTGGAGAAGACGTGTGATCCGTCTTGTTGTCCGTCTTGGTCCACATCCTGCCAGGTCCTGGTAGCTGTGACCTCTTTGACCCCTGCACCACAACCCCAGAGTGAAGACGTCCAGATTTGTCCCGCCGGACATTAAAAGGCCTTTGACCTGCTGGTTCCCAAGTACAGAGCGCGTGTGAACAGTGGCGCTTGTTATCCGGCGGGTGAGTGGGTGTGTCTCAGTGAGGGTTCAAAGCAGAAGAACGTAAACATCCAACAATAAAGAAGAACGTTGACTCAAAGACGCACACAAATACAGACAGACACACACTCATACAGACACACAGACACTCACACATACAGACACACACATATACAGACAGACAGGCACACACACACTCACTCAGACACACACACATACAGACACTCACACATACAGACAGACACACATACAGACAGACAGACACACACACATACAGACAGACAGGCACACACACACTCACTCAGACACACACACATACAGACACTCACACATACAGACAGACAGACACACACACATACAGACAGACACACACACATACAGACAGACAGACACACACACACACACACTCAAGACACACACATACAGACACACATATACAGACACTCACACATACAGACACACACACATACAGACAGGCACACACACACACACTCACTCAGACACACACACATACAGACACTCACACATACAGACAGGCACACACAGACACACACTCATACAGACAGACAGACACACACACATACAGACAGGCACACACACACACACACTCACTCAGACACACACACATACAGACACACACTCATACAGACAGACAGACACACACACACACTCACTCAGACACACACACATACAGACACACACACACAGACACACACACATACAGACAGTCACACATACAGACAGGCACACACAGACACACACACACATACAGACACACAGTCATACAGACAGACACACACACATACAGACAGGCACACACAGACACACACACATACAGACACACACTCATACAGACAGACAGACACACACACATACAGACACACACATATACAGACACACATACAGACAGGCACACACAGACACACACACTCATACAGACAGACACACACACATACAGACAGGCACACACAGACACACACACACATACAGACACACACATACAGACAGACACACACATACAGACAGACACACACAGACACACACACATACAGACACACACATACAGACAGACACACACATACAGACACACACATATACAGACACACACACATACAGACAGGCACATACAGACACACACACACTCACACAGACACACACATACACAGACAGTCACACAGACACACACACATACAGACACAGACACACACTCACACAGACACACACATACAGACACTCGGACAGACACATATACCAACACACACATACACTCACAGAGACACAGACACACACATATACAGACACACACACACACACAGAGACACACACTCGCCCCCCATGTCAGGCTGCTGCCATACAAGGCGCTCACTACACACCGGAAGTAATTTAAGGATTAAGGACTTTTCCCAAGGGCCCTCAGTGATTTTCCGGTCAGGCTGGGATGTGAACCAACGATCTTCTGGTCTGAAGCCCAACGCTTAACCACTAGACCATCACCTCCCTCCCATATATACACATATACACTGACTCGCACACAGGTTTGCACATATGTACACAGACACACACACACCTGTGCACATAAGTACATGCGTACCTACTGTATGTGCACACGTACACACAAAAGCACAGGAAGGCAGATCAGCACATGTGTGCTCAGACACGGGGATACACACATGCTTAAAGATCTCAATCAGTTTTTCTGGCACAGTTTTTCTGCTGTGGAACTGACAAAAAAATCAAAGAGCCGAGGTCGTGTTTGTGTCGGTTATGAGGGGCGGGTCAGCAGGTGCTGTCAATCACTCTGACTTTACACATCTACAAAATCTCTCTCTCTCTCTCTCTCTCTCTCTCTCTCTCTCTCTCTCTCTCTCTCTCTCTCTCTCTCTCCCAGGACCCGGCGGGTATCTTTGAGCTGGTGGAACTGGTCGGTAATGGCACCTACGGGCAGGTCTATAAGGTAAATCCATCTAAATGTTTTTTGTGAAACAGGTGATCTGATCCAAAGATTTCATGAGTCCATGTGGTCCTTTGTACCTTCCCAGTATGGCGGCAGTGTGGCCACATTCATCCCCATTGGCTTATAAAAGACTGTTGGCTGCAGAAACTGTAAACTCTGAATCCATACTAGAACGTCCTGAAGCAAATCTGCTTTGATTTGGTCCTGCAGAGCAGAAACATTTCCTTTATCCTTCATCCAACATGTTCTCAGTTGTTCTCAGATAAGTTGTTGTTACGTTTCCAGTGTCAGCTGTTTCCACATCTCCAGCTCATCAGCGAGTAGCAGGATCCTGGACAGAAATATTCCATCAGGAATTGCAGTAAATCCAAAGAGAAGACAAAGGGGATGTTATTTTAGAGATTTAGCGATGGGCCAGTTGTCTGCCTGGGTGGTTGACATCCAGGGCCCAGGATGGTCCTGTGTTGTTGTTGATGCATCAAAGTGAAGCCCCAGCACATGATCCCAGACTTGATTTGTGCATCCACCTATGATTCCCTAACAACAGTAACCATGACATCTACTCACCCCGCCCTTCAAATACAGACACACTAAACACTGAACTGTTGCTTAGCAGTAGGCCAGTCGTAGATGGATATACGTACCCACATACATCCAAGTTTTATTTATAAGATAAAAAAATGTCAGTTGTGCAAGTTTTTTTTTCCAAAATCTCAAGCTGTTTTGGAGAGGTACTTTGGGTCAGGGGGTGGGGTTTACAGCGCTGATGAATCAAACCTGTGACCTTTTGTGGCGTAACCAGTCTGAGTTTTTCCTGGATGGGATTCATCTGTGACTCAGTTTACGGTTTAACGGTCATATTAAGCAAGTGACTTTGTCGCTGTAAATCTCGTCCTGCTGTCTTCATCTAAAGCCTGGGTCCCACCGAATAATAAGCTATGAATAATGAGCCACGCGTGGGTGTGTCAGCGATTATTCGAAGAATGACCCACATTTTCATCCATCATGTATCCACTATGAAGGTGCACCTCTGTACCCCGCATGTGCCACGTAGCAGCCTCTAGTGAGCCATGACCGACCTGTCATTAGAGCCTCAAATGGCTCGCATCAGCCACGCTAAGCCACGTAGCGCCGTGATAGCGCCATGATAACGCAATGTTGGCGCACGTTTAGGGATGATGGGTTTGGTTCAAACCTCCAGCCCTCCCACACCTGGTCCCTTTAAAGTGTGGGTTTTCAATTCACAGCAGCATTTAAAGATGTCACATTTTTTAAATGCAGTCCAAAAATAGGAGCTCCAGTACAGTCCCGCGGTTGTGCGCTGTGCGCCAGGCTGCTGTCCACCTGTAATGCACCAGACCAGCTAGAACCGAAAAAAAGGTTCCTGGACAGCCGCCTCTGTGCTCCTCGCTGGCTCCGCGGCTCGCCGGCTCCGCGGCTCGCTGGCTTTATTTCTTCTGTGGCTTTAAACACACAGACCGTGATCCCACTTTAAACTTTATGTTCGTCCGTTTATTTCTGCAAAATTGCTCTTTCGTGCGCGGTGCCATTCTGCATACAGAATGAGGTGGCCGCTTTAATTATATACACCTGTGGATCACTTTCAAATATATATATGTTTCTTTATTTCTTCCGCAGCTTACAAGTCACAATGCTACAACTTTTAACTTTGTGTTATATCTTCAAAATTGCTCTTTTGTGCGCTCTCCTTCTGTGTTGGTGCACAGCTCTGCTCTGCTTTTAGCGGCTTCACTGGAGTTATTTCTTCCGCGGCTTTAAACACACAGCCACTTTCACACAGTCATCCAAATTTTAACTTTGTGTTCATCCATTATTGACTGAAAAATCACTCTTTTGTGAGCTGGCATTCTGTCTAAATGCTCCTTTGGAGCGTGATGAGTCACTGCATCAGTGCGCACACACAGCGGAGCTCATGTGATCCATTAACAAGATATTAAATCAACCATAGACATACTTTTACAGCTAGGAACTGTTTTATCAATCTATAAAAACATTAAAAATAGTTACCTTAAGCTGTTCAAAATACATTCCACATGGAGCAAGAAAGAGAGGGAAAAAAAAACATCCAGATGAAACAGTCCTCTGTGATTCCAGTCGTGATAAGAGGTGTTTTCAGCATCCAAGGTTTGGCAGAAAATGATTAATCCGCTACAAAATAGTTATTTTATATACACCGTCCAGCACACAGAGCAGGTGGGATTGAGTGCGCAAGAAGGCAGCCGCTCCAAAAACAGCCTCTCAGGTCCTGCGTAGCTGCCAGGCGCAGGGATAATGAGCTTTTAGCACGTAAGCACCACACACATGCTTCTAAGTCGTCGTGGTACCTCGTACACAAACTGCGCCTCACTGTTGTTGCTAAATTTTGAACTTCTTAAAATTAGCACCACGCTCAGAGAGGAGCCTCGTTAACTGAAGATAATGTCTCTAAGAGCCACTCAGAGCCATGAAACTCCCACCATAGTTGAAGAAACCCTCTGGTAGCAAAGAAAACATGCTGCGTGGCTCATTATTCATCTTTCATTATTCTGTGGGACCAGGGCTTTTCATGCCTAGATCAGTTTCAGTGGAATCCTGTTTCAGATCAGAGTCTGGTGGGTCCATTTTCAGACCGGCCTCTGCTTGTCACAAAACTGGGAGAACCTTTACACTTGTCATATTGACAGTTTCAGTCCTCATACGCAGAGTGCAATTTCAAAACCTCAGAGGGAACTGGAGGGTGCTGAAACCTCACCTAGTTAGGAAACTGGTGGAACTTGTAAAGCTGTAAGTCAGCATCCATCAGAACTGGTTGGACCTGGAACTTACGTGAACCGTTACCTGAGGAGGAGACTCACCTGTGAACTTGGGGCGTCTCATTAGCGCGACCCGTAAAACCTGTCCTTCAGGATGTCTTTTTGGACTGAAGAATTTAAGGTTAAAATGTTTGAAACTTGGACCAGACCTGAAACCAGATAGACTGGAACCACAAGGAAGTCTGTTTTTATATCTGAGGAATTAATTCTACGTAATATTAGACTTTTTGATGCGCCGATTCTGAACACTGCGCCGTCTTTGGTGTGTGTGAAAAAGAAGCTGATTGGTAACGAGCTTGAATCACAAGAACATAATTGAGTAGACAGAAGAGCTTGAAGTTTAGACTTTCAGCATCACCTGGAGATGTTTGGTGATGCTGAGGATGGAGGTCCAAGTCTTTACGATCCTGGTGCTTCCTGAGATTTGGACTCTATCCAGTGACCTAAGTTAAGGACTGGATGTCTTTGGTCCCAGGTCTCTGTGGAGGATCTTTGGGTCCGGCTGGAGTGACTTTGTGTCAAACGAATGGTTACTTAGTGAGGCTCAGATGAGGAGGATCACTGACATTTGTGAGGGAACATCAGACATGATGCGTTTGTTTGGACATGATGCAGGTGCCTCAGTGTCGAGGACCACCGTGACCGGAGACTTGGACAAGCACACGCTCACCTTTCACCAGGCTGCAGCAGATACATGGCTGCTATGGCGAGGTGGGAGTAGACCGTTTGGATGTCTGGATGGTCACCATGCAGGACCCACGTACTGGAGAACTTTTTGCACTGGTTTATGGTCCCAGACCTGATCTGACCTGGTCATTACTGCTTTATTTTGCGGTATACTATCCATGTGTGAAAACCATCATCATGTGCTATGCTAGGCTAACGGGTAAAACGGTTTTCAGTTTGTGCTTCTTACCTGTGTGCAGTGCTGCCCCCTGGTGTTGGTGGTAAAACTGTTAAGATGAGCAGCAACTGTTTGTATGCGACACGCCAAACTGTTGTTCCACTTGTTGTGTGATCAGGTGGTCGAAACCTGATTACAGATGGAGTTACGAATCACATTATGAATCACATTATGAATCCCAAAGTTTCCTCCTGTTTCTTTTGTGACACTCTGGATTGTTGGTGTGAACAGGATTTACAGAGTCTGGAAGTTTATTTTGGGAATGTAGCCTTCAAATGAAGGGTAAGACTGTAGGTTTGTACCTGTCACCCCCCGTTCTTTTTGTTTTATTTTGCGGCACAATGTATAGAGTTTTGTGTGTGAAATAAGGTCGGGTTACCAGAAACAATTTTTTTCTAATGGGCCTAATCTACTCAGCCGGGTGTGCTCAGCCAATCAGGAGCTTGGAAACAGCATACTTGACTAATCAGGTGTATTTGAAGCAGGTAAACGTGGAAAACATGCAGGTCGGTGACCTCCAGCAGCAGGGTCGGTGACCTCTGGTTAAGGCCTTAACCAGCCCGGGAGTAAGCACATTGGTGACCGTGGTAAACAAAAACTCAGAGTTCCCAGTTACCATTGAACGCAGCATAAACTCACTTTATTTTGTAACCCTTACTACAGAACGTTTGTAGTAATCAGACTCGTGTGTGATGAAGTCTGACTGCGGTTCTTATTCTTTGGGTTTGAGTCGGTGCAGCTGGAAGATGTTTTCCTCTGATGTGTTCGGTCTTGTGTTCCGCTGTGGAATGTGAAGCTCGTCTGAACTACCTGCCCGGACCTGACGTGTTTTTATGCCTCCAGGCTCCTTCCTCCTGATCCTCCACCGTGTGTTCTCACTCTGCCGCCTCCTTTAGCTTCATTTCTTTGTCTGGATTCTCTGTCAGTACGGTGCTGAAACAAAGAGCCGGTGTCGCCGACCGAGCGGTCCCCCCTAAAAATCAGTCCACCCTGCCTTCACTGCACATGCATCATCAGCCGCGGTTCACTGATTATCACCTCGTTTCTGCTTCAAACTGTCTCCAGTCATCATCTGTCTCAGCGACGGATATCTGAAGCTTTTGTACAACAATCATTTACACCTACAACCCCAATTCCAATGAAGTTGGGACGTTGTGTAAAACCTATATTCAATTGAATCCACCACAAAGACAAGATATTTAATGTTCAGACTGATAAACTTTATTGTTTTTGTGCAAATATTTGCTCATTTTGAAATGGATGTCTGCAACACATTTCAAAAAAGCTGGGACAGTGGTATGTTTCCCACTGTGTTACATCACCTTTCCTTCTAACAACACTCAATAAGCGTTTGGGAACTGAGGACACTAATTGTTGAAGCTTTGTAGGTGGAATTCTTTCCCATTCTTGCTTGATGTACAACTTCAGCTGTTCAACAGTCCGGGGTCTCAGTTGTGGTATTTTGTACTTCATAATGCACCACACATTTTCAATGGGTGACAGGTCTGGACTGCAGGCAGGCCAGTCTAGTACCTGCACTCTTTTACTATGAAGCCACGCTGTTGTAACACGTGCAGAATGTGGCTTGACATTGTGTTGCTGAAATAAGCAGGGACGTCCCTGAAAAAGACGTTGCTTGGATGGCAGCATGTGTTGCTCCAAAACCTGGATGTACCTTTCAGCATTGATGGTGCCATCACAGATGTGTAAGTTGTCCATGCCATGGGCACTAACACACCCCCATACCATCACAGATGCTGGCTTTTGAACTTTGCTCTGGTAACAATCTGGATGGTCTTTTTCCTCTTTTGTCTGGAGGACATGACGTCCATGATTTCCAAAAACAATTTGAAATGTGGACTCATCAGACCACAGCACACTTTTCCACTTTGCGTCTGTCCATTTCAAATGAGCTCAGGCCCAGAGAAGGGGGCAGCGTTTCTGGATGGCATTGGATGGCATTGTTGATGTTTGGCTTTCACTTTGCATGGTAGAGTTTTAACTTGCACTTGTAGATGTAGTGACGAACTGTGTTAACTGACAATGGTTTTCTGAAGTGTTCCTGAGCCCATGCGGTAAGATCCTTTACACAATGATGTCGGTTTTTAATGCAGTGCCACCTGAGGGATCGAAGGTCACGGGCATTCAATGTTGGTTTCCGGCCTTGCCGCTTACGTGTAGAAAGTTCTCCAGATTCTCTGAATTTTCTGATTATATTATGGACTGTAGATGATGGAATCCCTCAATTCCTTGCAATTGAACACAGAGAAATATTGTTCTTAAACTGTTGGACTATTTTTTCATGTAGTTGTTCACAAATTGGTAATCCTC
The DNA here is from genome assembly GCF_902500255.1 of Thalassophryne amazonica. NCBI lineage: Eukaryota > Metazoa > Chordata > Actinopteri > Batrachoidiformes > Batrachoididae > Thalassophryne > Thalassophryne amazonica. The sequence goes on from NC_047103.1 coordinate 5,525,080, forward strand.
ACCCCATCTTTGCTTGTGAATGGCTGAGACTTTTGGAGATGCTCCTTTTATACCCAATCATGACACTCACAGTTACTGTAACACAGTGGTAAACATACCACTGTGCCAGCTTTTTTGAAATGTGTTGCAGACATCCATTTCAAAATGAGCAAATATTTGCACAAAAACAATAAAGTTTATCAGTTTGAACATTAAATATCTTGTCTTTGCGGTGTATTCAATTGAATATAGGTTGAAGAGGATTTGAAAATCATTGTATCCTGTTTTTATTTACATTTTACGCAACATCCCAACTTCATTGGAACTGGGGTTGTAAATTCAGTATTTCATCATAAAAGACGCAGGAAGCGATCAGAGCGACGCGGCTACACGGGCTGTTAGCTGTTGCGTTGACTGGTTGTCTGTCATTTCAAAGTGTCACGGAATATCGCCTTGTTTCTGCTTAAAACTGACTTTAGAATGATTTAAGAGGTTTTACTTCATCATCTGATGGTTAATAATCACATTATTCCCTTTGATCACTTTGGGTGAAGAGACTCTCTCTCAAACGAGCTGCTCATCTCCGAAATGACGCATGTGCAGTGGAGGCAGGGCGGACCAATTTTTAGGGGAGGACCATTCGGTCTGTGACACAGGTATCTTTCCCTCTCACCTCGGCCGGCTTTTATTGAACCATCATGCGGGATTGTTGACGCTTGACACCCAAGAGACTTCAACTGGTGCCTTGTTCCAGGAAACAGGTTTACTGAGCGATCTGGATCAGAACAGAATTATTCAATCACATTCTGATCCAGATCGCTCAGTGAACAGTACAGGCCACAGCTGCTTATCCAAATACTCTAAATGAGTAGGCGGGGCCTCTGCTTCGTCCGATGTTGCAGAGTGTGAATAAACACACGTGCTCGTTTGCTGTCTCTGGTGTAAAATGACGCCCAATTCTAGCTAATGCTGATGCAGAGATACTCTACAGTGACGATTACCAAGAGCGTGTTTCTGCACAGTACCTCCAGGTGGGTGGAGCCAAACCTCCTGCAGGCTTTAACTTGTCGTTCACTCATGTAGCGGGAAGTGCTTGTCTCTTTGTGTTGTGCAATTCCATTTTTAACTAGAAGCACTCAGAGAGTGCAAACCTCTGCCAAGGCCATGGGGTCACTGACACCATAACATCTACAAGCCGTGGAATCATTGAACCTAAAAAAGTCTAACAATGATGTTTGCTCAGTAGTAAAAAAAGTTTCATCTGCTGTGACTGGATATAGCATGTATCCTTAGCGCTTGGCATCACAGTTTATTGCAACTTGCACCTTTCCCAGAAGCTACTGTCATCTGAGCACTGATATTGATATTGCATGTGCTTATAGACAAAAACAAATAAGAGACAAAATTCAATTTATTATTCAACTAAACTGCAAATATATGAATTTTTTAACATTTATGAAACACTTCTCTAAACAAGGCCATAGGGTCACTGACCCTAAAGAGATTCCCTCCTTGGCACAGTGATCTATTTCTTTTTGTCTCTTTCTCTAAAATTGTATATAATAATCATTAGATTATCAATATATAAACAAAAATACATTTAAGAAATATTACAATTTGAAAACAAATGCACCCGAACGTGATGACAGCTGCAACTGCTTAATGCTAACTTTTAACATTGAAAATGCCATAAACATGCTAACGCATTAGCATCGGGATCCGGATCGTGATCCAGATCACCACTAAAATTTAATCACTTGTTCTTCTTGTCATTTCCAACCACTCCACAAAATTTCAACAAAAATAAATTTAAGAAATGTTACAATTTGAAAACAAATGCACCCGAACGTGATGACAGCTGCAACTGCTTAATGCTAACTTTTAACATTGAAAATGTCATAGACATGCTAACACGTTAGCATCGTGATCCGGATCGTGATCCAGATCACCACTAAAATTTAATCACTTGTTCCTCTTGTCATTTCCAACCACTCCACAAAATTTCATCAAAATCCGTTCAAACCTTTTTGAGTTATCCTGCTGACAGACAGACAAACAAACAAACGCAACCGAAAACATAACCTCCTTGACGGAGGTAACAATGTTGCAAATATTTTAACACTTTTTTGAAAATGAGACTTGCACTATCATTTCTGACCAGCTGGGAGGTGCTGTCTGGAATTATAGATATTCAGAGGGTAAATAAGACACAGAGCTAGCACATAGCATTGGATGTCTTCCACCAGGCGATGTGGCGCACTTGCAAATGTGCGTATTGTTTTGTTCGGTCATACTAGGAATTAGCAATCCGCGCAGCCTAAATAAATGCACGTAGCTGGAAGTTTGGTGAAGTCACAAGTTGTTCCTGAACTTCCAGCGACTCCTACACAAGGTCAACAAAAGACGTCAGAGGGGCGGGGCATAAGGTGTGTCTCGCTCGCTGGGCTCAAAGTTACTATCGCTAGTATGGGAGCCCGGTGATCTAACCACAAGGCTGAAACCCAAGACCTCTACAGCCTGTAGTTATACCGTGTTTTTGGTCTTGAGGTCTGGTCTGCCAACATATACTGGGTTTGAATCCCACTAATACTACCTGTCTGTGTCCTCGGGCAAGACACTTAATCTTCATGGTCTCAGTCCACCCACCAGTAAACGGGTCCCGGCCTTGGCTGGAGAAGGGACCTGCATCAGACTGATGTCCTGTCCATGGGGAGTCGCAGACTCTCATCTGATTAACTTTACGGAATCTGGAGATGAGCATCGGCACCAACGGGCCTCAGGCCCTGTACTGTAAAGGACTCACCTATTCGACTTCTATTAGTGAAGTCTACTTACTCCACAGCACCCCCTACTGGCTACTGTAATCACAATTATAATACTGTGCTATTTATTTAGGGACATGCTATCATAACATGACTCAAACATTTGATGAAAAGTTATTTTCTCAATCAATCAATCAATCAATCAATTTTTTATATAGCGCCAAATCACAACAAACAGTTGCCCCAAGGCGCTTTATATTGTAAGGCAAGGCCATACAATAATTACGGAAAACCCCAACGGTCAAAACGACCCCCTGTGAGCAAGCACTTGGCTACAGTGGGAAGGAAAAACTCCCTTTTAACAGGAAGAAACCTCCAGCAGAACCAGGCTCAGGGAGGGGCAGTCTTCTGCTAGGACTGGTTGGGGCTGAGGGAGAGAACCAGAAAAAAGACATGCTGTGGAGGGGAGCAGAGATCAATCACTAATGATTAAATGCAGAGTGGTGCATACAGAGCAAAAAGAGAAAGAAACAGTGCATCATGGGAACCCCCCAGCAGTCTACGTCTATAGCAGCATAACTAAGGGATGGTTCAGGGTCACCTGATCCAGCCCTAACTATAAGCTTTAGCAAAAAGGAAAGTTTTAAGCCTAATCTTAAAAGTAGAGAGGGTGTCTGTCTCCCTGATCTGAATTGGGAGCTGGTTCCACAGGAGAGGAGCCTGAAAGCTGAAGGCTCTGCCTCCCATTCTACTCTTACAAACCCTAGGAACTACAAGTAAGCCTGCAGTCTGAGAGCGAAGCGCTCTATTGGGGTGATATGGTACTACGAGGTCCCTAAGATAAGATGGGACCTGATTATTCAAAACCTTATAAGTAAGAAGAAGAATTTTAAATTCTATTCTAGAATTAACAGGAAGCCAGTGAAGAGAGGCCAATATGGGTGAGATATGCTCTCTCCTTCTAGTCCCCGTCAGTACTCTAGCTGCAGCATTTTGAATTAACTGAAGGCTTTTTAGGGAACTTTTAGGACAACCTGATAATAATGAATTACAATAGTCCAGCCTAGAGGAAATAAATGCATGAATTAGTTTTCAGCATCACTCTGAGACAAGACCTAATTTTAGAGATATTGCGCAAATGCAAAAAAGCAGTCCTACATATTTGTTTAATATGCGCATTGAATGACATATCCTGATCAAAAATGACTCCAAGATTTATCACAGTATTACTAGAGGTCAGGGTAATGCCATCCAGAGTAAGGATCTGGTTAGACACCATGTTTCTAAGATTTGTGGGGCCAAGTACAATAACTTCAGTTTTATCTGAGTTTAAAAGCAGGAAATTAGAGGTCATCCATGTCTTTATGTCTGTAAGACAATCCTGCAGTTTAGCTAATTGGTGTGTGTCCTCTGGCTTCATGGATAGATAAAGCTGGGTATCATCTGCGTAACAATGAAAATTTAAGCAATGCCGTCTAATAATACTGCCTAAGGGAAACATGTATTAAGTGAATAAAATTGGTCCTAGCACAGAACCTTGTGGAACTCCATAATTAACCTTAGTCTGTGAAGAAGACTCCCCATTTACATGAACAAATTGTAATCTATTAGATAAATATGATTCAAACCACCACAGCGCAGTGCCTTTAATACCTATGGCATGCTCTAATCTCTGTAATAAAATTTTATGGTCAACAGTATCAAAAGCAGCACTGAGGTCTAACAGAACAAGCACAGAGATGAGTCCACTGTCCAAGGCCATAAGAAGATCATTTGTAACCTTCACTAATGCTGTTTCTGTACTATGATGAATTCTAAAACCTGACTGAAACTCTTCAAATAGACCATTCCTCTGCAGATGATCAGTTAGCTGTTTTACAACTACCCTTTCAAGAATTTTTGAGAGAAAAGGAAGGTTGGAGATTGGCCTATAATTAGCTAAGATAGCTGGGTCAAGTGATGACTTTTTAAGTAATGGTTTAATTACTGCCACCTTAAAAGCCTGTGGTACATAGCCAACTAATAAAGATAGATTGATCATATTTAAGATCGAAGCATTAAATAATGGTAGGGCTTCCTTGAGCAGCCTGGTAGGAATGGGGTCTAATAAACATCTTGATGGTTTGGATGAAGTAACTAATGAAAATAACTCAGACAGAACAATCTGAGAGAAAGAGTCTAACCAAATACCGGCATCACTGAAAGCAGCCAAAGATAACGATACGTCTTTGGGATGGTTATGAGTAATTTTTTCTCTAATAGTTAAAATTTTGTTAGCAAAGAAAGTCATGAAGTCATTACTAGTTAAAGTTAATGGAATACTCAGCTCAATAGAGCTCTGACTCTTTGTCAGCCTGGCTACAGTGCTGAAAAGAAACCTGGGGTTGTTCTTATTTCCTTCAATTAGTGATGAGTAGAAAGATGTCTTAGCTTTACGGAGGGCTTTTTTATAGAGCAACAGACTCTTTTTCCAGGCTAAATGAAGATCTTCTAATATCAATTTTCTGATTGATATTAGCTTAATGTGACGTCTCTATAGCCGTAACGGATCTGGTGATATGTTTGAAAATTAGTGTGTCGTAATTAGACTGTATTTTTGATGACCTTGATTTTTGACTGGTACGCTCCAGGAGTTGATTGTCGAGACTCACAGAATATTCCAACCACAGTTGGTAAAAATCTGCTCACTTGTTTCAGAGATATTTGTCACATATGAGTGATTCCAGTATGCTACGCTTCCAGTGGCGTCGGACATCATTATTTGTAAAATCACTAATTTGGTTCTTGATATTACGTAATCACCTCATATTAGGAGAATATACTCACTTGGTAGTAAACAACTTCAACTGGTTCCTTTTGGAGCTATCTCTATGCTAACTCACCAAGCTAACTGACTTAGCGGACCATTGCATAGCCTGGGCTACGGTGTTTGATGTTTAGCTAGCCTAGTCAGTTCTCAAATACCGTAGTAAAGAAATTATGTGAAGGGAACGTTTGTGTACTAACTGATCTTATCCTGTCTGTAACGTCGTACAACAGAATGATCGCGGTCGTGTCCCACACAGCAGTGGAGCAATGTCGCCACCTGGTGGATAACTACCATTAATGTCAAGAGCTCTATTACTGCATATCAGTGTGTTTTTGGAACATTTTATATTAGAGCATAATGTTATAAATTAAATTTTACATCACTAGCTAATGTTTTTTGAACTTATTTGCATCAGTTGTGTTTGTATGAATTCATGTTTTCATCATCATTGACGATCACATGACCTAAAATAATATTTTTTTAAAAATGTGATAAGTACTCTTTAATATACCACAACGTTTACACCCAGTTAGCTTAAGTGCTACATTCAAGGACACACTGACACCCAGACAGGAGGAGCTGGGATTTGATCCAACAACCCTTCAGCTAATTTTCACAGTGACTTGGGTCACCGTGGAGACGCTGTGCAGAGTTCGGAGCATAAATTAAGGTTTCCAATGACGCTAACTGTCAGATTTTCTGTCTGTCCTTGTTATGGCCTCCAACTTTCCTCCATCTGCTCGTCTCCCTGCCGTCACACAACCGCCGCCGCTGCAAGCCGGGACATGACGGCGAGGGAGACACTGCGGCGAGACAGAGAGTTACACAACCAATGACAGGACAGGGCGAGAGACACGGGCGGGGGGTGGCAACCAGAAGCTGTCCGACGGTTTCGGTCTGTCAGGTACGTTCAGCGTCTGATGCAACACGCAGTAACCAAGATGGCGTGTGGACGAGGGCACGAATCCAAGCTGCTCACGCGTGCTCGTGACCCAGAGTGTGAAATATCATGGCCTCCTAACGGCCGCGCACACACACACATGCACGCTCGCCATCACTTTGCCTCTTTCAACCCACAAAACAACCTGGCAGGCCTGTTGCTAGGTTACCAGGAGGAAGTTTGGGGGTGGGGGGGGTGTTTCCACGTCCTCGCTGTCACAGCTGCACTGAGATCAGTCAAGTCGGGTTTGACGTCCGTTTACTTTGAAGCTTTCAGCTGGTGTCTGCGGGGACGAGGTCTTCCTGCGCTGCCTTAAACTGACTTATTATTGAATTTCACCTCCATGTTTGACTCTTCCAGACCAATCACTATCATCACCTATTCATCTGTTGATCATTTTTACATAAAAAAAAAGTAAATAATTAAAACACAAACTTTAAAAAAGTGTTAACTGGTTAATAATGTTTTTTGTTGTTGTTTATTACAAATTAAAATATTTAATACCAGCAATAATTTGATGCTGAGGTCACTTCCTGTTGCCTCTGAACGCTGCGTATGTCTTTGAAGGTCAGATTGAAATGTGGGCGTGGCCTCCCTGTACAGTGTAAATATTGTGCCGTTTAGCTTATAAATGTTCAACTTCATCAGCGTTTGATGTTAACTACAATTCAGCTAATGATGCGCCCAGCATAGCCTAGCTTGTTACTGCGACATTAGTCAGTTATAGCTGATAATCAACATTTTTGTTGTGTCCAAAATACATATATTGTGATGCACACTCTCCCTTAGATGGAATGTCATTAACCGTTATTTCCTTTGGATCTCGCTGGTTCCGGAACGATACCTTTGAGGTGGAACTGTGAATTGGAAGTGCTGAAGTAATGAATCTGACTGGGGGAAAACATTCTGGTTTGAATCCCTGGTCAAGACAGAACTTGACCTGGATTCTCAAATTTCCCATGGTCCTCGAACTAATCATTGGCATCAAACACATCTGTCATAAAAAAATGACTAAAGCTAAGGTTAAAATATTACATCATCAGAATCATTTAAAATGTCACCAAAAATTTGTTTGCTTGAGTGAAACCCTGTTTTTTATATATATAAAAAAAGTAAATAAAAATCTGTGTTCTGAGTGTAACTGAGGCATAAAATGGTTCGGCTGACTCCAACAATCAGGTGACAAAAATCCAGTAATTTTTTGATTAAACTGCAGACCGGAGCAGAGAGAAGAGAACACAGAATTTATTTATTTTTTTATCCATTATTTATCCATATTTTGTGTTATTTGACATAATAACTGTGTTTTCTTGGATGAAAGTCGTTTTAGGTTTATCTTCATTGTGTTGTTTCTGTAGAGGTGCAGGACTTGCAGGTGCAGTGAAAAATGAAACCACAGTCTGTAACAATGTGACGTTGGGCAGAAAGCACTCGGGGTTCATCTGGTGAGAAATTAAATTGGTGTGATTTGTATTTTAAAGTTCTGATGGACAGGAATGTGCTCTTTTAAGCGTCACGCTGATTTATTCTGAAGGTTGGCGTCGTTGGAGGGATGAGAGTCTGCAGTCCTGCAGGACGGACTCGGGTTCTGACTCGTTTCTCTGTTTTTCAGGGTCGTCATGTCAAAACAGGCCAGCTCGCTGCCATCAAGGTCATGGACGTCACCGGAGTGAGTAACACACCGCAACCTGTGTTCTGTGTGTGTGTGTGTGTGGGGGGGGGGGGGGGGGGGGGGGGGTTAGGGTTAGGTGGTTGATACATGAACAGATGATGGAAAGAAGCTGAGAGATTGATGATTGGTGGATTAATGGATAGATGGTAGATGTATGATGCATGATTGGATGGATGGATGGATGATTGATGGATGGTAGTTTATAGATGAATGATAGATGAGCAGATTATGGAAGAAAGCTGATAGATTGATAATGCCTAGATTAATGAGTGGATGATGGATTGATGGATGAATGATGTATGGACATATGTTGGATGATAGATGGATGAATGATTGACGGATGGATAGACAAAGCAGCAAAAGGAGCAGAGGAGAAGTGTGATGAGATGCTCGTGTTTGTTTATTTGTAATCTGGTGAATCCCTGAATAGAGAACAGTCCAGGTCTGAGACGAGTCAGAAACCATGTGTCTTTGGATGAAGTTAAATTCCAGAATGATCAGACTGTGAGTGGGCGGTGGTCACGGGCCGGTCTTCTCCTTAGCCCTCGGTGAAGACGCCGTGTTTATTTGTGTTCTTCAGGATGAGGAGGAGGAGATTAAAGCTGAGATCAACATGCTGAAGAAGTACAGCCATCACAGGAACATTGCGACCTACTACGGCGCCTTCATCAAGAAAAACCCTCCAGGAATGGACGACCAGCTCTGGGTATGTGTGTGGGTGTGTGGCTGGGGGGTCTTGCAGCTACGGTGATGGCCTGTTAGCCAATCACATTGCTTTTCTCCTTGCTTTTAAACAGCTGAGACACTCAGTGCTTTAGATTTTCTTGTGATGCCTCCACAAACATGCTGCATTTTTCGCATGAGAAAAATGTTTATTCCTAAACGTCAGTGGGTTGAAGTTAAACGTGGGTCCTTCCTGCACTTTATTTCATCCTTTGAAACAAAAAAGAAATAAAAAGAAATGAGGACATGAAGTATGAGATGAGGTTTGATCGCCTGTTTTTGTATGTGTGCAGCTGGTGATGGAGTTCTGTGGAGCTGGATCAGTGACGGATCTGATAAAAAACACCAAAGGGAATTCCCTGAAGGAGGAGTGGATTGCCTACATCTGCAGAGAGATCCTCAGGGTGAGGAGAACTAAACAAAATTAAAATAAAGCTTACAGCATCTTTTAACTTAAAAAAAAAAAAAAAAAAAAACACACACTTTACGATGTTACAAATGAAAAGAGAACCCTGGACAAAACCCTGAGGGATACCTAAATCTGATCTTCTTATTTCAAGTGTTCTTGCATTTGTTCTTCTCGTTACCCACAACTTTTCATATATCGTTATGAAATATTTACAGAGGATTCATATCCTGATAGTCAGGTCAAAGTCAGGAATTCAACATTCAGCCATTAACTATTCTGCAAAAAAAAAGTGATATGAGTTGTAAATAACAAACGTTACAGAGATCACACTCACAGCTTATTCTTGGAGTCAAAAGTTCTAAAATTTGCTGATTTGATCAATTTTAGAACTGCTCAAATACTTTTTAGAGCAAGGAATAGGTTACTTCCAGTGCACATACAAAAAATGTTTTCTGATAGAGATGGGAAATATAATCTAAGAGGAAAATTGAACTTGAAAACAAAGTGTGTAAGAACAACACGTAGGAGTTTTAGTGTAACAGTCAGTGGAGTGAAGCTCTGGAATAGCTTGCCTGAAAATATTAAGCAAAGTAAAAACATCCAGCAATTCAAAAAAGAATATAAAAAATTAATTTTAGATGCATATAAAAATGAGTAATGTAATTTAATTATTACATGTACAATGTAATCAAACTAATGCTGTTTTCTTATTATATTTAAATGTCCTTTCACATACCATATGACTACATGTAAATTAGGGGTAGGGCTTGATAAGCTTAAGCTTCATCCTACTCCTTTTTGAAACATGCATGATTTATAAATGTACTTTTGGGGGAAAAAAATGCTGATTTTAACATGTTTTAAAATAAAATGAAAGAAAGAAAGAGGAAGAATCTTGTAAAATAAACACATTTTCAAAAATGCATAACTCTGTCAAAAAAGATTGAATTTCATTCATATTTGACAACATTCTGTAGGATGGTTTCCTTTATGGACGGACAAAGTTTGATCTGGATCTGATCTGCATTACAGATTTTGTGGCCTTTTAAATTTAACATTGAAAACCCACTTGGATTTATGGAGCACTTTTCAAGACACCCAAAGTAATTTCCAAGTTGCATTATTCATTCACTCGCACATCCACACATTGAACCGCCAACCCTTCGGTCACAAGACGGCTCGCCAGCTGAGCTATTTAATGTACATTTTACATTATATCTTAATCAAACGCGCCCCAATCACTCTCATGTTTGAATGTGAGGTGCAGACTGTCACTCACTATTCACCTGACCAAGTTTGATCTGGATCTGATCCGGATTTTGGATTTTGTGGACATTTGAATTTAATATTGAAAAGCCCATTTGATGTACATTTTGCATTAAATCTCACTCAAAAGTGCCTCAGTAAGTCTCATTTGTGTCAATGAGGTGCAAACTGACACTCTCAGTGAACAGACTAAGTTTGATCCTCATCTGATCTGGATTGTGGATTTAGCAGATACATAATTTTAACATCGAAAAGCCTTTTTGATCTATATTTTGTATTTTAGCTCATGAAAAGTCACTTCTAACAGGAGTTTGACCTTGAAAACATTTTTCAAGGTAGAAATTTGTGGAATTGGAAACCAGTGTTGGCAGAGGTTTGCACTCTACAAGTGTGGTGCTCTAGTTACTCATATTTCTCTTTGATACATCTCCTTTTAATTTTTTTTGCAGTAAAGTTATATTTAAGAGATTATTACGTGTTTTGCTGATGTTGTGTTGGATCTTTGAGAAACGCCTTTTGTGGTGCATTTTAATTACAAGCGTCAGTGACGAAAGAAAGTGACAAACAAGCAAAATCCAAGCTACTTGCTCCTAATTTCCATCATGCCTATGATGATGAGTCCCTGCAGCAATCCCAGACATGTCCAGCAGGTGGCAGATATGCATCAAAGTAGAACACTGGACTTTGGGAATGTGCTTGCAACTCAGCTTTTAGATATAATCAACTATCTGAGAAGAATCATTTGAATCCTGTGCGGGATGATCGTGTCTGCTAGTTTTTCAAAATTTAAAAAAAAAAATGTTTCTTTTTTTTTTTTTTTTTGGTACTGACAACGCCTTCCTTGTGTCGTGTTTGTGTATCTTCAGGGTCTGACACATCTCCACCAGCACAAAGTCATCCACAGGGACATTAAGGGCCAGAATGTGCTGCTGACGGAAAATGCGGAGGTTAAATTAGGTAACACATACACACACACCACTGTGAGGCAGTGAGGAGGCGTGTGTGTTGTGTGACATCATCATGAGGTACACACAGACCTGACTGGTTGCGCAGGACAAGAAGGTTTTTGTTTTTAAAGCCGCCACATTTTTACCTGCAGCTGTTTGTTTGTTTGTTAGCCAGACAACTAAATGAGTGAATTTTCACAGTGATTTTTTTAAATCAAATTTACTCACAAATGGACCAATCATAGTGTCCGCTGTCACTCTATGCAGATGACGTTTAATTCTATAATTCTGTCACTGACATCAACGTTTGTTGAAAAAAAAAGTAAATGAAGAGAAGCTTTGGTTCATATAAAAACAAAGCCACAGATTTTGGACTATGACATCATTTTAAATTCTCCATATCAAAAAAAGGAGTTTTTAATCACCTTAAGAGAAAGTTGTCTTTTTATCTTTTTAATGTAAAAAAAAAACAAAAACTAAGGTTTGACTAAATTGTTTGACTTTCTGACCTCTGAATCAGTGTTGTTGTGTGTGTGCAGTGGACTTTGGTGTGAGTGCTCAGTTGGACCGGACGGTGGGTCGGAGGAACACGTTTATCGGGACACCGTACTGGATGGCCCCTGAGGTCATCGCTTGCGATGAGAACCCCGACGCCACGTATGACTTCAAGGTAAATGCAAAGCGCACACACAGCGCTCACAGAACATAACTGAGTGTTTTTTGTTTTTTGGCAGCTGTGTTCCTCTGTGACTGGAAGCATGAAGACACTAAAGTCTGAGCTTCATCCCAACTCAAAAAGTCCAGAAGACTTTCTTTAAGGTTTCAGTAGGAATTCTATGAGAAATGGGAATGACTTATTCCTGTTGAAATCCTATTGATGAACACCTTATAGGATTCCTGTCGCACTGTTAGATGGTTCCTGTTTGAATCTTGTAAGAATCCTGATGGATATTAAGGATTTAGATTTATTCTTATTTTTATATAGGATTCCTTTTGGACTGTTGGAGTGGATCTGGTGGATAATTTGAGTACTTTGATATGGTCACTGTGTTTCAGAGAGAATTTCCTGGTAAACAACACAGTTCACAACCAGATGGAAGTCTGACCTTTAACCCCAGTGACCTTAGCCTTTATCTGAATGAATGACCTTTGGTTGACCTTGTCAGGATAATTCTGGAATCCGCTGACATGTGTGCCAAGGATTGTTTAAATTGGAGGGGTGTCCAAATTTTGACCTTTGACCCTGGTGACCTTGGTCCTGTCTCCATGGATTGATCTTTGGCAAATTTGGGTAATTTTGGAGCCCATCTACAGAGCGCCCCCTGTAGGTGTTATTAATGTGAAGAAGGCCTCTACTGGTGGTTGGCTCTCACTGCGGTATTGTATCACTTCCTGTTCCGGAGCACAGCGGTGTTTTTCTGTATCTGTTAGCTGTTTAATCTGTGCAGTTAGATTGATCTAGTTATCTAGATTACGATTTGTTTCCCAGTGTAATCTTTACGTGCCTTAACTAAAGCACTCCTTCTGCTGAATCACCTCTAAATTATTTACACATTATTCACTTTGCGTGTTTTTAGGAATCCGCTAGCTTAGCGTAGCTACTAGCTCTTAGCCGGTTTAGCATGGCGGCTTCTCCTGTCTCTCCCGCACTTTTCTGCTCTGGGTGTGAAATGTTTAGTTATTCCTCGGCCTCCTTTAGCAGTAACGGTACTTGTAATAAGTGTAGCTTATTCGTAGCTTTGGAGGCCAGGCTGGGCGAATTGGAGACTCGGCTCCGCACCGTGGAAAATTCTACAGCTAGCCAGGCCCCTGTAGTCGGTGCGGACCAAGGTAGCTTAGCCGCCGTTAGTTACCCCCTGGCAGATCCCGAGCAGCGGGAAAGCAGGCTGACTGGGTGACTGTGAGGAGGAAGCGTAGCCCTAAACAGAAGCCCCGTGTACACCGCCAACCCGTTCACATTTCTAACCGTTTTTCCCCACTCGACGACACACCCGCCGAGGATCAAACTCTGGTTATTGGCGACTCTGTTTTGCGAAATGTGAAGTTAGCGACACCAGCAACCATAGTCAATTGTCTTCCGGGGGCCAGAGCAGGCGACATTGAAGGAAATTTGAAACTGCTGGCTAAGGCTAAGCGTAAATTTGGTAAGATTGTAATTCACGTCGGCAGTAATGACACCCGGTTACGCCAATCGGAGGTCACTAAAATTATCATTAAATCGGTGTGTAACTTTGCAAAAACAATGTCGGACTCTGTAGTTTTCTCTGGGCCCCTCCCCAATCAGACCGGGAGTGACATGTTTAGCCGCATGTTCTCCTTGAATTGCTGGCTGTCTGAGTGGTGTCCAAAAAATGAGGTGGGCTTCATAGATAATTGGCAAAGCTTCTGGGGAAAACCTGGTCTTGTTAGGAGAGACGGCATCCATCCCACTTTGGATGGAGCAGCTCTCATTTGTAGAAATCTGGCCAATTTTCTTAAATCCTCCAAACCGTGACTATCCAGGGTTGGGACCAGGAAGCAGAGTTGTAGTCTTACACACCTCTCTGCAGCTTCTCTCCCCCTGCCATCCCCTCATTACCCCATCCCCATAGAGACGGTGCCTGCTCCCAGACTACCAATAACCAGCAAAAATCTATTTAAGCATAAAAATTCAAAAAGAAAAAATAATATAGCACCTTCAACTGCACCACAGACTAAAACAGTTAAATGTGGTCTATTAAACATTAGGTCTCTCTCTTCTAAGTCCCTGTTGGTAAATGATATAATAATTGATCAACATATTGATTTATTCTGCCTTACAGAAACCTGGTTACAGCAGGATGAATATGTTAGTTTAAATGAGTCAACACCCCGGAGTCACACTAACTGCCAGAATGTTCGTAGCACGGGCCGGGGCGGAGGATTAGCAGCAATCTTCCATTCCAGCTTATTAATTAATCAAAAACCCAGACAGAACTTTAATTCATTTGAAAGCTTGTCTCTTAGTCTTGTCCATCCAAATTGGAAGTCCCAAAAACCAGTTTTATTTGTTATTAGCTATCGTCCACCTGGTCGTTACTGTGAGTTTCTCTGTGAATTTTCAGACCTTTTGTCTGACTTAGTGCTTAGCTCAGATAAGATAATTATAGTGGGCAATTTTAACATCCACACAGATGCTGAGAATGACAGCCTCAACACTGCATTTAATCTATTATTAGACTCTATTGGCTTTGCTCAAAAAGTAAATGAGTCCACCCACCACTTTAATCATATCTTAGATCTTGTTCTGACTTATGGTATGGAAATTGAAGACTTAACAGTATTCCCTGAAAACTCCCTTCTGTCTGATCATTTCTTAATAACATTTACATTTACTCTGATGGACTACCCAGCAGTGGGGAATAAGTTTCATTACACTAGAAGTCTTTCAGAAAGCGCTGTAACTAGGTTTAAGGATATGATTCCTTCTTTATGTTCTCTAATGCCATATACCAACACAGTGCAGAGTAGCTACCTAAACTCTGTAAGTGAGATAGAGTATCTCATCAATAGTTTTACATCCTCATTGAAGACAACTTTGGATGCTGTAGCTCCTCTAAAAAAGAGAGCTTTAAATCAGAAGTGCCTGACTCCGTGGTATAACTCACAAACTCGTAGCTTAAAGCAGATAACCCGTAAGTTGGAGAGGAAATGGCGTCTCACTAATTTAGAAGATCTTCACTTAGCCTGGAAAAAGAGTCTGTTGCTCTATAAAAAAGCCCTCCGTAAAGCTAGGACATCTTTCTACTCATCACTAATTGAAGAAAATAAGAACAACCCCAGGTTTCTTTTCAGCACTGTAGCCAGGTTGACAAAGAGTCAGAGCTCTATTGAGCTGAGTATTCCATTAACTTTAACTAGTAATGACTTCATGACTTTCTTTGCTAACAAAATTTTAACTATTAGAGAAAAAATTACTCATAACCATCCCAAAGACGTATCGTTATCTTTGGCTGCTTTCAGTGATGCCGGTATTTGGTTAGACTCTTTCTCTCCGATTGTTCTGTCTGAGTTATTTTCATTAGTTACTTCATCCAAACCATCAACATGTTTATTAGACCCCATTCCTACCAGGCTGCTCAAGGAAGCCCTACCATTATTTAATGCTTCGATCTTAAATATGATCAATCTATCTTTGTTAGTTGGCTATGTACCACAGGCTTTTAAGGTGGCAGTAATTAAACCATTACTTAAAAAGTCATCACTTGACCCAGCTATCTTAGCTAATTATAGACCAATCTCCAACCTTCCGTTTCTCTCAAAAATTCTTGAAAGGGTAGTTGTAAAACAGCTAACTGATCATCTGCAGAGGAATGGTCTATTTGAAGAGTTTCAGTCAGGTTTTAGAATTCATCATAGTACAGAAACAGCATTAGTGAAGGTTACAAATGATCTTCTTATGGCCTCAGACAGTGGACTCATCTCTGTGCTTGTTGTGTTAGACCTCAGTGCTGCTTTTGATACTGTTGACCATAAAATTTTATTACAGAGATTAGAGCATGCCATAGGTATTAAAGGCACTGCGCTGTGGTGGTTCGAATCATATTTGTCTAATAGATTACAATTTGTTCATGTAAATGGGGAATCTTCTTCACAGACTAAAGTTAATTATGGAGTTCCACAAGGTTCTGTGCTAGGACCAATTTTATTCACTTTATACATGCTTCCCTTAGGCAGTATTATTAGACGGTATTGCTTAAATTTTCATTGTTACGCAGATGATACCCAGCTTTATCTATCCATGAAGCCAGAGGACACACACCAATTAGCTAAACTGCAGGATTGTCTTACAGACATAAAGACATGGATGACCTCTAATTTCCTGCTTTTAAACTTAGATAAAACTGAAGTTATTGTACTTGGCCCCACAAATCTTAGAAACATGGTGTCTAACCAGATCCTTACTCTGGATGGCATTACCCTGACCTCTGGTAATACTGTGAGAAATCTTGGAGTCATTTTTGATCAGGATATGTCATTCAGAGCGCATATTAAACAAATATGTAGGACTGCTTTTTTGCATTTACGCAATATCTCTAAAATCAGAAAGGTCTTGTCTCAGAGTGATGCTGAAAAACTAATTCATGCATTTATTTCCTCTAGGCTGGACTATTGTAATTCATTATTATCAGGTTGTCCTAAAAGTTCCCTAAAAAGCCTTCAGTTAATTCAAAATGCTGCAGCTAGAGTACTGACGGGGACTAGAAGGAGAGAGCATATCTCACCCATATTGGCCTCTCTTCATTGGCTTCCTGTTAATTCTAGAATAGAATTTAAAATTCTTCTTCTTACTTATAAGGTTTTGAATAATCAGGTCCCATCTTATCTTAGGGAACTCGTAGTACCATATCACCCCAATAGAGCGCTTCGCTCTCAGACTGCAGGCTTACTTGTAGTTCCTAGGGTTTGTAAGAGTAGAATGGGAGGCAGAGCCTTCAGCTTTCAGGCTCCTCTCCTGTGGAACCAGCTCCCAATTCAGATCAGGGAGACAGACACCCTCTCTACTTTTAAGATTAGGCTTAAAACTTTCCTTTTTGCTAAAGCTTATAGTTAGGGCTGGATCAGGTGACCCTGAACCATCCCTTAGTTATGCTGCTATAGACGTAGACTGCTGGGGGGTTCCCATGATGCACTGAGTGTTTCTTTCTCTTTTTGCTCTGTATGCACCACTCTGCATTTAATCATTAGTGATTGATCTCTGCTCCCCTCCACAGCATGTCTTTTCCTGGTTCTCTCCCTCAGCCCCAACCAGTCCCAGCAGAAGACTGCCCCTCCCTGAGCCTGGTTCTGCTGGAGGTTTCTTCCTGTTAAAAGGGAGTTTTTCCTTCCCACTGTAGCCAAGTGCTTGCTCACAGGGGGTCGTTTTGACCGTTGGGGTTTTACATAATTATTGTATGGCCTTGCCTTACAATATAAAGCGCCTTGGGGCAACTGTTTGTTGTGATTTGGCGCTATATAAAAAATTGATTGATTGATTGATTGAAGGATGAATCCCTGCAGGACGTCTGAGGAAGGATCTGCCTGCTTTGGGATGCCATTAGGGCCCGCGCCCGCCCCCCAGGCGGGAAATTGTCTCTCCGTGTTGCAGCTTTTAAAAAGTGGATTCAGCGTATTTCCTGAAGTGTGCAACTTATTGCAAAGTATTGACGTTCGTATAAAACGTGAAATGTTTTGTGTCCCTGCAGAGCGATCTGTGGTCGTTGGGCATCACGGCGGTAGAGATGGCGGAGGGCGCTCCACGTAAGACACGCAATACTTCTCTTATTAAAGTTAAAAGTTGAAATCTGTTTCCTTCCATTCTTACTTTTTTCCCCAAGACATTCATTTTTCTAATTTATTGTTGGCTTCTGTTCATATTTTCTCCTTTCCTTGTTTCCTTTCCTCTCCTTTCCTGTCTCACATCCTCAGCCCTGTGTGACATGCATCCAATGAGAGCACTCTTCCTTATCCCCAGAAACCCCGCCCCCAGACTCAAGTCTAAGAAGTGGTGAGTCTCCACGCTGCGGTACAACTCGCTGGCGTTCCTCACGGAGTTTTCACGCCGTTCTTCCAGAGTGGAAGTCTGTGGAACCGAGTTTAAATTCAAAGTATTGGTTTGGTTTGTTTCAGGTCGAAGAAGTTCCAGTCGTTCATAGAAAGTTGTCTGGTGAAGAGTCACAGCCAGAGACCGAGTACGGAGCAGCTGCTCAAACACCCGTTCATCAGAGACCTGCCCAACGAGCGGCAGGTCCGCATCCAGCTCAAGGACCACATCGACCGCACCAAGAAGAGGCGGGGCGAGAGGGGTGAGGGCGGAGCAGCGCCACGCGGACTCACCTCACAGCTTCAGACAGCTTCACACTGCCGCTTCAGACACTTGTACACTGCTTCAGATAGCTGCACACTGCTTCAGATAGCTGTAGACTGCTTCAGATAGCTGCACACTGCTTCAGATAGCTGCACACTGCTTCAGATAGCTGTAGACTGCTTCAGACACCTGCACACTGCTTCAGATAGCTGTAGACTGCTTCAGATAGCTGCACACTGCTTCAGATAGCTGCACACTGCTTCAGATAGCTGTAGACTGCTTCAGACACCTGCACACTGCTTCAGACACCTACACACTGCTTCAGACACCTGCACACTGCTTCAGATAGAGGAGACTGCTTCAGACAGCTGTAGACTGCTTCAGACACCTGCACACTGCTTCAGACAGCTGCACACTGCTTCAGACAGCTGTAGACTGCTTCAGACACCTGCACACTGCGTCAGACACCTGCACACTGCTTCAGACACCTGCACACTGCTTCAGACAGCTGCACACTGCTTCAGATAGCTGTAGACTGCTTCAGACACCTGCACACTGCTTCAGATAGCTGCAGACTGCTTCAGACACCTGCACACTGCTTCAGATAGCTGTAGACTGCTTCAGACACCTGCACACTGCTTCAGATAGAGGAGACTGCTTCAGACAGCTGTAGACTGCTTCAGACATCTGCACACTGCTTCAGATAGCTGTAGACTGCTTCAGATAGCTGTAGACTGCTTCAGACACCTGCACACTGCTTCAGATAGCTGTAGACTGCTTCAGACAGCTGCACACTGCTTCAGACAGCTGTAGACTGCTTCAGACAGCTGCACACTGCTTCAGACACCTGCACACTGCTTCAGACACCTGCATACTGCTTCAGATAGCTGTAGACTGCGTCAGACACCTGCACACTGCTTCAGATAGCTGTAGACTGCTTCAGACACCTGCACACTGCTTCAGATAGCTGTAGACTGCTTCAGACACCTGCACACTGCTTCAGATAGCTGTAGACCGCTTCAGACAGCTGTAGACTGCTTCAGACACCTGCACACTGCTTCAGACACCTGCACACTGCTTCAGATAGCTGCACACTGCTTCAGATAGCTGTAGACTGCTTCAGACACGTGCACACTGCTTCAGATAGCTGTAGACCGCTTCAGACAGCTGCACACTGCTTCAGATAGCTGCACACTGCTTCAGACAGCTGTAGACTGCTTCAGACAGTTGCACACTGCTTCAGACAGCTGCACACTGCTTCAGATAGCTGCACACTGCTTTGGATAGCTGTAGACTGCTTCAGACACCTGCACACTGCTTCAGATAGCTGTAGACTGCTTCAGACAGCTGTAGACTGCTTCAGACACCTGCACACTGCTTCAGACACCTACACACTGCTTCAGATAGCTGCACACTGCTTCAGATAGCTGTAGACTGCTTCAGACACCTGCACACTGCTTCAGACACCTACACACTGCTTCAGATAGCTGCACACTGCTTCAGATAGCTGTAGACTGCTTCAGACAGCTGCACACTGCTTCAGATAGCTGTAGACCGCTTCAGACAGCTGCACACTGCTTCAGATAGCTGCACACTGCTTCAGACAGCTGTAGACTGCTTCAGACAGTTGCACACTGCTTCAGACAGCTGCACACTGCTTTGGATAGCTGTAGACTGCTTCAGACAGCTGCACACTGCTTCAGACAGCTGCACACTGCTTCAGATAGCTGTAGACTGCTTCAGATAGCTGTAGACCGCTTCAGACAGCTGCACACTGCTTCAGATAGCTGCACACTGCTTCAGATAGCTGTAGACTGCTTCAGATACCTGCACACTGCTTCAGATAGCTGTAGACTGCTCCAGACACTTGCACACTGCTTCAGATATCTGTAGACTGCTTCAGATACCTGCACACTGCTTCAGACAGCTGCACACTGCTTCAGATAGCTGCACACTGCTTCAGACAGCTGCACACTGCTTCGGACAGCTGCACACTGCTTCAGATAGCTGTAGACTGCTTCAGATACCTGCACACTGCTTCAGATAGCTGTAGACTGCTTCAGACAGCTGCACACTGCTTCAGATAGCTGCACACTGTTTCAGATAGCTGCACACTGCTTCAGATAGCTGTAGACTGCTTCAGATACCTGCACACTGCTTCAGATAGCTGTAGACTGCTTCAGACAGCTGCACACTGCTTCAGATACCTGCACACTGCTTCAGATAGCTGTAGACTGCTTCAGATACCTGCACACTGCTTCAGACAGCTGCACACTGCTTCAGACACCTGCACACTGCTTCAGATAGCTGTAGACTACTCCAGACAATTGCAGACTGCTTCAGACAGTCACAGACTGCTTCAGACAGTCGCAAACTGTTTCAGACAGTTGCAGGCTGCTTCAGACAGCTGCAGACTGCTTCAGACAGCTCCAGACTGCTTCTCATGGTTGCAGAATGCTTCAGACAGCTTCAGACTGCTTCTCATGGTTGCAGACTTCTTCAGACAATTGCAGACTGCTTCTCACGGTTGCAGAATTCTTCAGACAGCTGCAGACTGACTCTCACTGTTGCAGACTTCTTTAGACAGTTGCCAACTTCTCTACACAGCCACAGATTGCTTCAGACAGTCACAGACAGCTGCAGACTGCTTCAGACAACTTGAGGTGGTGGTGAACATCTGCATACAGTGGGTAAAATAAGTACTGAAAACATCACATTTTCTCAGTAAATATTATTTCTGAAGGTGCTATTTACATGAAATTTTCACCAGATGTCGGTAACAACCCAAGTAATACAGACATATAAAGAAATCAAACTATAATGTCCATAAATTAAGTTATGTGTAATAATGTGAAATGACACAGAGAAAAGTATTGAACACTTGAAGAAAGGGAGGTGCAAAAAAGGGTGTGGAAAACCAAGACACCATTTGAAATCTGTCAGTAATTAGAAAGCAATCCTGCCCCTTATCAGTGCATATTAATATCAGATGGTTCAGGGAGAAAAAAGTCTGGTTAGATGAGACCAAAGCTGAACTCTTCGGATGCCATGATACACACCATAAATGTAACTGCACGTCACCCCAAAAACACCACAGCAACAGTGAGGTTTGGAGGTGGAACATCATGGTGTAGGACTGTTTTTCAGCATGCAGCACTGACAAACGTCACATAATTGAAGGAAGGTTGAGCGGAAAAATGTTCTTGATAAAAACCTTCCAGGATGATGTAGATGAAATGAGGGTGGACATTTCAGCAAGACAATGATCTCAAACACACAGACGAGGAAACTCTCAGATGGTTTAATGCCACGTTCACACCGGACGACAAGCGACAGATGGCGGTGACAGGTTGCCATGTAATCCCTATGGAAGGATGCGTTGTGGCGCCACAAAAGTTCAAGCCACGCGATGTGACGCGAATGAAGCGGTTTTGAGCGATTGGCGCATTTGTGGCGCAATATCGTGTCGTGTCGCCCTCCCAAAGTTGAAAAATCGGAACTTTTTCGTCTTGTCGCATCACAATGACCAATCAGGGAGTGGATATGTAGTGACGTGGAGATGTCTGGAGTTTATACTTGATGTGAACATGTCCTGTCTCTGGCAGCCAGCCTGTGAGCAGGACTTATGTCCCTTTTGTCCTTTATAACACAATTATGACAGAGTTGGAGGGGAGAGTGAGCAGCAGCGGCAGTAGTCAGTTTTTTTTTCACTTGCTTGCGTGAACAAATCATCTGTGAAGATTATTTTATTTATTAACTACACAGATGTATAATAAAACAAATGGTGACTGGTTTCTAACACAATTATGACAGTTTAAGGGGAGAGCGAGCAGCAGCAGCGACAGCAGCCACTTTTTTGTTTTCATGCGCGCGCGAATGAATCGTCCGTGAGATAATTTTATTAACTACACAGATGTATAATAAAACAAATGGTGACTGGTTTATAACACAATTATGACAGAGTTTGAGGGGAGAGTGAGGAACTGCAGCAGCAGGCAGTTTTTTTTTTTTTTAAATCACATGTGAGCGCGTGAACGGGACAGGAGGTCCTCAAATTGGGTCCTGGAGAGGCAGAAGTACTGCTGAAAGTGGTCGTCATCCAGACGCAGCTACTGCAGCAAATAATGAAACTCCCTGAATTGGGAACGTATCATGAGGATGTTGTGAACCCAGGGACGGCGCCGCTGGTGACGTTTGTCAGCTTTCCACAACAAATAGAGCACAGCAACTTGCTCCGTGTGATCAAGATCTGGCATGTTGACTTGACGGCGAGCGGAATGGAAGCTCCTCCTCCTATTTGATGACGCACTGGGGTGAATTTTTGCAGCGAAAGCAGAGCGACACACCGCGCGTTGGTGGCGCGTCCATCGCCAGGCGAGAGACGTGAATTTGTGGCGTCGCGTGTCGTGCGGTGTGAACGTGGCATAAGAGAATGAAAATAAAGCTGCTAGAATGGTTCAGCCAATCAGCTGGCGGGAACCCAACAGAAAATCAATGGAAAGAAGTAAAGGTCAGAGTGTTTTGGTTTCCTTGCATGTGTGGATTCTTTAGATTATTGTCGGTGGAACCTTTAGAAGTATATTTACTGAGAAAAATGGTGACGTGTTCGATACTTATTTTACTCACTGTAGTTATTTTTAAAACATGAATGTTGACTCTGTGTGTGTGTGTGTGTGTGTGTGTGTGTGTGTGTGTGTGTGTGTGTGTGTGTGTGTGTGTGTGTGTGTGTGTGTGTGTGTGTGTGTGTGTGTGTGTGTCCTCCTCAGATGAGACAGAGTACGAGTACAGTGGAAGTGAGGAAGAGGATGAAGAGAGGGATGTGGGAGAGCCCAGGTACGATTACTGCAAATACCACAATAGTACTGCTGATACTTCTGCTGTTATCTGCTGCCACACGTACTACAACTACTACTGTAATTAGTACTACTGGTCCCACATCCCCTACAGTTAGTGCTGATACTACCTTTAGTATTAGTCCTGCTACTAGTACTAGTATTTCATGAGTACTCCTGAGTTTAGTTTTATTGTGTATTATTTCTGTTTATTTATTAGAGCAACTTTAAAGAACAAGTTATTAATATTTGGTTCCGCTGATGATGAATCCTCAGAGTAACTTAATTTGACCTTTTATGGATGCATTTGCAGATGATTAATTCTGCTCTGTACTCTCCTCTGATTGGTTGTCCTCCAGCTCCATCATCAACATTCCGGGGGAATCCACTCTAAGGCGGGACTTCCTGCGTCTGCAGCTGGCCAATAAGGAGAGGTCAGAGGCCATCCGCCGCCAGCAGCTGGAGCAGCAGCAGAATGAGGAACACAAGCGCCAACTACTGGCCGAGAGGCAAAAACGCATCGAGGAGCAGAAGGAGCAGCGGCGACGGCTGGAGGAGGTAGCTAGGGTCCTGCATGTCCTTCACAATAAAAGTCTGCCCATTGGTTGGGGGGGGGCAATGAGACATGTCGTTAAAACGCATCGTCTCCCGGATGCAGTGATGGAGAATAAACTCTTTGTTACAGCAACAGCGTCGAGAGCGCGAGCTGAGGAAGCAGCAGGAGCGCGAGCAGAGGAGGCGATACGAAGAGATGGAACAGCTCCGCAGGGAGGAGGAGCGGAGGCACGCGGAACGAGAGCAGGTAAGCAGGTGTCATCCAGGTGGGCGTGGCTTCTCCGCTGACCTCTAAAGTCATCCATGATTATTGATCGGCTGATTGGCT
Source organism: Thalassophryne amazonica (assembly GCF_902500255.1). Classification (NCBI taxonomy): domain Eukaryota; kingdom Metazoa; phylum Chordata; class Actinopteri; order Batrachoidiformes; family Batrachoididae; genus Thalassophryne; species Thalassophryne amazonica. Next base: position 5,549,107 of record NC_047103.1, read on the forward strand.
GGAGTTCACCTTGTTAACCCCAAACAAGAAAAAAAAAAAAAAACCCATCACTGAAACATCAAATTTAACTATGACCTAAAACATCTTTTTTTCAGGATCCTATATTCATATTGAACACATTAAAAGCCTTTTTAATCATTACGTTACTCTTTACAGTTTTTTTAACTGTACAATGTTAAATTATTCACTGAGTCACAGACGTGTCCAGATATTTTTTCTGAAGTTAGATTATCAACTTAACGCAATGACTTTTTAAAGAGTTTTTTAAAATTATAGTTAAGGTAATTCTACCGTGGGAATTCATTCATTCATTCATCTTCTACCGCTTAGTCCAATCAGTGGTTGCAGTTGCTGGAGCCTATCCCAGCAGTCATAGAGCGCGAGGTGGGGTACACTCAGGACAGGACGCCAGTCTGTCACAGGGCCACAAACAGACAAACAAACACAGACACACCCACACACACACACACCTACAGACAATTTTAAAGAGTCCAATCCACCAACCCGCATGGATGTGGGAGGAAACCGGAGCACCCGGAGGAAACCCACGCAAACACAGGGAGAACATGCAAACTCCACACAGAAAGGCCACGGGAATTGAACCCACGACCTTCTCGCTGTGAGGCAACAGTGCTAACCACTAAGCCACCATGCTGCCTTACTGTGGGAATTAAAAACTAAAATACATAAAAATGCAGAGTTAGAAAGGGAACAGATGTGACGCTTCGGAACTCGCTTCATAACGAAACATCATGTTAACATTTCAGGAGAAATTTTTGGGAAAATCTGAAGTTCTTTTCAATATTATTTGCAAAACTTTGAATTCAATAAAATATATCATTCTAGCTTGCTGTCAGTTTTAATATATTGCTAACATTTTAGCTTTTACAGGTTGATAAGTTGATATCCAGGTAGTGAGTGAACTAGTTAGAGAGCTAGTTTAGCCCAAACCAGTCTTCCGACCTCTGAAACATTAACGTGCCTCTTGCGTCTTTTTGGCTTTTCTGTTTCTTCGGTTAAGTGACACGTTTGTTGTTCGTACCAAACCAACACAACACACCGCGAGGAAACCGTGTTTTTTCCCACTTTGTTTATCAAACACACTGATTTTGAGTTCCTGCTTCACACTGTGAGGTACATTGCGTGCAGCGTAACTCAAAGATGAGCTTTGTGTCTTTCAGTAATCACTAACTCAATAACCTGGATGATGACCAAGACCAGTCACAAATATGCCAATTCATTCATCTTTGCAGCACGGTGGATTAGTGGTTAGCACTGTTGCCTCACAGCGAGAAGGTCATGGGTTCAATTCCCGTGGTCTTTCTGTGTGGAGTTTGCATGTTCTCCCCGTGTTTGTGTGGGTTTCCTCCCACATCCAAAGACATGCGGGTTAGGTGGACTGGAATCTTTAAATTGTCCATAGGTGTGTGTGTGTGTGTGTGGGTGTGTCTGTGTTTGTTTGTTTGTGGCCCTGCGACAGACAGACTGGCGTCGTGTCCTGGGTGTACCCCGCCTCGCGCTCTATGGCTGCTGGGATAGGCTCCAGACCCCCGCGACCCTTAAAATGGACTAAGCGGTAGACGATGGATGGATTCATATTTGCTAGCTTGCGTGTGTGTATCTAGCAACAAAACAAACAAACAAAGGTTGGTGAGCTCATGTTTTTAACATTTTTTATTTACTATGTATTTCTAATATATATTTTTAGCTCATCGGGTAATGTTAGAATATTATAATGCAACCCAAATTTTTGGCATTCGATATTTATGAACTACGCCACCGAGCAGGAATTTGCATGTTTGCACGTTCCTGGCGTGATGCAGTTCTCTTCTCATTTTTCTCTCTAAAGCTGGGTTTACGCTGTGCAAGTTTTGGCCCTTTTTCAGCCAATTTTTCGCTTGTGCAAGAATTTTTTGGATCACACCGAGTTTCAGCTTAATCGTGCGTCCTGCATCGTGCAGTATACATGGAGTAACGAGCTGCATTTAACCTCTCACGACCACCTCCTGATCGGCGATCGTATGGTCGGATGAAAATCAAACCTGTTTGATATTCTGGTCGGCCGTCGTGAGGGTGTCCCGCTGCTGAAGCAGCGTAACAAGCGCCTCTCACGCTGCGCCTGTGCAAACACAGCAGAGAGCATAAACAGTGATCATCTCTTTGGGAGAGCAGCTTCTGTTTCTTTTTCCCCATTATTCTTCAACTCATTTAAAGTCTTGGATTGTTTTGTTTGTTTTTTTTACTTTGATGTCTCCCATTGAGAGTTTTTGTAAAAATAAGAAATGTAAATAAAGTTTGGAAAAAAAAAGAAAAAAAAAAGTTTCTGTTTACGTTTTGCTTCCGGAAACATGAGTCCGACGTGTGGTTTTTGAACGTACAATGTGAGCAGTCAGATCGTATCAGAGCATCGGGCCGTACAGTGTGAGAACATGAATCGTGCCCTCTGAACTTTGACACCGTGCGGTTTTGTCGCACAGTTGGAGCTGGAGCCGAGTACAACGACTGAAAATATCGTACAGTGTCTGCCCAGCTTTAGTGTTTTCTTCCTCGTCATGCTAACCCGATGCGACACTAGCACCATGCTAACCTGCTAAACGGCTTCCTTTTCTACATTCCAGCTTCAGTAAAGCTGCTTTAATCCCTTAAACCTGCTCAACTTTGCACTGTTTCTACTTTTATCTGTTCTCTGTTCTCCCCCCTCCTCCGTTCTTTTCCCTTCCTTCTTTTTTCTCCTGTGGTGATGTCACTTCTCTCCTGGCTGGCTGGGCTCTGATTGGCTGGCTGTGCTGCTGTCCCGGGCTGTGATTGGTTAGGAGTATATCCGCAGACAGCTGGAGGAGGAGCAGAGGCAGCTGGAGATCCTGCAGCAGCAGCTCCTGCAGGAGCAGGCGCTACTGCTGGTAACTGACGCACAAACACCCCACTTTAGCAACAGCCACGAAGGTTTCCATGACAACCGCCACTTTAGAAACGGTACAGGCACCAGGAAGTGGTGGGCGGAGCACATCAGTCGATTGTTTACTTTTTCAGGGCGATCGATATGCGATCAATACTGAGCCCATGAACACCTGGTGGCTCGGAGAAACGATGTCACACACTTTAAAGTGACATTTTTAACCCCTGCGCCATCGTCCTTTTCAGTAACAACAAACACGCCATTAAACGCACTCAATGCTGCGCGCGCACACACACAGGGAAAACAAGCGTCTGGAAAGCATCTGTTGGCTTTATGACATCACATAGGTTCTGTTTAATGAGCAGTGATTTATAGTGAGTGGTGGTTTGATTGCTGCTCTACATTGAGGAGAAGAAAAAGAGGAATTCATCCTAATCTGCCCCCTGGTGGTTAATCTGTTTCATCCTTCAGCTTTATGCAAATCAAAGTTGTCAACAAAAACACTCTTGAAGTTTTTTTATATTTTTGAGGAATCTTGCAGAAAAATGACATCAGAATCAGTTTTCACATCTTGATTTGGACTGAGGTTTCAGTCATTCACACAGATAAACATCAGAACCGCCATCACACCGCGAAAACTAAATGAGCGGATCGTCTCGGTGCTTCCAGTTGTCACACAGTCAGAGTTTTGTTTATTTCTTTCTTTTTTTTTACATGACATGCTGCCCATTTATGGTCATGTTTTGATGTGGAGATATACCGCCCTCTGCTGGCTGCATTAGCACTGAGACATTTAGCCCCCCCTTACTGAAAAATAGGAGCAAAATGCTCCTATTTACAGTCAAAATGTAGCATTTTTGGTTAAAAACGATTTTTGTGGCGTCACAGTCTGTTTCTCGTCTATTTCAGATCTCTGATGATCTCGGCGTGGTGGTTCGTGTCTCTGGGTCTTGGGGTGTTTGTTGATGCTGATACATTTGCAGTAGAATGAAGGTCCAAGTCTTCAGGGTCCTGGTGTTTCCCATCTTACTGTCTGGTTGTCAGACTTGGACTCAAATAGGGCTGCAGCTATTGATTATTTTAGTAATCGAGTATTCTATCAATCTGGCAATTAATCGAGTAATTGGTTAAAAAAAAACCTTTTGCATTTTTAAACATCACCAGTCCAGGTGGCACAATGTCACCGCATCATCACACAAATTGTCAAATTTAGTGTGTCCCTTTCTGTTTTCCTGGATAATTATTTATTTTTTCACATTTTTACAAGTTTTGGATCTTTCCCGGTGTCAGGAGCTCAGCGCTGAGCTCCTGACACCGGACTGTAAGCGCAGGCGGTCAGTGTCCTCAGTCAGTCAGTCAGGCTGCATGTGAACGTGAGCACAGTCTGTGAAATACTGGTCCCTTGGAGGGGTGCGACGATTTACCCAAACTGACTTCAAACATGACTAAATGAAGTACTTTTATTTATTTTCAGAAATGCGCTCCGTTCTCAAAACAGTACATGAAGGGCCCCCCCCCCCACGTCTCTTTAAAATGCTGAAACAAGGATGTTTAAGTACGTTTGTGAGTACTGGCAGCTTTTTTTTTTTTCTTTTTTTTTTGAGGGGGGGGGACACACACACAACGGGCTCTGAACTTTGATATCTGATGTTTGGAGTCCTGACGAGGCAAAGGCGAGTGCCGTTTGCGTTGCATGTACCGTATGGAGTCAGTTTCTCTTTAAATGCGCAGTCAGTCTGTTTCAGATGATCAGCATGAACCCTCTGTCTCTTAAAAGGCTTTATTTTACTCTGTGTTGCGTTGGAAAGCTGTAGCTTTTGGTGCTACAGATTAGCTCTTACGCGACTTATGCGCATGCTCTAGTCTTCTTCTGTTTGTTTTTCTTGGGACGTTACAGTGCCGCATACAGGCCTGGCATATGTACTACAATGTTAAATGGAGCTTCGAGGCACAGAATTTGCCTCAAACATTTTTTGTAATTGAATTATTCAAGTTACTCGACTAATCGTTCCAGTCCTAAGACGAGGACTGGATGTCTTTGGTCCCAGGTCTCTGTGGAGGATCTTTGGGTCCCACTGGAATGGCTTTATGTCCAGTGAACAGTTACTTAGTGAGACTCAGATGAGGAAGATCACTGTGACGTCAGACAACACGTTTGGTCCACGTGGTGAGTTTCTCTGGACATGATTCAGGACAGCAGTGTCTCAGGACTGTAGTGGTTGGAGAAGGTTAAGGACACGCCCACATTTCACCTGGCTGTCGCAGATAGATGGGGACTTCAGGGATGTTGGGATGGACTGGTTGTCTGGCTGGGTGGTTGCCGTCCACGATGCACAGCATTCCCAGACCTGACCGGGTCTCCTGCGACTCTCCACATGAGAAAATATTTCTGTCGTGGTCCTGCGTCTTCAAACAGAAGCTTCGCTGAGCGTCTGGTTTTGCGTTGTTGTGCAGGAGTACAAGCGGAAGCAGATCGAGGAGCAGCGTCAGGCCGAGCGGCTGCAGAGGCAGCTGCAGCAGGAGCGCGCGTACCTGGTGTCGCTGCAGCAGCAGCAACAGCAGGAGGCGCCGCAACGGCCGCCGCAGGACAAGAAACAGCTGTACCACTACAAGGACCAGGCGCCCGGCAGCAACGACAAACCCGCCTGGGCCAAAGAGGTAACCGCACACCGCCGCCGCCGTTTAAATCCTGACATCCCAATTTTCCTTCAGTCGTTTGGTTTGCTGTGTGGCAGAAGGACAGTTTAATTCTGAGTTATATTTGGAAACATCTCCACCTGTCAAAAATCACAATTATCAGCAAAAAAAAACCCCACTTAAAGAGTGTTTTTTTTTGTTTTTGTTTTGTTTTTAAGAAAGTAAACTTCTTACAGCCAAATGACTGAATAAGGTGCACTCCATTTATTTTTTTAATTATATAATTTATAATTAATATATTTATTCATTATTACTTTATTTGCTTTAATCCCTGAGTGTTGATTCATTTTCAGCCACTTCAGATCACCGGATTCCTAAATGTGATTCATCATCTTTATCACTTTTTACAGCACATAAGAGCAACAGAAGGAAAATATGAGGAAACTCTGAAACAGACTCAGCGATGTGACTCTGCAAAGGTTGTTTCAGAAGGTTTATTTCTGTTGATGAAGCGCCAGTGGATTGTTTTCCGTGTGCGGACAGGAAACAGGTCTAATCAGCTTCACGTCACCACAAGCAGCTTTTACGATTTCTATTTTTATTTATACGCATTCCCGCTGATTAGCGAAGGCTGACGTGAGTCACTGGCGTCTTTTCTTTCCATGTCTCATCTGTGAGTTGAAGGAGTTTCTCTCATGTTTGATTGCTTCTAAATTATTGATTTGTTTACTTTTTTAGGTGTGACAACTGGGCAAAAATCCACGTGCTGCCAAAGTTCCATTTTTATCTTTAACAAGGTTTTCTTGCAGGACGTCTCTGATTAGTCGCCATTTTTCTTTTATTTTTAATTACAACATATATTATTGTTGTTACAATGTCTATTTATCTAATTTAAAAGAAAACATTATCAAATGTGATGCACTCAACGGGGTCATAGCAGTGTTAGCCAGCAGGCTAATTAATTCATTGATTGATTATCTAATCTATGTTATAATAGCCAAGTGGCCTCTGTGTGTGTGCGTGTGTATAACGTAGATCACAGAGAAACCAGGGAGAGCTGACATTCGCCATTTGCTATGTTTATGCATTTTGGGTGAAGGATGAACGTTGTGAAAACAGAAAGTTGATAGGACAAATATTTTTTAAGAAATTAGCAACATTAACTAACAACAGTGAACAATGGACATTGTGCTCCAATGCACCATGGGAGTTTGGGGTTTTGGAGTTTAAATACTATTGCGGTTCATGTTTCTTTAACAGTGTTGTTAGCATTATTGACTTATTGTGTTTTTGTAGTTTATTTGGTTTAGTCAGTTAAGTGTCATGTTGCTGGTACCATGAGTGAGAAGTGAAGTGTGTTTGTCTTCCACCACCGTCTCTGTTTGTGGGTGTGTAAAAGTAAAAGCACCACTGCAGAAAAGACAAAAAGCTCTGGCTCAGCCTTCGTTCATTTTGTGCTGATCGCCACAATATATTAAAAGAGAAGTGGCCTGTGTGCGTGTGTGCATGTGTGTGTATAACTTTGATTACAGACAAACTGGGGAGATCTGATGTTTGGTATGTTTATGTATTTTGGGTCAAAGATGACCTCCACCAAAACGGAATGTTGACAGGACTAATATTCTTGGAGAAACTACAGATATCAGCAAACAACACTGAACAATGGACAGTGATAATTACATTCTGGGCTCAAACACCATTCTGCAGGGGCGGAAAATCATCTGTATATTAAAAGCAAAGTGGTGTCTGTGTATGCGGGTGTGCGTGTTTTTATTTAGTAAGTTCAATGTAAGTATGTAATATAATTCTAAATACATTAAAAATACATGGATGACACAAGATAGTGAAATTATTTCTGTTGTGGTCCATTTAAAAATAAAATGACAAAATAGAAGTAATAATAAAATAAAATATTAATAATAGTGTGTATATGATAACAAGAACCTAAACAATGTATAAATACATTGACAGTAAATTAATATTTTAAAAAATTACATAATTAACAGGAAATAAAAGGGTTGAGTTCTTGTTCTAAAAACATTCTGGACTCACGCAACATTCCAACTCATTATAGAAACTTTGCATCATTTATTACCACTCTTGAAATATGTCAGCTCCCTATTTTATAAACACGACCCAATCTAGAGCCTGTGGATCCCCACAGACAACACACTAGTAACAACAAATAAGTTACTCATAAGGAGACCGGACACACCCCTAAACTAGTTTTGAGTTAACTTCTCAAATGAATAAACTGTCGAGACCTTGCCACACATTTGAGCAGCTTTTGTCACCATCTAGTGGGTGATGTGAGTATTTCAGAGCTTCTGTTATTTCCTACTTCAAACCCAAAATTCAGTACAAAAGGCATTAAAAATGTCAGAAATACATAATGTATATAGATTTTTGTTTGTTTGTGTTTGCATGCAGAACTTTGACCTCAGAGTATTACTTTGACCTCAGAGTATTAATGGATGAAAATTTTGATTTTGAGAGTTTTACAGTTGTTGAGTTTTAAGATAGAAAGTTTTGCCAGAAGGACAGAATTTCCTCTGACAAGAACTTACAGTTTTAATTAATAATAACAATATAACAATAGTAGTTATCCTATTAAAAAAATACTTAGGTGTTATTTTGGTTGTTTTCTTGGCACTTTACTTGTTTTTTCTTGTGTGTGTGTGTGTGTGTGTGTGTGTGTGTGTGTGTGTGTGTGTGTGTGTGTGTGTGTGTGTGTGTGTGTGTGTGTGTGTGTGTGAGAGAGAGAGACAATTTCAGTTCATTCAGTTTATATCGCGCCAACTCGCAACAATGTTGTCTCAAGGTGCCTCACACAAAAACAATTCAAAAACAAATTAAAATGAATTAAAAGATTAAAAAGCACAATTTAAAAGACACAATTAAAAGAACAAAAAGAAAAAATAAAGAAATAAAAAACAATTAACACAATAAAAATTATAATGGCATAACATGCTATTCATAGGCATGGGAGAACAAATGCGTTTTGGGTCTAGACGTAAAAGTGTCCACAGAATCTGACTGCCTCACTGACACAGGGAGACTGTTCCACAGAGCAGGGGCACAGTAAGAGAAGGCTCTTTAACCCACTGACGTTCTTCACCCTTGGAACACAAAGTAGGTCTGCATGCTGCGAACGCAAAGCCTGGGCCGGTACATAGGGTTTCACCAAATCAGCCAGGTAGCAAGGCGCCAGTCTGTGAACAGTTTTATAGGTTAACAGTAAGACCTTAAAGTCTGCTGTCATACAGACAGGAAGCCAGTGAAGAGATGCCAGAATGGGGGTAATGTGGTCAAACCTTCTGCTTCATGTCGAAAGTCTGGCAGCAGCATTTTGAACCAGCTGGAGACCCCTAATGCTGGACTGCGGTAAACCAGAAAATAGAACATTACAAAAATCCAATCTAGAAGAAACTGTGTGTGTGTGTGTGTGTGTGTGTGTGTGTGTGTGTGTGTGTGTGTGTGTGTGTGTGTGTGTGTGTGTGTGTGTGTGTGTGTGTGTGTGTGTGTGTGTGTGTGTCAGCATGAAGCCACATTGGATGAGTAAAAACAGTTTGAATAATCAGCTCATTGTTTCATACTTTCTCCACAGAAGTATGAAAGTCTAAGTGTTTTCATCAGCGAGATTTCGACTGATGTATCAATTGTTTTTTGCTTTTCCAAAGCTATAAATGTGTGTTGGTTTTTTTTTTTCTTTCTCACAACCTCAAGTTGACTTTATTGCAGCAGAAAACCAACACGGCCTCAGAAACAGTTCAGAAAACGTTTCCGGATGCTCGTAGCCATTTTCCGTTTCGCCACGTTGTCTTTTTCGTAAACACTCACTCTGTTCCCCAGGTGATGCGTCGAGCTCAGAGCAACTCGCCGCGGCTCCCTGTCAAGAAATACTGCTCCTTCAGGGTGCCGCGAGGCGCTAACCTCGACGAGCTGCTCCAGCTTCCTGGGTACAAACCTCGGCCCCGCCCACCTTCCTACCCCGCCCATGTCAGTCCCTCCAGGAATTACCTCGACCCTTCCCATGTGCCGCGCCTCCGTGTGACTTGTGTCCCTGACCCCGCCCCTGATTCTCTCGCACCAGTTATGAGGAGGCAGAGCCCAGACAGGAGCCCAGATTCCAGAGGGCGGAGCCCAGGTCACCGGGTCAGTCGGAGGATTTAAAGGATTCTTTGCTCTCCCTTTTTAACTAACCCTGGTTGGTGGAAGGGTTTAACCTCTGACCCCTCCTCTAATAGTTTCTTTCTCTAACCAGGTGGGCTCGCCTCGTTAACGTGGGCGGACACGTTGGCGAGAACTTTCACCTTCCACGTCAAATGCTTTTCCTCTTTAATGTTCACAATTTTAACTTTCATCACTTTTTATTATTACTGCTGGAGCTAAAAATGTTTTAATTTTCTAAAAAAACTAAACAAACATTTTAGCAGAAGTTGATGTATTTTATCAAGAAGAATTCATTAGATGTTGGTGTTGATTGACACCTGGATCATTATTGGTTATTGATAATTACACTGCATGTGAAAACTTTTCACGTCCCTCCAACTTCACATTTGTGTTTTATGATATCAGTTTCTTTCTGTATATAATAATAATAATAATTATTATTATTGTTATTATGGCTGCCAAAAAAAATGTTAATTTAGATGGTTTTTTTTTTGGGTTTTTTTTTTGCTGTAGACAACAATAACTATTTCATTTAAAAATAAACAAACTTGCCAACATGATCTAAATTAACTAAACTATAAAACACAAAATAATGGATTCTATAGGCACTCACTCTTTAATGTAAAACAATTAAATCATCACTTTTACAGCCAGCATAATTCATTCATGAAACATTAAGTAGCTTAGTTTACTTAACGTGTGTCCAGATGGTGATGAGTCAGTATTGTGACAAAATGATTGGGGCAAAGACAAAAGAACAATCTGCTCAAATTCACAAAAAGCTGAGTGACACAAGAAAATGTCAAAATTACTGAGTGTGCATGAAGGAGAAAAGTGAGGGAAGCCACCAAGACAGTATGACTTCTGTGAAAGAAGCTCGTCTATGTTTCATTAATTATGTTCAATGGTGGGCACAGTTCTGCTAACCGCTAATTAGTGAAGCTAACTTTCTTGTTAGCAGATTAGCTTTTCAGCTAACTTCAGAAATCATCAGCAGACAAATTAGCTTCCAATAAATTTAGTTCTGATAGCCTTTAGACCGCTAACATGTTTTTTTAACATAGTTTTGCTATGTAATTTGCAGCAGGTAGGCAGCTGAGAGGAGCTGAGCTCATCTCTACCCCAGCAGAAGGAGCCTGGCCAACATGCTGCCACAAAAAAAAGCAAAAGTCATTTTCCATGACAGCATATAGTGGTCCAGCCGTGCAGGTTTGACTTATGGTTTTGATTTATATATCAAATTAATCTGGATAGAATAACTACATTAATGTCAACTCTGTCATTTGTACAAAGTGAAAATATAACACATATCTTTTAATTTTAAAATAATGCACTAATTCTGAAGTTTCCCTGCTTCCCTAAAGCAGTGGGCATGGTGCACAAAGAAGCGCTGACTCAAGCGTTGGTGGTGTTTAAACTGAAAATCAGCTTGTTAGCTGAGAGTGTACCGGAGACAATACTGAAAGTTATCTGTTAGCGGTTAGCTGTAGCTTCTGATACATTTTTTGGTGGTTTATCGGTTTAGTGTTATAAAAGATAACGTTTCAGTTAGCTGATTAGCAGTTATCAAAGCTAACTTTTTGGTTAGCTGTGCCCACCACTGATTATCTTATTGTAAAAATGATCATTTAATTGTTCTATTGAAGGGTGAGTGTGTTTCAGATTTGACTTAGTTTACTCCTTTTGTTGAGTTTTGTTTTCACTTTGAAATTATTTGTTTTTTTTTTTGTTTTTTTTTATAATTATCATCTAAGAAGCCTGAATTTTATTTTATTTTAATTTGATGTCATAAAGCCATCAAAGCCTTTAAGGCCATGTACTTAATAACAAACACTAACATCACTTTTCCGCTTTTGGGCTTCTTTCTGTTTATTTTCTCTCCTGTCACAGATTCTCCACTTATTTTTCTTCTATCTTTCACACATTAAACCAGATTTCAGCAGTTATTTATTGACAAGGGGAGAAATAACAACTGTTTTCCTCTAATTTGCATGAAATGTTATTATTTGAACTATAATAATTTGGTGAATTTTTTGCAGATTTGACCTCTGGTGTGGTTGTGTGATTTATTTATTTATTGGAGTGGTTCGGTACATATGAACTCGCCCTCAACATAAATCGAGGCTACATTACTCGGCCTGCATTTAGGGCGGAGCTCCAGGTCTGCCCCCTGGTGGCTGCACACGGACTGATGTAGGTCAGATGTAGCTCTATCTGGGCGCGTACCCGTGGACGAGGTCGACCGGCATCTCAGCTCCTCACTCTGATTGCAGCTGTCACATTTCAAGATAAATGAAAAATATCGACTTCGAAAGTGATGTTTGACATGAAGAGCGCAGACTTCTGCCAGCCACTGCTGAAACTTTATGACTTTAAAAATCAGAACACTGTTGCCAGGGTATCTAATTATACCTGGTAATAGTGCCCACTGGTGGCATCACTGCCTCTGGCAGAAACCTATTTTAATCTTAAAAATTCATTTATTTGTTCTTCCTTCCACCCATTGAGAGATAAAATCAGAATTCATTCAGAATTCTCTTAAAGTGAAAAAGAAACATTAAAGAACAAGATGAAAGAAAAACTTTCAGCAAAGAACCAGCTTTTGAAGATATTTTACACAAAAACCATAAAACTTCGACCCTCTGCACGGGAAAACCACCGTTAAAAATGGGGCAAATTAACGAACCTCTGCAGCTGAATGTGCTTTAGCAAACAATCGAGTTAGCTAGCCACGGTTAGGCTAGCTAATATAGCGAGCTAGCTAGCTCCATCATTCCCCAGTTAATGAAATAAACATTTAAAAACAATACAATTACTTTCCATGTAAAACTGGCTGTAAACAACATCAGGAGCAGCTGTTTGTTTGAAGCTGTGATTACATTCGTGGTTTTAGAACAAATTTAATCCATGCTATCTGTAAGTTGAGCCGCTAATGCTCATATACAGGGTGAACAAAAAAACAGAATCCATAAAACTATTAATATATCCTACAAAGGTCCCTTTCAGTCTGTGTACGATCATTCCCCAAAGCTTCAGTTATCTTGGTCACTTTGCATAAACGTCACATTTGTCCAAAATTTGCCCCAAATGGTGTGATTTGTTGGTGAAATCAGGATATGAATCCTCTGTACAAATTTCATAACGATATATGAAGTGAGTACAATGAGTACAAATCATAAATTCCTAAATAAATAAATAAAACCGAGCCTTTTTTATTATTTATTATTACACTATGTAACAAATTTTTATTTTTGTTTTGTTCCTGGGTACACAGTGTGTTTTCCTAACCTGTTATGCCTTAAATAAATAGAAAATAGCTGTTATTCCACAGAAACTTTGCTTCTGTGATCAGGACAGATATTTTGAAATTTGTCTGTTTTCAAGAATACGAGGGCTGTCCATAAAGTATAGGTCCTTTTTATTTTTTTCAAAAACTATATGGATTTCATTCATATGTTTTTACGTCAGACATGCATGAACCCTCGTGTGCATGCGTGAGTTTTTCCACGCCTGTCGGTGACGTCATTCGCCTGTGAGCACTCCTTGTGGGAGGAGTCGTCCAGCCCCTCGTCGGAATTCCTTTGTCTGAGAAGTTGCTGAGAGACTGGCGCTTTGTTTGATCAAAATTTTTTCTAAACCTGTGAGACACATCGAAGTGGACACGGTTTGAAAAATTAAGCTGGTTTTCAGTGAAAATTTTAACGGCTGATGAGAGATTTTGAGGTGATTCTGTCGCTTTAAGGACTTCCCACGGTGCGAGACGTCGCACTGCGCTCTCAGGCAGCGTCATCAGCCTGTTTCAAGCTGAAAACCTCCACATTTCAGGCTCTATTGATCCAGGACGTCGTGAGAGAACAGAGAAGTTTCAGAAGAAGTCGGTTTCAGCATTTTATCCGGATATTCCACTGTTAAAGGAGATTTTTTTAATGAAAGACGTGCGGACGGGCGCGGCGGCACAGGATAAACACCTCCGTGTAGATAACCGTTAGTAAAATCCAGGCGGCTTTTGATGGCTTTCAGTGGAGTGAGTATATGAGAAATTGTTTAACAGCTGGACATGTTCCAACTTGTCCTTAAGGCTTCCAACGGAGGTGTTTTTTCCTGTGGCGGAGCGTCGCGGCGGCTGCGAGCCGACGCGCGGACCCGTCCGCACGTCTTTCATTAAAAAAAAATCTCCTTTAACAGTGGAATATCCGGATAAAATGCTGAAACCGACTTCTTCTGAAACTTCTCTGTTCTCTCACGACGTCCTGGATCAATAGAGCCTGAAATGTGGAGGTTTTCAGCTTGAAACAGGCTGACGACGGCGCCTGAGAGCGCTGCACGACGTCTCGCACCGTGAAAAGTCCTTAAAGCGACAGTCTCACCTCAAAATCTCTCATCAGCCGTTAAAATTTTCACTGAAAACCAGCTTAATTTTTCGAACCGTGTCCACTTCGATGTGTCTCACAGGTTTAGAAAAAATTTTGATCAAACAAAGTGCCAGTCTCTCAGCAACTTCTCAGACAAAGGAATTCCGACGAGGGGCTGGACGACTCCTCCCACAAGGAGTGCTCACAGGCGAATGACGTCACCGACAGGCGTGGAAAAACTCACGCATGCGCACGAGGGTTCAAGCATGTCTGACGTAAAAACATATGAATGAAATCCATATAGTTTTTGAAAAAAATAAAAAGGACCTATACTTTATTGACAGACCTCGTATTCTTGATTCGCCTTCACTACTACTGAGTAGTCTTCTAGAATATTCTTTAACTGCTAGAACTGTCCAGAATTTTCTAGAAGTTTCCAGAATTATCCAGAAATTTCAAGAAACTTTTAGAACTTTCTAGAATGTTAAAAAAATAAAATCAAAGTTTGTGCTGAATGTAGTAATTTTTCCATAGACTTTAGACAGAAGCAGTTGAAATCTAACACTTAGAAGCCAGGAACAAAAATTGTGTTACATAGTGTAATTATTATTATTTTTTGCCCCAAAGGTCTCTGGAGGGCTCCATTTGTTGAGGTCCAAATTGGACTTAAATATCTCATTGCACTAACAATAACTGCACAGCTTCATTGTGATTTCCAAAAAAACTGCAAAATTTCAGTGGACAGTTGATGGTGCTGCCTGTAGGGGGCGCAGCAAAACATTACCTTTTTAACACTTCAGTGACAAAAAAGGGACAAATTTGCAGTAAACCTTTTCAGTAAACCTGCTTTCTGAAACAGGCCCCAGGATGCCATTGTGCCACATGCAAATTATAATATAGGCGCTCTAGACCCCCCCCCCCAAATGTTGAAATCTGGTACAATGTGGGTAACGGGATTTTATATTTAAAAGCCACAGAAACTTGGGGTGAAGGTCAGTGTTTACTTACTGGAATTAAACACTAAAAACGCGTGTGTGCTGATGGTGTGCGTGTGTGTGTGTGTGTGTGTGTGTGCGTGCGTGTGTGTGTGTGTGTGTGCGTGCGTGTGTGTGTGTGTGCGTCAGGTGGACGAGCGTTTTAAGATGAACAGAAAGAGTTCTCCTACTTTTCAGCATAAAGTCTCCAACCGGATCTCTGACCCGGCACTACCGCCACGCTCCGAGTCCTTCAGCAGCGGTGGGATTCAGCAGGCCCGGACGCCGCCCATGCACCGCTCCGTGGAACCCCAGGTATGCGCACACTACACGCTAACACTCGTGTGTATTCACAGATCATACAGTGACGTCATGAGATGCTAGAAGGACCACGTTCAGGGTTAACCTGAGTCCTGTGACGTCAGGGTTTACTGTTTTCCCGTCACACCACCGCGGTCTGCACACCGTCGTGCACAGTGCTAGCTGGGAACAACACAGGATTAAACACATTTACAAAAACCTGCTTAGCGGGTTGTTGTGATTATTATCCAGCATTTATTCTACTGTTTATTTTATTCTCACTCCATGCCAGCAGGGGGCGCACAACATCTGCAAGCAAGTATTAACACACAGTTGACATTGCAGTTGATTTTTGGCTGTTGTCCATCTTATTTTCGTTAAAACTTAGCTTCTGAAATGAATAAACAGTCGAGACCTTGCCATACATTTGAGCAGCTTTTGTTGCCATCTGGTGGGTGATGTAAGCATTTCAAGGCTTCTGGTACATTTCCTACTTAAAACTCAAAATTAAATTTAAAAAGGAATTTATAAATGTCAGAAATACATGATTGATTTATTTGTTTGTTTGTTTGGGGCACACAGAGATTTGACTTCCCAGTATTAATGTATAAAAATTTAGGTTTTGAGAGTTTTACAGTTCTTGACCCCAGTCACAATTCTCTTTTGTACCCCTTCCCCTTGGCCCTACCTCTACCCCTACGCCTACCCCTTTAAAACGGGAGAAAAAAAACTGCCCGTCTCAAACTGCCGTCTTCACTGTTTGTTAACATGGCAACTGAAACGCAACTTGTTGCAGTAGCCTGTTTGCACTTTTTATTTTCTGGCCTTTCTGCGTGAATACAAAGAAATAGAAGTCGCAGATTTCTTCGAAGCATCGCAGTCATGTCATGTTAATTAATTTAATTAATTGCTAATTTTGAATCATAATAATAATTAATACTAATAATAATTAATCAATAATAGTAATAATTGATGTTGTTTGATTAATAATTAGTTGATTGATTAGTAATTCATTAATTAATTAGTAATTAAAATAAATAAACCCTTTTGTGTGCAATGAATGTATACATTATACAAGTTTGACTTTTTGAATGGAATGACTGAAATAAATCAATTTTTTCATGATATTCTAATTATATGATCAGCACCTGTATGTATGTTCTGGGCTGCATCTAGTTCTGTTAACCTTATATTTCTTTTTCAAATTCTCCCATTTTTTTTACATCCAGCTCTATTTCCTTTAGAAATTTCCTTGACAAATAATATCAGTCTGTTAGGACGTCAAGTTGTGTTACACATATACATGTGTGTGTATATTTTCCAACTTACTCCCATTGATGAAGCTTCTCATTTTCTGCCTGAAAGTTTATTAGGACTCGAGTGTGTTCAGGGCTCCCTGTTTGTTTACAAAATACACACACGTTACAGACCTTGAAATCCAAAAGCAGGGGGCGCTATTACCCAAACATTTCTGAACATACAAATTAATGTGCTTATCCTTTATCATGATTTTTTCTATTGTGAGATATAAAAGTGTCTTATCGTAGCGTTGATGTGTATGTGCATTATAACGCTTCAGCGCAAGAGCGAAGTTACAATATTCTTCAGAACAACAATATACGCAACATGCATCCAGCAGCATACACGTTGTTGTCATAGACAACTGCCTGTAAAGTTTTTTGGCAAGTTATAACTTTCTAAACAGTGTAATTTGTAATGAAAGCCGCTTTCATTTGTGCGGCTCTTTCGGCGCCATGTTTGTTTCTGTGGAGACAGCGGTAAGCTCCTCCTACCCCTCCAAAAGGAGTGTGCATCCAGATTCACTTCGTTTGAAGGGGTCTGAAGCCCTCCACCCTCCGGCTCGCTCCAAAAAGAGAACTGAGACACCTCTCTGTCTCTCGTGCCCGCACAAAACGGAGGGGAAGGGGTAAGAGGAAGGGCCGAGGGGGAGAATTGAGACTCACCCTTGAGTTTTAAGATACAAACATTTTTCGGAAAGATGGAATTTCTTGTGAAAAAAATAACTTCATGTTACAGCAGAAGAAGAGTTTGAGTGTAAATGTCGATGCCTGTTAATCTGTCACATTTAAAACGTTTTCAGGGTCACATGTTCTTGTGCTTCTTTTTCCGTTTTTGTGCACATGGTTTGTGGAGGAGTTCCTAAATTATGGACTTTCTCCTGCAGTGACGTTAAAGCCGAGTTCCAGGCGCCTGTGCAGGATAATGAGCATTTATTACCTCGTCTGCACCAACAGGATGCTTCAGCCTCCAGGAGGCAAGATGCTGCAAAACTGTGCACACAAAAGGTCGAGAGCCTTAAAACTACAGCAGATCATCAAATGGAGGATGAATACGAGACATTTGATGATCTGCTGCTTTGGCAAAGCTTCTGGGGAAAACCTGGTCTTGTTAGGAGAGACGGCATCCATCCCACTTTGGATGGAGCAGCTCTCATTTCTAGATATCTGGCCAATTTTCTTAAATCCTCCAAACCGTGACTATCCAGGGTTGGGACCAGGAAGCAGAGTTGTAGTCTTACACACCTCTCTGCAGCTTCTCTCCCCCTGCCATCCCCTCATTACCCCATCCCCGTAGAGACGGTGCCTGCTCCCAGACCACCAATAACCAGTAAAAATCTATTTAAGCATAAAAATTCAAAAAGAAAAAATAATATAGCACCTTCAACTGCACCACAGACTAAAACAGTTAAATGTGGTCTATTAAACATTAGGTCTCTCTCTTCTAAGTCCCTGTTGGTAAATTATATAATAATTGATCAACATATTGATTTATTCTGCCTTACAGAAACCTGGTTACAGCAGGATGAATATGTTAGTTTAAATGAGTCAACACCCCCGAGTCACACTAACTGTCAGAATGCTCGTAGCACGGGCCGGGGCAGAGGATTAGCAGCAATCTTCCATTCCAGCTTATTAATTAATCAAAAACCCAGACAGAGCTTTAATTCATTTGAAAGCTTGACTCTTAGCCTTGTCCATCCAAATTGGAAGTCCCAAAACCAGTTTTATTTGTTATTATCTATCGTCCACCTGGTCGTTACTGTGAGTTTCTCTGTGAATTTTCAGACCTTTTGTCTGACTTAGTGCTTAGCTCAGATAAGATAATTATAGTGGGCGATTTTCTCTAATGCCATATACCAACACAGTGCAGAGTAGCTACCTAAACTCTGTAAGTGAGATAGAGTATCTCGTCAGTAGTTTTACATCCTCATTGAAGACAACTTTGGATGCTGTAGCTCCTCTGAAAAAGAGAGCTTTAAATCAGAAGTGCCTGACTCCGTGGTACAACTCACAAACTCGTAGCTTAAAGCAGATAACCCGTAAGTTGGAGAGGAAATGGCGTCTCACTAATTTAGAAGATCTTCAC
This sequence comes from Thalassophryne amazonica, assembly GCF_902500255.1. Classification (NCBI taxonomy): domain Eukaryota; kingdom Metazoa; phylum Chordata; class Actinopteri; order Batrachoidiformes; family Batrachoididae; genus Thalassophryne; species Thalassophryne amazonica. The sequence goes on from NC_047103.1 coordinate 5,567,826, forward strand.
TTAGCCTGGAAAAAGAGTCTGTTGCTCTATAAAAAAGCCCTCCGTAAAGCTAGGACATCTTTCTACTCATCACTAATTGAAGAAAATAAGAACAACCCCAGGTTTCTTTTCAGCACTGTAGCCAGGCTGACAAAGAGTCAGAGCTCTATTGAGCTGAGTATTCCATTAACTTTAACTAGTAATGACTTCATGACTTTCTTTGCTAACAAAATTTTAACTATTAGAGAAAAAATTACTCATAACCATCCCAAAGACGTATCATTATCTTTGGCTGCTTTCAGTGATGCCGGTATTTGGTTAGACTCTTTCTCTCCGATTGTTCTGTCTGAGTTATGTTCATTAGTTACTTCATCCAAACCATCAACATGTTTATTAGACCCCATTCCTACCAGGCTGCTCAAGGAAGCCCTACCATTATTTAATGCTTCGATCTTAAATATGATCAATCTATCTTTGTTAGTTGGCTATGTACCACAGGCTTTTAAGGTGGCAGTAATTAAACCATTACTTAAAAAGCCATCACTTGATCCAGCTATCTTAGCTAATTATAGGCCAATCTCCAACCTTCCTTTTCTCTCAAAAATTCTTGAAAGGGTAGTTGTAAAACAGCTAACTGATCATCTGCAGAGGAATGGTCTATTTGAAGAGTTTCAGTCAGGTTTTAGAATTCATCATAGTACAGAAACAGCATTAGTGAAGGTTACAAATGATCTTCTTATGGCCTCGGACAGTGGACTCATCTCTGTGCTTGTTCTGTTAGACCTCAGTGCTGCTTTTGATACTGTTGACCATAAAATTCTATTACAGAGATTAGAGCATGCCATAGGTATTAAAGGCACTGCGCTGCGGTGGTTTGAATCATATGTGTCTAATAGATTACAATTTGTTCATGTAAATGGGGAATCTTCTTCACAGACTAAAGTTAATTACGGAGTTCCACAAGGTTCTGTGCTAGGACCAATTTTATTCACTTTATACATGTTTCCCTTAGGCAGTATTATTAGACGGTATTGCTTAAATTTTCATTGTTACGCAGATGATACCCAGCTTTATCTATCCATGAAGCCAGAGGACACACACCAATTAGCTAAACTGCAGGATTGTCTTACAGACATAAAGACATGGATGACCTCTAATTTCCTGCTTTTAAACTCAGATAAAACTGAAGTTATTGTACTTGGCCCCACAAATCTTAGAAACATGGTGCCTAACCAGATCCTTACTCTGGATGGCATTACCCTGACCTCTAGTAATACTGTGAGCAATCTTGGAGTCATTTTTGATCAGGATATGTCATTCAAAGCGCATATTAAACAAATATGTAGGACTGCTTTTTTGCATTTACGCAATATCTCTAAAATCAGAAAGGTCTTGTCTCAGAGTGATGCTGAAAAACTAATTCATGCATTTATTTCCTCTAGGCTGGACTATTGTAATTCATTATTATCAGGTTGTCCTAAAAGTTCCCTAAAAAGCCTTCAGTTAATTCAAAATGCTGCAGCTAGAGTACTAACGGGGACTAGAAGGAGAGAGCATATCTCAGCCATATTGGCCTCTCTTCATTGGCTTCCTGTTAATTCTAGAATAGAATTTAAAATTCTTCTTCTTACTTATAAGGTTTTGAATAATCAGGTCCCATCTTATCTTAGGGACCTCGTAGTACCATATCACCCCAATAGAGTGCTTCGCTCTCAGACTGCAGGCTTACTTGTAGTTCCTAGGGTTTGTAAGAGTAGAATGGGAAGCAGAGCCTTCAGCTTTCAGGCTCCTCTCCTGTGGAACCAGCTCCCAATTCAGATCAGGGAGACAGACACCCTCTCTACTTTTAAGATTAGGCTTAAAACTTTCCTTTTTGCTAAAGCTTATAGTTAGGGCTGGATCAGGTGACCCTGAACCATCCCTTAGTTATGCTGCTATAGACGTAGACTGCTGGGGGGTTCCCATGATGCACTGTTTCTTTCTCTTTTTGCTCTGTATGCACCACTCTGCATTTAATCATTAGTGATCGATCTCTGCTCCCCTCCACAGCATGTCTTTTTCCTGGTTCTCTCCCTCAGCCCCAACCAGTCCCAGCAGAAGACTGCCCCTCCCTGAGCCTGGTTCTGCTGGAGGTTTCTTCCTGTTAAAAGGGAGTTTTTCCTTCCCACTGTAGCCAAGTGCTTGCTCACAGGGGGTCGTTTTGACCGTTGGGGTTTTACATAATTATTGTATGGCCTTGCCTTACAATATAAAGCGCCTTGGGGCAACTGTTTGTTGTGATTTGGCGCTATATAAAAAAATTGATTGATTGATTGATTGATTGTTGCTGTAAAATCATGTCGTAAAAATTACAGTTAAAACATAAATGCATGTCATGAATTATACAGTTAAAAAAAATAGTTCTTGCTTAAAAAATAAAATAAAATCTTTGTGTTAAGGATGTCTAAGTTAATCCTTTAAAAGTCACAATCTGCTACTGGGAATGAAAGGCATGCTTTTGTTTTCTTTTTCTTTTTTTTATTGTCCAAAAGATAAAAAAAATAAATAAATCACAGCCAGAATAGACATTATCATCGGATATTATTAAAATTGTGACTGTCCTTGAACCAGCACTGAATGCTTCCATCAGAAAAACTAAATAACTCTGTTTTATTTAATCAAAATCCATTTATTCAACTTGCCTTATTTAAAATTTTGTAAAAATAAACCAATCGCTGGATCCCCATCCTGTAAGTAAATAAATAAATAAATCACAGCCAGAATAGAAATTGTAATTGGAAGTCAAAATTCTCACTGTCCTTGAACCAGTCGTGTGCTGAATGCACTTGGTTTCAGTGTGGAAGGTTCCCAGTTCAAACCCTGCTTCTCCATGTAATATGGAGTTCTGTCAGGAAGGGCATCCGGCGTAACACTTGTGCCAAATCAACATGCAGATCCACCTTGGATCTGCTGTGGCGACTCCAAGTGAAAACAAGGGAGCAGCCAAAGGGTCTTACTTACCTGAAGATGTGCAATAAGATGATTTTTTTTGTTTGACTATGTGTTTTGTTTTTGAGGTTTTTTAGCTGGATATATAACAGACACAGATTTGAACCTCAGAGAATGATGCAGAGAAAAAAAAATTTTTTTTTTTCCAGTTCTCTCTGCTTCAGGTCATGAATGTGTTGTTTTTATGGAGGTGCTGCACGTTCAGGTGCAGTGGCAAAAAAAAAAAGACTAGAAATTTCTCTGACGTCAGAGACTTAAAGCAGATTTCGAATTATTTATGACAACTGTGTGTTCATAAAATAATAATGATGATGATGATGATAATGTTTGATATGTTCTGGTTTCTTCAGCTCTTCCAGCTGCAGGAAGTGATGTCATAGGTGCTGAAGGTGTATAGGTCTACGGTCATGTGACACGCTAATGTTTTTGTTTATTATTTTGTTTTAAACGTAACTGTGCCATCAATGAAATGATGTAAACCAGAATTTAATGTGGATCCTAATCCTCAATCTTTATTAATTTCAGGGCAAATCCTGTAAATGTACTTTTTTGTGTCCTTTGTTGCAGCAATATACACACTTACACATACACACACACACACACACACACACACACACTCTACAATAAAAGGTCTTAACAACAAAAAATAAGGAAAGTAAAGAAAAATAATAATAAATAATAATTATAATCATAAAAATATTCAAATGTTCTTAAGAGCTATTGGCAATAATCTTTATCCACAATCAGAATACCATATAAATAGTATATTGGCACATTTTTAGTGCTGCATTGGAATGCTTCATCAGTCTGTAACTTTAAAATCAGATTTTTTATTTATTGATTGATTTCTACGCTCAAAGCTTCCACACTTGTAAAGAAGTACATTTTGTCAGAGCTTGAAATATCTTCAAACTCATTCTCTGGAAAGTTTCAGTTCACAGGAATCCTAACGTGCACTGGCCCCCAGACCTGGTCTGGACCCAGTGTCGCTGACCGAACGGTCCCCCCTAAAAATTGGTCCGCCCTGCCTTCACTGCACATGCGTCATTAGCCGCAGTTCACCAGTTATCACCTCGTTTCTGCTTCAAACTGCCTCCAGTCATCATCTGTCTCATCGATGGATATCTGAAGCTTTTCTGCAACAATCATTTCCACATAAATTCAGCATTATTTCATCATAAAAGACGGAGGAAGCCATCAGAGCGCCACAGCTACATGAGCTGCTAGCTGATGCGTTCACTGTGCATCGCTCATTTCAAAGCGTCACAGAGTTTTGCCGAGTTTCTGCTTAAAACTGACTTTAGAATGATTTAAGAGGTTTTACCTTCATCATCTGATGGTTAATGATCATAATAATCCATTTGATCACTTTGGTTGAAGAGACTCCATCTCAGACAAACTGCTGTGGTCTGAAATGACGCATGTGCAGTGAAGTCAGGCGGACCGATTTTTGGGGGGGTGTCGTTTGGTCTGCGACACCAGTCTGGATGCTGAGCGGCGGGTTCCAGTTTCTAATTGCCGTGTTCACATCCATCACCCCATCACTCCTGAATCCCCCCCCACCTGACATGCATCCCTCATCCTGATCACGTTGTCAAATCCTAAAATCCTGACCCTGCTCTTCCTCCTCGACCCCTCCACCCCTAATGTGTGTCCAGATGGCCCACCTGGTGCAGGTGAGGAGTCACGGCCTGTCAGGCTCCCAGTCTCTGTACGACCCTCACGGCGTGTCGGCCTCGCCCTCCCCCTCCCGGCCTCCCATGCCCCGGCAGAACTCCGACCCGACCTCCGACACCCCTCCTCCCCCGCCCCTCTCCCGCCTGGCGCCCCCTCTCGACAAACTGGACCGCAGCTCTTGGCTGCGGCAGGATGAGGACATGCCGCCCAAGGTCTCTGCATGCCGCGACCCATGTGTTTGTGCACGTCCGCTTCTGTCAGTGATTTGAGTTCTTGTGCGTGTTTCTTTGGGGTTTTAGTCTGTGTGTATGGAAGAACATTACTGCCAAAAAGGGACAAAAACACCTTTTTTATTATATTTAACACTTTTCTCATAATTACAGGACACAAAGTCATTATTGCACACAGGAATACCAGGTCATAACCATGAGAAGATTCCTCATAATTATGAGACGATAACCGATAAATCATAAATAAGAGACTTTTTTGTAAAAAAAAAAATTCTCTCAAACGAAGCAGCTGTCAAACGTGATTGAAAGCTCAGAGGATTGATTACTAACATTTTATTAATATTAGCTATCTTTGTAAAATTGGAACTTTGAGTTATAATGATGAGATATTTAACAATAATTACGTATATTTTAGTAATTATGAGAACGTGTCTGAATATGTCTTTTGTCTGTATTTCATGATTGTCGTGTGGTTGTATTTTTGTTTTTAGATTTGTGTTTTTGTTTTTAATCCCATTTTTACCCGATGGCCATCAAAATATGGCCATCGGGTATTGCGAAGGCTTTGCGTCCGTGCATCCATCCGTCCGTCCGTCTGTCTGTGTTCAGCATAGGTCCAGTCCTGTTACTGCCACAGTCTTCAAATTCACATGGAACATTGATGGGACACAGACCTTGGGAAAGTTCAAAGATGACTAACCTTGAGCTGTTTCAAGAGGTTAAAATGTCACATTCTGTTTCATATTTTTATGCTATCAATCATGCAAATCCGTGTTTTTGTTGTTGTTGTTTTTTGGAGGGTGGGGTAGATCAGAGTACAGCGGCACCATAACGTCAGTGGCTGGTCTCTCTTTGGCGATCCAAAACCCATTCATTTATGTGTTTATATAACATGTTTCTCATATATTCTGTAAAAGCTTGAGAGAAATAAATACTTTTAAAACTGAAAATGCTGTTTTTGTAACCTGATAACACCTCTGGAGTGATTTTCAAGACATCTCGCGGACATTAGCATGGTGACGTCACTGGCTGGTCTAACTAGCTGCTAACTCCGTTTCGTTTGTGTGTTAATATAATCTCTTTGTCATATATTATGTAAAAGCTAAGGAGAAATAAACACTTCTAAAACTGAAAACGTTGTTTTTGTAACCTGATAACACCTCTGGAGTCATTTACAAGACATCTCGCGGATGTCAGTGTACACGCTAACTTCTGCTCTTGTCAAAAGCTCATGCATGCGCACATGCACGCCCTTCTGCAGATCCAGTTAAAATGTAAATAACATATTGCTTATGATTGATTGATTGGTTGAGTTTATTTTGCAACATCAGTCTCAACATACAGAGGTGAATGTGTCAATGACACACTGATAACACAATAAAGCATAAACGCTTATGTGTCCTTGTGAAATTATCACATGACAAAATAGAGGGGCTTGATTGAACATGTACAAACTGTACATAAGACCATAAGATCTTAAGTAATGTAAATAAGAATAAATGTATAATTCATTTTATTTATATACACTTTGCACTGAGAAACCAATTAAACAACTGCAAATTATAAAGAAGACAATGCTCATGTGGATGAGGGTATTTTAGTGTTGCGTTATATTTATCTTGTCTGAGGTGTTTTCTGGTTACTGAAAAACCTGGTTGAAAAAGGTCAGTTTTATCTCAATATAGATGCTAAATTTTGTTCTGGAGTCACCATATATATATATATATATATATATAAAATAAAACAGTGAGATCAGGAGCGTTAATGGAGCTGACCTGTAAAACCTTCTGCCTTATCTCAGAATAGATTAGTCATTATTGTTATTATTAGGGCCCGAGTAGGCAACGTCCTACGAGGACCCTATTGTAATTGAGCTGTTTATTATTAGGGCCTGAGTAGGCAATGTCCTACGAGGACCCTATTGTAATTGCGCTGTTTATTATTATTATTTCAATTTTGAGCAAATTTTTGCCATTTTTGGCCATTTCCACTACTTACATTTGAACGAACTCGTCCTAGGGATTTTATCCGATTGTCTTCAAATTTGGTCAAAATCATCACAACACAATGGTGATCAAAAGTTATCAAAAGATTCTAATTAAGTCAAAAGGCGTGGCTGCTAGGGGTCATCAAACTTTGGCGAGCTTTTCGGAGCACGCCATTTCACTTCCAACGGCTGTCACGCCCACATACATCATCGTAGATCCTTCAAACATGCTGGACATGATGAGGGCTCCGCCCTGAACGTCTACATATCTTAAGTTCCCACCTGCGCCATAGCGCCCCCCGGTGGTGGCGGGAAATGTCCTATTTTTACTTTAAGAGGTCCTGATGTCACATACGTAACCCAATCAACTTCATTCCACTTCTGAAACATGCAGAACAAATTGGTGAACGTAGGCGATGAATGCCGTGAAGTTACGAGTAACGGCGTCCGTGTGGCGGCGTGCCGAATATTGCCCATTCGCCATGAAATTACGTTCTTCATTTTGACGGCTTTAGGTTTGTCACATCATCATGAAAACTGATACACAGGTCGAGCACGACAACCTCTTACAATTCATAGGGGCGTCGCCCATGGGCGGGGCAAAGTGCCTCAATAGCGCCCCCTTGAAACTTTCAAAAACCCCTCCACATAGGGGTTTTTTTGGAGTAGGGAGATGAAAATTGGTACACATGTGACTTTCATAGACGTACAAAAAAGTCTCTTGCACCATGAGTCTACTCCAAACAGGAAGTCAGCCATTTTGAATTTTCTTCTCATTTTGGCGTGATTTCCACGTTGTATTTGAACGAACTCCTCCCAGGGATTTTGTCCAATGCACTTCAAATTTCTTTGACAGCATCCAAAGATGATACTGAACAAAAGTTATCGAAAGCTTTTCTCTATGTTGAAGGGTGTGGCCGCTATGGTGCCGCCATTTTGACCCTTTGCCATAGAACATCAAGTTATGATAACTTCTTCATGCTTTGCCTGATTGACTTGAAACTTCACATGTATGATGACGGTTGGCCCCTGAACACACCCAGCCCCTCTGTTTGTACACTGAGCGCCCCCTAGTGGATGAACAATCAACATGTCATAACTCCTTGATGCATTGTGTGAGTTGTTTAAAATTTTAACTGTGATGAGTGGTTACCCCTGCATGCACATGCCCACATGTGGTCACAAGGGCACCCACTGGCCTGGGTAGGTGGTCGCGCGGAACGAGGGCCCGTATATGACTGCTTGCAGTCCTAGTTATTATTTATTATTATTATTATTATTCTCACTCTTGAAATCGAAATTTCGGCCTCTTCCCATGCTCAAAAACTCACCAAACTTTCAAAAGTCGTCCGGCCGGATCCGAAATTCGATATTTTGGGGGCCTCGCACATGGTCGCAGAAAAATCGCGAAATAGCGCCCCCTAGAAATTTTCAAAAACCCCTCCGCATTGGGCTTTTTTCGTCGTAGCCTCACGAAATTCGGTACACATATTTACCATGCCAGGATGCACGAAAAAGTCTCTTACTGTCATGGTGAAATATCGACAGGAAGTCGGCCATTTTGATTTTAAGTTTCGATTTTGAGCAAATTTTTGCCATTTTTGGCCGTTTCCACTACTTACATTTGAACAAACTCGTTCTAGGGATTTCATCCGATCGACTTCAAATTTGGTCAAAATCATCACAACACAATGGTGATCAAAAGTTATCAAAAGATTCTAATTAAGTCAAAAGGCGTGGCTGCTAGGGGTCGTCAGACTTTGGCGAACTTTTTGGAGCACGCCATTTCACTTAGAACGGCTGTCACGCCCACATACTTCATCGTAGATCCTTCAACCTTGCTGGACATGATGAGGGCTCCGCCCTGAACGTCTACATATCTTAAGTTCCCACCTGCGCCATAGCGCCCCCCGGTGGTGGCAAGAAATGTCCTATTTTTACTTTAAGAGGTCCTGATGTCACATACTTAATCCAATCAACTTCATTCCACTTTTAAAACATGCAGAACAAATTGGTGAACATAGGCGATAAACGCCGTGAAATTACGAGTAACGGCGTCCGTGTGGCGGCGTACCGAATATTGCCCATTCGCCATGAAATTACGTTCTTCCTTTTGACGGCTGGGTCATTTTGAATTTTTTTCTCATTTTGGCGTGATTTCCACATGTTGTATTTGAACGAACTCCTCCTAGGGATTTTGTCCAATGCACTTCAAATTTCTTCCAGATCACCCAGAGACGATACTGACCAAAAGCTATCGAAAGCTTTTCTGTATGTCGAAGGGTGTGGCCGCTATGGTGCCGCCATTTTGACCCTTCGCCATATGAACATTATACTTAAACAGGTACTGAAGTCACATATTTAACCCCATCAACTTCCTTCCACTTCGAAAACATGCAGATCAACTTGGTGAATGTAGGCGATGATCGCCGCGAAGTTACGAGTTACGGCATCCATGTGGCGGCGTGCCGAATATTGCCCATTCGCCATTAAATTACGTTCTTCCTTTTGACGGCTTTAATTTTGTCATATCATCATGAAAATTGAAACACAGGTCAAGCACGACAACCTCTTACAATTCATAGGGGCCTCGCCCATGGGTGGGTCAAAGTGCCTCAATAGCGCCCCCTTGAAAATTTCAAAAAACCCTCCCCATAGGGGTTTTTTGTAGTAGGGAGATAAAAATTGGTACACATGTGTGACTTGCATAGACGTACAAAACATTCTCTTGCACCATGAGTCTACTCCAAACAGGAAGTCAGCCATTTTGAATTTTCTTCTCATTTTGAAATGATTTCCACGTTGTATTTGAACGAACTCCTCCTAGGGATTTTGTCCAATGCACTTCAAATTTCTTTGACAGCATCCAAAGATGATACTGACCAAAAGTTATCGAAAGCTTTTCTCTATGTTGAAGGGTGTGGCCGCTATGGTGCCGCCATTTTGACCCTTTGCCATGGAACATCAAGTCATGATAACTCCTTCATGCTTTGCCTGATTGACTTGAAACTTCACATGTATGATGACGGTTCGCCCCTGAACATACCCAGCCCCTCTGTTTGTACACTGAGCGCCCCCTAGTGGATGAACAATCAACATGTCATAACTCCTTGATGCATTGTGTGATTTGTTTAAAATTTTAACTGTGTGAAGAGTGGTTGCCCCTGCATGCACATGCCCACATGTGGTCACAAGGGCACCCACTGGCCTGGGTAGGCGGTTGCGCGGAACGAGGGCCCGTATATGACTGATTGCAGTCCTAGTTTTATTTATTTTTTAAGCAGAGATTGTTTCGGGGGGGCAAGACTTTTTAAAACTATTGAACAGATTTTATTTATTTATTACTGTTTTTTTTTTTTCTTTAATTGTCTATATGTATCTGTAAAAAATCAATACAAGAAATATTACATTTTGTTTTTGTTTTTTGTTTTGCCTTGATCAAAGAGTGTACTTTCAAAAAACCTGCACTTTATTTTTTATGCTCATCTCGTCTCGTCTCGTCTGATTAAAACTTAATAAACGAAACATTTGACAGCCATCATCTGGACCAGCTGTTTCCAAATGTCCCTGAGAAAACTCCAGCAGGTCTCAGATCAAAATGTTCCGACCAATGAAAGAAACATCTTTGTCTCCATGGTAACTGCAAGCCGTGTGAGCAGTTCTGACCCGGACGGTTTTGTTGTGTTCCTCAGGTTCCTCAGAGGACGACCTCCATCTCACCAGCTTTGGTCAGAAAGAACTCTCCTGGAAACGGACCTGGACTCGGGCCGTGTGCCGGAGCGCACCTCATTCGAGCCAGGTGCAAAATCATGTTGATAAAGTTTGATTGATTTTAACTCCTTTTGACATCATAAAGAGAAACTGCCGCCTGTTTTAAAGTTTGTTTCTGTCGTATTTGGCAGTGAAAAAAAAACCTTTTCTAAAGTCAATCGTCTCAAGCAGGCGGGACGATTCTTTTGTAAGTGCTGCACCTTAAATTTTGCAGTGTTAAATTAACACTGCAGCATGTGCTGAGGGTCCCATTCAAAATAGTGTTAATGTAATTGTGTGAGTGTTGATCATCTTAAGTTAACACTCTGAGTTGATTTAACTCTGTTCTGACTGTGATCAAATACCGTGGCTGCAGTGTTGATTTAACACTATAAACGTGAGGGCGTGAGCAGGATGTCAGCTGCTTCTCGCATCAATGAAACAGCGCTGTGCTTGTGTTGCCACAGCAACCCCGACCTGCGGCGGACAGAGGTTTCCATGGAGACACCCCTGAAGAGGACCAGCAGCGGCAGCTCCTCCAGCTCCAGCACCCCGAGTTCGCAGGGAGGGTCCAACGAACGAGGCACGTGTGCGCACACACCCACACGACACAGTGCAGTGTGCGGTCCGAACACCAGGCACACACCCCCAGCACCCGTCTCCTGACATGCGTATGGGAGACGACAGCAAACGGCCATCGAGCTTGTATGTTCTGCACATACATGAACCCTCTGTGCCAGATGGTGGCGCTCTTCTGTGTACATCATTCAGAAAGCGAAGCCAGAAGTCACAGAGATCTAAACGTAGACGCAAAAGCTTTGTCTTTACTTCTTGTTTGTCACTGGCAGATGAAAAGACGTAAAAAAAATATATATATATATCTATGCCAGTCTTTTAAAAAGACATTTAAAATGGGTTTCAAAAGTTTTTAAGTTAATTAATTAAAAGTTTCCACTTTAACTGTTTTTAACTATGATTTTCAGTCTTCCTTTGCAGTGTGAAAATGATATTCATTTATTCATTTTCTGCTGCTTATCTGGGTCACAGTGGCAGTAGACCAGTCAGCTCCACCCATATTTACCCAGGAGCTCCTCCCAGTTGGAAGTGCAAGAGACTTTTTTGCACGTCTGTGCAAGTCACATGTGTACCAATTTTCATCTCCCTACTCCAAAAAAACCCATATGGGGAGGCGTTTTTGAAAGTTGCAAGGGGGCGCTATAGAGGCATTTTGCACCGCCCATGGGCGACGCCCCTATCACATGTAAGAGGTTGTCATGCTTGGCCTGTGTATCAATTTTCATGATGATATAAAGCCATCAAAAGGAAGAACGTAATTTTAAGGATCGTTCTTACTTGTAACTTCACAGCGATCATGGCCTACGTTCACCAACTTGTTCTGCATGTTTTAGAAGTGGAACGAAGTTGATGGGGTTAACTATTTAACATCAGTACCTGTTAAGGTCCTGTTTAACATTTCCTGTTAGAACCAAGGGGCACTATGAGTTAGGTGGGAAGTTAATATATGCAGACGTTCAGGGCAGAGCCCTCATCATGTCCAGCAAGTTTGAAGGATCTACAATGACGTATGTGGGCACGACAGCCGTTCAAAGTGAAACGGCATGCTCTGAAACGTTCGCCAAAGTTCGCCACACCCTAGCAGCCATGCCTTTTGACCTACAGAAATTCTCTTGATAAGTTTTGATCAGCATGGTATCATGATGAGGTGTGCCAAATTTGAAGATGATTGGATGAAATCCTTACGACGAGTTTGTTCAAATGTAAGTAGTGGAAATGGCCAAAATGACATCTAATTCGAAACTTAAAATCAAAATGGCCGACTTCCTGTCGACACTTCACCACGACATTAAGAGACTTTTTTGTGCATCCCAGCATTGTAAATATGTGTACCGAATTTCGTGAGGCTACGACAAAAAAAAACTCCAATGGGGAGGGACTTTTGAAAAAGTGTAGGGGGCGCTATTTCACTGCGAGCATGTGCGCAAACCCCAAAATATCGAACATCGCATCCAGCCAAATGACTTTGCAAAGTTTGGTGAGTTTTTGAGCATGGGAAAGGGGTAATTTGGGGCTTGCAAAATGTAAATAATAACAATAATAAACAGTGCAGTTACAATAGGGTCCTTGAAGGACGACTTCATTGTCCTACAAGGGCCCTAAGAAGTTCCCAGAAGGAAAAAACAAACGCCACCCTGTGGCACAGGATAATTTTATTAATCTGTTATTTTGCTCTAAAATTCTGGAAAAGGTGGTTTCACGGCAGCTTGTGGACTATCTTACTGAGAATAATCTCTTTGAGCCACTGCAGTCTGCTTTTAGAAAATATTCCACAGAGACGGCTCTCACTAAAGTGGTGAATGATCTTCTGCTTGCAATGGATTCAGACACCACTACGGTTCTGGTGCTGTTAGATCTTAGTGCTGCGTTTGATACCATGGATCATCATATTCTACTCGATAGGATGGAGAATAATTTTTGGATTATTGGGAGTGCCCTTGCATGGTTGACGTCATACCTGACCAATCGTTCTCACTGTGCTTTGTACAGTAACAACCACCTCTAACCTTAGTGACATGAAATTTGGGGTTCCACAGGGGTCTGTCTTAGGCCCCCTGCTTTTCTCCCTTTACATAGCACCTCTTGGGCACATATTGCGGTATTTTGGGATTACCTTTCACTGCTATGCAGATGATACTCAGTTATACATGCCGATAACTGCTGGTAATTTCATCCACATAACATCCTTAGAAGATCAGTCCACTGAGATATCGGCATCAGTTTGACCAATTAACGCTTAGCCTGGGCTTGTGTGTCATACCTCACACTGACAAATTGAGGAACCTTGTGGTAATTTTTGATCCTATGTTGTCCTTTGACCTCCACATTAGAGATATTACGAGGACTCCTTTGTTCCACATGCAAAATACAAGTATAGTGAAGATTCATCCCATCCTGGTATGGCTGATGCTAAGACCCTGATTCATGCATTTGTCTCTTCTAGATTGGACTACTGCAATGTTGTATTTTTTGGTTTACTGCAGTCCAGCATCAGGGCTCTCCAGTTGGTTCAAAATGTTGCTGCCAGGGTTTTGACACTGTGGATCTCTTGCTCAAAATTCTTTTGAGGAAAGGTATTTCCAGTCAAGCTGTTGCTTGATTTGCAGATTATTTGGTTGGTAGGACACAATGTGTTCAGATGGCTGGAGTTAGTTCCTCCTTCCTAGAGGTCACAAAAGGTTCAGTTTTAGGACCCATTCTGTTCACAGTTTACATAAATGACTTGTGTGTAAATTTATTCAATGCTTCTTCCCATCTTTATGCTGACGACACTGTAATTTATTGTTGTTCTAACTCAATAACTCAGGCATTCAAATTTTTGCAGTTCGCCTTAGATGTCGTCCAGTCTCGCCTGTGGAAACTGAATGTTGAGAAATCTAAAATAATGCTTTTTTCAAATTCATCAGTTTCCTCAGAGAACATACCAGTTATTGTGCACAGAGCTTTAGACTAGTCTGAGTTCTGACTGAACCACATCTGGACCCTCGTTGGAGGACACAGATGGTCCCAGCTTTCTACGACTGTAAGTTCTTCAGGAACATTCTGTGCATCACGTCCTTGTGGTGTAAAACAGGTTCCGTGTTTCCACAGTAAAGTGTGGATCCAGATGCAGATTCAGGTCCCAATTTGGTAGGAGGAGGTCTGACCTTCATTCAGTCACTGTCGGCTGACAAACAGGAACCAGTACCACCTCTGAGTGCCGCTCTGGTTCTCGTGTGTTCTTTTAGGAAACTCGGCGAAGACTGAAGGTTCGACAACGGTGACATCACACGAGACCAAAGATGACAACAGAGAGACGATACGAGCTGGCAGACCCGCCGTGAGTACAAGACACAATACCATACACAGTACAGTATACAATACACAATACTGCACACAATACTACACACAGTACAATATACACTACACAATACTGCACACAATACTACACACAGTACAATATACACTACACAATACTGCAATACTACACACAGCACACAAAACTACACGCAGTGCAATATACACCACACAATACTACACACAGTACAATATACACTCCACAATACTACGCGCGCTACACAATACTACGCACAGTACAATATACACTGCACAATACTACACAGACTACACATTACTGCACACAGCATACAATACTACACACAGTGCGATGTACACTACACAATACTACACACACTACACAATACAGCACACAATACTACACACAGTCCAATATACACTTCGCTATACTACGCACACTCCACAATGCTGTGCACAGTACAATATACACTGCACGATACTACACATACCACACAATGCTACACACGGTACAATATACTTCGCAATACTACGCACGCTATACAATACTACGAACAGAACAATATACGCTTCGCCATACTACACACAATACACAGTGCTACATACAGTACAATATGCACTTCACAATACTGCATGCACTACACAATACTACACACAGCACACAATACTACACATGGTACAGTATACACTTCACAATGCTAAACACACTATGCAATACTGCATACAGTACAGTATACACTTCACAATACTACACACACTACACAATGCTACACACAGTGCAATATACACTGCACAATACTGCTCGCAGTACACAATACGGCGCACGATACAATATGCGCTGCACAGTACTACACACGATACACAATACTACACACAGTGCACAATACTACACGTGATATAATACACACTGCGCAATACTGCCCGCAATACACAATACTACGCACGGTAGAATATACAGTGCACAATAGTACATGCACTGCACAATAGTACGCACAGTGCAATATACACCACACAATACTACACACACTACACAATACTATGCAGAGTGCACAATACTATGCACGGTGCAATATACGCAGCATGACACTACGCACGGCACAATATACTCTGCACAACACAATACTGCACACAATACTACACACAATACAATATACACCGCACAATACTGCACGTACTACACAATACTACGCACAGTACAATATACACCGCACAATGCTACACACACTACACAATACTGCACACAGTACCCAATACCGTGCACATTACAATATACACTACACCATACTACACACAGAACAATATATGCTACACAATACTACACACAGAACAATGTGCAATACACAATGCTGCAATACCATACACAGCACAATATACACTATGCAATGCTACAATACTACACACAGTACAATATACAATACACAATACTATGCACAGTACAATATACACCACGCAATACTGCAATACTACACTCAGCACACAATATTAAACGCAGTAAAATATTCATTGCACAATACTACACACAGTGCAATATACAATACACGGGACCAAAAACGACAACAGAGAGGCGACACAAGCTGGCAGACCCGTCATGAGTAAAAGAGGCAATACTACACACAGTGCATTAAACACTACACAATACTACACGCACTGCACAGTACTATGCGCAGTGCAATATACACTGCACAATACTGCGATCAGTACAATATGCACTACACAATACTGCGCTGTTACACACAGCACAATATACACTACACGATACTGCAATTCTACGTGCAGTACAATATACAATGCACGATACCACACACAATACTACAAGCACTACACAATACTACAAGCACTACACAATACTACACACACTACACAATACAGTGCACAACTGTACAATATACACTTCACAATACCACACATAGTACAGTATACACCACAAAATACTACACACACTATACAGTACTACAAACTGTACAATATACACTTCACAATACTACACACAGTACAATATACACTTCACAACACTGTGCGCACTACACAATACTACGCACGGTACAATATACACTGCACAATACTACACACACTACACAATATTATGAACAGTACACAATACTACACACAGCACAATATACACTACACAATACTACACGCACTGCACAGTAGCACGCACAGTACAATACTACATACCGTACAATATACACTTCGCAATACTACACACACTACACAATGCTACACACAGTACAATATACACTTCACAACACTGTGCGCACTACACAATACTACACACAGCACACAATACTACACACGGTACAATATACACTGCACAATACTACACACACTACACAATATTGTGCACAGTACACAATACTGCACACAGTACAATATACACTGCACAATACTACACACACTACACAATATTGTGCACAGTACACAATACTACACACAGTGCAATATACACTACATGACACTATGCACAGTACAATATACACCGCACAATACTACACACACCGCACAATACTACACACAGTACAATATATGCCACACAATACGCCACACACTACACAATATTGCACACAGTACAATATACAAATCAAATCAGTTTTATTTATATAGCGCCAAATCACAACAGATAGTTGCCCCAAGGTGCTTTATATTGTAAGGCAAGGCCATACAATAATTACGTAAAAACCCCAACGGTCAAAACGACCCCCTGTGAGCAAGCACTTGGCGACAGTGGGAAGGAAAAACTCCCTTTTACCAGGAAGAAACCTCCAGCAGAACCAGGCTCAGGGAGGGGCAGTCTTCTGCTGGGACTGGTTGAGGCTGAGGGAGAGAACCAGGAAAAAGACATGCTGTGGAGGGGAGCAGAGATCAATCACTAATGATTAAATGCAGAGTGGTGCATACAGAGCAAAAAGAGAAAGAAACACTCAGTGCATCATGGGAACCCCCCAGCAGTCTAAGTCTATAGCAGCATAACTAAGGGGTGGTTCAGGGTCACCTGATCCAGCCCTAACTATAAGCTTTAGCAAAAAGGAAAGTTTTAAGCCTAATCTTAAAAGTAGAGAGGGTGTCTGTCTCCCTGATCTGAATTGGGAGCTGGTTCCACAGGAGAGGAGCCTGAAAGCTGAAGGCTCTGCCTCCCATTCTACTCTTACAAACCCTAGGAACTACAAGTAAGCCTGCAGTCTGACAGCTAAGCGCTCTATTGGGGTGATATGGTACTATGAGGTCCCTAAGATAAGATGGGACCTGATTATTTTAAATTCTATTCTAGAATTAACAGGAAGCCAATGAAGAGGCCAATATGGGTGAGATATGCTCTCTCCTTCTAGTCCCTGTCAGTACTCTAGCTGCAGCATTTTGAATTAACTGAAGGCTTTACAGGGAACTTTTAGGACAACCTGATAATAATGAATTACAATAGTCCAGCCTAGAGGAAATAAATGCATGAATTAGTTTTTCAGCATCACTCTGAGACAAGACCTTTCTAATTTTAGAGATATTGCGCAAATGCAAAAAAAGCAGTCCTACATATTTGTTTAATATGCGCATTGAATGACATATCCTGATCAAAAATGACTCCAAGATTTATCACAGTATTACTAGAGGTCAGGGTAATGCCATCCAGAGTAAGGATCTGGTTAGACACCATGTTTCTAAGATTTGTGGGGCCAAGTACAATAACTTCAGTTTTATCTGAGTTTAAAAGCAGGAAATTAGAGGTCATCCATGTCTTTATGTCTGTAAGACAATCCTGCAGTTTAGCTAATTGGTGTGTGTCCTCTGGCTTCATGGATAGATAAAGCTGGGTATCATCTGCGTAACAATGAAAATTTAAGCAATGCTGTCTAATAATACTGCCTAAGGGAAACATGTATAAAGTGAATAAAATTGGTCCTAGCACAGAACCTTGTGGAACTCCATAATTAACCTTAGTCTGTGAAGAAGATTCCCCATTTACATGAACAAATTGTAATCTATTAGATAAATATGATTCAAACCACTGCAGCGCAGTGCCTTTAATACCTATGTCATGCTCTAATCTCTGTAATAAAATTTTATGGTCAACAGTATCAAAAGCAGCACTGAGGTCTAACAGAACAAGCACAGAGATGGGTCCACTGTCTGAGGCCATAAAAAGATCATTTGTAACCTTCACTAATGCTGTTTCTGTACTATGATGAATTCTAAAACCTGACTGAAACTCTTCAAATAGAACATTCCTCTGCAGATGATCAGTTAGCTGTTTTACAACTACCCTTTCAAGAATTTTTGAGAGAAAAGGAAGGTTGGAGATTGGCCTATAATTAGCTAAGATAGCTGGGTCAAGTGATGGCTTTTTAAGTAATGGTTTAATTACTGCCACCTTAAAAGCCTGTGGTACATAGCCAACTAATAAAGATAGATTGATCATATTTAAGATCGAAGCATTAATTAATGGTAGGGCTTCCTTGAGCAGTCTGGTAGGAATGGGGTCTAATAGACATGTTGATGGTTTGGAGGAAGTAACTAATGAAAATAACTCAGACAGAACAATCGGAGAGAAAGAGTCTAACCAAATACCGGCATCACTGAAAGCAGCCAAAGATAACGATATGTCTTTGGGATGGTTATGAGTAATTTTTTCTCTAATAGTTAAAATTTTATTAGCAAAGAAAGTCATGAAGTCATTACTAGTTAAAGTTAAAGGAATACTTGGCTCAATAGAGCTCTGACTCTTTGTCAGCCTGGCTACAGTGCTGAAAAGAAACCTGGGGTTGTTCTTATTTTCTTCAATTAGTGATGAGTAGTAAGATGTCCTAGCTTTACGGAGGGCTTTTTTATAGAGCAACAGAGTCTTTTTCCAGGCTAAGTGAAGATCTTCTAAATTAGTGAGACGCCATTTCCTCTCCAACTTACGGGTTATCTACTTTAAGCTGCGAGTATGTGAGTTATACCACGGAGTCAGGCACTTCTGATTTAAAGCTCTCTTTTTCAGAGGAGCTACAGCATCCAAAGTTGTCTTCAATGAGGATGTAAAACTATTGATGAGATACTCTATCTCACTTACAGAGTTTAGGTAGCTACTCTGCACTGTGTTGGTATATGGCATTAGAGAACATAAGGAAGGAATCATATCCTTAAACCTAGTTACAGCGCTTTCAGAAAGACTTCTAGTGTAATGAAACTTATTCCCCACTGCTGGGTAGTCCATCAGAGTAAATGTAAATGTTATTAAGAAATGATCAGACAGAAGGGAGTTTTCAGGGAATACTGTTGAGTCTTCAATTTCCATACCATAAGTCAGAACAAGATCTAAGATATGATTAAAGTGGTGGGTGGACTCATTTACATTTTGAGCAAAGCCAGTCAAGTCTAATAATAGATTAAATGCAGTGTTGAGGCTGTCATTCTCAGCATCTGTGTGGATGTTAAAATCGCCCACTATAATTATCTTATCTGAGCTAAGCACTAAGTCAGACAAAAGGTCTGAAAATTCACAGAGAAACTCACAGTAACGACCAGGTGGACGATAGATAACAACAAATAAAACTGGTTTTTGGGACTTCCAATTTGGATGGACAAGACTAAGAGTCAAGCTTTCAAATGAATTAAAGCTCTGTCTGGGTTTTTGATTAATTAATAAGCTGGAGTGGAAGATTGCTGCTAATCCTCCTCCTCGGCCCGTGCTACGAGCATTCTGACAGTTAGTGTGACTCGGGGGTGTTGACTCATTTAAACTAACATATTCATCCTGCTGTAACCAGGTTTCTGTAAGGCAGAATAAATCAATATGTTGATCAATTATTATATCATTTACTAACAGGGACTTAGAAGAGAGAGACCTAATGTTTAATAGACCACATTTAACTGTTTTAGTCTGTGGTGCAGTTGAAGGTGCTATATTATTTTTTCTGTTTGAATTTTTATGCCTAAATAGATTTTTGCTGGTTATTGGTGGTCTGGGAGCAGACACCGTCTCTACGGGGATGGGGTAATGAGGGGATGGCAGGGGGAGAGAAGCTGCAGTATACACCACACAATACTACACACACTACACAATATTGCACACAGAACAATATACACTGTACAATACTGCACACAGCACACAATATTACACACAGAACAATATATATGCTACACAATACTACAATACTACACACAGAACAACATAAAATACACACAAACAGTACACTAGATGTCATAGAATATTCACAGTACAAAGTACACAGAGTACTGCCCACTGTGTTGTGAACTAACCTCTGTGCTGTAATTTTCACATCCTTGCGCCGTTTCCTTGCTCCTTGCTTCCTCAGAGCTATAGGAAAGCCGTGGATGAGGTCAGTGACCTTTCCTGAACTCATGCTTGCGTGCACTCTGACTGTCTGATGGAGGCGGGGTTTAAGGTGTCTGATGGAGGCGAGGCTTCAGGCGCTGTCAGTTTGTCAGACGTACTCGCTCTCGTTTTCAGAGTTCAGAATGTTTACGGGGTTTGTACCTTTGACCGTTGCTCCCTGACCTTTGCTCTTTTCACTCTGCCACAGTATGAAGGTCGACACACTGCTCGTGTGTCACACAGCGTTACGTGTTACTGCAGTATTTTCCTTTAGGGGGTCACCAAAAAAAAAGGATTTGTCATCAGCGAGGCGGACCGCTCTGAACCCGCGCACAGACGGGCGACAGATTCTGACGAGTCTTCATGTCGGTCCGGAGCAGTCTCGGCTGGAGGGGAGAACGCCGTTCTTACACACGGCGCCAGGTGTTCAGTCTCAGATGTGGCAGCGGAATAAAAGAAATGTTGAATTGACAAAATGACATCGTTCATGTCTAAATTTATAAAAGTCATATTCTGTCGTTTTTAAATGTGTTTTTTTCACTCAAACTGTCGTCTGACAAACGTGCAGGCGCCGACTCGGTCTGACACGTTACACGCTTGTCCCACGTCTTCCTTCCTTCTCCCCAGTAGGAGGAGGAGATGAGGTCGCCTCCCACCTCCTCCTCCCATGTCACGTCTGTGTCTCTCACGTGCACAGCCAGCCTGTTGGATTGTGGGATATCTCAGAGAGTCAGAGACCCCCTGGACTTTAACCTTTGACCCCCCTCCCCGTGCACTGAGGCATGATGGTGTGTGTTCGAGTCCCGCTGCTCGCTGCCCTCTCCTAGCTGACAGACTCCTTCACTGAATGTTACTAACCGCTTGAACTGTCACACATAAAGTTAAAAACACTTTTTATTCTTTTCTCATCAGTTTTTTTCTGCTTATGAAATGAGGTGTGGACATGAAATATTAAAATGTTAAATTGTGTGCGATTTGACCATGATTTTAAAAAATTTGGTTTCAATTATTAGCACATTAGCTGGCGTGTTAGCAACTAGCTGAGATTATTGCATAATGATCATATGTTTTTTAGTATTTGCTGGCTTTAAATATATGTAAAGGTATGTTTGTAGTCTTAAAAATTGGCATGAATTTGTGGCTTGAGATGGATTGCAAATATTTCATATAATTAAAATACTTTAATATATTAATCACATTGTCTTGTTTATTCTTGAGGTTGGTCATCCAGGCATTTAACCTCGAGGGGCCGGTTTTGAAAACATCGCCGAGGTCAATACAAATACATGCAATTTGGTCACTTTTCAAAGGGGTCAGACTCGTCAGTAAAGTCAGTTTAATGTACAACGGTTCATTTCAGGTCAGCTTGGTGTATAAATTTCATTGTTCAAGACAACGAGAGCTATCGGCTGGCTGATAGAAGCAAGTTAGAGACAATAAAAAAACGTCTGATTTCAATAGAACAGCATACAGACTGAGCGTATTTTCACTGAGCGGCCAGTCACGGAAGCACAGATTCGGATCGGCCACATTGCCGGAGTGACGTAGCGCCGACCTCGAGAATAAGCTACCGGCTAACTGAAATACTGCATTTCTTAGGTAATGTAATATATATATATATATATATATATATATATATATATATATATATATATATATATGTATTACATTGCTAGTTTTGGCTAGTAGCTAACTGAAAAGTAAGATATTTCATGTACCAATGTTTAAAAACATATTTGCTGCTTTTAGACATGTCAAGTTATATTTGTAACCTGAACAATTTGTGGTTTGAATGTGATTTCAAGAGTAAAGTTATTAAAATTAGGTTGGTTTGGTAACTGAAACAAACTACATTTTACATTCCTGTTTTAAAAAAAACTTTTATTTACTGCTTGTTAAGGTGTGTTTAGAAAATCAAAGTATGTTTAGAAAATGTGGAGAGTTTGTGATTTGTATGTTAAAAGTACAGTTCAGTTGAAATTAGTTACTTATCACATTCGCTAGCAGATTAGCTACTAGCTGTAATATTTCTGCATTTAAAAACTTTATTTGCTGCTTGGTAGGATATGTTTAGAAAATCAAAGCTCATTTAGAAAATGTGAGCAATTTGTGGTTCGAATGTTAAAAGTACAGTTCAGTTGAAATTAGTTGCTTATCACATTCGCTAGCAGATTAGCTACTAGCTGTAATATTTCTGCATTTAAAAACTTTATTTGCTGCTTGGTATGATATGTTTAGAAAATCAAAGCTCATTTAGAAAATGTGAGCAATTTGTGGTTCGAATGTTAAAAGTACAGTTCAGTTGAAATTAGTTGCTTATCACATTCGCTAGCAGATTAGCTACTAGCTGTAATATTTCTGCATTTAAAAACTTTATTTGCTGCTTGGTAGGATATGTTTGGAAAATCAAAGCGCATTTAGAAAATGTGAGCAATTTGTGATTTGAATGTTAAAAGTACATTTCAGTTGAAATTAGTTGCTTTTCACATTCACTAGCAGATTAGCTACTAGCTGTAATATTTCTGCATTTAAAAACTTTATTTACTGCTTGGTAGGATAGGTTTAGAAAATCAAAGCGCATTTAGAAAATGTGAGCAATTTGTGGTTTGAATGTTAAAAATACAGTTCAGTTGAAATTAGTTGCTTATCATGTTTGCTAGAGTATTAGCTAGTGAATGTGATAAGCAACTAGTTACTAGTTTGTGACCTGGTGAAATATTTTTCTGTCCACCAGGATCTGACGGCTCTGGCCAAGGAGCTGAGGGAGCTGCGGCAGGGGGAGGAAACCAACCGGCCGCCCGTCAAAGTGACAGACTACTCGTCATCCAGCGAGGACTCGCACAGCAGTGAGGATGAAGAGGGAGAAGGCGGAGCTAATGACGGCACAGTGGCAGTCAGCGACATCCCTCGCATCATGTGGGTATTGTTCTTAAGATGTGAGAGGAATCAGGAGGTTATGAATTTAAATGACCTTTAAAAACTGTTTCAGGCCGGCGGCGAGTCAAAGTGCCAACGAGTCCTTCGGTATGATGGGAGAACACAACGACGCCCACGGCGACTCCTATGCAAACAGCTCACAGGACGGCACCCTGGTGATGCGTGAGGTGAGCTTCCTGTCAGTTCTGACTCTGTACCTGACCCTCCTCCTAAAACACACCCATTCAGCAGGCCCCGCCCTGCATCAGGCCTCCGGCTGCCAATCACAGCCTGGCTCCACCTGCAGAGTAGACACTCCTCTTTCTCTTTTTCCACAAGCACAGGAACCGGACACGGAGTTTGGCTGCTAGCAACGGTTTCCCCAGCCGCGCTCATGTGTTTCCTGGCAACGCTAGTCTCCCTGATTTGGTGCAGCAAAGCACCTCCCCTCTCGTCTCGCCTGGCGACGCCTCTGAGGCACAAGTAGGTTTAGGACCCCCCCAAAAGTACAGTGGCCCTAAAACCCACACCTGACCCCATGCAGACCCCATCACCCCTTAACCCCGCCTCTTCCCGTAGTCTTGTCCCAGGAGTCAGGGCGGGAACTTAACAGGATGGTCTACTCGATGACAACTCGATCCCAGAGAAATGAAAGACAACTAGCTCAAGAACCACGTTTTATGAACAAGCATGTCTTATAAACCGTTGTGTTGTTGTGTATCAGCTACATACCTGTTCAGGAGGGTCAATATGAACAGGGTTCCGGGTTCCGGGATGTTGGATTTTTATATCACTACAGTGAGTTTCTCCACATAGTTTTCCTCCATCACAATGACTGCTTTAAAGGTGTGTCATTTTAATAAATTTGCCGTTTCCTTTACTTTGGCAGTCACCTGGGTTACTCATAGTCTCCCTCTTGTGGCTAAATGGTGTTGTCCATAAAGCCATCAGACAATGTCAGCCATGTGACCTGTGTCTCTGTGATTGACAGTACGGGATGGGAGGTGGCGGGGGCTCCAAGGCTTCCTTCACGCCGTTTGTTGATCCCAGAGTTTATGGAACCTCACCAACTGAAGATGATGAGAAAAACTCTGCTGCGGGTACGTATCCCGCCGAAACATTAGGCTCCACCCATTTAAGCTCCAACTATTCTGTCCAGTAATGACATCAGCTGTGGTCGCACTGATTAATATTTGGTGTGAGAGTTAAATTTTGTGCTTTTTGTTGTGTCTGCGATTTAATGAGAAGTTGACTCTTGTTATTTTTGTTGACGTCATCATTGCCATAGCGCTGTTGGCTGACGAGCTGCTGAAGCAGGAGCAGGAACAGGCGCGGCTCAACGAAGCCAGGAAGATCTCCGTGGTCAACGTCAACCCAACCAACATCAGACCTCACAGCGACACGCCCGAGATCCGCAAGTACAAGAAACGCTTCAACTCAGAGATCCTGTGTGCCGCGCTGTGGGGTGAGGCGCCGCTCCAACACGGAAACATGATCTGCTGCAGTCACACGGCCAAAAAGAACAAAAAATAAAGTACAGCTTTTGTTTTTTTGTGCAGGCGTGAACCTGCTGGTGGGGACGGAGAACGGGCTGATGCTGCTGGATCGAAGCGGACAAGGAAAGGTTTATAACCTGATCAACCGAAGGCGCTTCCAACAGATGGATGTCCTGGAGGGACTCAACGTCCTCGTCACCATCTCAGGTCAGCACGTGCCTCCACACCCTGCGGCAGGTGGGCGGGGCAAGAAAACAAAGCTAGTGAGGTGGCAAAGTCGAACACCCGCTGGTGTGTTTTCAGTGTAGAGAGAATCGGTCTTCATTAATATATAACGTCACATTAAATCATTAGCTGGGTGGATCGCTGCATGTTAGTAGCTATCTAAAACAGCTGGACACTGGATCATTCACGCAAACCCGTTTAAAATCATAATAACGCCAATATTGTCAAACTAAAACTAGTTATCAGCAGAGTTTATGGTATTACTGACTCTCCATCTGTGCCACTGAGAGAAACGTATTTCAAGACGGATGTCGTCCTGCATCGTTTTATTTAAAATGCAACTCTTCCTCAGTTTCTTATTGGATCAGTCACAATTTTCTACCACAAAAAATAGACCCGTAGGGCCACAAACAAAGGGAGTCCGAATTTTAAAATTCCAACCATATTTCCCTCAAAAAGAGTGAAATTTGAAAGTTGCGCCAAAACTGCAAAATGCTCCTCTTAAGGTTCTGAATCTTAAAGATGTAACTTCTTTAATGGACTTTCTGCCTGATACGTTAGCTTGTATTAATATTTTGAACTTATATAAAATAAGCCATGATCTGTCTTAAACCAGATTCAGTTGTACTTTAAGATGTTTTACATAAGAAAACAGTTTAAACCCTGTAAAACAAATCAGCTCATCTTTGGTAAGTTGGAACCAGTCAAAAACTTTTTTCTTGCTAAAGCCCCTTTCACACCGGACCTGCATAGAGTTGCATAATGCAGCGTACCGACTACGCCGAGCTTATGTAGCCCTACATGGCAATACACCGAGGGACGCAAAGGCGAAATGGACACAAAAAATTAAACATGTTTCATTTTTTCATGGACATTCGGCATAGAGCACCGTGTCCAGTGCTCTACACAAGTCTACGTAACACTCTGCTACTGTATGGAAGTCTACATAACACTTCGCTACTGTATGGAAGTCTACATAACACTCCGCTACTGTATGGAAGTCTACATAACACTTCGCTACTGTATGGAAGTCTACATAACACTCCGCTACTGTATGGAAGTCTACATAACACTCCGCTACTGTATGGAAGTCTACATAACACTTCGCTACTGTATGGAAGTCTACATAACACTCCGCTACTGTATGGAAGTCTACATAACACTCCGCTACTGTATGGAAGTCTACATAACACTTCGCTACTGTATGGAAGTCTACATAACACTTCGCTACTGTATGGAAGTCTACATAACACTGCGCGTCTGTACACCATGCCTCCGCAATTGTACGCTACCCTATACTACCCTGGCGAAAAATCCTTTTAGGTTTTTATCAGTACATACCTGCGCTGCTGGATTGTATTCATCCCGCTGAAGTTTGCTGGACTTTGCTGGCAGTGAAGCTTCAAAACCACAGAAGAAGAAGAGGCAGGCCAAAGCTTTCCACCTACGCATAACATGTGCAGCCATTCCTGTGTAATAGATACGCAGCACAATGCAACTCCACACAGGCCTGATGTGAAAGGGGCTTAAAGGATAATTATCCAAGGATTGATAATTCTGTCCTGGGGGTGGAGCTGGAGTCTGTGGTGGAGGTGTCCGAGAGGAGGATGTTGAGGAAACTGCACAGCATCCGGGACAACACCTCCCACCCCCTGCATGCCACACTGATGTCCTGTCAGAGCACCTTCAGCCAAAGACTGAAGCCACCGAGGTGCACCACAGAACGCCACAGGAGGTCCTTCCTGTGGCAATCAGACTGTATAACTCCTCCTACTTCTACAGGTTGAATACATAAGGTTCAGAGTTTTCAGTTACTCAGAGCAACATCTTGTGCAAGTGTCTTTCAGTCATTTTGCATAAACATGTTGTACTCATTATTGTTGCTGTTAAAAAAAAAAAAAAAAAGCAATGTTTACTGTTTTGGCACTCTTGGTTGAGTACATCACATTACAAATTATGTATAAAGTTAAAAATAAACTGCTGCGACAACATGTCCAGGATCTGTTTAAACTGAGGAACTCCAGTTATAATTTCAGAGGATTTTTTTTTTTTTTTTTTTGAGAAATTAAGGCTCTGAACTACTGCAAAAAGTCATTGTGTTTCTGTTAAATGTATTAACATCTGTAATAACTGTCCAGACAATATTAAAGTACTTGGAACTTTGGTAGGCTTTAAAAGACATTACAAGAATAATAAAATTGCTTGCTCTAGTTTGAAGACTTAGGCTTATTGATTTTGTTATTGCTTTTGGGATTGTGTGTTGTGCGCCTTGTTTGTCTGGTTGTATTTTGTAAATGTGTGTTCATTGCCTTGTTGTTGCCTTACAATATAAAGCGCCTTGGGGCAACTGTTTGTTGTGATTTGGCGCTATATAAAAAAATTGATTGATTGAATTGATTGATTGATTGACTAATTCTGCACTTTTTTGTCATCATGGGTGTGTGTATCTGTGTACATGTAGGTTTGTATGCATGTATATATCTACGTATGTGTATGTGTGTGTGTGTGTGTGTGTGTAGATATGTATTTATGAAAATGTGTTTATGTGTGTATATATTTCTTATTTTTATAGTATAAGAGGTGGGTATTTACAAGATTTGCTTCTGCACTCACCCTTTCAGCCACAAGGGATCACTGTACAGTTGTTTTGTTATGAGGTTTTCTTTTGTTATTGTTGAACTGTGTGGCAAATAAATTCATTCATTCACTCTGGAAAAACAATTTCCCAGGATTAATAAAAGTCTTTTTATGATTAATTACTTCTATCCATCAAGTTATTGATTACCTGACCAGTTGTTTCAGCTGTACTTTTATATTCAGGCCTGTTTAACATTTTATATAATCTGACGTGATGTGTGGACCACAGTGTTTGTGTCATTACATGCTGACGAATTTTCTACGATGTCTAATCAAAAATTCCCGCTAATCTATGAACTGAATTAATTAATGTCCAAATTCTTAGCAGCTGCTTTGCTAGCAAACAGTCAAATTTTTCAAATTCTGTTACATTAAGTGTAATCTGTTGTAAAAAAAAAAAAAAAAAAAAAGATTTCAGTCATTTCTAAGATAAGACTAGATGCATATTTTTTAACCATTATTTTGTTACCGATTTAGCCATTAAGGTACCTAGTAAACTCTACCTAGCCTTGTAAATGCAGCGGCTTGCCAAGAAAGCTAGCTGAGTTAGTTAGCATGTAACTAGCACTAAAATAAATGTAGATTTCATGTAGATGTCATTTGTAAGATAAAATGAGAGAGGAAACATACATATTTTTTAATCGTTATCTTGTTCCCCATTTCCCAGTCAGGCGACCTAGTAAGTAAACTTTGCAGCCTAGCTAAGTAAATGCAACGGCTTCCTGAGAATGTTAGCTTAGTTAGTTAGCATTTAACTATCAAAAACATTTAATATTTTGATCTTATTTATGAACTGCTAAAATGTGTTTGTTGATTATCATTAACCTGTTGATAAATTAACAATTTTATAAAGTAATTTCACAGAGCGTGATTGTGAAGCTTCTAGCCCCGCCCATTTCACCAAATTGTACACAAAATACTTATTTGTTGTATTTGTTTACCTTCCCTGTAAACAAGTTCATAAGTTGGATCTGGTCAGCTGATCGGTGCTGGATGAGAAATGAAAACAAACAGCAGAGACCTGAAATGGGATAGAAAGAGTTTTGAGAAATAAATGTTGAGTTATGAATTTTTATTTGTTCTTTTTTCTAAACCAGGAAAGAAAAACAAGCTGCGTGTTTATTACCTGTCATGGCTGCGAAACAGGATCTTACATAATGACCCTGAAGTGGAGAAGAAGCAGGGCTGGATCACCGTCGGCGAGCTGGAGGGCTGCGTGCACTACAAAGTCGGTACGACGGCGCCCTCTCTGGTCACAGTTCTCATCTTTAATCATTGATCCTTTACTTTGTTATTTGACCTGTTAACAAAGCAGAAGTAATCATCAGATTATTGTTTGGTTTGTTCCACCAGTGAAGTACGAGAGGATTAAATTCTTGGTGATCGCTTTGAAGAACTCTGTGGAGATTTACGCTTGGGCTCCGAAACCGTACCACAAGTTCATGGCTTTCAAGGTATGACATGTCAGGTTAAAAGTCAGTGTCAGGGTAAAGGTCAGCGTCAAGGGAGAGGTCAGCGTCAGGGCAAAGGTCAGTGTCGTAAAGGTCAGCATCAGGGTAGAGGTCAGTTTTGGGGTAAAGGTCAGGGTAAAGGTCAGCATCATAAGGCCAACATTGGGGTAAAGGTCAGCTTTCTGAAAGTGTTTTATCTTCATAAAACTAGGCCATGATATGTCTTCTGACCTCTGAGACCTGGTTTTGGACTGCACAAAAATATGTATGACCTTTGACATTCATGGGTCCTTTAAAGATGCCAACATTTGCAGATGTTGGACCCCATTACCCCCCCCCCCCCCCCCCCCCCCCATCAAAACCAAACCTAGAAAACCAAATCAACAACAGATTATGTCTTATTATTATTATTATTGTTGTTGTCATCGTCACAAATCTTCAGAAGCTGAAAGCTGAGTATGAATTAGAAAATCTGGCAGAACTCTGATTTTTCTGTAATTCTAACTTCCTGTTTTTACCTTTGCAAAGGAGGGTTTTTTCTGGCTTTTTTAACTTGATGATTCAAAAACCTACAAAGCAACCCCTTTAGTTATGCTTGGCCGGTTTGATGTGGAACACAGACTGTTAATCGAGATAACACAGAGAAAACGGTTGGTGACGCGCGTATATGCTCAGATGAGTGTTGTTCTTTTTTTCTGCTCATAAATATTGATTGTTGATCTTTTGGGGGAATTTTTGTTGTTGATGCTTTTAAAGTAGGTTTTCTTTGATGCTTCACATCTCTGTGTCTTTGTCAGTCATTTACTGAGCTTCAGCACCGCCCCCTGCTGGTCGACCTGACTGTGGAAGAGGGGCAGAGGTTAAAGGTCATCTACGGTTCCAGTGTGGGCTTCCACGTCATTGATGTTGATTCTGGAAACCCGTACGACATCTACATCCCCTCTCACGTGAGTGCACGTGTTAGAGCAACAGCTTAAAGTTAGCATGACTGAGCTAAGCTGGACAAAGACATGAGCAAATGAAGCCCTGGAAGTGAATGAATGATTGAATTAGCCAACAAAGCAGTAAGTCAGTCAGCCTGTAAGTGAGTCATTCTGTCATTGAGCCTGTGTCTGAGTCAGTCTGTGAGTCAGTCATTCAACCTGTAAGTGAGTCATTCTGTCATTGAGCCTCTGCTTGTGAGTTAGTCTGTCATTGAGCCTGTGTCGGTCTGTGATTCATTCAATCTGTAAGTGAGTCATTCTATCATTGAGCTTGTGCCTCAGTGTGTCATTGAACCTGTGCTTGTGACACTGACAGTGGGTCATGGAATCATACAGTAAGACAGTGGGTCATGGAATCATACAGTAAGTCAGTGGGTCAGTGAGTCAATCAGTAAGTCAGTGTGTCAGTGAATCATACAGTGTGTAAGTCAGTCAGTGTTTACCATAGAGTCTGTTGTTCAGTCAGTGTGTCAGTGAATCATATAGTACGTCAGTGGGTCAGTGAGTCATACAGTAAGTTAGTGTGTCAGTGAGTCATTCAGTAAGTCAGTGAATCATACAGTGAGTCAGTGAGTCATTCAGTAAGTTAGTGTGTCAGTGAGTCATTCAGTAAGTCAGTGAATCATACAGTGTGTCAGTGAGTCAGTGAGTCATTCAGTAAGTCAGTGAATCATACAGTGTCAGTGAGTCATTCAGTAAGTCAGTGAATCATACAGTGAGTCAGTGAGTCATTCAGTAAGTCAGTGAATCATACAGTGTCAGTGAGTCATTCAGTAAGTCAGTGAATCATACAGTGTGTCAGTGAGTCGTTCAGTAAGTCAGTGAATCATACAGTGTCAGTGAGTCATTCAGTAAGTCAGTGAATCATACAGTGTGTCAGTGAGTCGTTCAGTAAGTCAGTGAATCATACAGTGTCAGTGAGTCATTCAGTAAGTCAGTGAATCATACAGTGTGTCAGTGAGTCGTTCAGTAAGTCAGTGGCGGCACCAGGAAATTTTTGTTGGGGTGTTGAGGGGGAGCTGGGGTAAAAGTTGGAGGGGCTCCACAAAATGTCATCAAAATGTACAATATATATAGTAAATTGCTTTATAAATACCAAGGTATGTTTTAGTCACCAGTGCTCCTCTATGGAGTATGGAGTTAAATTTGTCTCATTAATACTTGCAAATGCACAGAGGGTGATTTACAAATATCCTTTGATTTGTACACGTGCTTTGTGATCCACAAACACAAATTTCTGATTTGTAACTTGTGTGTGGGTTTTTACAAATAAACGTTTATTTGCAAAACTGAAAATTCTGTTTGCGAAGGGTGATTCAGCATTGGTGGATCACTGCACACACACATTCATCACTTTGCTCAGTTACGCAATATTGAGACATTCTCAGTGCAAAACTATGTCAAAATATGTCAGTCGCTATTCACATTATTGGCAGAATTATTGGAGGGGCTAAGGAGGAGCTTGGCTCATTATTGGGTGGGCTTAAGCCCTCCCAAGCCCCCCCCCCTTGCGCCGCCACTGACAGTAAGTCAGTGGGTCAGTGAGTCATACAGTAAGTCAGTGTGAGTGAGTCATACAGTAAGTCAGTGAGTCAGTGAGTCATTCAGTAAGTCAGTGGGTCATTGAGTCATACAGTAAGTGTGTCATACAGTAAGTCAGTGAGTCATACAGTAAGTCAGTATGTCAGTGAGTCATTCAGTAAGTCAGTGTGGGTGAGTCATTCAGTAAGTCAGTGTGGGTGAGTCATACAGTAAGTCAGTGTGTCAGTGAGTCATTCAGTAAATCAGTGGGTCAGTGAGTCATTCAGTAAGTCAATGGGTCAATGAGTCATACAGTAAGTCAGTGAATCATACAGTAAGTCAGTGGGTCAGTGAGTCATGCAGTAAGTCAGTGAATCATACAGTAAGTCAGTGGGTCAGTGAATCATACAGTAAGTCAGTGTGTCAGTGAGTCATTCGGTAAATCAGTGGGTCAGTGAGTCATTCGGTAAATCAGTGGGTCAGTGAGTCATACAGTAAGTCAGTGAATCATATAGTAAGTCAGTGGGTCAGTGAGTCATACAGTAAGTCAATGGGTCAGTGGGTCATGCAGTAAGTCAGTGAGTCATACAGTAAGTCAGTGAATCATACAGTAAGTCAGTGTGTCAGTGAATCATTCAGTAAGTCAGTGGGTCAGTGAGTCATACAGTAAGTCAGTGGGTCAGTGAATCATACAGTAAGTCAGTGTGTCAGTGAATCATTCAGTAAGTCAGTGGGTCAGTGAGTCATACAGTAAGTCAGTGTGTCAGTCAGTCAGTGTTTACCATAGAGTCTGTTCAGTGTGTCAGTCTCAGGGCATCTGTCACTGAGTGAGTCTGTTGGTCTGTCAGACAGTCTGTCTGTCCATCCTCACTCTGGTCTGTACAGTCACACTTGGAAATAGAAAGGAGCCTGTAAGCAAGACAACCGTCTCACATCGCTTTAAGAAATCTTACATCATGCTGTGCTCCTGTTTCCATGGTGACTGTGTGATGAAGGAGCAGGAGGCTTTTATTATTGCAGCAGTTTCACTCTGGGGGGGGCAAAGACCTTGAGAAACAGAGAAGAAGTTTCCTGGCATGTGGCTCCACCTCCTTGCTGGCTCACATCAGTGGCTAACGCACCCGCCTGTGTGTCGCCCCGGCAGATTCAGGGTCAGGTGACGCCACACGCCATCGTGGTTCTGCCCAAGACGGACGGCATGGAGATGCTTCTGTGCTACGAGGACGAGGGCGTCTACGTCAACACCTACGGGCGCATCACCAAAGACGTAGTGCTGCAGTGGGGCGAGATGCCCACGTCAGTCGGTATGTCAACCAGTTGGCTCAGTGCCCCTCCCTGACCTCTGACCTCTACAAGTCTCACCCTCACTGCACTGTGGTAAATTACATCACCAACGTTCTGCATTAAAATACCCGAAACACGCCGTCATCCGCCGTGTTTCATCCAGTAAAGCTCCAAAAACACGACTGCTTCCTCCCAGAAGAAGACAGTCATATTAACCCAACATCAGTAATGTTCTGGAACTTAGTGACAAAAGTCCACAACAGACATGGTCCAGTCTTTCTCAGAACCTTCTTAAAGTACCTGAAGAGCACTTTGAATGGCTTTGTCTTTGATTAATACAGTTTGAAAATAAGTTAATTGTTTAATAAGTTGTTTGTTTGTCTGGGGGGTCGTGTGTGTGTGTGTGTGTGTGTGTGTGTGTGTGTGTGTGTGTGTGTGTGTGTGTGTGTGTGTGTGTGTGTGTGTGTGTGTGTTTGTTTGTCTGGGGAGTCGTGTGTGTGTGTGTGTTTGTTTGTCTGGGGGGTCGTGTGTGTTTGTCTCTCTGGGGGGTCGTGTGTGTGTTTGTTTGTCTGGGGGGTCGTGTGTGTTTGTTTGTTTGTCTGGGGAGTCGTGTGTGTGTTTGTTTGTCTGGGGGGTCGTGTGTGTTTGTTTGTTTGTCTGGGGAGTCGTGTGTGTGTTTGTCTGTCTGGGGGGTCGTGTGTGTTTGTTTGTTTGTCTGGGGGGTCGTGTGTGTGTTTGTTTGTCTGGGGGGTCGTGTGTGTTTGTTTGTTTGTCTGAGGGGTCGTGTGTGTTTGTTTGTTTGTCTGGGGGGTCGTGTGTGTGTTTGTCTGTCTGGGGAGTCGTGTGTGTGTGTGTTTGTTTGTCTGGGGGGTCGTGTGTGTTTGTTTGTTTGTTTGGGAGGTCGTGTGTGTGTGTTTGTTTGTTTGTCTGGGGGGTCGTGTGTGTGTGTGTGTTTGTTTGTTTGTCTGGGGGGTCATGTGTGTGTGTGTTTGTTTGTCTGTCTGTCTGGGGGGTCGTGTGTGTGTGTGTGTGTGTGTGTGTGTTTGTTTGTTTGTCTGGGGGGTCATGTGTGTGTGTGTTTGTTTGTCTGTCTGTCTGGGGGGTCGTGTGTGTGTGTGTGTTTGTTTGTCTGGGGGGTCGTGTGTGTGTGTGTTTGTTTGTCTGGGGGGTCGTGTGTGTGTGTGTTTGTTTGTCTGTCTGTCTGGGGGGTCGTGTGTGTTTGTTTGTTTGTCTGTCTGGGGGGTCGTGTGTGTGTGTTTGTTTGTCTGAGGGGTCGTGTGTGTGTTTGGGGGGTCGTGTGTGTGTGTTTGTCTGGGGGGGTCGTGTGTGTTTGTTTGTTTGGGAGGTCGTGTGTGTGTGTTTGTCTGTCTGTCTGGGGAGTCGTGTGTGTGTGTGTTTGTTTGTCTGGGGGGTCGTGTGTGTGTGTTTGTTTGTTTGTCTGTCTGTCTGGGGGGTCGTGTGTGTTTGTTTGTTTGTTTGTTTGTCTGTCTGGGGGGTCGTGTGTGTGTGTGTGTGTGTGTGTGTGTGTGTGTGTGTGTGTGTGTGTGTGTTTGTCTGGGGGGTCGTGTGTGTGTTTGGAGGGTTGTGTGTGTGTGTGTGTGTGTGTGTGTTTGTCTGGGGGGTCGTGTGTGTTTGTTTGTTTGGGAGGTCGTGTGTGTGTGTGTGTGTGTGTGTGTGTGTGTGTGTGTGTGTGTGTGTGTGTGTGTGTGTGTGTGTGTGTGTGTGTGTTGGGGTGGGTTTGCCACATTCATTCATTCATACACTGTGATCATTACAATAAGACCTTCTGCCACTCAGCCAAGTGTTTGATTCATTTGAAAGTGAACTTGTTTGAGAACCCAAATTGAAGCTCTTCTGCCAACTGCGCTGTGCGTTATTTTCTGACGTCACACTTGCCCACTCAGAGGACCGCAGCAAACAGTCCACTTGGAGGCATGGTAACCTTAACGCCTCTCCATCACTGCCCCATGGTGGTCACCTGAGTTATTTTGGTTGTCAGTTGAGACTCCGCTGTGCAGAGTTAGAACTTAACTTCCAAACAACCAGTCCGCTTACAACACACTGAACATCTTCAGGCCAGTGTCAGCTAGGCTGGTTACAAGTTCATCACAGCTGAACAGAAGGATGGACAGTCTCAGTGGACAATGTTTACACTTGTTCAGGAGGTCGTTTATTGCTGAAATCATTTCCAAACTGCTGCAATAATCTCCTCCTGGAGGCGTGGCTGAGAAGGAGTGGCCTTAGTGTGTGATTGGCATGTGTGTGAGACTGGTATTGACTTGTCTCCTGGCCACGCCCCCTTTACCTCTGTCCGTTTCCTGTCCCATCCCTGCAGCTTATATCCACTCCAACCAAATCATGGGCTGGGGAGAGAAGGCCATCGAGATCCGCTCTGTGGAGACCGGACACCTCGATGGAGTCTTCATGCACAAACGAGCTCAGCGACTTAAGTTTCTGTCGGAAAGGAATGACAAGGTGAGTTTGAGACTTTGCAGACCTTTGGATCTGGATTTTTCTTTTTTTCTTTTTGGTCTTGGGTTCTCTTAGTTTTGGATCCAAAGGGTTAAATCAGTGTACTCTGTCGGATCTCGTTGTTGCAGGTTTTCTTTGCCTCTGTGCGTTCCGGAGGCAGCAGCCAAGTCTTCTTCATGACCCTCAACAGGAGCTCCATGATGAACTGGTAACCTCTTCACCTTCGACCCACCCCCGCTCCTCTTCATCGATCATCGCCAGGAGAGGGGGGTGAAGGGTCAACAGCGAGGAGAGCGTGGTCTATTACCGAGCAACTGTACGAGGAAACTGTTAACCATATGATGAGTGTGTAACCCACAGGGGGCGCTGTGGTTCTCTTCAGACCAGCGAAGACAGCATCATTGACTGACAGACTTTTGCTGTCCCTGTGGAGTTTGCGACTGAGGGAGCTTCTAAGCAGTCTTGATCCCAGCCTGAGAGGATGGCGACGTCACGCCGAGTAACCTCCGTGTCCGACTCCCTGGCAAGCTGTGGAGACGTTCTGCGTGTAGCACACCCGTCCACCATGATTTTCTTACAGCATGTTCACACTGTAAGCAACAGATTACTGACCTGTTCTGGTCAGATTTTGGTTCTAGCGACATCTAGTGGAGGTAAAGCTTTGAAATTCTCAGATCTATGGATGGAATCCAGACCATCACATTGGAAGGCGGAACCCCTTCACATACTCACTCATCTTTAACCACTTACTCCAATTACGGGTCACGGGGGCTGGAGCCTATCCCAGCAGTCACAGGGCGTGAGGCGGGGTTCACCATGGACAGGACGCCAGTCTGTCGCAGGGCCACGTAGAGACAAAAAACATTCACACCTACGGACAATTTAAAGGTTCCAGTCCACCAAACCCGCATGTCTTTGGATGTGGGAGGAAGCCGGAGGGAACCCACACACACATGGGGAGAACACGCAAACTCCACACAGAAAGGACACGGGTGCAAATCGATCCCATGACCTTCGTGCTGTAAGGCAACAGTGATAACCACTAATTCACCCTCCCGCCCCCTCCCCCTACAAAGTCCACAAATAAAATAAGACTTTATCCTTTCAGTTTCCCCCCTTTATCCAGGACCAGGTCACAGATGATCCTCTCCTGAGTACCATCCACCTTCTGGAGTGTCCTAGTGATGATCAGAAGGAAAACTAAACCCTCCAGATTGTTCTGGGTCGACCCCGAGGCCCCGTCTAACAGAAGTGTCCAAAAATGAGTGCTGGTCTTATTGCACAGTCCTTCTCAGGATTGCTGCTTATCTGCTCAACCGGGTTGGAAAAAAAAACGTTGTGAGCTAGCATTTTAGCAGCTAAAATTAGCAGCTAAAATGCTAATAGAGCATGTTATTGTCATACGCGGATACCCAGTGTTACACATCAATGGTTGTGTTGCAGACTAGCATTAATCAATAAACACTTCATATCAAAAGAAACTGTATGCTTGCAGCTACATGCTAACTAGCCATGCTTGCTGACTTGATAAACCAAAGTAAAGGCGCGGCTGCTAGTTAGCATGGTCATGATTCCGATCAAACTTGATGGTTATAGGTTTATATGATAGAATTTAATTACAGGGGTGAGAAAAATAACATCCACTTGAAATTTTCTCCTTTTTTTTCTCATTTTTTCATCAACATTCATCAGAAACGACTGACTGAGAATTAGTGCAAAATTCATGAATATTTCACTCTTTCTGTGTGGGTTATGCAACAAATTACATTGAAATGTCTTGAAATTTACTTAATTTCAAGATTAATCAAAAACAATTGAATTAACTTTCACAACTCTTTAATTTTGTCTTTGCACTGGAATAAAAAATGTTCCATTTGCAGCCGTCTTCTAGGTGTCAGCAGAAGAGTCAATCTAAGGAACGATGAAAAGGTCGTGCAGAGCAGGATGGTTTTGTTTGCTCACCGTGTGAACGCTCATTTAAAGTGCTGCTGGAGCGACACGCGACGACCTACTCACTGCGTGCGCACTGCGCATTAACATCCGGGACACAGAGTTTGTACATATTTTATTATTACGGCTGAAGATCTTCACTCTGTGAGGAGAGAAAGCGGGCGTAGCTATAAACCTATGGAACCTCTGAACTTTTTCTGTCCCTGCTGTTCTATGTGCTCGTGGAAATATTCACATGAAACATCACCAGGAAGCACTGCAGCATCACAAAACATGAAACACTGAAAGGACGACACCTGTCAGTCTTTCTGTCTCATCTGTGGTGCTGTTTTGTCTCACTTGTCTGGCTTTTTTTTTTTTTTTTTTTTTTCTCACCTGTCGACCATTTTTTCTTTAACTCACCTGCCTTGTCTCTCTCTCTCTCTCTCTCTCTCACACCTGTCCATTTGTCTTGATCTGGAGATTTGTTTGGTTGATTATTTTTGTGAGGAACCAGAGCATACTTTTAGGTAGCCACCCCCACTGTTGTTTATTTAGTTGTGCGTTTACGTGGACACGCGTGTTTCACATGTTCTGATTTCTTTAAGGTGACCCACTGCATGCACAGTGACATTTCCCCCCTTCATGGAATGAACCAGAGTTGTAGAAGTTCCACACACAGTCGTGCCACTGGCCCGGTGTTCTGTTTAGAGTTTATAGTCACGCTCGCAGCCTGCCAAGCCGCTTCGAGCGTTTTCTGCAATCTGACACACTGAAGCTGTTTCAGTTTTTTTTTTCTTTTTTTTTAAATCACCACTCTTTAAGAAATGGTTTAAACATTTTACTTGATATTCTTTGTTGTGCTTTGAGCTGAAATGATGTGACAGTGAAAGCGACGTGAAACCCTTTCACATATGCAGGATGTTAAACATTAACACCTGTGAAAAAAGGTCACTGGAATTGAAAAAAATTCATATACATACATATACACACACACACACACATATATATATATATATATATATATGTGTGTGTGTGTGTGTATATACTGTAAGAATCTCATTAGGATCAGTTTAGACAAAAATAATGTTCACTTAATAAACTTAGTTGTCTTTCTACAGATTAGAGGAAATAGCTATAAGAATTTCTAAAAAAAAATTACAATGTTTTTATTGTGGTATTATTTGTATTTCGATTTTTGTACGTATTACGACTGAATGTGCGGCTGTTAGGGGGTGTGTGTGTGTGTGTGCAAGCGTGTTCACGTTAGTGCGTGTTGGTTTTCACCTCGTTTGAAACACTGGAATCAGTCAAAATGAAACCTCGATCTGATGACGCACATCTGTGATGTTGGGAATTCCACATTAAACGTTCTCTCCTGTACAGCTTCAGCACCTCGTCTGCCGTCTTCATTCACAGCTGATTATCGCAGTATTACCTGTAAATAAATGGAAAAGCAGATCTTTAGCTTTAATTTGAGGGTTGTTTCATTCAAATCATTGTAAGGTGGAGGAAATGTGTCAGTTTGTGCATGTTTGGTTTGTGAGTGTGTGTTTGGGGGGGGGGGGGGGGTATTAATAACAACACAAATCATTTTCAGCAAAATTACATGGCCAAATCAACTGCTTCTTTAAAAGAATACATGGGAGAGTTCAGAATGACCTAAATGCCCGGACAGCCATGGAAAAAATAAAAATAATTCTTTCACAGGTTAAGAAAATTCTCTTCACCACATTGGCCAGATCAAGAACACCCTCCAAGCAGCTGACATACCTGTATGAAAGTCAACACTCAAGACTTCACCAGAGTGACAACTGAGGACTTTCCAGCCAACAAGGGCGACACAGACCTGATCCTGCGTCACTGGGTCCAACCCTGAACTTGTACAGCAGCATCTCTGATCGGGATCCATGAAGACCTTGTTCTAATAGAGCTAATAGATCCCATTAAATAGGCCGATGCTGTTTTACAGAAAATCAAAACTTTCTGTTGTCATTTTTGAAGACAAACTGGTGTCATCAGAAGATAAAAAGATGTTTGGAATCCTGGCTTCTGGCAAGGCTGTCCAAAGTCTTCTGGCCAAGTCCATCCCCACTCACCAAGAGATGGCAATTGATGATATGGTATTGTAGTACATCCCCAGCAGTGTCCACCTTGAAACACTGCTCTCTTAATACGTTGTCTTCCCAGTGCCTCTTGATGCAGTTGAACATGAGGATCTGAGCGGCGCCGAGTACTGGATGACTGAGGCTAATGGTACATGTCTCCTCCCCATTGATGATCTCAAGTGGATGAGACAAATTCCATTTGACTGATCTGGGCAAACAAACCTGAGTGTAACTTTTTGTGTAAAAATGTCGCTTCTGATCATGTCAACAATTTGAGTCATCATGACACTGTTCATCTCTGTGAGTCTGGTATCATCACCATAGACCGTGAGCACATCCCTCCTTTCTTCATAGGCTTTTAAACCCAGGAAATGTATGAAAATTTGGTCTTCAAGGTGCTCACTGTTCAGCCACATAACATGCAGACCAAAGAGTGCCTCCCTGTGACACTTCGAGATCTGCTAGTTTGACCATCTCTTATATGTAGGATGTCAGTTCTGCTAATGTGATGCCTTTGCATATTTGATCACTTAAGGTACTGGGATTACATCAAGGATCGGCTCAGAACCCTTCCATGTTTGCAATGGTGATTGACAGTTTGATGGACGAGATCAGACAGGAGTCTGCATGGACTATGTTGTCTGCAAATGGTGTGATCTGGAGTGAGAGTGAGTAGAGAGCAAGTTGAGCTGTGACAAGGATGGACACGATTAGGAATTAATATATCAGAGGGACAGCTAAAGTCAGACAGTTTGGAGACAAAGTCAGAGAGGTGAGACTGAGATGGTTTGAACATGTGCAGAGGAGGGACCTAGGGTATACAGGGAGAGGGATGCTGAGGATGGAGCCACCAAGCAGGAGGAGAAGAGGGAGGCCAAAGAGGGAGTTTATGGATGTGCTGAAGGAGGACATGCACGTGGTTGGGGTGACAGAGGAAGATGCGGACAGGGTGAGATAAAGATGGATGGTCTCCTATGGTGCACCCTAATGGGAGCAGCCAAAAGCAGAAGAGGAAGTATCTGGCACCTGAGGGACTTTCCAACATGTTCAATTGTACAAGTTGGTTCAGCATCTTGCATGCTATTTTGCTTTAAGGGTCATTAAGGTCTCATGTACTTACTTTTGCTTGAAGATCCTCATCTTGGAGCTCACGGACACACTTCCAGACTCTGTAGTCTATTTGAAATGTTCACATTTCATGAAATTTATCTTTTGTTTCTGGTTTAGAACAAAAGAAGCACCCACCACTGTCTACAGGTAGTGAAGGGTCTGTATCTCCACTTCTGCTGTGTGTAAAAAAAAAAACAAAAAAAAAACGTTTTGAGCTCATTGCCTCCTCTTGTACCAAATTTCAAGTAATGATTTGTGCCACTTTGCATTCTGTACCTTTAGCGTACACTCGTCACCATTTCCATGGTCCAGTCCTGTGCTCTGCTGCTGGTACTGACATGCAGTTGACGTCATTACACTGAAAGATGTTCTCAACTATGGTTTTGCAGCCTCCGACAGTTGGACAAGGTATAGCTTGGACTATCTTTGACGTAATGTTCTGGAGTTATGAGGTAAAAACGGGAAAGAACAGTGACAAAGGTCAGTTTCAGTTTGTACAGGGGTCAAAAGTTAAAGTTACTCCAATTTTGGTAAAAACAAAAATTATAAAAAAAAAAAAAATTGGTTGGATTAATAGGATTAATAAATGGAACGATTTTGACTGTGTTGAATGTTTGATCTCTAAGTTAAAGGTCAAATAAGGTCAACGTCCATTTCTATGACATGTGACATATGTTACCCTGTAATTGTTGTGTGGGCCGCCAGAAGAGGAGGTACTGCTGGCCCACCACCAGAAGGCGCCCTGCCTGAAGTGTGGGCTTCAGGCACGAGAGGGCGCTGCCGCCTCAGGAACAAGCCATGGTGACAGCTGTCACAGATGATGGGTGACAGCTGTCACTAATCCATACATCTGGTATAAAAGCAGGAAGACACCTCCACCAAACTGCCGAGATATCATCTTCATTTGGAGGTACTACTCTCAGCCTTTTTTATTGAGATTTATAAATCTGTGGTTGTGAGTGTTTGCAGGAGAACCGGTCGTTTTTGAGGAGGCTGTGCATGACGGCGCTCCTTTTCCTCTGAGACCACTGCAACGCGCTGAGAGAGAGGTGGAGGTGGCATTCCCACCATTGTTACTGGGTGTTCACACACCCGCCCTTTGACTGTCTTTTGCTTTCTGCCAGCAGTACCAGATCCGACACGCCGGAGAGGTGGCCACCTGGGGACTCCGGGACTTGGCGGCTCCAGTATTCCTCGGGTTCAGGTGGCGGTGGAAATTGTGTGGTTCCGGTTCGTTTCCTGACGGGCGTCTCCTATCGTCGAGCCTGCCCACACGACACCTTTATTAATTGACTGTTGCACATTCTGATTCTGCTGTGTTTGGTTGTGACATTCACACCAGTAAAGTGTTATAATTTGACTTCTTCCATTGTCCGTTCATTTGCGCCCCCTGTTGTGGGTCCGTGTCACTACACTTTCCCAACAGGATATCTCGGCCCGCGTCATGGACTCCGAGGGGCGTCACCAGGCTGTTGAACAACCAATGGGAGAGCAGGGAGCGCAGGCATCTGCAGGAGGCGTGATTGGTGAGCTACAGCATATTCTCACCGCCTTTACGGCTCGAATGGATCAAATAGCCGAGCAAAACATCCTCCTGAACCGCAGGGTGGAGGCTCTCTCCGCGCAAGTGGCGGCGAGCGCTCCTCCTCCTGCCGATCCTGTGCTAGATATTAATGTTCCAGTGGTGGTTCAGCAACCCCTCCCACCATCCCCTGAAGCATACATAAGCCCTCCTGAGCCGTACGGAGGTTGTGTGGAGACGTGCGCGGACTTTCTTATGCAGTGTTCGCTCGTCTTCGCACAACGTCCCGTCATGTACGCGTCAGACGCAAGCAAAATAGCTTATGTGATCAGTCTGCTTCGGGTAGAGGCACGCGTTTGGGCTACGGCGCTTTGGGAGCAAAATTCACGGCTCCTTCACACATACACTGGGTTTGTGAGGGAGTTCAGAACTGTGTTTGATCACCCTAACAGAGGAGAGACCGCTTCAACTGTGCTGCTGTCGATGAGACAGGGACGCCGGAGCGCAGCCGCTTATGCAGTCGACTTCCGCATCGCGGCTGCGAGGTCCGGCTGGAATAACGCTGCGCTCCGCGCCGCCTTTGTAAACGGACTGTCGTCAGTCCTAAAGGAGCACCTAGTGGCCAAGGATGAACCGTGGGAATTAGATGGGCTTATTGATCTCGTTATACGGTTAGACAATCGGTTGGAGGAACGCCGTCGGGAACGAGACAAAGGACGTGACCGGGCGC
The DNA here is from genome assembly GCF_902500255.1 of Thalassophryne amazonica. NCBI lineage: Eukaryota > Metazoa > Chordata > Actinopteri > Batrachoidiformes > Batrachoididae > Thalassophryne > Thalassophryne amazonica. The sequence goes on from NC_047103.1 coordinate 5,610,998, forward strand.
GCGCCGTCCCTCTTCCTTCCGGGTCCGAGAAAGGTCCGCCCTTCCCACGCTCCCTGGCATCTACGTCCCGTGGGGTGACAGCTCCCCCTGCTGACGAAGCTATGGACACGAGCAGGGCCACATTTAGACCACCTAATAGACAGAGGTTTCCACGCGGGGCGTGTTTTGTTTGTGGCTCAATGGAGCATCAATTGAGCGATTGCCCCGAACGGTTAAACACCAACGCCCGCCCCTAGAGACTGGGCTTAGGGTGGGCCAAAAAATTCACGTGGGACACACACATATTGCCGCACGACTCCCAGTTACAATCCTTAGTAGGGATTTAACCCTTCAGGCCCCAGCAGTGGTAGACACAGGGTCAGAAGGGAATCTGTTAGACAGCAGATGGGCCAGGGAGGTAGGGCTCCCTCTGGTGGCGCTACCTACACCATTGCAGGTGCGAGCACTAGATGGCACCCTACTCCCTTTACTCACACACAAGACACCACCAGTAACTCTGGTAGTGTCAGGGAATCATAGGGAGGAGATTGAGTTTTTTGTGACTCCTTCTACCTCCCATGTGATTCTGGGGTTCCCCTGGATGTTGAAACACAATCCCCAGATTGATTGGCCGTCCGGGGTGGTGGTACAGTGGAGCGAAACCTGCCATCGGAGGTGTTTGGGATCCTCGGTTCCTCCCGGTTCCCAGGCTAAGGAGCAGGTCCAAGTACCCCCCAATCTGTCGGCGGTGCCGGTTGAGTACCACGATCTTGCTGATGTTTTTAGCAAGGATCGGGCACTCACTCTTCCCCCGCACCGTCCATATGACTGTGCCATCGATTTGTTGCCAGGCGTGGAGTTCCCGTCCAGCAGGCTGTACAACCTCTCCCGACCTGAGCGCGAATCGATGGAGACCTACATCCGGGACTCCTTAGCTGCCGGGCTGATCCGTAACTCCACCTCTCCGATGGGATTCAGTGTTCACCCCCCTGCATGGAGCCAAAATCTTCACAAAGTTGGATCTTAGGAACGCATACCACCTAGTTCGGATCCGGAAGGGAGACGAATGGAAGATGGCATTTAACACCCCGTTAGGTCATTCTGAGTACCTGGTCATGCCGTTCGGCCTCACTAACGCCCCCGCGACGTTCCGAGCTTTGGTTAATGACGTCTTGCGGGACTTCCTGCACCGATTCGTCTTCGTATATCTGGATGATATACTCATCTTTTCTCCGGACCCTGAGACCCATGTACGGCATGTACGTCAGGTCCTGCAGCGGTTGTTGGAGAACCGGTTGTTTGTGAAGGGCGAGAAGTGAGTTTCACCGCACTTCTTTGTCCTTCCTGGGGTTTATCATCTCCTCCGACTCCGTCGCCCCGGATCCGGCCAAGGTCGCAGCGGTGAGAGACTGGCCCCAACCTACAAGCCGTAGGAAGCTGCAACAGTTCCTCTGCTTCGCAAATTTCTACAGGAGGTTCATTAAGGGGTTTAGTCAGGTTGTTAGCCCCCTGACGGCCCTGACCTCACCAAAAGTTCCCTTCACCTGGTCGGATCGGTGCGAAGCCGCGTTTAGGGAGTTGAAACGCCGGTTCTCGACTGCACCGGTCTTGGTGCAGCCCGATCCTGGTCGCCAGTTTGTGGTTGAAGTGGACGCCTCTGACTCAGGGATAGGAGCCGTGCTATCCCAGAGCGGAGAAACCGATAAGGTTCTTCACCCGTGTGCCTATTTTTCCCGCAGGTTGACCCCAGCAGAGCGGAACTATGACGTGGGCAATCGAGAGCTCCTTGCGGTGAAAGAGGCCCTTGAGGAGTGGAGACACCTGCTGGAGGGAGCATCTGTGCCTTTCACAGTTTTCACTGACCGGAACCTGGAGTATATCAGGATACTCCATACCATACTCACGATAGTGGACCGTTTCTCCAAGGCGGCCCACTTCGTGGCCCTCCCGAAGCTCCCGTCTGCCCAGGAGACGGCAGAGCTCCTCGTCCACCATGTTGTCCGGCTGCATGGGATACCAACAGACGTCGTTTCGGATCGCGGTCCCCAGTTCTCCTCGCAGATGTGGAGAAGTTTCTGCCGGGAACTGGGGGCCACTGTAAGCCTCTCGTCTGGGTATCACCCACAGACTAACGGACAGGTCGAACGGGCCAACCAGGAGTTGGAGCAGGCCCTCAGGTGCACAACCTCCGCACACCCGACGGCTTGGAGTGAACATCTGGCCTGGATCGAGTATGCTCATAACAGCCAGGTGTCCTCTGCCACCGGCCTCTCCCCGTTCGAGGTGTGTCTGGGGTACCAGCCCCCTTTGTTTCCTTTGGTGGAGGGAGAGGTCGGTGTGCCCTCGGTCCAGGCCCACCTGCGGAAATGCCGTCAGGTGTGGCGCACCGCCCGTTCGGCCTTGTTGAGGGCCCGGACGAGGGCTAAAGCCCATGCAGACCGTCGACGGTCCCCGGCCCCTACTTACCAGCCCGGGCAGGAGGTGTGGCTTTCCACCAAGGACATTCCTCTCCAGGTCGAGTCCCCCAAATTGAAGGACCGTTCACTGGACCCTTCCCCATCCTCAAGGTCCTCAGTCCTACCGCAGTGAGGCTCCAACTCCCGGCCTCACTGCGGATCCATCCGGTCTTTCATGTCTCCAGGATTAAACCGCATCACACCTCGCCCCTCTGTGCACCCGGTCCAGCGCCGCCTCCTGCCCGTATTATCGACGGGGAGCCGGCTTGGACAGTTCGCCGGCTCTTGGACGTCCGCCGCATGGGCCGGGGTTTCCAGTTTTTGGTGGACTGGAGGGGTATGGGCCCGAAGAACGCTCCTGGGTGAAGAGGAGCTTCATCCTGGACCCGGCCCTCCTGGCTGATTTCTATCGTCGCCACCCGGACAAGCCTGGTCGGGCGCCAGGAGGCGCCCGTTGAGGGGCGGGTCCTGTTGTGTGGGCCGCCAGAAGAGGAGGTACTGCTGGCCCACCACCAGAAGGCGCCCTGCCTGAAGTGCGGGCTTCAGGCACGAGAGGGCGCTGCCGCCTCAGGAACAAGCCGTGGTGACAGCTGTCACCCATCATCTGTGACAGCTGTCACTAATCCATACATCTGGTATAAAAGCAGGAAGACACCTCCACCAAACTGCCGAGATATCATCTTCATTTGGAGGTACTACACTCAGCCTTTTTTTGAGATTTATAAATTTGTGAGTGTTTGCAGGAGAACCGGTCGTTTTGGTGGAGGCTGTGCATGACGGCGCTCCTTTTCCTCTGAGACCACTGCAACGTGTTGAGTGAGAGGTGGAGGTGGCATTCCCACCATTGTTACTGAGTGTTCACACACACACCCTTTGACTGTCTTTTGCTTTCTGCCAGCAGTACCAGATCCGACACGCCGGAGAGGTGGCCACCTGGGGACTCCGGGACTTGGCGGCTCCAGTATTCCTCGGGTTCAGGTGGCGGTGGAAATCGTGTGGTTCCGGTTCGTTTCCTGACGGGCGTCTCCTATTGTCGAGCCTGCCCACACGACACCTTTATTAATTGACTGTTGCACATTCTGATTCTGCTGTGTTTGGTTGTGACATTCACACCAGTAAAGTGTTATAATTTGACTTCTTCCATTGTCCGTTCATTTACGCCCCCTGTTGTGGGTCCGTGTCACTACACTTTCCCAACAGTAATGTGACCTAAGTGTTGATTAGTCCCCTTAAGTGGTACCAAAATCCTACTTGACCCATTGACAAGATGGCAAAGATGGAGAGAGGGGTATCTTAGCCCCCCACCAGCAAGTTCGACTTTAGGTGCATTTTAATGCTAATTGTGGCCACCAGGGGGCCGAGTCTCCGTGATAGAATAGAACAGAGCCTTTATTGTCATTACACTATAATTATTACACTATAAGAAATCAAGAAAAAATGTTGTGGCAGTCAGTAACGGTTACTTTTTTAGACCAAGCAGAGGGGAAAAAATCTCCCTCAATTCTGAGGAATAAATTATGGAATCACCCTGTAAATTTTCATCCCCAAAACTAACACCTGCATCAAATCAGATCTGCCCGTTAGTCAGCATCTAAAAAGGCGTGATCACACCTTGGAGAACTGTTGCACCAAGTGGACTAACATGAATCATGGCTCCAACACGAGAGATGTCAATTGAAACAAAGTAGAGGATTATCAAACTCTTAAAAGAGGGTAAATCATCACGCAATGTTGCAAAAGATGTTGGTTGTTCACAGTCAGCTGTGTCTAAACTCTGGACCAAATACAAACATGGGAAGGTTGTTAAAGGCAAACATACTGGTAGACCAAGGAAGACATCAAAGCGTCAAGACAGAAAACTTAAAGCAATATGTCTCAAAAGTCGTAAATGCACAACAAAACAAATGAGGAATGAATGGGAGGAAACTGGAGTCAACATCTGTGACCGAACTGTAAGAAATCGCCTAAAGGAAATGGGATTTACTTACAGAAAAGCTAAACAAAAGCCATCATTAACTCCTAAACAGAAAAAAACAAGGTTACAATGGGCTAAGGAAAAGCAATTGTAGACTGTGGATGACTGGATGAAAGTCATATTCAGTGATGAATCTTGAATCTGCATTGGGCAAGGTGATGATGCTGGAACTTTTGTTTGGTGCCGTTCCAATGAGATTTATAAAGATGACTGCCTGAAGAGAACATGTAAATTTCCACAGTCATTGATGATATGGGGCTGCATGTCAGGTAAAGGCACTGGGGAGATGGCTGTCATTACATCATCAATAAATGCACAAGTTTACACTGATATTTTGGACACTTTTCTTATCCCATCAATTGAAAGGATGTTTGGGGATGATATCATTTTTCAAGATGATAATGCATCTTGCCATAGAGCAAAAACTGTGAAAACATTCCTTGCAAAAAGACACATAGGGTCAATGTCATGGCCTGCAAATAGTCCGGATCTTAATCCAATTGAAAATCTTTGGTGGAAGTTGAAGAAAATGGTCCATGACAAGGCTCCAACCTGCAAAGCTGATCTGGCAACAGCAATCAGAGAAAGTTGGAGCCAGATTGATGAAGAGTACTGTTTGTCACTCATTAAGTCCATGCCTCAGAGACTGCAAGCTGTTATAAAAGCCAGAGGTGGTGCAACAAAATACTAGTGATGTGTTGGAGCGTTCTTTTGTTTTTCATGATTCCATAATTTTTTCCTCAGAATTGAGTGATTCCATATTTTTTTCCTCTGCTTGGTCTAAAAAAGTAACCGTTACTGACTGCCATTTTTTCCTCAGAATTGAGTGATTCCATATTTTTTTCCTCTGCTTGGTCTAAAAATGTAACCGTTACTGACTGCCATAATCTTTTTTTCTTGATTTCTTATAGTGTTTCTTAAAGCCAGAAAGTTGCCATTTGAAATGACTTTAGTTTTGTGTCATGTCTGTGATCTGCTTTTTTTTCTACAAAATTAAACAACTGAATGAACATCCTCAGAGGCCGGTGATTCCATAATTTTTGCCAGGGGTTGTATGTTGTGGCAGGATGGTCACCTTACCAAGCTTAAAGCCAAGGAAATAGGTGGGCAAATGTTTAACTGGATTATGGATTTTTTTGAAGAACAAAACCACTGAAATAAGAATTGGAGTAGCCCATGTAGTAGCCCATCCAAGACAATGGAGTTCCACAATTGTGTGCAGTTCCTTATTGTTTAACATCATAATTGATATTTTCTAGGAGGTTAGCCTTGGAAGGTCTTTGTATGCAGATGATGGTGCATTGTGGGCTAAGGGTAAAAATTTTAATTTATCGAGAAAATGCTTCAGGCTGCTGTCGGCTCAGTGGAGAGACAGAATAAGTGGGGTTTCTGTTTTTCTGTGCATAAAACACAGGCTATATGTTTCTCCAAAAACCATAATACCCCCCCCCCCCCCCCCCCAAAAAAAATAAATAAAAATCAATTTAATCGTTATGGGCAGGTAGTTAAGCAAGTTCAAACTGGTTTTTGGGTGTCTGGATGGGTTGTGTAAACTGACCTGGAGATCACCTGGAGTGTTCTTTTGTTTTTCATGATTACATAATTTTTTCCTGATTTCTTATAGTGTTTCTTAAAGCCAGAAAGTTGCCATTTGAAATGACTTTAGTTTTGTGTCATGTCTGTGATCTGCTTTTTTTCTACAAAATTAAACAACTGAATGAACATCCTCCGAGGCCGGTGATTCCATAATTTTTGCCAGGGGTTGTAGATACATACAATGTTCAGAAAGACTGTTTATCAAAGTGAAACACACCAGAACAGTAATACATTTCAAACTGTGTAAATGTGTTGCTGAAACTATCTTTTCTGCAGTCGTGAAAAAGACAGAGCAGCTGTTGTTCATACAAAAACCAAATTCAATATTGATACAAAGGAACCAAATTTCCCATTATGTGCACATAAACAGCACACGTGTGTGTGTGTGTGTGTGTGTGGGGGGGGGGGGGGGGGGGGTACTCATGAGTAGAGTCCCGAGACAGATTTTAAAAAATAAATACACTTACGTGATAAACAACAAAGTCCTACACTGAATCCCGAACAAGGCAAGAACTGATAAAAGCAACAATAAATAGTTTTTGTCAGATAACTTCATGAAGTGGAAGATGAGATTTCTAGTGAGAATTATTAACTTGTTCATTTTTTTTGTACATATTTCAGTGTTGTTGTACAGCTGTGTAGTGACATTGTTATTGCCAGTCATGATTGCTATTCTATTCTGTTTTCTATTCTTAGTTAATCTCATACTTGGCGGTAACCCTCGAGTTGTTTATTTTTCCAACCCGCTTAACTACCAAACAAAAACTGCTGTGTTGCCATGTCTGAGCCAGACCTGGCAACCTTTTCTGCCCGCTGAACATAAGCTCCTCCCCCTGCGCGTCTTCCTCTACGGGTGCCGCAGTAAAGTTGACGGCGCGTGCGCACTTTCGGTCCTCTCTTTTTCTTGGAAGGTAAGTGCGGTATGGCGCGTGTTTCTGTCATTGGAGAGAAAGTGGGGCTTTAACAACGTCCTTACGCCGCCGGTAATGGGCCGTGAGGTGATGGGGTGCCGGTGTGGCTCTGCGCGGCCTCGGTGGCCGTCGGGTGTGGGTGTCCGTGTTGGAGCTAATGCTAACTGGATCATGCGGCCTGTGGCGACGTGCTCACGAACTTCGTCAGTGACGCTTTATTGTCCGGTATCTAAACCTCAGCGTCGATTAAAAACGTTATGAACCGAGCGTCAGGCTCCGCGTTAATTAGCTACCCGGCTAGCTGCCGCTAGCATGGCATTAGTTAGGTAAAGTTGGGTGACTGTGCTGTTTAGTGCTAATGTTGACCAAATTCACCGTCGCCTGCTCGCATACTTTTAGTAAGTTTTTGTTCTATAATAGGAAAGTGAAAATAACGTTGGCGGGCGGTTACATATGTGACGATGTTTTGTGACTCACTTAAACTCTTCGTGACGTAATAAAGGCCGGGTAACTTATAGTTTGCTTTGACACGCGAGTTTTTAACTCGAAGCGAGCAGATTTTGCCGCTACGTGGGCTTCTGCTTTGCAGTTTTTGAAAGTTAAGTTGTAGTTGAACCCGGCTGAAATCTTTAAAATGCCACAGATTCGGCGCGGGAACAGCATTTTAGTCGAAACACGGCATTCGGTCGCGCTCCTGTTAGCCACATGGCTGACGCCTAATTTAACACCATGAGGGCAGCACTTTTGAGATCTCGCGATATTCCGATGACGTAGCCGCCCTGCTAACGGGGGGGGGGGGCTGCAATCTGAGATTAGCCAGTCTGCAGTTTAAAGAAACTTAATTTATCACAATCCTTTCCTCAACAGTTGCAAACTATTCTTCAGATTTATTCATTCAGTTTTCCAGAGTGTTTGTTAGAGGAGTCTGTTTGACTCAAAAGAGATGAGTGCATGCAAACAGTTTATAATGGCTCAATTTAAGTTGAAATAATGATATACTTTGCTTGCAGTTTACTTGAAATAAAAAGATGTTTTGGGGGTATCCCGACATTCCTTGAGCTCTTTCCATAGCTAACGTACAAAGTGGGTGTATGGGTGCCTGAAAATCATTTAGAAGGATGTTGGGTGGCTGGTGTTTGTGTTACATACCGAAAGTGGTGTGAAAAGGAGTTGCTATTGACTTCCAGTAAGAGGTGGTAAACTGTTCGGACGAGGTCAGTGGGGCAGACCACCAAATTTGGAATTGAATCCATTCAGACCGTTTTTCAGGGTGGTACACTTTTTTTGTGTGTTTGTCGGTCTGTGAAGCCAGGGTGGACTTTTTAAGTAGTGCAGTTTAATTTGACGTGGTTTTATTACACAGTAGCCACTGTTTCTTCAACAGCAAGTAATACTCACAAATATACACTGCTGTATCTCTGTGGTACAACAAGACAGCAGCCCGTGTTTTCATGCCACTGAGTCACTTGACATGGAAGCAAACCGAAAGTGGCATTACTTGCGGCCCGCAGTATTAGGATCTTCTGGCTCCTATGCTATAATAAAATCCATTCTGCCAGTTTTATGTTTAGTTTTTGTGTGCCTGCAACAGTTATTGAAATAAGTGGTCTGAACTGGCTTGCAGTATTAATTAAAAAAAATTACCACTATAAGATAGCCATACTGGCCTTACCCATCTCTGTGTTTTTGGAATATAGTGGAAGTGGATGTGGTGGGTCCCCCCCCCCCCCCCCCCCCCCCCCTTTCTGCGACAGTTCTGAGTGCTTTAAGTTAAAAGTGTGTCATCTCGTGTTGTTTCCCTGTGAAAAATGGCAGCATGTGTGCAGCGAGTCTTAAAAATGTTAAGCATAAAGTCACTCTTTACACACAAATGGACCAGTTTTTTTTTGTTTTTTTTCTTGTTCTTCCTGCTCGCACAGTCTCCGCATGTTCTAATTTTGAAACCAGGTCAGTGAAGGAAGCCAAAAAATTTGAAATGACCAAGGCCCTGTGTCCATGTGTTTTTCGCTTTTCCCCTGGCGGAAAAGTGCTGAGTTGTTTTAATACCCAACAGTTTTAGCATTCTAGTGGTGGTGATGGGAAAGAGTATGAAGTGGAGTATCCATGGTGTGTGTGTGCGCGCACCATGCTGATCAATATTATATGTTCCTCCTTTTGGGAAAAACATTTATGTTTTTTTTTGTGTATTTTACCAGTATGTATTTAATGAAAAGTTAAATAGTGTGGAGAGTGAAAAACTAGATGTCCTGCTCCTGAACGCTCTTTTCTATTGATCTCTAATGAGGCACACACAACTTTATTTAATTTTATTTAAAAAATACCTTTATGTACAGCTATAAACTGCAAATCGCCAGATTAAAGGCTGCAGGCGAACATTTCACCTGTGAGTATGATTGAAATATGATGTAATGAACAATAATTTGAAGAGTTCACTCCCTTATTCCAGCATATAGACATAGATAATAAGGGGCTTATTAACTCAGCATGTGTAGCCACGTTGTTTTGTGTAGGACGAACTACTTGAAGACAATTATTAGGTCTCCTTGTGTATAGTTTTGGAGCTTTAGGTGTTGCTACAAGCTTTATTACTTATATTAGGCTGAAGCTCATAGAGCTGTGTGTAATAAATGTTGTCATTGCAGGGAAAACTAACTCATGTAGCTAGTTAAGCGTTTTATTTTTAGTGCAACTATTTAAAAAAAATTCCACTTTCTGTATTATCCATCATGACTTATCATCCACTTTTATTCATGATATGATACACGCATACGTGTGTGTGCGTGTGTAAAAACTTTGATTAAAGAATGATCATTTTTAGACTTCAGGTATTTGTCCCAGTAAGATATGACTAAGTGAGAACAAAAGGGAAGAAAGTGTCAAAGTAATAAAAAATTTGTTTTTAGTCAGAGTGGGTGTTTTTATAGCTACTAATGTTTTCTGTTCCATCAGTTGGACTGGAAAAATGGATGACTTTTACTTTTCTTTTTTGAGAATACTGCATGAAGCAATGTCAAACCTATACTGTCAGTTTTGTTTATAACTAACTTGTTTTTCCAGCGCCCCAGACCCATCACGCCATGGCAGATCCTGAGCTTGACTTCCAGTGTGGTGAATCTGGTGCCTCCAGCACTTACCCCATGCAATGTTCTGCTCTGCGCAAGAATGGACATGTGATTCTGAAGGGACGTCCATGTAAAATTGTTGAGATGTCCACCTCAAAGACGGGCAAGCACGGGCATGCAAAGGTGAGGCATTCTTATCAACCTGCACAAACCACAAAAATTCACAAACCTTACTTACATTCAAAACTGTATGTGCAGGGGTGGTGGCCAAGTGGTTAATGCGCTTGGTTTCAGTTCAGAAGGTTCCGGGTTCAAATCCTACCCCTGCCACATTTTCCATGTAATGTGGAGTTGCGTCAGGAAGGGCATCCGGCGTAAAACTTGTGCCAATTCAACATGCAGATCCACCTTGGATTTGCTGTGGCGACCCCAAGTGCAAACAAGGGAGCAGCCGAAGGGACTTACTTTACTTACATTCAAACTGTAGTTCTTAGATCTGGGTTAAGGGTTTTTTGTGAGGCTAACTGCGAGAAGGCAAACCAGATCTTTGGACTACATTACACACTGGTCTCAAAGTTGCATCTCTGTGTTTTACGGATGATGATGTTCTATTGACTTCATCAGACGGTGAGACTGGGATGAGAATCGGCACCTCCAAATCCGAGACACTGTCCCCACTGGGTCAGAGAGGAGTTATTGCCCCGTGTGTGTGTGTGTGTGTGTGTGTGTGTGTGTGTGTGTGTGTGTGTGTGTGTGTGTGTGTGTGTGTTGGGGGGTGGCACACATACACAGACAGCAACAGGATTCACGACGGATGAGGGAGTAAGCTGCTACACCTTGCACAGCTGTAAGACTCTGTATGAAATATAGTTTATTTATACAACAGCGGTAGTAAGTAGCAACACCTGTTAGTGTGCCTGATTGGCGTTTTTGTCTTTTCTTTTTTTTTCTTTTTTTTCTTTTGCTGTCCTCTCATGAATCCTGCACGTGCACGCGCGTGCATATGTGTTCGGTCTCCCCCCACCTGACTCCACTCACTGTGTGCTCTGATAGGCATGAGTTTTAATATGATACTCGGTTATTGTGAGGGAACGCAATAATCCAAATAAATTTAACCACCAGATCCACAGGCAGGCTCCGTACATTTGCAAAAAAAAGTCAAGTTTTAATTAACCATTCGATAAAAGCAGTGTCATCTCCTGGCGTCGAGACGCTCATACTGTTCATGAACACTACTGGCCAGTAGATGGCAGTAGAGACTGTGAAGACTTGCCAAAACAAAATTCCAGATAATCTGTGTCTGCTACATTTAAGGTGCGTACAAACACAGTGTCTATAAACCCAGAGAATATATTCACGAGAGTTTTAGGCACAATATGCAAAGAGTTTAATGCTGTTGTCCATGTGGAGCCTGATCAGAGCATCTCAAATGCATTTCTTCTGTTGTGAATGTACTGAGATATCCATAATGCACTTCTCGACACAGCATGTCCACACTAAAACCTTCAAAATTAGTGCATTACTTTAAAAGTAAATTATATATCTGATATTTTCACTTTATAAACTTCAGACGTGACGTTAATTTAAATAACTTGTCCGAAATTAGTTTAGTTAAAATTTTAACCATAAGTTAAAACTGTGACTTGGGTGATATTGCCAGCGTATCAAAAGAAATGTGTTTTCTTTTCCATGACCAGTTCTCCTTTGCCTGCAGAGGATTTTTTTTTTTATTATTATTATTATTATTAATTCATTTCGAGCAGTGTAAACAAAATACACGTACCTAGTACATATTAAACAGTCATACATTTCATTTTTGCTCGAAAAGGAGTGGGAGGAAAACTTATTGAATCCCACCCATATCTTACAATAATACTTAACTTGAACTCATATTTGACTTGCAATTTCCATATCAATTAAGAATAAATAAATAAATAACACTCCAAAATAAGGAGCAAGTCATTCACATTGAAAATATTGATAACTTAATGAAGAATAGATTCCTAAATACATTAAATCTTCATATAAGATACAACAAGCTACATACCAGCAGTGGTGAGAACAATTTTACTAACAATGATAATACAATAGAAAGAACTCGCATACCAACGATGGTAAGGAAACTTCAGGTATCAAACACTGATATAGACAAGTGCACAACAAGACATTTAGGATAGAGCAGTTTCTTCTGGAACCAGCTCTTCTGTTGCAGAGGATAGAACTGTGCATCTACTACAAAACATTTAACTGGTATTTAACTAATTATAGACTTTGTCAACGTTTGTAGCTGTTATTACCATGTCTGCAAAAATATGTTGGTGGTCTAAAAACTATCGGGCCAAAACTTATCGGAAGATAATTGGTCCGATGATGGTTTTCAAAGTTACCTGAAAAGCTAATCCGATAATGAAAACATTATCTTCGGTGTTTAGCGGATTAACGGACCTGTGCCCACCACTGCTATAAGGTATGTAATTGATATTTTACCATGACTTTCAAAATATTATACAAGCTTTAGCTGTGGTTTTTGAAATGTTTTAAGTCTTTTCAGTGTTCGTGAATTTCATGTAGTTTAATTGTTCCAAGTTAATGGATAATTTGGTTTACAATTAAAAGAAAAATAATTCCAGGTCCTACTTTCATGTCATATTCTGTTATTTCAACATTATCATTGACAGTTTAAATGAAAGGTTGAATCTAGGATCATTTAAAGTGGATATGACACTTAAAGACAATAGTCTTATTACATGTAACAAAGGTTATATAATTCGGTCAACCTAAGAATTTTGGGAAGATGGACGCGGTTCTCCCGTTATATACAACATTTGAACGTCCTGCCACTGAAAAATGTGCACGCCCCGTGACCAGCTTCCTACTGAGCACCAAGCCTGAAATACGTCGTTGCGTGTAGACCGTATCGGCTTGCGTGCCTGCGGCCGTTGTTTACACTTTTTTGAGCGGTAGAAATTTTGATTAAACATAGCTCTCGTTTGTCGATATGCCTGACCAGCATATTGCACAAACACAAGGGCGAAGTGTTTTAGCCTTTTCAAGTCCATGCAGATTGATTGAAAGCCGCGGTGTTGTGTGATGCACAAAATGTCAGGCTGCCGCTCGCTCCGCTCGCACACGCATTTGCTCCCGACAACAGATACTTTTTTCTACCGTCTCCATGTTCTCACACAGCTCACAGGAACACCTAAAATGTCAATCCCAGATAATATGTTCACAATAATCTTGAAATGGTCAAGGAACTTGTAAAAAGTAAAAAAAAATAAATAAAAAAAAAGTCAGTGTAATACAGAGTAAACACGGCAGCGGCATGTTCACTGTTGTTTTTTGGCGATCTTTTTCGGAACTTTCGCCATTTATTTCCTATTCTTTCGTGAAAATAACGTAACTAAATACGGATGAATGCAATGCCAGGCACCCGAAAACGGCGAAAACCCGAAGGTAATGATGGTGGTCCGCAAGTAATAGCTACACTGTTGCGGCTCCGGAACAGTAACAAAGGCAGTAACCAGACGCTTGAATCGAAAATGCTATACTGTAATTAGAGTGTTATAAACAGCAGCAACAAAAATCAAAGCCTCCCTTACCATTCCATATTCTGCAGCCTTTCAAAATCCATCGGAATTGGCACGTCTCTTGCCTCTGGTTTGGCTCCGCCATAAGCTCTGTCGGCATTATTTTCCAGAATGCTCCTGGTTTGAATGTTCGTCCGAAAGATACGGCTACAGTCTATAGGGTCTAATCACTGCTGTGACACCCTCAGGATCCGAGTCAGTCTCGAGTTCCTCACAGAAATAATCCACACTTGAAGAGTCGGAAAAGTTCTTGATCTCGTCACTGTCCATGCTTAGGTCCATCTGTTCCTGTTGTCAGTCTAACAAAGACGGGACTCTACACGCTGTAATGTCACGGCATCACATGACCGCTGATGGAACATGCTTTCCAATAAACACACTTTTGAGAAGCTGTACCAACTTTATTTCTCAGTGATAATGATTAAAACCACTTTCAACTTACTATACTGTATGTATATTTTGATATTTATATCAGTTTTACCTAATTTTTAGGTGTCATATCCACTTTAAATGTGCACTTCTTTTGAGATTTTTTTTTTTTTTTTTTTTTTTTTTTTTCCCCCCCTCCCAGGAGATGCTGAAAATGTATCATTAGATACAAAATTAGTTTGGTTTCTGGGGCCCGGCAGGCCCTCGACACCAGCTTGACCCCCTGTGAATGGATTTCACAATTTTCATTTCAGGGCCCTGTTACCTTGTACAGTTGGAAGGGGAAGCCTTGGAGAGCTTGGTTGTTGATGGGGAAGTGTGGAATGAGCTGCTTTAATCAACTGCCACCGCAATCTCAATAAGATGCAGAAAATGGATGAACAAATCCCCCCCCCTTCACATTAAGTACCACATCAGTAAGCTGCCGCTGTAAATGTAGTGTTGGCAAGGATGAAATGGAGTAAAGTTGAAGTGTAGGTAGAGCGTGTGGATCAGTGAGATAAGTTGGGCTGCACACATCTAGACCTGGGTTTGACTACCCATGATACCTGTCTGTGTCTTCCAACAAGACACTTCATTGGCATTGTCCCAGTCCAATCGGCTGTAAATGGGACCTGCCTTGGTGATGATCTGGTGTCCATCCTGGAGGAGTCATAGGCTCTTATTTGCTCCGTGGTATGAAATTTGAAGAATACTACGCTCATTGCGGGCTCTGAACCTATACAGGACTGGATTCTTCTGTGTGTTGCTGGGGGTCCTGGTATCACTAACACACAGCTCCACCTGTCACTTGTGTCTGTAGCTAGTCCGCTCGTTTAATGTTTTGTATGCTTAAAGCAAATGACTGTGTGCTGCAGGTTAACTTGACTGGTATGGACATCTTCACCAACAAAAAGTATGAAGATATGTGTCCTTCTACTCACAATGTGGATGTTCCTGTTATCAAGAGGAGAGATTACCAGGTACGTAGCTGATCTTATTTCTTCCTCTGTACTGTGTTCAGGTACAAAATGTCAGTTGCACAGGAGATTGCCACCGTCACTGAAAAACAAAACCAATGCTCAATCAATCAGTGTTGTTTCAGTGTTTACTCCAAACCCCTCCTTTTTTTTTGTCCTTGTAATGATTGTTTTTTTGGGGGGGGATGAATGTATGAAAATTCCACACCTAAATTATATGTAATGTGCGGTGCTCACATAGCTAATCAAAACTGATTGGTTTTTATCCCCCGCTGGCCAAAGGCCCGAGGGGGGGTTATGTCGTGACAATTTCCGTCCATAACAAAAAAGGGTATGAACGTTCTGAAATGAACTCCTCGCATTGTATGGAGGAATTTGGCAAAACTTGTTACACATCTTTGTTATAGGTTGGTAATAAGCATATTGTAATATTGTTCGAGTTGGGGTTCAGTTAACAAGAGTTATGGTCCTTAATTAACAAATCTAGACTAAGTCCATCACGCCCATTCTTCCACTGGACTATGAAGTGATTTATTGTCTTTTTGCTTTCTCCTTCAGGTGGTTAACATCCAAGAAGGCTTTATGTCTTTAATGGATGACAACGGTGACATCAGGGAGGATTTGCGTGTTCCTGAAGGTGAAGTTGGCAAGGATATCCAGACAAAGTTTGATGCTGGAGAAGAGATTACAGTAAGTGTCACGCCAGAAAGCAGCAGATGACGCTCAGGTTTTCCCCCTACATTAAAACCTAGGGAACACCAAGCAACACTACACACCACTAGCAGTATTAGCAGTGAGTGTTGCAGGCCAATTATGGGTCAATACCGGGTCATCATATTTTCGAAGCATCGGTAGAAGGTGTTGTAGGTGTACCGGTAATCACGCTGCACATACACTTAAATATGAGCGGTGGATGTGGTGAGCTGTTAGTCCGCCGTCTTGTGTAGCAGCTCAGAGTGCTTTAACCCCCTCGGGTCCAGGGTATAATTGGCCCTTTTTGACTACTTTTGGTTTTGCCTTTAAAAAGTGTTTACTTGCCTTGTTTGGTGTCTTTTTTTCCGCCTCCCTTCTTTCTTTCTTTTTCTTAAGCACAATCTCACTAGGGCTGGGTACCGAACTTCGGTTCTTTTGTGGCACTGACCGAAATGCTTCGGTAGTACAGAGTATTGAAACATGCCTTGTCTTTTGGTGCCAAGTTTCGGTACCCAGAGGTTAATCACATGCAAGAAGAGCAGTCTGCAGCCGTCTTCTCTGCATTCCATCTGCAACTTAATATGTGCATCGTTTTGAACCTTGGAAGCAATGAAGCACTGTCCCGACCCACTGCTTGCTTCGGTTCTACGCTTCTTAACCCCTCAGAGCCATTAAAATGTCAAATTATGAGTCATTTTTGTGCAGATTAAAGTCACTAACTGGGACTCCTGTCTTGGTGGGAGGAAAGAAGCGTTCCGTTCAAATGGCTCCAAACGCTGCGCGGCTCTCTGGTGAGCAAGTCACGTTAGAACGCTGAACTCTGGTCGGAATTAATAACTTCAAAGTGACTCGCCATTTAAATCAAATGACACCTCTTTCCAAACATTGTAATGCAAACAATAAACTGCAATCAATCAAAAGCCAAGCTGTATACAGTAAGTATGGGACTCTGTTGACCTCAACTGAGGATGTAATCCAGTGATGGAAGGGACACTTTGAGGAACTTCTGCATTAGACCGGAGCGCCCTCTATAATAGGGGCTGAGCTGGAAGCTGATGGAGGATTTTCATCAATTTCCCTGGTGGAAGTCACTGAGGTAGCCAAACAAGACCACGTTGGCAAGGCCCCGGGGGTTGATGAGATCCGTCCAGAAATGCTGAAGGCTGTGGGTGTGGAGGGACTGTCTTGGATGAGACGTCTCTTCAACATTGCGTTAAGGTCTGGGACAGTGTCTGAGGAGTGGCAAACTGAGGTGGTGGTCCACAGATTTAAAAGGAGGGGACCAGAGAGTGTGTGCCAACTATGGGGGCATCACACTATTCGGTATACTCCAGGGTGCTGGAACGGAGGGTGTGGCTGATAGTCAAACCTCTGATTGAACAGGAACAATGCGGGTTCCGTCCTGGTCATGGAACAACCGACCAGCTCTTCACTCACAAGGATCCTGGGAGTATGCCCATCCAGTCTACATGTGATTTGTGGACTTGGAGAAGGCGTATGATCAGGTACCCCGGGAGATACTGTGGGCGTATGGAGTGAGGGGGGTCCCTTCTCAGGGTCATCCAATCTCTGTGCTCACAAAGCGAGATCAGGTGTTTGGCGGTAAGTTGGATTTGTTTCCGGGGGAGGTTGGCCTCCCCCAGGGCTGCACCTTGTCACCAATCCTGTTTGTGATATTCGTGGACAGGATATCGAGATGTAGTCAGGGGGAGGAGGGTTCCGGATTGGTAGGCTCAGGGTCTCATCACTGCTTTTATGTGGTTTGCGCCATGCAGATCCGCCGCGACGCGTGGAGTTCCTCTGCACGTCTGTCTCAATGTGCCGAAAAAGTGCTGATGTCCACGTCTTCCGCAATTCCTGTGCTAGTCAGACGACGTACCGGATCAAGACAGTGTCCAGTTTAGAAATGAACGGCACATTCCATTGTTACAGGAGTGTTTTTTTTTTTTTTTTTTTCATGGGAAGTGAAGCGGAGGAACTCCGCAAGTCGCGGCAGAGCCGCATGGCGCAAAGCAATGCTGTGATGAAGCCTCACAGGACATGTTGGGGCTTGTCCAGCTCATGCACAATTTCTCGGATATTCACACGACTGAAAAGCAACCGGAGGCCATCTGAAACAACCACATCATTTCCAACGTGAAGGCTTTGTTGATCCGGGACGTCGTCTGACTTTCACAAAAAAGGCAGAAGGCGTGGACATCAGCAGTTGTGGGCGGTCTTTAAACCGGCTGGAGCACTCCTTAATCTGTGTAATCCCCATAAAATCGTCGCTGAAAGCCATCTAAATTTTCCGAATGGTGTCCAGCTGGAGGTCTCTCAGTTTCTGGAAAAATTTGATGCGGCAAAGCTCCAAATTGTTCATTTATTCGCAATAAAAATCCGACGAGAGGGGTAGACCACTGCTCACACAAAGCCTGCTCACAGGCGAATGACACAACCGGCAGGCGTGAAAAAACTCACGCATGCGCACGAAGGTTCAAGCTTGGCTGATGCAATCACACATGATTCAAATCCATATGGTTTTTGCAAAAAATAAAAAGGTCCGATACTTTTTGGACAGACCTCGTAAATGTTACATTGACTAAATGAACAGGAGGTGCAGCTTTACATTTCAGCAGAAATGGCTGAAATCAAATGTTGAGATAAATGTAGAGAATGAATACGTGTTCTTATCAAGCGGTAATGACGCCATGTTCTAATCCATGTGACAGACTGTGGATTATAGTTCTGTCATCTTGCCACAGTTGTGTGAAAAGACTCAAAAATGACCTGACCCAACAAAGATTTTTTTTGCAAATCAACTTCAAAATGCACTAGAATGCGTCTGAGATTTAAAATTTTTCTGGTATAGAATTGTATAGAGTTGTCCGGTGAGCATATTTTTATTTATTTCCTTTATATAGCGCCAAATCACAACAGAGTTGCCTCAAAGCGCTTCACACAGGTAAGGTCTAACCTTACCAACCCCCAGAGCAACAGTGGTAAGGAAAAACTCCCTCTGAGGAAGAAACCTCAAGCAGACCAGACTCAAAGGGGTGACCCTCTGCTTGGGCCATGCTACAAACATAAATTACAGAAATAATTCACAGAACAATTCACGGACGAATATACAAGAAATTGCTGTTGGTGCACAGGACAGGAGGATCGCCAACACAAACACAACTCTTATCTCTGGATGGAGCTGTACCTTAAACAGAGAAAAAACAGAATCAGGCATCAGAAAGACAATAAAATACTATATAATTTGTCAGCATTAATCAACAAGAAAAACAGAAGAAATACTAAGGTGATCGCCGGCCACTAGCCCTAAACTTCACTAAAAGACCCAGAATTTAGGTGAAGTTGAGGCCGCAGCGCACTTCAATTACTAATATCATGAATTAAGAGTAAAAAGCGTAAAACAAAACTGTACCAGTATGCTAGTCATATGAAAGGGAAAATAAGTGCGTCTTAAGTCTGGACTTTAAAGTCTCCACAGAATCTGATTGTTTTATTGACGCAGGGAGATCATTCCACAGAACACGGGCACAAAAAGAGAAAGCTCTGTGACCCGCAGACTTCTTATTCACCCTAGGGACACAAAGTAGTCCTGCACCATGAGAACGTAAAGCCCGGGCCGGTACATAAGGTTTAATTAGATCAGCTAGGTAGGGAGGTGCCAGTCCATGAATAATTTTATAGGTTAGTAACAGAACCTTATTCTGATTTGTGTGTGACAGTTTGTTTTGCTTTAATCCCTGGTTTTGGGCTGACCGATGTGAACGTGTGCCCTGCAGGTCACGGTGCTGGCTGCCATGGGGGAAGAGTGCGCCATCGGTGTTAAGGGCTGCTCCTCCAAGTAGGGGAGATGGACTTTGCTGCCCAGGCAACAAGCACCGCCCACCACCAGTCTCTTGCTTTCTCATTGGTTCTGTCACCAAAGCGTCGGCCTTCAGAGGACCTCAGTCATTCTGTTGTGATTTATCTTTCATTGATCTCTCCTTCCTCCCTCCCCGCCCTCCTCATCTCTCTTCTGTCACCGTTCAGAATGTTCGGCTGCGGTCCTCCGCCTGCTCGCCGGGCTCCTGTCTTATTTTAAAACGCGTTCAAAATAACTGTCAGTTGCTCTGTCCTGCTCATTATTATAATTATTATTAATTTTTACTTTCAGAGTGAGTTTTTCCCGCTCACATTATTGAATGTTACCATAACAGGATTCAGCTTTTGTATGATTGTTGTTTTTCTTTTATTAACATGAGTTTGAATGATAGTGGGTCTAAAACCTTTTCAAGAGAAGGGTTTTTTTTTCTTCTTTTTTTTTTCTTTTTTTTCTTTGAAGCAGTGGAAGGGAAGTCTTACTGCAGACTCTGAATCCTGGTTTTTGATTTTCTCTCCGGCAGCCATATTGCTTTCCAGCATGGCCTCCACCCTGCTTCCTGAGTGGATTGGCTGAGACTCCCCTCCTTTTGTTTTTGTTCATTTGTTTTTTCTCCCTTCCTAAATATTGGGTTCAGAGCCCACGACTAACACTTGAGGGTGTCCCAGCATGTCAAGATTATTAAAATAAATAAATAAAAACATGCACAAAACTTGGTGATTCAGATTGGCGATGCCCAGCTTTTGCCCGTGTACAAGTTTGAGTGGTGTGAGTGCCTCACACCACTCACCCGTCAAGGTCTTGCCTCGGCCCCCAGTACAAAGGGAGCATTTTGTTTTGCATGCATGGCGTTGTGGGCCTGTCTGAAAGACGGGAGGTGGGTTGCAGCGTGGCGTGTTTTCATTTGAGGGACTCGGGTTGGGGCGGGTGGTGAGGTTGCAAACTTTTTGTTCACTCGAGGCCTTTGTCAGCTGACAGGAGATGGCAAAAATAAATCATGGAAACAATGGACAAACTGTCTTTTTTTTTTTTTTTTTTGTATTCTGTTGTGGCAGCGGTCAACTCCATGCAACACGTTTCCTGTGGGTGTCATGGCAACAAGTTACAGACAACATTTAGTCAACTGGAGCAGCAAATAATCCGTTTAGTTTGTCAGTCTGTCAATGTTTAAACTTTGAAATTCTTGAATTTTGGTATTTTCCAAGCATTGTATTCCCATGATTGAAAAACAGATGTAATGTGTTCAAACTAAAGTTAAAAATAAGGTAAATGTGTGCTGTCGGTTTGATTTTGACACATGAAGCATATTTTCTACATACATAATGTTTGAAATGAGATGAGCACTTGCTGGAATTCTGTTGTACCTACATTAATGGTACATCTCCACCAGGTGGAGCTCTTCCATTTTAAGAACTTTGGGATGTGACAGACTGTTTTGTAATTAACCTTTATACAAGGTCTATGAGAAAAGTATCTGACCTTTTGCAAAAACCTGATGGTTTTAAATCACGTGTGCTTGCATGAGCAAACCTTGAGCCTTCGTGCGCATGCGTGACTCTTGATTGCGTCATTTGCTGGCAAGCAGCCTTTGTGTGAGGATGGGTGTGATTCAAATCCATCAGGTTTTTGCAAAAAATAAAAAGGTCGGATACTTTCCTAACAGGCCTCATATTTGGATATGTGTCTAATTCTCCTTGAGCTTTGCTTAAATGACACATTTAATGGCCATTCTGGAGCTGACCTTTATCCATTGGATTCAAACTCCAGACCTTGGTTATGGGAGGCAGATTGTCTAAGGGCGGGGCTGCCCAGAGTGGAAAATGAGAGAGCAGCCGAAGGGACTTGGTTATTCTTTTTGGGTTTCAGTAGAAACCTTGAAATGCTCACATTGCCAGCTAGATAGCAAAAAGTTGTTCACACATCAAATCAATTCAAATCAATTGTATTTATATAGCGCCAAATCACAACAGTTGCCCCAAGGCGCTTTATATTGTAAGGCAAAAGCCATACAATAATTACAGAAAAACCCCCAACGGTCAAAACGACCCCATATGAGCAAGCACTTGGCAACAGTGGGAAGGGAAAAACTCCCTTTTAACAAGAAGAAACCTCCAGCAGAACCAGGCTTGGGGAGGGGCAGTCTTCTGCTGGGACTGGTTGGGGCTGAGGGGAGAGAATCAGGAAAAAGACATGCTGTGGAAGAGAGCATGTCTCATACATGTAGTGAGGTCTTGATTTTATTCACTTGAAGTTAAATTTTAGCAAAAACAAGATAAGCTGACAGACAAAAATCAAGTTACACTTGTGTTCCTGCCCTTGTGGGTAATTTACTTGTTAATGGAAAAAAATCTTCCTGGCAAAAACTGATCCAAAGCGAGCTGTTTTGGTTGGGTCAAGCCTTGGTTCTCTGTTAGTCCTGGAAATCTTAATCCAGACTTTGTAAAGTCTTTTAGGATGGATTGCAGCCGACGCCTGTTCTGTCGATCACCTCTGAGCCGTTGGTTGATGAACAGACAGAACGTGGTTGGTGCAGTGCCCAATTCTTCATCCAGGGTATTAAACGTTCGGGCACCAAAAACTGATTTGGAAACTTGATGCTCCAAAATAACTCACTAAAGAAAAGTTCAGGAAAAGAAGTTTGTGCATTAAAACGGCTGATAACCACAGTAGCGACTCTGGGTAAACTGATCCTGGATCAGTGGATGTTGAGGGGAGTGAGGTGGAGATGGAGAAGAAACAAACAGTGCCAGGTTGGTACACAGAAACCTAAAAAGCCAAACCGTGGAGTGGAAGGCGTGATGGTGATTCTGAGGGTAACAGCAGAGTGACGTGAGACAAAGAGGAGGTGAAGGTAAAACGAGCGTGTTGGAAGCTGAAGCTTTACAGCACAAAGTAGGAACTGCACGTCAAACTGCTTCAGGATGGACTTGAGCGTTTCAAGCAATGAGACTTGGATTAAACTGACAAACTTGTGGAGGCAAAGCAAGAGTTTGAGTGGGAACGAAAGAAACGTGGGAGGAGAAATCAAGAGTGAAGAGATTTTAAACCATGTAATGAGCCAAGGCAGTGAAAACTAAGTGATGTTCACCAGAGGAGGGGTTGAGAAGGAGCATCTATCCATCTTGTTACATTTTGAGGAGAATGTTTTAACAAGAATCAAGTTTGACTGGACGTGCCACCAGCCATTGGGTTCAAAGTCTAAGAGATTTGGACACTTGGCAGCTGTGTGTGGAGGTAAAGCACAGTATGGTAAAATGTGGGAAGGAGGGCCGTGAGTATGGCCAGGGTCCTGACGGTCAAAGGTTAAAACAGTGCTGCATATAACAGGTGTGAGACAAACAGTTAACAGTCTGAAACTGGGACACTTCAATTAGCATGGAAACAGTTGTAGTCCAGTTGGGACAACCAGAGAAAGAGTAATGTGAAGCTGCCAGTGACAGACCAATTGTATTGATATGGAACTTAATTGAAATAATGGAGCGCATGGTCACTGATAGGCTGACCCATATTGTAGAAATTAGAGGGTTACTTGGTCCCAATCGGAGTGGCTTTCACAAAGGGAGAACAACCCTGGACCTTGTGCTGTGCTTGAAGGATGATGTTAGGAAAGCTCAAGCTAATAAGGCACCGTTAGGAGCTTCTTTTTTTATATATTGAAAAGGCGTATACAACCCCTGGCAATAATTATGGAATCACCGGCCTCGGAGGATGTTCATTCAGTTGTTTAATTTTGTAGAAAAAAAGCAGATCACAGACATGACACAAAACTAAAGTCATTTCAAATGGCAACTTTCTGGCTTTAAGAAACACTATAAGAAATCACGAAAAGAAATTGTGGCAGTCAGTAACGGTTACTTTTTTAGACCAAGTAGAGGGAAAAAATATGGAATCACTCAATTCTGAGGAATAAATTATGGAATCACCCTGTAAATTTTAATCCTGAAAACTAACACCTGCATCAAATCAGATCTGCTCATTAGTCTGCATCTAAAAAGGAGTGATCACACCTTGGAGATCTGTTGCACCAAGTGGACTGACATGAATCATGGCTCCAACACGAGAGATGTCAATTGAAACAAAGGAGAGGATTATCAAACTCTTAAAAGAGGGTAAATCATCACGCAATGTTGCAAAAGATGTTGGTTGTTCACAGTCAGCTGTGTCTAAACTCTGGACCAAATACAAACAACATGGGAAGGTTGTTAAAGGCAAACATACTGATAGACCAAGGAAGACATCAAAGCGTCAAGACAGAAAACTTAAAGCAATATGTCTCAAAAATGCACAACAAAACAAATGAGGAACGAATGGGAGGAAACTGGAGTCAACGTCTGTGACCGAACTGTAAGAAACCGCCTAAAGGAAATGGGATTTACATACAGAAAAGCTAAACGAAAGCCATCATTAACACCTAAACAGAAAAAAACCAGGTTACAATGGGCTAAGGAAAAGCAATCGTGGACTGTGGATGACTGGATGAAAGTCATATTCAGTGATGAATCTCGAATCTGCATTGGGCAAGGTGATGATGCTGGAACTTTGTTTGGTGCCGTTCCAATGAGATTTATAAAGATGACTGCCTGAAGAGAACATGTAAATTTCCACAGTCTGATGATATGGGGCTGCATGTCAGGTAAAGGCACTGGGGAGATGGCTGTCATTACATCATCAATAAACGCACAAGTTTACATTGATATTTTGGACACTTTTCTTATCCCATCAATTGAAAGGATGTTTGGGGATGATGAAATCATTTTTCAAGATGATAATGCATCTTGCCATAGAGCAAAAACTGTGAAAACATTCCTTGCAAAAAGACACATAGGGTCAATGTCATGGCCTGCAAATAGTCCGGATCTTAATCCAATTGAAAATCTTTGGTGGAAGTTGAAGAAAATGGTCCATGACAAGACTCCAACCTGCAAAGCTGATCTGGCAACAGCAATCAGAGAAAGTTGGAGCCAGATTGATGAAGAGTACTGTTTGTCACTCATTAAGTCCATACCTCAGAGACTGCAAGCTGTTATAAAAGCCAGAGGTGGTGCAACAAAATACTAGTGATGTGTTGGAGCGTTCTTTTGTTTTTCATGATTCCATAATTTTTTCCTCAGAATTGAGTGATTCCATATTTTTTTCCTCTGCTTGGTCTAAAAATGTAACCGTTACTGACTGCCACAATTTTTTTTCCTGATTTCTTATAGTGTTTCTTAAAGCCAGAAAGTTACCATTTGAAATGACTTTAGTTTTGTGTCATGTCTGTGATCTGCTTTTTTTTCTACAAAATTAAACAACTGAATGAACATCCTCCGAGGCCGGTGATTCCATAATTTTTGCCAGGGGTTGTATGTTGTGGCAGGATGGTCACCTTACCAAGCTTAAAGCCAAGGAAATAGGTGGGCAAATGTTTAACTGGATTATGGATTTTTTTGAAGAACAAAACCACTGAAATAAGAATTGGAGTAGCCCATGTAGTGTTTATCCAAGACAATGGAGTTCCACAATTGTGTGCAGTTCCTTATTGTTTAACATCATAATTGATATTTTCTAGGAGGTTAGCCTTGGAAGGTCTTTGTATGCAGATGATGGTGCATTGTGGGCTAAGGGTAAAAATTTTAATTTATGGAGAAAATGCTTCAGGCTGTTGTTGGCTCAGTGGAGAGACAGAATAAGTGGGGTTTCTGTTTTTCTGTGCATAAAACACAGGCTATATGTTTCTCCAAAAACCATAATACCCCCCCCCAAAAAAATCAATTTAATCGTTATG
Source organism: Thalassophryne amazonica (assembly GCF_902500255.1). Classification (NCBI taxonomy): domain Eukaryota; kingdom Metazoa; phylum Chordata; class Actinopteri; order Batrachoidiformes; family Batrachoididae; genus Thalassophryne; species Thalassophryne amazonica. Next base: position 5,636,265 of record NC_047103.1, read on the forward strand.
GGCAGGTAGTTAAGCAAGTTCAAACTGGTTTTTGGGTGTCTGGATGGGTTGTGTAAACTGACCTGGAGATCATGTCCAGAGAGTTGTCACACGATGTAAAAAGGCAAAAAATATAATGAGGTATTTGGTAGGAAGTAGCTGGGGAGCTAGCATGGAGTCTAAGATCTGCCTTAGATTATGTGTGTATCATATATAGCCCGACCACAAACTCATCTACAAAAGCTTCATGGGATACAAACTCAGGCCCTCTGTGTACGTTGTGGAGCTTTCAATACGCCGTCAATCCCACCTGTTCAGGTCGAGGTTGGAGAATTACCTTTGACCTTGATGGGATATTGGCCAAATTTACAGGGTCACAAACAGACACAGCCGACCAAATTTGTTTTAAATCCAGATTGGGTTAAGTCAAATAGATTTGTTTGGATAGGAACTAGTCAAACGAAAGTAATAAGTATAGTGGGATGGACGGTCTAGTTCCCTAATTTGAAATACACAGATATGATTCAAATATTTACAGATTGATCTAAAGCTCCAGTCACACTGGAGCAGTGGTTTATATTCTCCAGTTTCATACGTTGATCATAAAAGACTGTCGGATCATTTAGCTGTCTTTTCGGTGGAACTGCTAGTGATCCTGCTGCACTGTGGTGGGTAGAGGAGGTGAAGTTCAGTCACCAGGTCATCTGTTAAGATTTAATGGACAGACCTGATCAATGAGATTCTTCAAAGCCTATTTAAACTACAGCAACATAATATTTCAGTATGGTTCATGTGTCATTCATTATGAAATTGAGGGTAACGAAGCAGTAGATCAGCTGGCCAAAGTAGCTCTGATATCACAAATACGAATCAACGTTCCTCATTAATATACGTCAGACTCCATTAATGCTCCACATCCAAACAGTTGGTGGCGGTAAAGCACCGTGTCAGTTTGCAAACCACCAATAAACTTGACAGAAGAAGGAGAAGGCACCTGATCTGTGCTGCGTCACGTGTGGCTCCTCCTTTTCCTGTCGTCATGGCGCCGGTAAGTACACGTCCGACGTCACTCCTTATGAAGGAGATTAATTTGTTCATTTTTCATTCTAAATTGTTGTCTTTATTTGTTAAACGATGTTATTTTTTGTATTTGTTTTAATAATACGGGTTTGAATTTGATCTGAGACATTTAAGTGAGAATCTGCGGTTTGGTGCTAGTACAGTTAGCATTAGCTTGCACGTGTTCCGTTCTTAATGCCACGGACTCGAAACTAGTTTTAATATTAATGACTTCTGATTGTTAAAATTCAAATGTTCTCGTTTCAAATCCCACCTCTGACACATTTGCGTAAAAGCAAGGGAACAACCGAAGGGAAAAGTCCCGCTATAGAGGGTTTTCATGTGACGTATCGGTCGTCATTTTGTGTCCCGCGCCCATTCTGGATTCCGACGCGGTGGCCGCTGTGATACGCTGCGTGCATTTGGCGAACAATTGCAGAAGCTTCAACGTCGGTGTGAAGAGGCCTCACGGCACCGTGGCGCTGAGAGAGATCCGCCGCTAACAGAAATCCACTGCTCCCAGAATTTTATTTTATTTTGTTCGGCAATAAAATTATATATATAAGAATACATAAAAATACTGCCGAGGATAACACAAGAACGCTTCCAATACGGATGCTTACATTGTGGTCCTCGATCACCGAGCTGCTGAACCGCAAGCTGCCCTTTCAGCGCCTGGTGAGAGAAATCGCTCAGGACTTAAAGACGATCTCCGCTTTCAGAGCCGGCGAGGCCGACCTGGTCGGCAGCTTCCTAGTTCACAATATCGCAGGGTGACACTGTCGGCCAGTTTGTTACATCACCACTAAATTCACTATCTGGTATAAGATACGGATCCACTGAACCAACTGCTACACATCTATCACAATAAATAGCTTTATCTAGAGGATTTAAAGCATCGTAATAACCGTACATTCTCTCCATTTTTCTATCACACGCCAGGCTCCTTGTAATCCAGAATGGAGACACCTGTCCTGCAGCAAATCGGTCACGTGATTGAAAACCCTCAATATGGAGCCATAATGCAACTGAATGTCTTTTATTGGGTATTCAGGTGGGAAGTAACTATAGAGGGTTTTCAATCATGTGACTGATTTGCTGCAGGACAGGTGTCGTTTCCATTAAGGATTACAAGGAGCCTGGCGTGTGATAGAAAAATGGAGAGAATGTACGGTTATTACGATGCTTTAAATCCTCGAGATAAAGCATTTTATCGTGATAGATGTGTAGCAGTTGGTTCAGTGGATCCGTATCTTATACCAGATAGTGAACTTAGTGGTGATGTAACAAACTGGCCGACAGTGTCACACTGCGATATTGTGAACTAGGAAGCTGCAGAACATCACAGTGGAGCTCTGAAAGCAGAGGTCGTCTTGAAGTCCTGAGCGATTTCTCTCACCAGGCAGTAGAAGGGCAGCTTGCGGATCAGCAGCTCAGTGCTCGAGGACCACAATGTAAATAAGCATCCGTATTGGAAGCATTCTTGTTATCCTCGGCAGTATCAGAAAACACGCGCACACCACAGACACCGGATGTTTTGATTCCTCTGCTGATCACAAGGATGGCTGGATCTGGTTGAGCTTGTGGTTGTTTGTAGGCAAAACATCATTCTTTCCATTGGTACCAAGTATTAGCTTATTCGCGCTGATTACGAGAAACAACGGCGCAAATATGACAGCAGTGATCCGGAACCGGCAATGATCCGGAACTCGGCAAGTGACTGTATGTCAAAGTTATATTTTTACCTGAAAACTGACTTGTAGATTACACATCACTGAAGTCATTAGATGTGGATATCTGTATGTAAAGCTGTCGGAGGCACAAGTCAATTTGTCAGTGAGCTCAGTAAATAAAAATTAAAAAGATAAAAGATGTGGATCCTGATGCTGACCTTTGACCTCATAGATCAAACAGAAGAAGTCAGTTGTGGGCAAAAAGTCCAAAAAAGGAGCGACGTGGAAGTTCACCTTGGACTTGACGCACCCCGTGGAGGACGGCATCCTGGACTCTGCCAACTTCGTATGTTTTTAATATCACCTTTGCAGCACAATGTTAAAGCAAAAAAAAAACCTGTAGGATAAATCTGTGAGATTGTATGAAGCATAAGTTGTTGTTTTTTTGTTTTTTTAAGTCCTTAAGTCTGAAAATGATAATCATTTAATTGATGAGAGCAGAGTTTCTCATAACCCACAACTAACATCACATTACTTGTTTTGACCAAAGATTTTTGAAGTCTTGTTTTTCACAATGATTTAAATCCAGTTTCTTCAGAGTAACAGTTTTAAATCCAGTTTATACTAGTTTCAGAAGGGGTTTACTTATCACTCACTCATCTTCAACCGCTTATCTGGGATTGGGTCACAGGGGCAACAGCTCTAGCAGGGGTCCTTGGACTTCCCCTTCCCGGGCCACATTGACCACCTCTGACTGGGGGATCCCGAGGCGTTCCAGGCCAGTGTGGAGATATAATGTCTCCACCTAGTCCTGGGTCTTCCCCAGGGTCTCCTCCTAGATAGGTGTGCCTGGTACACCTCCCAAAGGAGGAGCAGCTCTACTCCGAGCTCCCCACGGATGACTGAACATCTCGCCCTGTCTTTAAGGGAGACACCAGCCACCGTCCTGAGGAAGCCTATTTCTGCCTCTTGTACTTGCAATCTAGATCTTTTGTCATGATCCAACCCTCATAACCATGGGTGAGCGTAAGAGCGAAGCCCGACCAGTAGATCAAGAGCGTTGCCTTTTGGCTCAGCTCCCTTTTCGTCACAACAGTATGGTAGAGCGAATGCAATACCACCCTTGCTGCACCGATTCTCCAGCCAATCTCATGCTCCATTGTCTCCTCACTCGTGAACAAGACCCAGAGGAACTTGAACTCCATCACTTGGGTCAAGACCTCATTCCCTAGCCAGAGTAGGCATTCCATTGGTTTCCTGCTGATTCCATCGGTTCCATGGTACTGATCCTCCCTAGGGAACATCAGCACCCTAGGGAGGCACCCAGGAGGCATCCTTACCAGATGCCCGAACCACCTCAGCTGGATCCTTTCAACATGAAGGAGCAGCGGCTCTACCGAGCTCCCCACAGATGACCAAGTTTCTCACGCTATCTCTAAGGGAGACACCAGCCACCCTCCTAAGGAAGCCCATTTTGGCTGCTTGTACCCGTGATCTAGTTCATTCGGTCATGACCCAACCGTCATCACCATAGGTGAGAGTAGGAATGAAGATTGACCAGTAGATCAAGAGCTTCACCTTTTGGCTCAGCTCCCTTTTCGTCACAACAGTATGGTAGAGTGAATACAACACCGCCCCTGCTGCGCCTATTCTCCGGCTAATCTCACGCTCCATTGTCTCCTCACTCGTGACCAAGACCCCAAAGTACTTGAACTCCTTCACTTGGGGCAAGACCACAATCCATGGGTTTCCTGCTAAGAACCATGGCCTCAGATTTAGAGGTGCTGATCCTCATCCCAGCCGCTTCACACTCGGCTGTGAATCGATCCAGCGAGTGTTGGAGGTCACAGGCCGATGAAGCCAACAGGACCACATCGTCTGCAAAAAGCAGTGATGAGACCCTGAGCCCACCAAACTGGAAACCCTCCTCCCCCCAATTACACTTCGATATCCTGTCCGTGAATATCGCAAACAGGATTGGTGACAAGGTGCAGCCCTGGCAGAGGCCAAGCCCCCACCAGAAACGAGTCCGATCCGAACACAGATCTTGCTTTGTAAGTAGAGAGATTGGGTGGACCTGAGAAGGGACCGCCTCACCAACAGGCCTGAAGGGCGGCAGCTTCTGCTGTGGGGGAGGCAAAACAGCACGTGTGGGAGGAGTTCAGAGTAACCATGGAGAAGGACTTTCGGTCTGCACCAAAGTGCTTCTGGCAGACTGTGAGGCACCTCAGGAGGGGAAAACGGGGAACCAGCCAAGCTGTCTACAGTAAGGATGGGACTCTGTTGACCTCACATGAGGTGATCGGACGCAGGAAGGAACACTTTGAGGAACTCCTGTATCAGACTGAAACAACCCCTGTAATCGGGGCAGCAGCTGATGGAGGAGCATCAGTTTCCCTGGTGGAAGTCACTGAGGTAGTCAAACAGCGGGTTTAGAGTTTTCAGTGTAACTGTAAATTCAGTTTAAATTAGTTTCACAGAGGGGTTAGGGTGACTCGAATCCAGTTTTAAAAGGTTTGTGCGGTTTTAAACCTCATTTTAAGGAGTTTAACAGCAGTATATTCGATGCTTTTTCTGATTAACAACAAACGAGTTTTGGAGCATTTTGAACGCAAAAAATTTTGAAGTGTTTTTGAAATGGTATAAATCATTTTTCTGATTCTTTTTTTTTTTCTTTCAATTAAAACTGAAACGAGTCAAACTTTGGTACATTTACAATATAAAGCAGTTCCTTATGCTTATAGGAGAGTAATGATGCACTAGCATCACATTATCGCGATATCTAACATCCCTGTTGACAGTAATAACTTCAGCTTAAGTCATTAAAAAAAAACCCTGTGTTTCTTGAGGCTGTCATGTTTGACGTGTTTTCTGTAATGTGGTTTTAAGGGTTGGGTGGCGCTGGCGAGCAGCTAACCTTGTGATCGGACTAGGGTTTCCTTCCCTAGTTCCAGACTGACTAGGGTTCTCTTCCCTAGCGTGTCACTGTGCTCTGTCCAATAGGAGACCTTCCTCAAAGAAAGGATAAAGGTCAACGGGAAGATGGGGAACCTGGGTAATGTGGTCCAGGTCGGCCGCATGAAGAACAAGATCAGTGTCACGTCCGAGAAGCAGTTTTCTAAAAGGTAAGACGAGCTGTTGTTGCTGAATCTTCCGTTCTCCGGTGTTTGGGACAAAAGTGGCAGAAAAGTGGCTGTCTGTTATTTTCACTGACTTGTCGGACAAAAATTTTACATTTAATAAAACATTTGACCTGTTTGGTTTTATGTTAAAACTTTTAAACCTCTTTTGAATTAAACCGCAGGTGACTGATGTCTTTGTGAACTCTTCCTGTTTGTGCCGTGAGCACCATGGATTTTATTTACACCTTCAGACCTTCTGTTTCTGCCACGAGGGAAAAGTCAGTGAAAATCCTCTCTCCCAACAGGTACCTGAAGTACCTGACCAAGAAGTACCTGAAGAAGAACAACCTGCGTGATTGGCTGAGGGTGGTGGCGTCCAACAAGGAGACATACGAGCTGCGATACTTCCAGATCAGTCAGGACGACGATGAGTCTGAAGCTGACGAGTAAATAAACGTGGAAAACATCACGTTCTGTCCTGTGGTTTTTGGGTCCAATTCACAGCCAAAGGTCAAAAAGGGGGGTTGAAAAGGTTTCCTATGCAGGTGTTACTTCTTCAGCTCACTGGGTGGCGCCACAGTTCCTCTTCATACTTTTTTTTTATTATTATTGAAAAAAACTTATTTATATAGATCATTTTAAATTCTTTTTTTTTTTTTTTTTTTTTTTTTTTTAAAGAGTCAAGAATCTGGAGGAACCTTGAGTAGGTCACGTACGGGCCTGAGCTTCGAGCTGATCCGGACTCTGAAATCCTGCAGGTGGTTTTGTTCAGACACAAACTGAACATCACAGAGCAACAAAAACACAGTTTAAAATGTGCAGAAGTGGAATTTGCCTGAATTCATCTTTGTTCCATCAGACCAGAATTTTTTCTTCTTTGTGAAGTACAGACGTAAAGTATGAATTTTGATTCTGCATAAAGGTTTATTTAGGGTCTATGAAAAGTCAATGCCAATATCAATTCCTTGGATCACCTTGAATCATTGCTACTTTACCCATATTTGGTCAAAATTGTTCTTTGTCCAAAAGAATTCAGGGTTTCAACCCTGGTTTTATTTGCTTTCAGCGTATCAGTGGGTCAAAGGTTTACATACGGACAGTCTTAACCGTGCGGATAGCCGAAGGTTCCAGAAATTGGAATTACCTTGATAGGCTTCTGAATAATTGGCTGGTGTAATTTGCCTTTTAATTGGAGAAGCTTTGGTTGAATTTAAGCTTCTTAAGTGTGGATCCAGTGCTGGGAATGTGAAGAATTAACCCAAGGCTTCATGGAACCACAAGCACAACTGGAAGTTGGGTCACAAAATGGTGTGTTTTTTTTTTTTTTTTTTGATTAAGCTCATTACCTGTATAAAAGACACCTGTTCACACAATCACACTGTCCACCATGGCCAAGACCAAAGAGCTGTCTAAGGACACCAGGGACAAAACTAGACCTGCACAAGGCTGGGATGGACTACAGGACAACAGGCAAGCAGCTTGGAAGACAACTTAGTGTAATTATTAGAAAATGTAAGAAACAAGATGACTGTCATCTCCCTCAATCTGGGATTCCATGCAAGATCTCACCTCGTGGGGTAAGGATGATTGTGAGAAAGCTCAGAACTACACAGGAGGACCTGGTCAATGACCTGAAGAGAGCTGGGACCACAGTCACAAAGATTACATTAGTAACGATGCTGTCACGGTTTAAAATGCTGCAGGGCAGCAAGGTCCCCCTGCTCAAGCCAGCACATGTCCAGGCCCATTTGAAGTTCACCAGTGACCATCTGGTTGATCCAGAGGAGACATGAGAGAAGGTCATGTGGTCAGATGAGACCAGAATAGAGCTTTTTGGAATCAACTCCACTTACCATGTTTAGAGGACGAGAACAACCCCAAGAAAACTATCCCAATTGTGAAGCATGGGGGTGGAAACATCATACTCTGGGGTTGCTCTTCTGCAAAGGGGACAGGACGACTGCACTGTATTGAAGGGAGGATGGATGGGGTCATGTATTGTGAGATTTTGGCAAACAATCTTCACTCAGTAAGAGCATTGAAGATGGGTCATGGCTGGGTCTTCTAGCATGACAATGACCCCAAACACAGCCAGGGCAACTAAGGAGGAGCTCCGTAAGAAGCATTTCAAGGTCCTGGAGTGGCCTGGCCAGTCTCCAAACTTGAACTCAATAGAAAATCTTTGGAGGGAGCTGAAACTCCAAACCGGAAGGATCTGTAGAAGATCTGTATGGAGGAGTGGACCAAAATCCCTGCTGCAGTGTATGAACCGGGTCAAGAACTAGAGGAAATGTCTGAACAAAGGTTTCTGTACCAAATATTAAGGCCTGTTTTTCTATTGTATCAAATATTTATTTCATGCAATAAAATGCAAATTATTTATTTAAAAATAATCCAATATGATTTTCTGAATTGTTATTCAGATTCTGTCTCTCAAAGTTGAAGTGAACCTACGATAAAAATGACAGACCTCTACATTTTTTAGGTGGGTAAACTTGCAAAATCAACAGTGGATCAAATATGAGTACTGGTCATATAATTAGATTATCATGAAAAAGTTGATTTATTTCAGTAATTCCATTCAAAAGTGGAACTTGTATATTCATTCATTACACACAGACTGATATATTTCAAATGTTTATTTATTTTAGCTTTGATTATTATAACTGACAACTAATGAATATCCCAAATTCAGTATCTCAGAAAATTATAATATTACTTAAGATCAATACAAAAAAGGATTTTAAGGAATGTTGGCCAATTGAAAAGTATGAACATGAAAAGTATGAGCATGTACAGCACTCAGTATGTAGTATGTGGCGTGTCATGGAGTCGATCACTCTGGGGCACTGCTCAGGTGGTATGAGAGCCCAGGTTGCCCTGATCGTGGCCTTCAGCTCTTCTGCATTGTTGGGTCTGGTGTGTGGTATCTTCCTCTTCACAATACCCCATAGATTTTCTATGGGTTTAAAGGACAGGCGAGTTTGCAGGCCAATTAACAGGGATACCATGGTCCTTAAACCAGGTCCTGGCAGCTTTGGCACTGTGCAGGTGCCAAGTCCTGTTGGAAAATGAAATCTTTTTCACATTTGAGAAAACTGATATACTCGTATTAATTGAAATTTACATCATATTCATCAATATGTAATATATTGATTATGTTGTGAAACATGACATTTTGTTTCAAGCCGTTGGTTCCACTCTGCCTAAATTTGCCCAGTTAACCACTAATGATTCTCATGAGTCACTTGGAAACTTTTACAGGTAATTCGATTTCTGTTTTCAGAGGTGATGTATGTAAACTTTTGCCCTGCTGGGACTAAAATGTGTCCAGACAGTGTGAGGAAGTTTTCTACCCAATTTCAAATTTTAACTCAATTTACAGCTCATCTGTCACATCTGGTTTATTTAATCTACGTTACATTTTACCGTCGCCGTTTGGTGCGTTTGTGACACAGTCAGTGATCTGGAAAAAAAACAACGACAAAACAACTTACACATTTAAATGAAATGTACAGTTACTTATGCTCATACTGTGGATCTTCTCTGGTGATATGAACTAATTTGACCCTTAGGGTCAGAGGTCACACACTGTTTAACTGTGAATTGAAAACGTTCTGTTAATGTTAAATAAATGTGAATTCTGCACTAATTGTAGTTTGTTTTTGTGAATTTTTAACTCCTTCAGGCTGCTGCTGCAACTTTTGTTCCTTTAGACAGAAAATGATGCTTTTCTTTTGCACTTTGGATCGATTCCCGTTCGCTCATCTGTTCCGTATAAAAGGTTGACTGAGGAATTCGGAATTCTTCCACCTTCAGCCTCAGTCTGCTTCAAACTGCAGCTTGTCGTTTAACACGAAGATATTTTTCATTATTTTAGCGAAGTACAAACTGTAAATCAGATGAACTATGTGGGAAAGAAAAGTTCAACACTTCACAATAAGAGTGAATGACGTGCTTTTATGTTCGGATCCCTTTAAAGTGACGCCTCACTCAAAAAGATTAACAGTTAATTAACCCTTAACTAAGGTGGTTAGTAATCATTTATTAATGCTTTAAGTATGTTTTGTCATCACGGATAAATTATAATACCTTTAATTACTTCATTAGTACCTTTAATTAATTACTAAATTCACTGTTAGTTAATATTGATTACTGCATTAATTAATATATCCTTATTGTAATGTGTTGCCATAACGACTAATATGACTGGCAGACTCGGGTCCAGTGGTACTGGAGTTAGCAGAGAGTGTGGAAAAAACGACAACACTAATGAGTTCAGTCACACCTGAAGATGTACGTACACGACCTGTGATCACTTTTCCTACTGAAGATAAACTGCTTTCTGCTGCTCGGCCAGATCAAGAACACCGTGCAGAAGGTAGGCATAAATATTGATATTTTAATTATTTTCACCTTTCATGATGTTCATGATATCAAAAACAATGTAAGTGAAACACGAGTCTGTTCCCGCCTCCCATCAGAAATGTGAGTATATGTTAGCTACCCACTGCTCAGCTGATCAATAATGGATCAGTTTGCTGATCACATGGGTTGGAATAAGTAACACTGTTCCTTCTCTTGTCACCATTTCTTACAGGTGTGTCAGGGACGTGGACTGAAACCACCAACAGGTGAGTGGGACATGATGTCTGCTCAGGTGTGCTGATCCTCCGTTTATACGCAGACCTCTACTTTCCATCCCTGAACTTTCTGAATGTGCAGCACGATTCACTCGGCATTTGAAGACTTTTCTCTGTTGGCTTCACTTTGAGCTTCTGTAGCTTTCTGCTGTGAAAGTTGATCTGTGGTCTTCATTAATGATTTACAGATGGAGTCTCACTCTGATGAGTCAGAAGAACAGCTGACTGTATCCCATCAGCACCTGCTGTCTCACCTGATCTGGATCACCCAGTTTTTCAGACCCTTTATAATTATAAGACTTTATCACAGTGGAAATGATATTTACAGTGACCTTGTTTACATCATAATTAGTAAGATTCTCCAGCAATCTTAAAAGAAAAGCATTCAAAAATACTCAAATTATTTGTACTCAAAATCATTTATGGATTGTTTTCGTTACACCAATTTTTTGCTTTATGACATCACCACTTAATATGTCTTACAAAAAGGTCATGATCTTTTTTTTTTTTAATCTTTTTTTCATTGTCTTAAAAGTTATATTTTCAGTATAAAAAGGTTAGCTGGTAAAGTGCCGTTCACACTGAAATTTTAGCCATGAAACTTAAATTTATATCAGTCTAATTCGTATATTTGTTTGTATAATTGCAACAGTTGCATTGAGTTCAACTCAGTGAACTTTCTCATTTAAATTCCCTCCAATTATACAGTTTTTTAAAGTTGTAAATCCCGTTATAACACACAACAAAACTTAAAATATACATAATTTAAAAATAGCACACTTGATAAATTGCCCCAGCCAAATAACATACAAGGTTGCGAATATTCTCATATAAGTTAAAGGGAACAAAAGTGTCTTCATTGTGAATCTAAAAGACTGGACAGAATCATACTTTTCTTATTCCAACAGAAAAACCTTCATAAAAAAGATGCACATTTGGGATTGAGAAACGGTAAAACTGCATTCTAATCCATTTACATTTGTTCCGCAAATCTAATTGGTTAATCATGTGAAATTTCAGACCATAAAATATCGAGTAGACTGTGGCAAAATATTCGACCGTTTCACATTTGATGCATTACTCCCCGCGCTGACCGTGCTGCTGCGCAGGTTTCATAATGGCAAATGGCGCAGTCAGCTGAAAGCGACAGAAACTGGCGTAGCGACAACGCTGAAATAAGTGGATTTAATGGATTTAACTGGATTGATTGATGGATTTACCGTGGATTTAACTCAATGTAGCTGACGAGATGGAGAAATCTGTGAGTCTGCTCACAGAATTTCCAGTTTGGCATGAAGACGTCGTTGCGACGGTAAGCTTTGACAAGCCGACCACACCCTTTCACAACGATTCGCCGACCGATTTACAAATAAACCGTGCAACCGATGTTACTGGATTAGAATGGGAATAACACTGTTATGTCTGATGATTTGCAGATGTTCATTCTGGATTACAGTTGCAAATATCCGTTTTACCGGCAATGCGTCGTAAATTCCAGTATGAAATATGGGGAAGCTCAGGGTTCTGTTTTGGGCCCTTGTTGTTTTTACTTTTCGCACTTCTTGGACAGAGATTGTGAAGAATTAATTTTCACTGTTATATTAATGATGCTTAGTTTTACGCACCCACATAAATCAGTCTGAAACCACGGACCTTTAAGACTGCTATCAGCTAGCCATTTAGCATAATCCAGTTTTATGAAATTGTGCACGGTTGCAAAAGCAGATCACAGTAGTTTAGTTGTTCATAAGAAGCCCGGATGGTGTGAGTTCCTTTCAAGTGATTCATTTTTAATCTAGTGGGTCACTGAGCTAGCTAATGTGACTATAGCATATGGACATAGCTTTAAAATGGACTTTTTTTGAGCAAATATGTTCCAATAATGTTTAGAGTCAATTATGCATTTACTCTAAATAATGTATTCGATATTATTAGTGTAACCACACATACCTTCTTCTGCTTTTCAGGGACTCTGACATCAGCGTGACTTTAACCAGACCAGGTAGAAGAAGCGGGAGGAGTAAGGATGACGAAGAGAACATGTTGAGAGGAGAAATGAAGGAGGAACGATAGAGTCACAAACAGAAAACAAACAGGTAGAGTGATGGCGGCGTGGCTGGGCCGGGTGTCCTGGACCGACACCTGGTTCAACATGTACTCCCGCCTGCGTCGCACCAAGCCAGTGGGCACCATGGCTCAGAGCTCTGATGACCTGACTGAACTCGGCATGGGGTCCGAGGTTGGACTCGCCAAGGTTCTGACCACTGTGGACCTGGTTTCACTCGGGGTGGGCAGCTGTGTCGGCACAGGGATGTACGTGGTTGCTGGACTGGTTGCCAAGGCGTTGGCAGGACCTGGGGTCATCCTGTCCTTCATCATCGCTGCAATGGCTTCCATCCTGTCAGGTGAGTGGTCAAGACATACATCCACCACCTTCAGAGGTTATCTCATAACCTCTGACAGAGTGGGCATGTCTTTGTTGAGGAGGTGTGGTCTAGTAGCTGGGTTGAACGACAAGCTTGGTGGTAGGGTAACCCTACGGTAGCCCGACAACCGGCCCTGAATTGGGCCAGATACTGGCCTCTCTCTCCTAGCCTGTGATTGGTTGGCGGCTGAGATGCTGACGTCAGCTTCACATTGATGTGGCGTGAGTGCTGCTCTCCTATTGGTTGTTTAGGAGAGGGAATTCCAGCGCTGCTCAACTGTTGATCGTTTAGGAGTGGGAAATCTCACTCCAAAATGGAGGCCAGTATCCGGCCCAATTCATAGCCAGGCCGGTTGTCGGGCTAACCCTACGGTCACATTAGCTACAACCATCAAAAGCAGAGCGACTACTTGCCGTTCATTTTCAAACGAGTCAGTGCTTTGTAGCAACAAGCGACTGCGGCTGAGATGGGAAGTGAAAAGGCAGCGTCACGCCAGCTGGTTGTTCACTCAAACAAAATAATCCAACATGGAGGAATACGCGTTGAAACAGCTTTATTTCTGTATAAATCTGTTTCTCATATGTTTTGTAAAAGTTGGAGAGAAATAAACACTTCCAAATCTAAACCCCTGTTTTTGTAACCAGACAATGACATCTTACAGAAACATTAGCATGCACAGCCCGGGAACGCACATCAAGCCACAAAACCAACTGCTCATTGCCATCATTTTTAGCTAATGTGATTAAGGCTAATTGAGCAAATCTTAATACACATACTGATCATTAATGCAAAATTTAAGTAAAATACAGTAAAATACCTGAACATTACCCAACAAAACATGCTACATGCTAACTACCAATGTTAGCTGGTTTAATTATGCTAATTAGCCATGTTAACTGGCTTGGTTAGCCTTCATAGAGGGTGGACTAGCTTTGTCAATTATTGGATATTTACTTGTCAGGAATAGCTTTATTAATTTACCTCTTTTTGGAGCAGTTTGTGTTGTATGTTAATCTGTGACTTTCTTTCTTCCCTTTTACGGTGTGTAACTCCCTTTTAGGCATGTGCTATGCTGAGTTTGGAGTCCGAGTCCCTAAAACCACCGGCTCGGCCTACACCTACAGCTACGTGACAGTCGGGGAGTTTGTGGCCTTTTTCATTGGCTGGAACTTGATCCTGGAGTATCTGATTGGCACAGCGGCGGGGGCGGCGGCTCTCAGCAGCATGTTTGACTCTCTGGCCAATCACAGCATCAGTAACTACATGATAACACATCTGGGAACAATTAGAGGACTCGGTCAGTAGTTCACTCATCATGGTCAGAAATGTTCATCTCATGAGTTTGTAACGGAGTTTGTCATCTGGTCTGTTCTTCAAAAACTCATCCCAGTCAGGCTGGAAATATTTTGCAAGCTTGATGTTCTTCATGTAAGGCGTCTGCGCCTTTATGAGGTGATGGTCTAGTAGTTAAGCGTTGGGCTTGAGACCAGAAGATCCTCGGTTCAAATCCCAGCCTGACTGGAAAATCACTAGGGCCCTTGGGCAAGGTCCTTAATCCCCTAGTTGCTCCCAATGTGTAGTGAGCGCCTTGTATGGCAGCACCCTGACATTGAGGTGAATGTGAGGCATTATTGTAAAGCGCTTTGAGCATCTAATGCAGATGGAAAAGCGCTATATAAATGCAGTGTATTTACCATATGCCATTCTAAAAATAATTAATGTTCATGAGTTAAATGATATGAATAATTCATGAGGTGAAAGATGGAATGTTCCATTGAAAGAATGAAAAATCATTCATTATTTGTTTTATAGAACGGCTAAAATAGATCCTTGCCATTTGATATTAGATTAATTTATAAACAACTGAAAAGGAACTTACATGTTGGTGTTCGTCACTGCTGCTTTGACATCAACAGTCCAACACGAACTTTAAATAGGAATCCAAAATTGTTCTCAGTCAACTTGCAAAAACAGTCAGATAGCTCAAAAACAATTCAGAGCAAAAAATTGCATCAGAAATTTGTCCCGGTTTTCGTCCTAACTTCATCCTAACAGCTGTTCATGCCTCACGGTTTACAACATAGTGGATTTGGTTGTGTGTGTGTGTGTGTGTGTGTGTGTGTTAGAAGCATTAGTATCATCAATTAGCTCGTTCAAATCCTCGTCTGTCAGCAAAACAAACTCCACCATGTTTAGCTAAACGCCACCCCACCAGCAAGTGTGTGCACGCGCGGTGATCCCAGCGTGCAATGGTACAAACCACACGGAACCAAATTTTCAGGGTAAATGGAACCAAAATATGTTTTTTTGTTTTTTGGGGGGTGGGGGGCGGGGGGGGGGTGGGGGGGGGGGGGGGGGGGGGGGGGGGGGGGGGGGGGGGGGGGGGGGGGGGGGGGGGGGGGGGTTATTAAATGAACCAAATTTGCATGCTAAATACAACGCAACACAAATGGGACAAATAACCCATGTCATGTGACATACAAAGCACCAATCAAATGGCAAGATCCACTCAGCCGTTGTATAATTACCCATAACACACAGCTAAGGAATTCATGAATAAATGATGCTAACTGGGTGGGATGTATAATGTCTGTATAACGTAAGAACATAAGAACATGTGGACAAGGTGCAGCGCTGTGAATACTTTCCGGGCGTACGGTACATCCTGAAGCACCCGAAAGCAGATTTTGATCATCCAAATCTTTCTCATGGTTCAAAACCTTAATTATTTTGTGATGCTTTTTCTTTCTTTTTAAATCACGTCCATAAAGTATGTAATAAAATCTTCAGCGTTATTTATTTATTTGTCTGTCTTTCTGTCAGACAGAATTATGACAAAACTACTACACAGATTTTGATAAAATTTTTACCACAGATAGATATTAGGACATGGAAGACTTCACTGAATTTTGGAGGTGATCTGGATTGGTGGACGTCAGAAATCTCTGATTGCTCTTGTTTTTTTAACTGTTGTATTCACATTCAACGGCCACTTTAACAACTTGATAGCACCAGGTTGGACCCCCTTTTTTCCTTCAGAACTGCCTTAATTCTTCATGGCATAGATTCAACAAGGTGTTGGAAACAGTCCTCAGAGATGCATCCATTCAGCCAGTCTGTCCATTCAGCCAGTCTGTCCATTCAGCCAGTCTGTCCATTCTCCTCTGATGTCTGACATCAACAAGGCATTTCAGTCCACACAGGTGTCACTCACTGGATAGCTTCTCTTTTTTGGACCATTCTCTGTAAACCCTGTAGATGGTTGTGGGTGAAAATCCCATTAGATCAGCAGATTGTGAAATACTCAGACCAGCCTGTCTGGCACCAACAACCACGCCTCATTCAAAGTCACTTAAATCACCTTTCGACCCCATTCTGATGCTCAATTTAAACTTCAGCAAGTTGTCTTCATCACGTCTAGATGCCTAAATTGCTGCCATGTGATTGGCTGATTAGCTATTTGTGTTAACAAGCAATTGTGCAGGTGTACCTAAAAAAAAAAAGTGGCCAATGAGTGTACACCAGTTTCAGTCTTACATTTTGAACGATCCGGATAATTATTTGATTTAGGAAACATCAAAGGCCTTTCTGTCTTTATATCCTTTATGACATCATTGAGTCTTGATGTTTTGGTGTGTTTCAGGTAAAGGTGAGGATACGTACCCCGACCTGTTGGCACTCTTCATTGCCCTGTTGGTGATGATGATCATAGCTCTTGGTGTTCGTAACTCCGTGGGCTTCAATAACATCCTTAATGTGGTCAACCTGGTTGTCTGGATCTTCATGGTCATTGCTGGACTTTTCTTCCTCTCCACCAAGAACTGGGAAGGTGGCAGGTTTCTGCCCTACGGATGGTCAGGGGTGAGATAGACAACGATGGATGGATGGATGAACAGATGGATGGATGGGTTGGTTGGTTCATTGGTTGGTTTGTTGGTTTGTTGGTTCATTTGTGTGTCACCAGAACAGCTTCAGTGAATATTGGCATTAATTCTACAAGTTCTCTGGAACTTTACTGGAAGGGATAGTCCTTCAGTTTTCCAAATGTTATTTCCTCATTTGGTGTTTGGATGAAGGTGGTGGAGAGTGCTGTCAGGTACCTCAGTTCTAAATCCCCCACAGGTGTTCACCTGGTTTGAGAGTCAGTCAAATATATAGATAGAATTTGTGTCTGTTGAGTGAAGCTCTCATGGTACTCCAATGCAGTGGGTCTGTGTGGGTCCAGTGACCCAGCAGATGGCACATGGCCTGTTTGTGGCAAACCTCATTGACTAAATGGACCAAACAAGAGGTCAGAAGTAGATGTTGCTTCTTTATTGTGCTAACATGGTACATGAAGGCTGCAGCAGCTTTAAGGTTTAGTTTGTCCTGAATGTTGCACAGACAAAACCACTGGACTTTGGATTCCAATTAAAGAGGCAATTTCTCAAATTTAATGCCAGAACACCACTCAGAACATGTTGCTCCCACATGAACCCTACTTCATCCATCAAACCTGAATTTGTTACCTGAAGTTACAAGAACAGCAAGAACAAGAACAGGTTTAGGAATGAAGTTCTTTGACTAAATCTGGTTCTTGAGGTGTGGTTGGATGTGAATTCTAAAGGTACTCGTGAAGTTCCTCGGTACTCTGTAAGTTCTTTTTCCTGTTCAGGTGATGCACGGTGCAGCAACTGTTTCTACGCCTTCATCGGCTTTGACATCATTGCCACGACGGGGGAGGAGGTCAAGAACCCCTATACCTCCATCCCTTATGCCATCACCACCTCACTGGTCACCTGCCTCACTGCCTATGTGTCTGTAAGTACAGGGTTACATGCATGAGCTCCATGGAACCTACAGGGAACCAGCATCAAAGTACCTGAGCTGATTAAAAGCACTTTATCGCTGTTGTTGGCTAACTGGCCGAGGACCTCAACGAGGGTTGACACAGGACCTCCTGTTGGTCTTGACTGGATTGTTTCAAAGTAGGTGGGGCTTGGTGGTTCTTCAATTGTAGACTCCACTGTTGTGCCGCCGCCTCCAAATGTACAATTTAGACACCAACTGTGGGATTGTAGGAAATGGAACCAATGAATCAAAATGTTGGTTTTGCTGCAGGAAATCTGTGAGTTTAAAGTGGATCTTTATCAGGTTTTGTTCTGTGCAGGTCAGTGTGATCCTGACGCTCATGGTTCCGTACAACCTGATTGACGGCTCGGCTCCTCTCATGGAAATGTTCGCCATGCATGGCTTCTGGTGGGGGAAATATATTGTGGCTGTGGGATCGGTAGCCGGACTCACCGTGTCCCTGCTGGGGTCACTGTTCCCCATGCCCAGGGTCATCTACGCCATGGCACGGGACGGACTGCTGTTCAGGTCAGAACCATCAGAGCGCTGCAGAGAAATGAGTCCAAATCACGGCCTCTTTGACGACTGTTTTTGTTTTCGTTTAGGTTCCTGTCACATGTTTCAGCGTTCACTCGCACTCCCACAGTGGCGTGTTTGGTGTCGGGGAGCTTTGCAGCTATCCTGGCTCTCCTGGTGAGCCTGCAGGACCTAATTGAGATGATGTCAATTGGCACCCTGCTGGCCTACACGCTGGTTAGCATGTGTGTGCTCTTACTGCGCTACCAGCCTGACGAACATGACGGCCACTTCCCCCCGGGACAGGAAGTGGATGAGCTAAAGCAGCAGGAGGACGGCGCCGCCTCCACCAAAGATGACGACATCCTGATCGAAGGGTCAGAAGGTGACGGATTGCCATCCTATCATGGCAGCGGCACTGAAGGAGATGGTGATGACTCTGATTTCCACACAGGCCCCGCCCCCCTGCTGAAGAAGCTTCTAGGAGGTCATTACTATACTCTTAAATTGCGGCTGGGAATCCCTGATGCATCGTCCCGCCCCACCCCTGCCACCGGCCGCACTGTGACCAAATGTACCCTCCTCTTCTTCTTCACGTCCTTCCTCCTCTGGTCCACCATCATCTTTGACATTGAACAAGGATCAGGTGCTGCAGCGGCGTTTTCGGGACTGGTGGGCGTGCTGATGGCTGGCTCCTTGGCAAAGCTGCTGATTACAATTATACAGCAGCCAGAAAGTGGGCGGAGTCTGCCTTACATGGCACCTTGTGTGCCGTTTGTACCTGCGGCGGCCATATTGGTCAACACCTACATGATGCTCAAACTGTCGTCGCTCACGTGGGTCAGATTCACCATCTGGTGCTTCATAGGTCAGCTTCACCATTGCAGGATGATTGTAGCTTCAAAATGAAATTTACTTTGAATTTTATTTGATTGCAGACAGTTTGAAACTGAGATATTTCATGTTTTTTTCTGGTCAAATTTATTTCATTTCTTAATATTCATCCATTCATGCATTTCACACCGACAACACCTTCCAAAAAAGTTGGGACACTGAAGCATTTACCACTTAATCATGCTGTTGTTCTTTCTCACAACACTTAAAGACATTTGAATGTTGAAGACACCAACCGATGAAGTGTTTCAGGTGTTATTTTTTCCCATTCTTCCTATAAACACGTCTTAAGGTGTCCAACAGCACGGAGGCGTTATCTTTACACTTGTTGTTTCAAAACTCTCTTCACATTCTCTATTGTGAACATGTCAGGACTGCAGGCAGACCAGTCCAGTACCCATATTTCTCTTCTTCTGCAGCCATGTCTTTATAATGTGCGCAGAATGTGGTTTTGCATTGTCTTGTTGAGACATGCATGGACACCCCTGGAAAAGATGTCGTCTTGAAGGCAGTATATGTTGCTCTAAAGTCTGTGTACTTTTCCGCATTAATGCTGCCATTGCGTAGTATAAATGACCTTTGACAAGGGCACGTACATGACCCCAGACCAGGACAGACTCTGGCTTTTGCACTTGTTGCTGATAACAGTCTGGATGGTCCTTTTCCTCTTTGGTCTGGAGCACACAGGGTCCATTTCTTCCAAATAGGATCTGGAGTACTGACTTGTCTGACCACAGTACACGTTTGCACTCTGTGATGGTCCGACCCAGATGTCTCAGAGCTCAGAGAAGTCGACGCCGCTTCTGGACTAAGTTAACATAAGGCTTCTTTTTTGCACAGTAAAGTTTTAAGTGTCATTTTTAGATGTAACTCTAAAAGTTACAAAGTTTGACCAAAGTAATTCCTTGCCCTTATAGTTATATCAGCTATTGATGAGTGTTGGTTCTTGGTGCAGTGCTCTCTAAGGGATCAGAAATTCCTCCAGATTACTTGAATTGTTTAATGATATTTTGCACTGTAGAAACCATTTCCAGTCTTTCTTTGAGCAACATAGTTTTTAAACATTTCAATAATTATCTCATGACTTTGTTGGTAAACTGGAGATCCTCTGTCCATCTTGGCTCCTCGGGGACACAGTCTTTCGTGGATCCTGCTTTTGTACCATCATGATTACAGTCACCTGTTTGAAATAACATCATAACACTTTTAACCTCATTACAAGCCTTAAATTGCTCCTATCCCAACTTTTTGTTGAAATGCAGGAATGATATTAACAAATGAAATGAAATTAAGTTGATCAGAAAAAAAACACGACATATCTTTGGGTTTATGTTGTCTGTAATGAAATAAAAGTCCAACTAAAGGATCAGTGCAGATTTTTTTGTGTGTTTTCTGTCTCAAACAAACGTTTTCTGATTTGTGGCTGCAGGTTTTTGGTTTGCAGAGAAACTAAATTCGTCTGCACCTGGTTGACAGATGACTGAGATAAAAAAAAAAAACAGAATCTCAACGTGTGGAATTTGTGCAAACTGAAAACAGTCTGCAGCTCTGCTGAACTTAAACATGTCAGCAGAACTTCAGCAAACCGCCGAGCGAAACGTGACGTCACATTTTTGTTTTTTCAGATGAGTTTCTGTTCACACTCGGTCCAACACCTGTGTCAGAACACAAAGTTACTGTTACTGACAAATTACATGTAATTCTGCAAATATTTTTTAGACATTTTTGATCCCCAGAAGTCCCAAAGTGGATTTATCTATTTGTTTATTTACTCATTAAAATCTTATGCACAGAAAATACAAACATGTTCCCATGTGACTGTTATCTTGTGTGCACAAGATAAAACTACCATTTTCTGGAGTTTCAGGGGTCATTTAATCCACTGCACCACAAAACCACCTTAAATCCTGCACGGCGACCAACCAGGCAGATATCCAACAAACATCTCCGCCTCTCCTAAATAACCATCTTTCTGCTGCAACCAGGGAAACATGAGTGTGTCCTCGACCAGGTGGAAACATGGGCGTGTCCTAAACCAGGTGGAAACATGGACATGTCCTGAACCAGGTGGAAACATGGAAGTGTCCTGAACTAGGTGGAAACGTGGGAGTGTCATGAACCAGGGGGAAAAAAATTCAAATTTTTTTTTACAAATCACATGACCTCTGACCTCCACTCCTCCTCTTCCTTCAGTGATTTGAATCCAGAATCCAGGTTTGGATCTGGATCATAAAGGGTTCTGCCAGCAGGTTCTGTGATGTTCAGCTGAAAATGTTTTCAGTAATCCTGATACTGGACCTGGTAAAACCTGCTGGGTCAGAGGTCACCTAATTGGGGAGGGGGGTGTCTTCGTTTGTGTAGTTGAACTGTAATTAAAATATAACTTTACTGAGTCATTTTTGATCATTTCTGATTCTTCTGTGGTGAACTTTGTCACTGTTGATCTGCAGGTCTGCTGATCTACGTCTGTTACGGCGTCTGGCACAGCACGCTGGAGCTGAACGCCCGTGAGGAACAGGCACACGCCAGCTCCTACCAGCGCTACGACGACCACCTTGATGACACCTTCACTCCAGACGATGACCTTTACCCCCAGGATCAGGATGGCAGACCCTACCAGGGCTGGTCTGCCCCAGAGGAGAGGGGGTACCACTACCAGAAACACCATGAGGGCAACCAGGACCATGAGGGCAACCAGTACCAGGACCATGAGTGGAGTCAGCATGAAGAAAATGGAGAGCAGAGCGGCTACCAGTCTGTACCGGCGGACCGCTGCACGAGCAGAGGAAGAGTCAATCAGAGCTTTGATGGGAAGGAGGACTGACATGGACCCGGATGTGATTCCCCAGAAGTACAAATTTCAACATGAAACTGAACTGAAATTGTGGCAGACTGAAGTCAGAGAAGAAGTTCGATCGCTGTCTTCACTTCTCATGTTTCCTTCACCTTAACGACCTTAATGACCTTAACAAAGTCACTTCTCGTCTGTTTGGGGTTTCTTCAGCATCACTGCAGCACCTCTTAGAACCAGTGAAACCAGAACTCAGGTCTGTTTTACACACAGACTGTATGAAGGTTCAAATTTTATTACCTTATCGGCTAAGAGACGTCAGCACATCTTAAAGTTTGGAGATAAGGATATTATGCAAAGGTGATTCATTTGAACCACGATAACAACAACATTAATATCAACACATTTTCAGGGTTTATTGTGACGTACAGTAGTGTTCGAATAGTAGTATGCTATGTGACTAAAAGATGAATCCAGGTTTTGAGTATATTTCTTATTGTTACATGGGAAACAAGGTACCAGTAGATTCAGTAGATTCTCACAAATCCAACAAGACCAAGCATTCATGATATGCACACTCTTAAGGCTATGAAATTGGGCTATTAGTAAAAAAAAGTAGAAAAGGGGGTGTTCACAATAATAGTAGTCAGTGAGTTTGTCAATTTTGTGGAACAAACAGGTGTGAATCAGGTGTCCCCTATTTAAGGATGAAGCCAGCACCTGTTGAACATGCTTTTCTCTTTGAAAGCCTGAGGAAAATGGGACGTTCAAGACATTGTTCAGAAGAACAGCGTAGTTTGATTAATAAGTTGATTGGAGAGGGGAAAACTTATACGCAGGTGCAAAAAATTATAGGCTGATCATCTACAATGATCTCCAATGCTTTAAAATGGACAAAACCACCAGAGACAAGTGGAAGAAAACAGAAAACAACCATCAAAATGGATAGAAGAATAACCAGAATGGCAAAGGCTCACCCATTGATCAGCTCCAGGATGATCAAAGACAGTCTGGAGTTACCTGTAAGTGCTGTGACAGTTAGAAGACGCCTGTGTGAAGCTAATTTATTTGCAAGAATCCCCCGCAAAGTCCCTCTGTTAAATAAAAGACGTGCAGAAGAGGTTACAATTTGCCAAAGAACACATCAACTGGCCTAAAGAGAAATGGAGGAATATTTTGTGGACTAATGAGAGTAAAATTGTTCTTTTTGGGTCCAAGGGCCGCAGACAGTTTGTGAGACGACCCCCAAACTCTGAATTCAAGCCACAGTTCACAGTGAAGACAGTGAAGCATGGTGGTGCAAACATCATGATATGGGCATGTTTCTCCTACTATGGTGTTGGGCCTATATACCACATACCAGGTATCATGGATCAGTTTGGATATGTCAAAATACTTGAAGAGGTCATGTTGTCTTATGCTGAAGAGGACATGCCCTTGAAATGGGTGTTTCAACAACACAGTGACCCCAAGCACACTAGTAAACCAGCAAAATCTTGGTTCCAAACCAACAAAATTAATGCCTCGCAGATGTGAAGAATCATGAAAACTGTGGTTATACAACTAAATACTAGTTTAGTGATTCACAGGATTGATAAAAAAGCAGTTTGAACATAATAGTTTTGAGTTTGTAGCGTCAACAGCAGATGCTACTATTATTGTGAACACCCCCTTTTCTACTTTTTTTTTACTAATAGCCCAATTTCATAGCCTTAAGAGTGTGCATATCATGAATGCTTGGTCTTGTTGGATTTGTGAGAATCTACTGAATCTACTGGTACCTTGTTTCCCATGTAACAATAAGAAATATACTCAAAACCTGGATTAATCTTTTTAGTCACATAGCACTACGATTATTCTGAACACTACTGTATGTTTTGTTTTTGCCCCAGTCACATTATTTCTAACTGTGGGTTCATTTTTCACTCCACCTGCAAGTCCGACACCTCAGTGAAAGTGGTCATGACTACAAGCAGCAATAAAAAACAAAACAAAGTATTGTATGACAGATATGTCATAAATCAGAAAAGAAAAAGTAGAATTCTTTTGCTTTATAAACATTTTCCAAGTTCCCACAAATGTGTGTGTGTATATACGATAATTTTTCCTTTGCACGTCCTCTCTCAGTGATGTCTGTGTTTCTCTCTCCACTTCTCTCAATGGTTAAGTCAGAATATTACACACACACACACACACACACACACACACACACACACACACACACATATATATATATATATATATATATGTATGTATATATATGTATATATGTATGTATATACATGTATATATGTATATACATATACGTATATATATATACGTATATATATATACGTATATACATGTATATATGTATATACATATACGTATATATATATATGTATATATATATATATATATATACGTGTATATGTATATATACGTGTATATGTATATATACGTGTATATGTATATATACGTGTATATGTATATATACATATATACATATGTATGTATATATATATACGTATATGTATGTATATATATATACATGTATGTCTAGATAGATGGATATAAACTGAGTTATCATTCAACAATTTATTTCTGACAAATTGTTAAATGATCGAGATGTGAGGAATAAAGTGATTTTGATGAAATATCACTACTTTAAGCTGAGAATATTTTGTCCATCTGAAATGTTCATCACATATGATTCAGAGATTATTGGAATTTTTTCAGAAATGGTGCAATTTTGATTTTATTTTTAAAGAAACCTGCATTTTATTCTCGCTGTCAGGTTACACAGTTTAAAGGATTCCAAAAGAATGGTTTCAATCATGATGAAAATTGTTGTCTCTTAGCTACCATCTCTCAGTTCATTTTTTTATTGCTACTTAAACCATAAAACTTTTTTAACTATTGAAGTTCATATTTCAATCCTGTTAGACAAAATAAAAACCCATTTGATTCATTAAAACTATAAATGTTATATGGCTGGGGGGCCTGGCTGCCGGTTTGTTTCTGTCTTTTGGTTTTCCTCCCAGGTGGCGTGCGTTTGGGACTGAGTGGCTGTGTTGCTGAGGCTGTCAGAACCTCACCCTGATCACCTGCGACTCGTCAGGACTCGCAGCTGTGGTGCATCTGGATGGATTGGAACATGTTGGCATTTAAGACTGGAGTGCACAGTGTGTATTTGCCAGAGACTCGACCTTGTGACCAGACGGGTGAGATCGTCGTCTCGGGAGCCATCTCATCAGCAGCGGATGCTGAGAATGTCCAGGTTTGATGCACAGTCTGTGAAAGAGGAGGGGGTGAGGTTTCACGCTCGTCAGCACACTTCCTGAGGTACGTTAGATTTTGTGACTAACAGTTATACAGTCAGTAAATGTGGTGTCCCTCACACCTTATTGTATTGAGCTGTTTGTTAGTCATGTATCAGCTTCCACTGCAGTGGAGTTTTGTGAACTGGATGTTCCATGCCTGCAGGTTGGGAAGCTGATCAGTAATCAAGCCAGGAAGTGTTTGCTGTTTGTACACCTTTAAGTGTTCTGTGTGTAGAGTGTGGACTCACATAATGGTTCCTTCTTTCACAGACTCGGTTGTTGCGGCCACCTGGGGGGTGTCGGCGGGGTCCTTGGGTCCGAAACAGCTTCTGGCTCCGGACCGTTAGCGCTGCTGGGAGCGCACCACGCCAGGCCGCACCTTTTTGTTATTATATTATCACTGTTATGTATTAAATTCAGTTAGCCTTTCCGTGCTCTGCTTATTTCATACTGGGTCCTTCAAACGCTGGTCGGTTCTCCGAGCTGCGTCCGACACATAACAATAAATTTTCATCTGACCATAATCATCTCAAAAACAGAAGTATTTGTTTTCTCTTTAATGTTTCAGTTGTCTCTCATGTTTACTGGACACTCTTTGACCCTGAACGCCACGTGGTGATTTTGCTGTCCTCGGGATTTGTGTGTTTTGTTTTCAGGTTCTGATTGTGTGAGAACCTGAGAGTGACTTTAATGTTTGTCTGCATGAGAATCAGCTCAGACAAATAAATGTCTCGTAACAATGCCGACAAATTTGTTTATTTATCATCGTTTAACAGATACACAGTTCACAATTATACCGTAATTATGACAACTCCAAAATAAGAAAAAAAAAAGTGTAAAACATTTTCATGAATCTTTGTTCAACAAAACACTTCTTCTACAAACTGAAGCCTTTACAGTGCATCCAGAAAGTATTACAGCGCTTCAGTTTTTCCACACTTTCTTATGTTACAGCCTTGTTCGTAAACGGTTTAAATCTATTTTTTCATGAAAATTCTAAACACACTACCCCATAATGACAGTGAAAAAAATTTTTTTTGTTGCTGCTAATTTATTCAAAATATAAACAAGAAATCACACAAACATAAGTATTCACAGTCTTTGCTACGAAGCTCAAAATTGAGCTCAGGTGCCCCCTGTTTCCACTGATCATCCTTGAGATGTTTCTACAGCTTAATTGGAGTCCACCTGGGGTAAATTTAGTTTATTGGACATGATTTGGAAAGACACACACCTGTCTACATATAAGGTCCCACAGTTGGCAGTCAGAGCACAAACCATGAAGTCAAAGGAATTATCTGTAGATCTCTGAGACAGGATTGTCTCCAGGCACAAATCTGCAGAAGGGTACAGAAATATTTCTGCTGCTTTGAAGGTCCCAATGAGCACAGTGGCCTTTATCATCTGTAAATGGAAGAAGTTCAGATCCACCAGGACTCTTCTTAGAGCTGGCTGCCCGTCTAAACTGAGCGATCAGGGGAGAAGGGCCAAGAACCAGATGGTCACTCTGTCAGAGTTCCAGCATTTCAGAACCTTACAGAATGCACCTGAGCTTAATTCTGAGCTTCATGGCAAAGGGTGTGAATACTTATGTACATGTGATTTCTTATTTTTATTTTTAATAAATGCAAAAATTTCTAAAGAAACTTTTTCATGTTGTCATTATGGGGTGTTGTGAGTAGAATTTTGAGTAAAAAATAGAATTTCATCTGTTTTGGAATAAGGCTGTAACCTAAGAAAATGTGGAAAAAGTGAAGCATTGAATACTTTCCAGATGCACTGTATAATCTTAATAAGATAATATAATGTGTTGTTAATATAGTTTATGAGATTTAAAGCATACAAGACTAATTACTAGTAGTCAATAAGGTAGAAAATAACGCGTTAACGGTTCAGCATTCACAACAAACTTTTTAAAACAACACAAAAATACAAAGAAATCAAAAGCTACAAAAAAAAGAAAATGGAGATAGCTCATTGTCATAGCAACAAATTTGGTTAACATTTTCATTAATCTCAAATGTAAAATATTTAAATGAAATGCTAATTTTTATGTAAATTTTCTTAAGTCTAGAAAATATGAAAAAAAAAAACCTCTAACTTCATTATCTGGTACGTCTGTAACCTTCCAGTGACTTCACGTTGGGAACCACAGAAAAATTCCCACCATCCATAGCATGCCGCTATGCCTTCACACGCGGGCACTCCTGGCGTGGTTGGTAGGGGGGTCGAGTGGCACAGCCGTGCCCCCGCGTCTGGAGTAGTAGAAGCTGTTCTCCCTGTTTGAGGTTGCAGGGTTGGTGCAATAGCCAAACAGAACCATGGCTCCACCCAGGAGAGAGAGGGCGGAGCCAACCCAGCCGGCATACAGAGAAAAGCCAAATGACATCAGACCGTCCTTCTGGTGAGAGCCAATGGGGAACCAGACAGTCGATACGATGCCGCACAGAGCTGGAAAACAGTTTACAGAGGTTAGTATCATGATGTAGAACCGTACAGCCTATGAGCGGGGCTAAGCACACGCCTTTATTTCTACTGGTTCATGTTTAATTCTTTAATGGTTGCTATGTAACCATATGATTACATAGTAACTATACTATGCCACTGTGGCATAGTTACTATGTCATATGATTACATAGCAACTATGCCATAGTTAGTCCATGCTGGACTCGATTGAAGACAAAATCCCAAGAACTGAATATTTTACACATAGCACCACGCCACTGTGGGTCTGTCCTCATCAAACATAAGTCAGATCCAGACCTGGACCCAATACTAGAACAGGATATTTGACAAATAGTTCTTTTTTATTCTTCTTCACACTTTGGCCTGTGCTGACTTTAGCCAACTTGAAAACATTCAAATAAGTTACTGAGACTCAGCAATCAACAGGATTGAACAAATCTGGGCCAGAATCAGCTAAATCTGGGCCTGGTTTTCCTAACTAGGATCTAACCTGTCAGTGACCAAATGTATTTTAAATACTCTTTAATATTAGACTGTAAACTCTGAAATATACATAAACTGTATCATGAAACATGAGCTGGATTAACGTGAAGGTAAAGTCACATTAACTTGTTAAATTATTCAGTGTGTTCAGTTTCAAGCTTACTATGCGCTACCTAGCCTTCTTAGCTAGCTTGGTGAGGTATGTAGCAGCTAGCCTAGGCTAGTTAGCTTGTTTACAATGAATTACTTCAAAGAACAGTATTTGTACTATCCAGCTGTGTCTTATAAAGTACATGTACAAGCGTTTGTAAGTTTATTGTTCATTGGAGTACAGTTTGATCACGTGACAATAGCCTTAAACCTTTTAGCTTCCATCGTGTTAAAAGTTCTCAGGGTCAAAGTGGCTTCTGATTGGACAGCAGACTGAATTTATACATGTCAACAGGATATCAGCCCAGATGTTGTGAGTAGATATTATTCATACGTCGGTGATGTTGATCAGGCGGCTCTGCTGGGTGTTGGATCACCAACATGTAGGCCGAGGGTTTGATTCCTGGTGTGTGCTTCAGGCTTCCAGTCTGTGTCCTTGGACAAAATATTTCAATGTTTCCGTCCCACCAGTTGTAAATGGGGAAAAGTAACCTGTGACAGACTGGCGTCCCATCCAGGGGGAGTCGTAGAGTCTCATCTACTTCACACTGTGGAATCCGAGTATAAGTATCGGCACCAACAGGCCTCAGGACGTGTAGGATTTATTTCTATTAATTGTTCCAATTTAAAAAATGATGAACTACCGATATGCTGACATTTACAGTGGAAATGCTTGCGTGACTGTCTCGTAGAATCGAACTCGCTAGTTTGCTGACCTAACCTTGCTAACCTAGTTTAGCAAGGACTAGCACTGCATACAAACCATAAAATTTGGGGTCAAGGTAGAAAAAGGGGTGGAGCCATGGGAGGTTTTACTTTTTACATAAGATGTTAACACGTCATATATGTTTGTCATCTTATAAATGTCAACATTTCGTTCTTTGTGCACGTTCCCACCCATGATGATGATGAGGATTCCTCCCACCAGGGTGCGGCGCTGTCTGACGGTGGAGGTGTCGTTGCACAGGCGCACGCAGGGCATGGACAAGAGCACCAGCAGGAGCGCAGGAAGCCCCAGCAGACAGGCGGAGATCATCAGAGCGCGAGACGTCTGCACGTGTGCTGAGAGACAAAGACCGGGTCAAAACCAAAGCACCGTTCAAACGTTTCATTACACCAAAAGGTTCGTACATCATAAAGGGTTCAATATGTGATTGGATTGGAGACTTTCATGATACTTTCAGATGCGTAAAACTCTTCTTAGGTATTTATGTTTGTCCACCAAAAATAAAATGAATCAGTATTAGTCCATTATTCACCCGCCCAACACACACTCACCCAGTCAAACATTTTCCTCTTAAAGCTTGTTTATGACATTTTATACATCAGTTTTCTGTCGCAGCTACTTTAATTTCACATTATTTGAACCAACAGTTCAAACTCCTGGTATTTACAATTCTTAAAAAATTACAATAAAATCAAACGAATAGCATCAACTACTCAAACAAAACTTGCACAGAATTGCTGCTTGCTAAATGATAATCGATCAATCGATTAATTTTGTGTTACCGATTTGGAATGAGCAGTATAATTAACAAATGACTCACAATTTAACACAAATTTATATTTCAGCAGATGTTCAGACAGAAATTCTTACTTTGTCCGACATCAAAAACACAGAATAAAACTAATTTTACTTTTTATTGGTCATAATGTCATTCACAGCTGACACGAGTGACCTGTAACACACAATAAAAATGATAATTAAATAATTAAAATTGGGTGAAATTATGTTTTTGAATTTATCCGCAGGAGTTTCAAAGTAGGAGTTGATATAATTTTGACATCGTGCTGCCACTCGAGAGAACAATTCGGCAGCTTTTTAAAAAATACTTTCCTTCACACCAGCCATAATAAACATTTTTAATGTATTTTCACACTTGATTTGTTGTCCTGCATCGTAGTACTGCATAATACTACCATCAAACTATTCATTGCCTGCGAGGTATCGGTACTGATACAGGCAGAGACAACGAAATACACACAAATAAATGTAAAAACTGCATTTTAAAATATTTGATGCAAGAGAAAATTGATCAAATCAAGCCTGAGAGCATTCACTGTGCTTCACCGCATCCACCACACCACAGAGCTGCCTTGGGTCCTGGATGACAATCACCCAGGCAGACAACCAGTACATTCCCACATCTCTAGAATAACTATCTATCTTCTGCAGCCAGGTTAGACATGGGTGTGTCCTTGACCTTCTGGAGGGATCAGAGTCCTCAACACTCTGGCAGAATTGGGCCACATGGCCAAAATGTCGAAGCTGAGGTTCCCTCACAGTGTCAGTGATCCTCCTCATTGTAGTCTTAGTCACTGCTTGTTTCACACAAAGTCTGTCCAGTAGGACCCAAGGATCCTCCACAGAGACCTGGTACCAGAGACATCCAGCCGTCACCTTCAGTCACCGCTTAGGAGTCCGACAGTCACTCGGTAAAATGGGAAGCACCAGGACACTAAAGACTTGGACCTTCGCTCACCTGCAAACATATCAGCATCACCAAACATCTTAGCAGGTGCCTCTCAACCTCAAAGTCCGAGGACAAGAAGACATGTACATCATTGCTGAGATCAGTAAATGTCTACAGGTTCAACACTTTCACCACATACAGATTGATAAATGTCTGACAGCTGAGTCTAGGAAGTCATTAAAAGCCTGAATCTTAGTGTTGATCCAGGACCATCTCAAACCCAGACACTCTGATTCCTCACTCACTTCATCTCCAGCAGAACTGTTACTTTTGAACGTTTATCAAAAGAACCAAAACTAACATGCCTAAAAATGTAAGTAAGTCCCTTCGGCTGCTCCCTTGTTTTGTACTCGGGGTCGCCACAGCAATCCAAGGTGGATCTGCATGTTGAATTGGCACAAATTTTACACCGGCTGCCCTTCCTGACGCAACTCCACATTACATGGACAAATGTGGCAGGGGTGGGATTCGAACCGGGAACCTTCCGCACTGAAACCAAGTAGCAGCAGTAAAAAGTGAGCGCCCTCTGCTGTTGTACGTGAGTTACTAACAAAACTTCACACCTAAAGAGTCATCACAAATGAGGGCCTCAGTCGGCCCCCGAGCCGCCAGTTGCCCACTGCGTAACAGGTTCTAGATCAAACACTGTGGGTCTCACGGGGCAGCGTCAGGATCTGGTTCAGGGCCACGCAGTGGTACAGCGCCGGAGAGATGACGCACTCGGCCCAGAGGCCGCGCGAGCCCAGCTCGTCCATGCGGACGCAGGTCGCCATCGTGTAGTCGCAGGTTCGAACCCAGTCGTTGGTGGCCGTGGCCACGATGAGTCCAGCCCAACCCGCGCAGCTCGCCACGCTGCCGCTCATCTGCCTGCACGTGCGCGCCATGGAGAGCCGCCGCGCGCTTTTACGCACGCAAAAAGAAGGAAAAAAAAAAGTCTTTTTACTCAGAAGCGTGAATGTTGAGGTGAAAAAAATGATTCAAATATTTAAAACATTTAATAATCTAAATAAATGATTTAAAAAGTTGATAAAAAATGTGACAAAATCAGTTAAAGTTCAGTTATTCTCAGCAGTGACTTCTTCTATTATAGATCTAATTTTAAAAAAAAAAGATTAAAATCCTTTTTTAAAAAGTCCAGATGATAGTTCTCCGCTGCGCGTCCTGACTGCTGCTCATCTGCTCCTCAGAAAAAGATGATTTATTTCAGGGTGTGTGGTGAAAAATGGGCGGAAATCTGAGCCAATCACAGCGCACGTCTGATATTTTAACTTAAACCAGATCTGGAGACCAGAGACAGTCTGCAGGAACAAAAATAATAATATATTTATCAATGTGAAATATTTCGAAGCTTGTCAGAACTCACCTGCCTCACGGTCGCCCTCTGCTGGTTAGTCTTGCTTTTAAACGCCAATTAAGACAAAGAACTGATTTAATTATTCATTTATTAAATAATTTCAAGCAGGATACCATAAAATGTGATGATTAGTGACTTTTTTTCCACAGACATGATTTTGTCCAGAATATTGTGATAAGAAACATTAAGCTTTCATTAATCACTTACAAAGTCCAGATATTATTATTATTATTGTTATTATTATTGTTATTATTACACACACCGGTTATATTAGCTACGGGGTAGATTTGTCACCGATGTCACATTCTGGAAAAAAAAATGTATATATTAAATGTTCAAAATCCTTCATGAAATGGCTTCAAATTTACACTCCACCTGCAAATAAAATAGTTACAAAAACGCCGCCCACTTCCTGTTACACATGACCTCAAAGGGCTGAAAGCCCCACCTCCATTTATAATCTCATATATTATTTCTTTTTGTCATTTTGTTCCTCTTCAGCCTCAGATTTTCTCCTTTTAAGAGCTTCTTATTGCAGCGATAGCTCCTCCCTCGTTAGGCCCCGCCTCTTCGCTCTCATTGGTTTTTCAGGGCATTGATGTGGGCACAGATCTTCAGAGCTGGTCCCAGTTTGATGTTCATGCTGGTCATCAGATGATCCTCGGTCAGCAGCAGCAGCGCCTGACCGTCGATCTCCTGCAGGCGGAAGTTCTCCGCCACGTCGCCGCAGCCTGAAACAACAGCGCACAGACATGTCAGCCAATCACACGACGGCGGCCACCCGCGTTACAAACATCTCCAAGGTGGCAGATAATGTTCGTGAAAGACGCTGATGGACCACGTAAGGAGTTCAGGGAGAGTTTACGAAAAAACATCTCAAATTATCGGCGTTAAAATCGTACCGTTAACTACACCAAGGTGAACAATTCTGGCAAACGGTCGCTGTGCGCAAATATTTCACCAAAACTGAACTCTGCTGTAACTATTCTTGCAGACTACTCAAACAACTCTGTCGCCTCCTGGTGGACATCTGTGTGATGATACAGATGATGACATGAACAGAAACGTGGGTGAAAGTTTTGTCATAAAAACGTGGGTGTGACTGCGGCGTTATGGCAGGATGTGTTCACCGTGATCTGATTGGTCATTACCTGGAAGCATGTGTATGAAGGTGGTGACTTCCTCCACACTCCACTGAGAGGGGGCGGGCTTGAAGGTCGTGGTGGGCATCGACGTGGTCAGGGCCGGCGCAGACGCCCTCCTCGCTCGCCGTGCCACCCGCCGCTCCATCCTGGCTGTCACGGCAACAGCAGGATCTTCTTCTTCTCCATCTCCCCTGTCATCGTATTCCTCCACCCCTCCCTCCTCCTCCTCCCCTCGCTTTTCTTTTCCCTCCTTCTCACGCCGCCCGGCGCTCCAGAGGTCGCGAGGCTGTAATAATTCAGGACAGAACGGGAAAATGTTGCACAGAATAAACCACATGAATAATCTCACATTAAATATTTAAATTAAAATCAGATTAAAACATTTCAGCGCTAATGTTCAATCACTGTCGTATTATTAATCAGTTTCATTGTTATGATATTTTTGGAGCAAAGTGAGGACACTGTCTATGCAGCGACAAAGGTTTTCTCTAAATTACTGAATTTCTGGATTTGGGGGGGGGGACATTTAACTAGAGTCCCTTTATACAGACAGATATCTAAGATATCAAATGAACATAAATTTACCATTTGTAATGATTTAGTTAATTAATTTAAAGCCTGATTTATGCTTCTGTAGCCGTAACTCTGTTATGCAATGACGTGACATCGACTTGCGTGACAGTTTTAAAGTTCAATGTTGCTGGATTATGATTTATTCTGGATTAATTTGTCCCTCAACAAGCTTTTCTTTCTAATCAACTTCCAAATCGAAGGTAAGCTGTGCAATTTCCTTTTTTTTTTGACTCTTGTGTTGTAAATTTGCAGACTGTTCTGCCAAATCTACTTGATCCATTATGTAATCAGTGTGCACACTGTAAAAACTATTAAAATATGAGACGGAAGCGTGAAAGCAGAGAAGTGTCAAATCACAGCCTTTTGCCGTGTCTGATTTAACAGGTGCACATCCAGACTGCTCTGTCCGGTTACATGCGAGGGTTTTTAACCGTCTGGGGTCCAAGGGCATCCCTGCATCCCACAATCAAGTTTTATGTCTCTTTTTTTTTCCAGGACAACCTGTGCTTTTATAATATATATATGCTTTTGTTGTGTTTTATAAGTGTAATAAAGGTTTACAATCAAAAATAAGAGGAAAAAGTAAATCGAAAATAATTTTCCACACACATTTATTCAAAACACAGAGCAAACTATAATAAACAACTGTTTTGACACTTTATAAAGGTAATTTGACGTCTTGTGTGAAAGACTGTACAACAAAAAGGTTCAAACAATAAACACAAATGCACATTTTGAACAATATATACAAAATGGTCTATGCGTTTTTTTTTGTCTTCATCTCAAAGCAATTTCTGTCTGCTATTACACAAAGGTTACATTACAAACTTCTATTTCTATTGTGTTGTGGAGTGTTCTGTGCAGCTTTCATTTACACTTTGGCCCACTTTGGCTCCTTACAGTCTGAGGAGCGGCCCTTCCCCTTGCTCCATTGATATGGTAAACAGTGCTTTATGCAGAGAAAGCAACAGAGTTATCCAGTAACATTCACATGCAAACTAGTGGAGCAGTCCTGATAGTTACACACTCTTTGTTTGAGCATGTGAGATTGTCATCAGAGGCTCACTGAGTATGTACTAATAGTATGTACTCATTGGAGCACCCAGGGGGCTATTCAAACTGGCCAACTAGTAACACAACACACTGTATATAACAGATTTGGTACAACCCCAATTCCAATGAAGTTGGGACGTTGTGTAAAATGTAAATAAAAACAGAACACAATGATTTGCAAATCCTCTTCAACCTATATTCAACTGAATACACCACAAAGAAGATATTTAATGTTCAAACTGACAAACTTTATTGTTTTTGTGTAAATATCTGCTCATTTTGAAATGGATGGAAATGGACTGTGTTTATAACGCGCTTTTCCATCTGCATCAGACGCTCAAAGCGCTTTGCACATCAAATGCCTCACATTCACCCCGATGTCAGGCTGCTAACATGCAAGGCGCCAAATTAATCCAGAATAATTCAGGCTTTGAATTAATTAAATAAATCATCATAAATTGTAAAGTTATGTAAATTTGATAGCTTAACTATTTTTATATTTATTTTGATAGCACCTGCACCTGGTTGTGTTGCTGTACGTGATTAAATGATTTAAAAAAATGTTGAAAACATTAAAGGTTCATTCAGTAGTTCAGCGCAGTTGGAAACAAAATGGCGCCATGTTCTGAGTTGATGCTACTCTCTCAATTAAGGCACTCTAGTCCGACCCTGAGAATAAATATGGATACTAGGATGCATTCATGATGGCATTGTTTTCATATTAAAGTGTTCAGTACTGTATTATCATCCAGGCCGTGTGTGTTAGGCCTGTGTGTTTACACTGATTTGATGAATTTCTTTTTGAAAAGCAACTAAAACAACCAAAACTAGAGCACCGTAGAGCACAAACCTCCGACAACACCAGTTTCTAATCTAAAGTTTCAAGGTCAAAGTCCTGTTAGAAGTGATGTTTCATAAGCAAAATCAGATGTGATCAAATGTCAGAGGGTCTATTTAGTTCATACACTTGAATCAAAGCTTTTTGTGGTGTTGTCAGTTTTTTGTTTTCTCTCTGCTTTTTCAGTTTCTGATTTCTTTTTTCAGATAATTTTCACAGAACATTGATTATCTGTGCTGTGCACAATTTGTCGTTGCTTTTTGACACTTGGTTTCTGACTGATAACTTGAAGACAAACAGGTATAAAATTGGAACCATCCAATTTTTGTGGTGTAGATAAATCCAGAACAGAAAAATGAGAGTGACTGAGGCACTTTTGATTGCGATATAATGCAAAATGTACAAAATGTGGGCTTTTCAATATTAAATTCAAGTATCTACAATCCAGATCAGACTTTGTCAGGTGATAGGGAGTGTCAGGCTGCACCTCACATTCGAATATGAGAGTGATTGGGGCACGTTTGATTAAGATATAATGTAAAATATACATTAAGTGGGGTTTTCAATATTAAATTTAAATGGCCACAAAATCTGTAATCTGGATCATATTCAGATCAAAGGATACCATCCTACATTACACTCTCAAATACGAAAGAATTTTGATCTATTTTGACAGAGTTATGAATTTCAAAAATGTGCTCAATGTTAAAGGATAGAGATTTCACTAATTTTCCAAGATTTTCACTGACTTTGACCTTTGACCTTGAAAATTCAATCAGTCATTGCCTTGAATATGAATATGAATCTTCAGTAAAAAAAAATTCATAATAATATATGAAAAACTGTGCATTACAGGCTGTTCACAAACAAACAAACAAACTTAAGACAGCTTGTTGTTAGTCAAATGCACCATGTCTACAGAAAAAAAAATCAAAAAAAAAATCAAGATATCTGACCATTTTCTTGAATCACTAATCAAACGCTGCACATATTGCATTTTAAAATGAAATAATAACATTGTTTAATATAAACAGATGCTTCAGATTTGGGTGTGGAAATGTATTATTCAGAATCCACAACGCGTTACTCATTTTTTTCTGAAATTTGGATTTTTTTCCCATCAGAAATTCATATTCTGATTCTTTTTGTCCCTCCGATGTTTCAACTCCACCACAGCACTGTAAGAAAATTAAAAATAAGAAAAGTGGGCACTCCTACCAGGCGCAGTAGGAGTGGCTTCCCAGGCACCACCTCCGCCCTGTTCAGAGAGGGGCGGGGCCTCTCTGTCCGACTGCCTGCGCTCAAAGCTCGCAAACGCTTCGTCAGACGAACATTAAACCTTCACACAGAAAGAACACAAACAGGTCATGTGACGCCTTTTTTGTTTTGCTTTTTTTTTTTTTTTTTTAGCTGCACTTTGATTTGTGGCGGTACGTGACTGTGTCTCACCCTCGTGCACACGATGTGGAGCAGAAGCGTTTGGAGCGCATGAAGTTGTGGGCATGGCCTCTTTTCCCGCAGAACTGACAGTGCAGCACGGCCCTGTCTCTGTGGCTCGACCCTGTGCACGTGAGACGAGACCGTTATCATCAAACATCACTCAAAACATTCACACGCGTGGAAGACGCTTCAGGTCGTGTATGAGGCAGGAAATTCAACAAATTAAATTAAGACGTTTAATTTCAGGGACATCAAATTTAGCTGGTCTCTTCACATTTTTTTAACTACTTAACTTCACACTTAAAGGACGCAGGTGTCTGTATCATTTTTTGTTTGTTTTTAATCTGCTGAGACGTTTTTCTTCAGGTATTCCACAGGTATATGACCTCGAATCTTCTGTATGCTGATGACACTTTGATGATAGCAGGACAAAAGCAGATGTACAACAAAGCGTCATCAGTAATAGTTCAGCAGATAACAAACAATCCTGCTTGTATCACTTGGTGATACACGCATCAGATTTGGCATGACTGTTCTTCATAAATCAGTGTTTGAGAAAAAAGTGCTGGCCAGGTAGGGGTCAATGAAGAACTACAAAGGGATCAAAATTTAAAAATGCTCCAAACATATTGAGAAGTATAACACAGTATTTGTCTGATCATAAATATTCCAAAAAGGTATAGTTTGGACTATCGAATGAATAAATGAAATAGTTTTGATTGTGTTGAATGTTTGGTCTCCAAAATAAAGGTCAAACAATGTCGATGTCCTTTGGATTCTATGACATGTGACACATGTTACTCTGTAAAGTGACAACTAAGCATGACACATGGTGCAAACTATTCCGGTTTTTAAAACCTTGTTAACTCAACCAATAATTTGCATCACTTTTTTAAAAAAT
Organism: Thalassophryne amazonica; assembly: GCF_902500255.1. Classification (NCBI taxonomy): domain Eukaryota; kingdom Metazoa; phylum Chordata; class Actinopteri; order Batrachoidiformes; family Batrachoididae; genus Thalassophryne; species Thalassophryne amazonica. The sequence continues at coordinate 5,674,377 of NC_047103.1, forward strand.
TGGAGCAACTTTAACCTTTGACCCCTGTACAAACTGAAATGCTTTGTCACCATTCTTGCTGTTTTTACCCCATAACTCTACATCATTCAGTCACAGATTGTCCAAACTATACCTTTTTGGAATATCCCAACAGTCCAACAGCTTGGGACTCCGACGAGAGCGGTCGCATCTCCTCCACTCTCCCTTATCTCTCTGCCTTTAACCTTCAAGTCCCTACTTCACCAGACTGTGAATTCCTCAAAACTATACTGGATTCTGGATCTATTGGACTACTATTGGATTAACCATGGAATTGATCAGCTGGTTTCTGAACACTATCGACACCATTTTTTCTACAAGCAGGTCAGGACCGGGGGATCCTACCTGCCCAGATGGAACGTATCCTGCGGGCTATGTCCTCGACTCCTGGGGGTCTTGGCGTGTTGCATGCTTCGCCTTTCTCCGTTGAGGACGTCGAGGATTTATTCATTTTTGGTCTCATGGCAGCAGGGCTTGTACTTTTTGGCTTATGTGCTGCCCTGATCTACCAGAAAATTGGCAAGACGGCGGCATCAAGAACCACGGGCCCTCACTTGTCTGTCATGATTAACGAGGTTGGCAAGGCAGTGCATTCTCAGACTGCGTTGACTCTTGAACTCAGACGCAAATTAGAGCAGTTGAAGCTGAAGGTTTTGTAGGCAGGTGAATATTCTTAATTCATAATTGGGAATATTCTAAATTCAGAATTGGGATTTAGTTGTTCAAGTGGAACTGTTAAAAGTGTTTTTCACTGCTCAGCTACAACACTTCAGGCTTATCTGGCCTCAAGGACAAATTGCCCGACTGTTTACCTCCAGAGGAATTTATTCAGGCCTTGGTGAGATTATTCGGCTCCTTTCTTATCTCAACCCACAAAGACAATAAACTGACAGACTTACACATGGACTGAAGCATGCTCCAGCTCTTCCCCTTACCTCCCTTCCTGCCCTCCCGCGGCAGGCCCCTGTTCTTCCCAAGCTGGCAGGCGGCGCGACTCCAGTTGCATTGGTTACCACACACTCGCGTCGCCTCAATTTGGAAAACGGACTGATTCAAGTTTTGTCATGTATTGTGTTTTGTTCTATATTGTGCTGTTGGTTTTTGTTTCTGGATTATGTTGCTTTTCTGGCTGGGTGTGTCTTGCTTGGGTTTTCTGGTCCGCATTTCTCTTGTCTGCCTTTCTTTGAGCTTGGTGGGGGGCGTTTCACTCTGGTTGAGTGAACTGGGAGTATTTAAACACCACTGGTTACACTGGTTTTTCGCCTGATCATTGTGCCCTGTGCCATCGCTTCTAGCTCTGTACCTTGTTCATTCTAAGTCCTGCTTACACGTTGTGTTTTGACCACCTGCCTGTTTTATTGACCACGCCATTGCCTGATGTTTTGGATTTGTTTGCTTCTCTTGGACTGCCTCTCTGTGTACTGAACCCAGCTGAGCCTTTCAGTAAACGCCTCCGTGAACCAGAGCTACGTTGTCGAGTCCTGCATTTGTCTTCAGCCTTCTTTGTCTGACAGCCCTGATAAGTTTCGTGCACATAAACAATGTCAAATGTATATGTGTTGTCTTAATTCTGATGTGTGCCATTATTACGGTAAACAAGTAATAATTGTGGATTAATTGCTGTTTGTCTGTGGAATGTGAGTGTGGCAATCTCGTTGTTGTAATGACAATGATAATAAAGCTATCCATCCATCCATCCATCCATATTTATGATCAGACAAATAATGTGTTATACTTTTCAATATAATTGGAGCATTTCTAAATTTTGACCCCTGTGTAATTCTTCATTGACCCCTACCTGGCTGCCATTTTGGATTTTCAAGTGGCCAGCACTTTTTTCTCAAACACTGATTTATGAAGAACATTCATGCCAAATCTGATGCTTGTATCACCAAGTAAACAATTCAGGCCAAGTCATACTTATTTGATCCACTATAAACAGCAGGTCTGAGGTCGGACCTGCTGTACAACATAAAGGTTATTTACTTGCTTTATTTTTACTGTCTTTAACTAGTTAATAGGTTCTTACTAGAACCGAGGTCATCTGTGTCCCCTCCGTCCTCGTCTGAATCGGTGGAGCGTTGCGTCTCTTTCAACTTCCTTGGCTCCGGCAGCACCGCTTTCCCATTGGTCCCGTTCACTTCGGGTGGTTTGGTCACCTGATCTGGAACCAGTAGAGACGAGCGATTCACCTGCATGAAAAACAGGAGCTTAAAATACAAAAATATAACATAAAGGTCTTTGCTTGGATTGACCTGAAGGTTCAAGTTTCTCTTCCATGTGACACACTTTCACCACATTCACCAACTTGAAAAACAATCCTTATTCTCATGGCCTCCCTCACAATTTATTTATTGTCTTTTTGACAGACATATTTTAAAATGCACAGTGTCTATTCCAGGTCAGAAGTAAATTTAAGATTTTTCATTGATGCTTCTGAAAACAATTTTTTTTTTTTTTTTGCAGATTAATTTTGAAATGGAATAAGTTCCATCATTTTGACCTCACATCGTAAAAATGTAATCATTAGTAAAACAGTGTATCATAAGATAGAATTTGGTTGTTTTAAATTTGTCAAAATAAAAACTAATTTTGGGGTTCCACAAGGTTCAGAGTTTGTATCTCTGATCATAGTTCTGTACATGATCCTGTTTGCTGATGACACCATGTTGTACATTTCTGTTCTTAAAACCATTTCTAGAAAATTCAGAGGGTTCTGTTTTAGATTAGCCAAACCTTTACACCAATTCCCATTTTTAAAAACTGTATTAACACAAGCTCAAGTTATAATTTCAAAATTATGTTTTTCTCATCCTGGCTCTATGTCTGTTTGTCTGACCCAGTCAAAACTGAATTGCTTGATTACAAGAAATTAAGAACTCTGCACTCTTGTGGCACCAGGACTGCACGAACAGCATAGTACAAGCAATTTGCTTTTTGTATTTTATTCTAAAGAATCCCACATAGTCTAAAACATCAGGTTCATTGGTCCACACTGGGATGTATCAGAACCCAAAATTTCAAAGCTGAATAAGCAGTAGTTTTTCAGAGTTAGGTCGAGAAATTTTGCAGACTGACTGCATGTCCTGCTAATCGCAGGGACTAATAATTACACTGAATTATCATTAAAAATGATTTTGATCTTCACATCCACTCCAGGTGTGTTATTTTTTTTAATGAGTGGGAGTGTCACCGTACTGGGAACGGCTGGAGCCCCTCCTGGATCACAAAACCCTCCACCAGGTGAGTCAGAACCTGCCGTCCCTCAGGCCACGCCCTTGGCTCCCAGGGGCTTGTCAGCGGTTGGTTGAAGCTCTGTGACTCATCTTCCGATTGGCCGAGGTGCTCGTTCTCAGTCTCGGACAGGTGATGTGATTGGCCGACAGTTTTGTGATCATTTTGGGGCTCGTGATTTATCAGACGCAGGTCAGCCGGGGAAGTTGTCTGAGTGGAGAAGAGTGGTGGAGGATTATCTACTGATGGAGCGACAAAGGGCGAGGACGGCGGAGACTGAGAGGAGAGGCTCGACAGCGCTAGAAGAAGCAGAGAAAGTGATGGTTACAAAAGGTCAATAAGCTCTTAAATTGGACAAGATTTGAGCTTAACTATGCAGTAATGATGTCAGATCACTGGAACTTATTTTAACTTTTCAGATGATTAACTGGATTTTTGTTTTGACTTCAAAGTCTTTGAAACCACAATGGAATTTAAATAATATATTTAAAAAAGCAGGAAGAACTGAGGAAGTATTCTAGTGGGTCTAGAAAGCCTTGAAGATTGTGTGATTCAGGTCTACGGGTGTCTGGGTGATGGTACCTGACTGATTGTCAGACTGGGTTGACATGTTCTCACAGAAGTCCTCCTGGTTGATGGACTGGAGGTCCCGATGGGACTCTGGCAGCCTCTGACTCTGGACAGATGCCTCTGGAACTGAAGGTGGGATTGGAACTGGAGCTACAGTCACGGTCTGGACTGGAATTGGAGCTGATACAAGATCAACGTCATGCTTTGGTTCTGTGCTTGAGTCTTGGATTGAATCAGGTATTGGGTTAGGATCCAATTTGTGATACTGGTGTAAAACATGACTGGCTGGGTTCTCAGACTTGTCCATAGTAGTCCCTCCTTCCTCTTCCATCCTCCTCTCCTCTCCTTCCACCCTTTCTCCTTCACTATGGCCTTCCTCTGTCACTTCCATCGGTTCATCCTCACGACCGGTTTTGACTTTTTGCTCCGTCTTACAGATGCTTATGTCTTGTTTCTCGACCTTTAACCTCTTTTTCTCATCCTGTTCCATTTCCTGCTTTCTTTGGTCGTCTCTCTCCACCCTAAGGTCTTGTCCAACACTTTCCGTGTCCCCGAACACTTGTCTCGGGCCAGTTAATCGCCCCGGTACTCGCTGCTCATCACCATCCTTCAGTTCTCCTTTTTGGAGCAGAAGATGGGTGTGAGGTCCAGCCTGACTTGGAGGGGAGGATGGACTTGGAAGAGGGGGCGGGGAGGGCAGGGGTGAGGCCATTTTTAGAGGAAGCATGTCGTCACTGCTCACAGTCCTCTGTGATTGGCTGGGGAGGTCAGGTGACTTCACTGTCCGAGGTGTGGACTGCACTGAAGCGTGAGTGTATGTGCCGGGTTGTGTTTGGCGGCCCGATGAAAGGGCGATGATTTGCAGCTGCCTTGCTGCTGATGCCGACCGCTCGAAATGAGAAGTAACTGGCATGTTGGTCACAGGTATGGAGCTGTGCTGTGATTGGCCGGCCCTGTGAAGACTTTGGGATAACGCACAGCTCTTTGGTCCAGCCATGGACCTGCTGACTGGCGGACCGGCAGCAGCACCAGCAGCGGCAGCAGCAGCGATTGGCTGGAGGGTTGAGGCTTGCCTCGGGGATGCTGCTTTGTGGCTGTTTGGAGAATGGAGTCTGGGTCTCAGGGGGACCGCACGAACCGGAGAGTAAAGAGCTGAGAGGAGAAACAGAGAGAAAGACGAAGACGTGAAGTTAAACTGGACTGGCTCTCAGCAGAGTGCAGACCCACATCTTTGATTACACTCAGACGACCAAGGAGCTAAACAGCTTCTTTGCCCGGTTCGAGACAACCACCACCCCCCTGGTTCCAGCATCTCACCTCTCTCTCTCTCTCTCTCTCTCTCTCTATCTCTCTCTTTCCAGGTGCGTGAGGTGAGGATAAACTTAAGACCAGTGAAACCCAGGAAAGCTGCTGGCCCTGACGGTATCCCCGGGGACGGTGATTAAAGCAAGTGCAGACCAAGTGGCTGGGATCCTCACAAACTCTTCAACCTCTCCCTGACACATGCCACCGTTCCCACATGTCTGAAGGCCTCCACCATCATCCTCATCCCCCAAAAAACCTGCCACAGACAGTCTGAATGATTACAGAGCCATTGCCCTGACTTCTGTAATCATGAAGTGACTGGAGTGATCAGTCTCTCAGCACATCAGAGACTGCCTCCCTCCGGGGCAGAGGTGGAGGAACTGTCGCTCTGGTGCTCAGAGAACAACCTGACCCTGAACGCACATAAGACAAAATAACTCATCATGGACTTTAGGAAGAACAGACAGGAGGACCCCCACACCCTTCTCATAAACACAGAACAGGTGAAAACTGTCACCATCTTCAGGTTTCTGGGCACCCACATTCTCTGCAGACCACATCTGGACCTCCAACATCAGGTTAAGAAAGCTCAGCAGCAGCTACACTTCCTGCATGTCCTCAGGAAGAACAACCTGGACACAAAGCTGCTGCTGTCCTTCTGTCACTCCTCGGTGGAGAGTGTGCTGACATACTGCATGGGTGTGTAGTACACAGCCTCCACAGCCGAGGACAGAAAGGTGGTGCAGAGGGTCACCAACACTGCCCTAAGGATCATCGGCTGTCCTCTTCCCAGCCTGGACAACACTGCCACATCCTGCTGCTTTAGGAGAACTAAGGCCATCACAGGAGACGCTACAGGTCAAAAAAGTCCCACACCAGCAGGCTGACAAACGGCTTCTTCACCTGGGCCATACGTACTGCAAACACCCATGGACACACACTCACCACAGACCTACTACTATAAACAACCCCCCGACCCGACAACAAACAACCTGATCTACCTCCACTCCCTCCCCCTCGGACAACAACCAACCCAGCATACCTCCTCCCGCTTTTAGCACCTTAGCAACACTGCCCCCAGTGTGCACAATCACTGCCCTATTTGGTAGAATCCCAGTCAAGACTCCAAATCGGAAACTCTACTAGTAGAGTTGATTACATGTTCTTACTTTCTCACTTCAGCATGGTGTGGCTCTAATGTGAAATTGATATGACAATTTCAATTCAATTTCAATATGAGATTTGATTTATTGTCATTGTCATTACACGAGTGCAACAACAACGAAACTGCGTCCACGCTCCAAATACCACAGACAAGATACAGCAATTAATCCACAATTATTACTTCTTTACCGTAATAATAGCACACATCAGAATAAAAAAACAACACATACACACTTGACATTGTTTATGTGCACTAAACTTTGAAACAGTCCATTTTCTGAATTGAGGCAATGGGGGGGGGGGGGGGGGCAGCAACATGTGGTCGCGCCGCCGTATTTCAATTTCAATTTATTTTATTTATATAGCGCCAAATCACACCAAAGTTGCCTCAAGGCGCTTCACACAAGTAAGGTCTAACCTTACTAACCTCCAGAGCAAGAACACAGGAGACAGTGGTAAAAAAAAACTCCCTCTGAGGAAGAAACCTGAAGCAGACCAGACTCAAAGGGGTGACCCTCTGCTTGGGCCATGCTACAAACACAAATTACAAAACAATTCACAAAATGAACATACAGGAAATGTTTACAAATACGAAAAATCTGACATATTTTTCAAATTTCCACAGTAAGGTATTGTTGTCATTCTATGTCGAGATATCATCTTGCATTGTATTGAAAATATAACACATGCAGGAAGTAATATCTATAATTTGTTCTGTATGTCCGTCTGATGTCTGTCTGTCTGTCTAGCTAAACTGGCTGTCTGTCTGTCCATCTGTCTTTTCTTTCTTCCTTGCTATCTAAATTGCTTGTTTGCATATGATTTTAAATAATTCAAAAGTTTAAATTTTATTGTAAATTCGTGTTGTTTTATACATTTCTTAGTAATATGCCAAGAACGTTGTTGGAATGTTTCAGCTCTCTTTACCATGAAATTATATGTATGTGGGTCTGTGAATTATTCTTCAAGATTACCTAGTCCTACCAAATCGCTATAGACATTTGAATTTACATTCAATATTTTCGTGTTCTCTTGTAACACACTGGAGTTTTTTGTCTTTTAATAAAGGCCTCTAACAAGTGCGCCGCAGTGACACCATGTGAGCAACAGGAGAACTTTAGGCGTTGAAATCAGCATGCTACTGGCAAACTTTGCGCATGCACATGAAATCAAACAGCGGCTGCAAGGATAAATGCTGCCCTAGCCTGTCGTGATCGCCGTATTTCTACCTATATTATTGGAACCAACAAAGCTAAGTATGTTCTATGTACACGTGAATTTTTGCATCTATGTATATTTAATATGTAGACATATGATGAAGCATCAATGTACAGATCATGTGAAAACTTCTGCCCGAGAATCAAGCCACATGAAGCCGGGAATCACGACTAAGCAATGCAAGCGCGTGGTACAGGAGGCGTGGTACAGGAGGCGTGGTACAGGAGGCGTGGTACAGGAGGCGTGGTACAGAAGGCGAGGTACAGAAGGCGTGGTACAGGAGGCGTGGTACAGAAGGCATGGTCCAGGAGGTGAGGTCCAGGAAGCGAGGTACAGGAGGCGTGGTACAGGAGGCGAGGTCCAGGAGGTGAGGTACAGGAGGCGAGGTACAGGAAGCGAGGTACAGGAGGCGTGCTACAGGAGGCGTGGTACAGGAGGCGAGGTACAGGAGATGAGGTACAGGAGATGAGGTACAGGAGGTGAGGTACAGGAGGAGTGGTACAGGAGGCGAGGTACAGCCCGTGAGGGACGGCCATGATGCCAGTTACTGATTGGGCTCAGATCATATAACACGCGTGTAAAATATGTAGAATCGACCTGTACTTTTGTAGTATACAGATTTTGTGTATTGTTGTTCACAATTTCACACACGGTGCCAAACAGGCAACAAGCTGTTTGGCACCGTGTTTCACACACAAAGAATTTTCCACTCAGGGCTTGCATTCAATGTAGATCTAAGTCACGGCCGTTTATAGGGCCGGTAGAGGCCATGATGCTTGCACGTGAAAAGCCGGTCGGCCTTTTTTGTGGACCCATATTTACTGCTTATTTTTGTTTGCTATTTTAAAGTAATAAACCATCTCACAGTTACAAGCGCGCATGCGTGGGAGAACCGATAGCACTTCTGGCTTCATTATTTCTCTTTATAGGAGCTGCTTCAAGCTCGATGACTTCACAGTGTGTAGATGGGGGTGCTGCAGATGGGCGCAATGAGCAAAGTTAAACCTAAGACTGCAGAGTGCACATGCAGAAAACTCTGGAGGAGTGGGGACGGGACTGATGATGTTGGATGTGATTAAAATAACAGCTGATGGAGCTCCGGAAGGAGTGGATGTACTGATACTAGATATTAAAAATTTAATTTGGTAAAAGTGTCTTACTTGCTTTATTTAAGCACAGTTCCAGAAATATTTGAGGGCACTTCTAGAGGCAAAAGATTTGAAATACTTTAAAAATGGATGGAGCTATTTTTTTTTATTGGGGTACACTGCAAACAAATGGTAACAGTACACTTCAGTGTAGATAATTCAGGTGGTAATAACAGACATCTCCTGCCCAACACAAATATTTCTGGAACTACCAATTGTTTATTTTCTTTACATCTATCCCAAATATTATATACCAGCTTCCACGTAGTGGCCTTGGACTTTATCCACCACATTGAGCACATTCAGGGAGATTCCTGAATGCAGGCGCGACACGTTCAGTGCGCAGCGAGCGGAGCAGAGAGGATTTTAAATGGAGTGAACATGTTAAAACGAAAACGTGAAGCTTTTACTTCTCTCTGAACTTTCTCTAAAGGTGTGATTCTGCCGTTACCGTCCTGTTCACACCATGTGCGCGTCGTATGCTGAATTTATGAGATCATGAGATGAAATAAACGGTTAAATATCTTTAAAAACATATTTTAAAAATGAGAATATATGAATGAACTGAGATACACAAAAAAAAAAAAATGTTCAGACGCACAGATCACAAAAAGCAGGTGAGAACTCTGAACTTTAACAGCTGTTATTTTCCAAAGGTATTTATTTGTTCAGTCTTGAGCTTAATGTAGTGTTTAAGCACAAAACGTGACTGATGAGGAGAAACAATTTCAGAAATGCAACAGAAACAACCACAAATCAGAAAAAGTTGGGACTGTATGTAAAATGAAGATAAAAATAAAAATGTTGCACCATTCCCAGTTTCACAGAAGCCAAACGTTCTTCCAGAGTTGTGTAATTATACTACAATAGTAGAATATAAAGAAGGGGAAAAAAGAAAAAAAATAGACAATATATTCGTCAATCGCAATTATTTGTCTGACAATTAATCGTCTCCAGAAATGTCTAATCGTGACAGCCCTACTTGAGATCAGAGCGCACGCAAAATGCTTGAGGATTTTCGAAATGCGATGTTTTCTGTATCGATTTTCTATTGCGATAATTGGGTTTTGCGCAAAACCAGAGGTAATAGCATTATAATATTATTTTAGTTGGTGGTGTGCCACAGGATTTTGTAAATATAAAAAGGGTGCCGCGGCTCAAAAAAGGTTGAGAAACACTGTTTTATACAACGGCTGAGTGCATCCTTGTCATTTGATTGGTGCTTTGTATTTCACGTGATGTGGATTATTTGTCCCCTTGCATTTAGCATGCAAAGTTGGTTCCATTTACCGTGCAAATTTGGGGGTTTGTTCTGCTACTACGCCGAAAGCTGTCTGGAGGCATGAATCTGTTAGGATGAAGAGGACGAAAAGGTGGACTAATTTCTGACGAGATTTTTCACTGGACCGAGGAAAGCAGACGCCAGTCTGTACACGAAGTCAGTGCATGGCATCACGGACTACATCATCAGGATTGAGCCGAGTATTCCTTTAACTTTAACTAGTAATGACTTCATGACTTTCTTTGCTAATAAAATTTTAACTATTAGAGAAAAAATTACTCATAACAATCCCAAAGACATATCGTTATCTTTGGCTGCTTTTAAAGGCACTGCGCTGCGGTGGTTTGAATCATATTTATCTAATAGATTACAATTTGTTCATCTAAATGGAGAATCTTCTTCACAGACTAAGGTTAATTATGGAGTTCCACAAGGTTCTGTGCTAGGACCAATTTTATTCACTTTATACATGCTCCCCTTAGGCAGTATTATTAGACGGTATTCCTTAAATTTTCATTGTTACGCAGACATAAAGACATGGATGACCTCTAATTTCCTGCTTTTAAACTCAGATAAAACTGAAGTTATTGTACTTGGCCCCACAAATCTTAGAAACATGGTGTCTAACCAGATCCTTACTCTGGATGGCATTACCCTGACCTCTAGTAATACTGTGAGAAATCTTGGAGTCATTTTTGATCAGGATATGTCATTCAATGCGCATATTGAACAAATATGTAGGACTGCTTTTTTGCATTTGCGCAATATCTCTAAAATTAGAAAGGTCTTGTCTCAGAGTGATGCTGAAAAACTAATTCATGCATTTATTTCCTCTAGGCTGGACTATTGTAATTCATTAGTATCAGCTTGTCCTAAAAGTTCCCTGAAAAGCCTTCAGTTAATTCAAAATGCTGCAGCTAGAGTACTGACAGGGACTAGAAGGAGAGAGCATATTTCACCCATATTGGCCTCTCTTCATTGGCTTCCTGTTAATTCTAGAATAGAATTTAAAATTCTTCTTCTTACTTATAAGGTTTTGAATAATCAGGTCCCATCTTATCTTAGGGACCTCATAGTACCATATCACCCCAATAGAGCACTTCGCTCTCAGACTGCAGGCTTACTTGTAGTTCCTAGGGTTTGTAAGAGTAGAATGGGAGGCAGAGCCTTCAGCTTTCAGGCTCCTCTCCTGTGGAACCAGCTCCCAATTCAGATCAGGGAGACAGACACCCTCTCTGCTTTTAAGATTAGGCTTAAAACTTTCCTTTTTGCTAAAGCTTATAGTTAGGGCTGGATCAGGTGACCCTGAACCATCCCTTAGTTATGCTGCTATAGACTTAGACTGCTGGGGGGTTCCCATGATGCACTGAGTGTTTCTTTCTCTTTTTGCTCTGTATGCACCACTCTGCATTTAATCATTAGTGATTGATCTCTGCTCCCCTCCACAGCATGTCTTTTTCCTGATTCTCTCCCCTCAGCCCCAACCAGTCCCAGCAGAAGACTGCCCCTCCCTGAGCCTGGTTCTGCTGGAGGTTTCTTCCTGTTAAAAGGGAGTTTTTCCTTCCCACTGTCGCCAAGTGCTTGCTCACAGGGGGTCGTTTTGACCGTTGGGGTTTTTACGTAATTATTGTATGGCTTTTGCCTTGCAATATAAAGCGCCTTGGGGCAACTGTTTGTTGTGATTTGGCGCTATATAAATAAAATTCTTTTGATTTGATTGTTTTTTACAAGTTGACTGAGAACAGTTTTGGTCTCCTCTTTAAAGTTCGTGTTGGACTGTTGATGTCCAAGCAGCAGTGAGGCACACCAACACGTAAAGTCCCTTTTCTGTTTTTTTCTAAATGAATAAAATATATTAGCAGCTGCTGACAACTTGTAACTATTAAGTAATGTAACTAATAAAATAGTTACTTTATTAGTTACATTCAGCAGCTGCCAGCAAGTTGTCAGCAGCTGCTAATGAAGTAACTGTATAAAGTAACTAATAAAGTAACTTCTTAAAGTTACTGTGGCAACACTGCACAACCGTTTTATAAAACGGTTTTATATTTTAACTGTTATATAAAACAAATAATTTTTTTTTTTCATTCTTTCAATGGAGCGAATATTTCATTCTGTGAAAGATGGAACGTACCATTCAACGAGGCGAAGCATTCATACCACTGAACTCAGAAACATTCATTATTCTGTTCTAGTCAATATTTAACACACAAAGTAGTAGGTTGCTATGGGAACCTCTGTTTAGACTACCCATGTGCCACGTTTGGCTGTTTGTGGCTGAATGTTGAGACACACGTGTAGAACATAATGCTTTACATGGAACCAGCCAGACTTAAAACAGGATTTACTGTAGCCTTTGTTTCTCCACATGTTTAATGAGTACAGCAGCAGGATTTGTAAAGTGCTGCACAAGAGTTCAGCTTATGTAACATTCTGTGCCTCATGGCGGGAAGAGATTGAATTTGATCTCCTCTAATTGTAATTTTATCTTTTACCATTGCAATCTTATTGACTGTAACGAGAACAACAAATTATCACACTTAAAAATCTGTGTGTAGCACAAACTGACTTTCACTAAAGCTGCTGTGCAATGTTCAAAAATAAAGTGTTGGGAAGGTGTCGTAGCACGGACCCACAACAGGGGGCGCAAATGAACGGACAATGAGTAAGCCAAAAAGTAACAATTTAATGTTGTGATAATACACAACTAAATGTACAGAAATTTGCACAGTCAATAAACACCAGGTGACGTGTGGGCAGGCTCGAAGATAGAAGACCCCTGACGAGAGAGAAGCCGCGTCCCACACGGCTTCCACCACCAACGGTCTGAAGAACACCGGAGCCGCCAAGTCCCGAGTCCCCAGGTGGCCTCTGTCTTCGGCTGTCGACCCTGGTACTGCTGGCAGAAAGCAGAGATATGATGAGTGAGTGTGAGTCCGCACACTCAGTAATCCACAGTCCATACACAGTTAGGAGGGAGCACCTCCACCTCCAATCACACACTCGTACAGCTCCTGGTTTAACCACTTATCTGAGTTGGGATGTGAGGCGAAGCCGTCGCTGTCACACCAAACGCCAATCCCTCAGACTAGGAAACACTCCAGGAAACGGCTGCAACAGAAGTTCAGGTTATACACACAAAGTGTCTGTCAGCAGAGAAATTACCTTTTTAATGGTAGTCGATTTCTCGGCGGGGAGGTGGAGTTGCAGTCCGGCTTAAGTAGTGGTGTAGATGAGTGACAGCTGGTGTGATGAGTGACAGCTGTCACTTCCTCTGGGTCTGGCGCCCTCTCGTGCGTGGAGCCCGCACTCCAAGCAGGGCGCCCTCTGGTGGTAGTGGGCCAGCAGTACCTCCTCTTCAGCAGCCCACATAACATAAAGTGTTTAAAATGATCTGACTTCAACCAGCAAATCAACAATTTCATCAAGCAAAACGGGAAAATTCTCCGCACTTCTGCCAAGCACAAAAATCTGGTGCAACCATGTCTGGACAGACGTGAAGAAAAGGAGAAGTTGGTGCAACACAGAGGTGGACGCAAAAAGATTATTTATTTTATTAAGAACCTTTTTTTGCACCCACTCCTGTGGTGCACCAGCTGTTCTCCTTTTCTACAATTTCACCAACTTTTGTAAAAAAAAAAGAAAAAAAAAGAAGAAGAAGCAGGTGACACTTTTTGCTGTTTTAATAATAATAATAAAAAAAAACAATCAAGCAAACTGGTGAACATTAGCAGGTTTTTGAGTAACGTTATGAACCTGACAAATTAAACGTGAACTGACCTCATTCACGTTTTCTTCTTTAAAGCAGTTTTTTTGTTTATTTAGGAGACAAACAAATAATTTTTTAAGTACCTTGTTTTTCTCAAGAATATTTTTAATATTTTTTCCCTAAAGAATATTTTTATTGATGTTGAAACAATAAATATAAATGCAATTTTTTCTCAAGAATATTTATATTGATTTTTAAACAGTAAATATGCTTATAATTTTTTTCCCATGAATATTTTGATTGATTTTTTTTTTTAACAACAACAAGCATAAATATAATTACAAGTTATTTGTCTGAAAACATTTGATGTGTTGGATTAAATTATTGTGTACAAACTTAAAACAAAACATCACCTGGTCTGAACATACAAAAGCGCTCCACCGTGGCCCCGCCCACTGTGTGTGTTTTGTTATGCCTTTGGGACTTACTTGGAGGCGGGACGGAGAGGTGGCGGCTAGGCGTGGTCAGGGTCTCTGTTGCCGTGGTGTTCGGCTGTGGTCGCGGTCTGAGGGGGGGAAACACGGGGGCGTGAGGGCGAGAGAAGGGAGGCGGGGCTGAGGATGGGGTCTTGAGACGAAGGGAGGGGGGGATGGCGAGCGTCCCCGGGGGCGGAGGCCTCAGGGTGAGACTCTGGAGCTGGAAGGCAGAGACGGAGAGATGCACAGTTACACTTCATTAGGACGGCGGGTTCCGCGTGTGAGAACATGAACCGACTTGTTTGCTGCTCACCTGAGCGGAGGCAGCGTGAGAGGAGGGGGGAGAGGGGGAGGAGCAAGAAGAGGAGGAGCAGCAGGAGGAGGAGGAGGAAGGAGCAGGTCGCATAGCAGACGTAAGAATCAGCTGGAAAGAACAATTCAGAAACAGTGAAGAGGAAACAAACAGAGGAGAGCAGCACTGACGAATCCGTGTGACTTCTAGCCCCACCTCCAGCTATTCACTGCCATCTGCATTAAGAACCTTAAATCTGTGATCAACAGAATCCAGACCAAATGTTGTTGTGATTACTGAAGTGGAAGCGCTACATTGCACACAGTCTGACCGCTGTAACGCACTACACGGCGCCCTGATCGGATGCTGTTAACCTGAACCTGATCTGATTCACGTCACGCCGCCACACGCTTCAAAGGCTTCCAACCACTAGGGGCATCGTTTGGAGGCTTTATGGCCATAAATTGTGACTGTCGCTGTTTTCAAAATAGTGACATAACAATGACATCTCAGCGGGTTTCAAGAAAAACATTTTTACATTATTTCAGAAAAGTCCTCTAAAGTTCCTCTACTCGTCCTTGGTCCTGTGTCAGATTCCAAACTTGGTATGTGGATGAACTTCGACCCCACAATAGTTCTTAATCTGTAGCCAATCTGTGGAGCTGGGTTCAAATCCTGCTCATGGTACTTGTCTGTGTCCCTGGACAAGACAATCTGCTTTGTCCCAGTCCACCCAGCTGTCAGTGGGAACTGGCTTCAGCTGGGGAAGTGACCTACGTTGGACTGGTGTCCCTTCCAGGGGGAGCCATAGACTCTCATTTGCTTCACCCTACGGAATCCAGAGATAAGCACTAACAGGCCTCAGGGCTGATCTAGGACTTACTTATCCTACACCGATCTCCACTGAACTTGGCACCTATTTGGAGGTGGGTTCTGGAATCCCCCAGAATAGGTCTAATTTGCCGAAGGTCAGTCACTGGAGCTAAGGTCGTGTCTGTCTGCTTGTTGGTCGACTCCTTCCAGGTCCTTGGCTACTTGTCAGCAAACTTGGTATGTCGGTAAAAGTTGACCCCGAAATTGGCCTTAAAGAATTCATTTAGGAATTTGGTTTGACACTCAATTTGGACCAAATGTGATGCACACTTAGGTAGATACCAGAACTATCCTGGCAAGGTCAGCCAGAGGTCAATCATTTGGGTCAGGATCAAAGTCAAAAGGGTTAAATGTCAGCTTGCCAGAATTCATAAAACATTAGTTACAAAGGCAACTCTCGTTTTGCCCTTTAGACATTTTCATCAGTATGATTACTGCATTCAGTATACCTCAAACATGAGAAGGTTTAATTCAAAATTACATAATTTTCAACCTCCAAGTGTTCAAAGCACAAAAGTGGAAAAAACATGGCCAGGTTTGCTTCGTTGTTTTCTATGAACAACAAACGCTCGTCAACTGAAAAAAAAAAAAAAAAACAAACAAAAAAAACAAAACAGAAGACAGGAAATGATGGAAACAGCGTTATCTGTTTCATCAATAACAAGATAAAGATTTTATTATTTTGGCAGCACTGAACTGGATAATGAATAATGTTAAAACATTGTGCTGTCATGAGACAGGGGGTGGTCACATGAGTGGACAATGTGAATTTGATCTGCTCTAGTGAACCATCTAATCATCTTATTTATATATTTAACATCACAACTGCAATGCAGCTTTTTAAAAAAGCAAAATAAGTAAGGTTAGGTAGATGTCTAGCATTAGCTGATAAACACGTCCTAGCAGACGACATTATTTGCTCACAAACAAGCTCAACAGGTCCATTTTCAAGCTAGCTACGCTGGATAGCTTGGAGAAGTTAGCTATCTTGTTCGCTGTTGTTCATTCGGCTGCTCCCGGATTTGTTCGGGGTCAGATCCTGCTCTGCTTAGCTTCTGAGAACTGACGGGATCAAGGTGACACAGAGAATAATAAGTGATCACTTGCAATAAAAACATTTCTCTTGCAGTCTGTAAAAAAACACACGTTTCTGTTTCTTAAACAGCTCACTCTGGCTGCACAGAATTATATAAAATCGTACTACGTTACTGTTTCCTTCCATCAACACAAACAGTCAATCAGCACATGAAAAGCACAAAGTGTCATATTTCACCAATAATAAAATGAGTGTAAAATATCTATTCAAATTACGTAAGATGATAATTTTAGGTCTTTGACAGAATTATACTGAAATTATTGTGATTTACCACAAAATATCTGTAAGTGAATTGCTGGTGTGATGAAGCTAAGCATAGCATAGCATCGTACCTCTGCACAGGAGGCTGCATTTCCATAAATTTGTTTGCAAAATTCCAAAAAAAACAACAAAACAAAACAAAAAACACCAACTAAAATACCATATTTAATCAAATCTATTGAAAACTTTGCACAAAAACTAATAATGACTTTCTTTTCTCATTTGCTTATGTAAAATATATTTGTACGCTGTTGCCCGTTTGGTTGTGTTTTGAAATTTTGGTGCATTGACTGAGGTGTCTTTTTTATGTACATTTCTTTTGTATTGTTGTTATGAGTATATTTATATACGTATACATTATTTATTTTTTATTGTATATTATATTTATATTTACAAGCTTTGCTGCTGCCTTCACCCTATCGGCCACATGGGTTCATTGTACTTCATTCTTTTTATGATTTTTGTTTTTGTCTGTCTTGTTATTCATCTGTGTGCCAAATAAATAAATTCATTTATTCATTCATTCAATTACTCTCAGGGGATTAGCAACATTCACAGTTAAGACTTTCATTTGATTTTGCTTTAAATTGTTTTATTTGCAGCCTCTGAGCCAGAATAAACACAGACACCTCCAGAAAACTTTGTTTGCTCTGAAACACAACAGACTGAACTGATGACAAGAACTCAAACTCGAACAGGTGCAGGAACTGTTAGCCACTGTGGCTAACTGGTCACCACGTGAGAAGTCGATTAGCCGCGCAACGATTCAAAAGAAAAAATGCAGATATGCACGCGTGCACATTCAAAATCGGCAACTTCTAAATTTAATATAAAACAATATTTTTAAAAAATGACGTAGACAAAAGTGTTCTGATTTTAGTTCACGTTATACAGCGTGGAGCATTATACCGCCCCGGTTCTGTTTTATCAATTTGAACCAAACATTTCTAGACTTTATTCACAGTTGTGTTGCAGCTTTTTTTTCTTCAGTATTTTAAGAAACTGTGAGATCTGTTGAAGAATTAATCAGAATGTTTTATTTGCACATTTTCACGTGCTGAAAGTGCTCCGTGTCGCTGCGCAGGAACTCAACCAGAGCTGACGGCGAAACTACAGCACAGTTCACATGAAATTCTTTACACCAATTTTTAAGAAATTTATTGCAGCCTTCAGGTGAAAATGCCTTTGAAGTACATCAGTGATGAGTGTACTGGCTGTACTCTCTCTCTGAATTGTGTTTTTGACTCCTCCCACTCACTCCAATCAGAACGCAAACTCACAATTTCCGGCACAGGAGACGGACACTCTGACCAGTTGGCTAAAACCTGGACTCTGGAATCTGGGCCAGAGAATCCTTTGGCTGTTGGGGGAGTGAGGCCTGTTGACTACTGTTGCACAGCGCCTCCTGCTGGCCTCCGTCACATCAGCAGTCGCACTAAAATGTACTTTGTGCTCAGTGACTAAAAGTGCAGAACTGTGGTCCACTTGTTACGCATGCAGATGTTTATTCTTCACAAAATAACCATGAATAAGCATAACCCCATTAAATATGCTCAACATTCACAATGTATTTTTCCTCCTGTCCACATGGAGGCATCGTTATCTCTACCTAAGCCTATTTTTATGTAGAAGGCTCCAGTGCATGGCACAGACACCTTTCAAAAAATGATGGGTTTCAAAGTGCAGCACAAAAAAACAACAGGTCCATTAATTTATCCCAAAGAAAGAAAGAAAGAAAGGAAGGAATCTGAGTTTTTTGTCAGTCACACTGCCAGAATTGTTCTAATTATTTTTATATTTGCCACCATGGCGATTCACAGGCAAACTTCACTCGCCACATGGTGCATTTAATCGCCACGTGACGAGCGTGAGCGATCCACGTACAATACTGTTACACTGAAAGAGAAACCTGATGTACTTAATGTTGTAACTTTTGTCCAAATGCTCATTTTAGTTGTATATATTAAACTGTGCTTTTTTTCTTGTTTTTATTTGAAGAATTTCAAATTTTTTTACATTTTTTTCCCCCCTGGATCTGTGCTAGACTAGTCCGTGAGCTAGCGTGCGTGCTAACCTGATAATACGTCGCTAGCTAAATCCACCTTCTGCATCAGTCTGGTTTTTAGGGCAGTTTCATATCTTAGAAGGGCAGAATTTGATCAATTTTACCATTTTTTGATATTTGCTTTCAAGGTTGTGGTCGCAGGATGGCTTGTGATTGGCTGTTGGCACTAATTTGCATATGAAAGTTTACCAAAATGTTTACATGATGTGTGGATGAATACAGGGATGACAGAGAATTCCAAATGAATGAATCCAATTTAAATTTCACTGTGTGGTGTCAAACAAGCAGAAAACTTAGAGTCCACGTTGCCTAAAAATGCCATGTGACCTTTGACCTCAGTTTAAAGCACTCTTTTCATTTCCAAAGCAGCAGATAAAATGTTGGATGTCAGATGCAACCATGGGTCAGTGTGTGTATCTTATGTTTACCATTTGGGCTCTAAGCAGCACCTGGTCTTGGCCAGACCCTTTGAGACCTTTTCCCAGGAGCAATGCCTGCTGGGACACCCTCTGCCTGACAGGTAAGGGGTTCTGATTGGCTCGCACAAGACCAGGTGTGCCTACAGGATGAGTCTGTGATGCCTGGAACAAAGGGAGGGAGGGGGAAAGAGGGGAGGTTTAGAGTGAGGAGAAGCCAAACCATGTGTACAAACGGGCGGCAACCAAAAGAATAAATGATGCAAATTTTAGGCTTTAAAAATGCAAAACAACAACAACAACAAAAAAAACCTGCTGAAATTTGCATTAACATTTTTTTTTTGTAGCAAACCATGTTGACTTTTCCTTCCCCCTAAACATTAAATTAGATTTAGCTTCCAAACTGGACTCACAACCTGAGTAAGAAAAGCTGATTTTGCAGGTTTGATAAGACGAGGCAGAGTCTTTTGTTCCAACAATGCATACTTCATGCACCCTCTGTAAAACTGAGCATCAGCTAGTCATCACCTGGAACATTCACAAGAAACCTGGAAAAGTTCAAATTGTGGAAATAATAATGAAAATAGTATCCTGGGGTATAAACTGGACTAGCCCAGACTATACCCATGATCTAAAACCGGCTAGCTCCTTTTAACCCCAGGTATAGTCTGGGCAGGGGGATATCTTGGGCTGTCATATCTTGGGTTGGCCTTTGTCTGCCAGTTCCAAGTGATCTCAAACTGGATCCAGGATTGTCTAAGAAGGTGCAGATTTTCATCAACATGGACTGTGGTTGCAAAGAACATCTGAACCCTCTTGGTGCTGCATGGAACCTGTCTGAGGCCACTCATCCATGGCCATGGTCTGTGAAAACCTCTGATTTATAACTCACTAACTGGTGACCAGCATCTAAACTAGCTGCAGAGAACATACGAACTAAAGTCTTCTTGAACTTTGCCTTCAACTCCTGTGTTTCCACTTGAGTTCTTTGATCCTCTAGAGTCAGATCTGCAGTCATCTCTTTTTGTCTCTTTTGACTGAGAGTCAAAAGAGACAGAGAGTCAGCGATGTGCCACCTGGTGCTGACGGGCATGGAACAGATGAAAGCAAACTCACGGGAAGTTGTAACCCCAAAAACCTGCTGCAGGCCCACACAGAGGACCAGTTCTGTCCTCAGCGAGACTGCAGAGTCCCACATGCTGCATGCATGACTTGTGACACGAAAAGGAAGTTGTGGTTTCAGCACAAAGCAAACACTGAAGCTGAGAAGAAACTTTAACCCGGGTCACAGAGACGTCCTGCAACGGCGCGTGATACGTGTGCGACTTACCTGTCTGCCAGGCGGGCTGGCTGGTGTGTGAAAGGGCGTGATTGGCGCAGATATTGTCGTGGACAAGGGCCTTGTGTTGCCGTTGGCCAGGGTGGGAGTGGCGTTTGTTGGCATGGTGGTGTTGCTGTGCGTTGCAGAAGGAGTGGACAGGTGCGGCGAGGAGGCGCTGACTACAGCAGACGAGGGGCTGGAAGGAGGAAGAGGAGCTGAGGAGCTGGATGTCTGAGTGGTTGGAGATGAGGGAGGTTTAGAGATGGCTGCCGGAGAGGGAAGAATTGGGCGAGAGTACGTGCAGAGGGCCGGGGTCGCCATAGAGGTCAGTTTAGGAGGAGCTGGAATGAGAATGTGGGGTGACAGAGCACCCACCGCCGCCATCGCCTGTGACGCCTTCGGGCCTGGAGTGGCAGAGATGGAAGGAGCCGGGGTGAGAGGAGGTGGAGGGGAGGATGTGGTGGGCGTTAGCGTGGGTGCAGGAGAGTCCAGGAGCATGGGGTTGGGGGTGAGTCGTGGCGGGGTCGGGGTCTTCGGGGCAGAGGAGTCAGGTACGGTTGTCAGTGTGCTGGTTCCATTGGTGGCCTCGCTGTGTTCTGGTTGGCTCTGCTGAACCAGTTCCCGGTCCATCCTTCAAGGCTTTAGAACACTGGAGAAGATCAGAGAAACAGACAGATGATGAAATCTGAAACGATCCACTCGCAAGCTGATTGTTACGATAACATTTATATTTGCACCTTAAAGGACCGACTGCCCTTTAATATCATTTATCTTAAATCCTCAGACGGCTGGTCAAAGAGAAAAGTCATGGAGTAGCTTTAGATACGATGATTAATCATTTTCTCTGCGACTTGGCTGTTGAAAATGCCTCTAATCGCTTCCGGAATCACAGAGGGCTGTTCCAGGTGCCGCTTTTCTCTCTGTCACATGTGCGTGCTTAACGAGGTGGAGAAAGCATTTGGAGCTGTCTAAAAAGGTAATTATTTGTCATGTTTATATTGTAATGGTTTGGTAAAACAGTTGCATGTTCTTCCCTTCTTGTGTGCAGCTGTAAAAGAATGTTTATGATTGATTTAACATCTCGTTATAATCGTTCAGACGAGCTGCGCTCTGATGCGGTGTGCTGACGCGAACGCTCGCACTAACACGCTGTGTTTTTGAATTGTTTGCGTAATGTTCATGTGAAGTTCATGTAATTAATGTGTGATGGAAATTTTAAACATTACAAAATTTTCTTTGTGCACAGTTTACAATGGTTTACAATGAGTCTGAGACAAGTTTACCCTTGTGCACAGCAGAGTATATGCAAGTGTGCGAATCAATGTCGTGCAAGTGTCAGGGGGCCTTAAGGAGTATTTGTCCTGAATTTGTTGCTTCTATCACCATTTGCAGGATTGTTTGCGTTATCTGCTGCACTATTAGTGAGTTTGTTAAAAATCACAACAGTGACACCGTGAGATGGTGACAAAGTCTTCAGAAGCGCTGACATAAAATCCCCAACAGCACTAATCTGTCCCCTGCGGGTAAAATTTTGAATTTCCACAGAGAAACAGCACAGACAGAGAGGAGTTGAATTTACCTTTATTTGCACAGTGAAAGTATGTTTATGGTACAGAAGCCGTTAGACTCGGGGCGGGATCCATACAAACATACCACTTTAAATGTGAACACTTCCAAAGGGATTAAAAGTATTGTTATTGCTCGAATATACTCTCAAATTGGATTGTTTAGATCATAAAATTAAGCAATCGTATATTATCAAGGCTGGCTGGTTTAATGACAGAGACTGATTAAAATAAATAAATAATCGTGCACCATCAGACGTTAACGTGCGGTCACTTACAGACATAATAATAATAATGTTTAATTATCGGTCGGGGGGGGGTCCGGGTTCACCCACCTGCTGAGATCGTCGTGGTCCTGCAGCTGGTCCTCGTCCAGTCCATCCGACAGACGGCGACCTGTCGGTGACGCCGTGCGGGACCGTGCGCGACGGCGGCGGGGCGTGCGTGAACACGCACTTCCTCGTCTGACAGGCAGCGCGGAGGCTGAGGGGAGGTGCGCCTCACCCTCCTCCCCTCCAGACAATAATAACCTCCCTCTCCTCCCCCACCTTATCGGGCTCCACGGCAAAAAAAAAAACAAAAACGGCAAAGTTGCAGCAACGCAGCAACAGGCCCGTTTATGATACGCGCAGGCTGCGCATGTCGCACTCACACAGCCTGCACTTTTCCTGCGGGGCGCGCCGTCAATGCGGCCTCCTGGCCGTGCGCCGCGCCGTCCGTCTCCCGTTGGACCTCCGCCGGTCCACCTGCCGGGTCTGCGGCAGGAATCAGCAGCGCTCGCGGCACCGTGTTGCGGCTGCGAGGGGCCTGGTCGGTCCGCTGACGATGGAAGGTTTTTCTGAAGGCGTCAGAGGCGAGACAGCACCACTCAGCGCCTGGGAGGACTCACAGCACGTAATAACGCGCTTATTACCACAGACTGTGTGGTTATTACCGCTGCTGTGACGCCACCTTTAATAAATATGTGCACATGTAAAGAACAATAAAATTAATTATTCATAATAATATTAATAATAACCTATATAGCACTTTGTCCAAAATCAGTTTGAATAACGATTTAAATTACAAATAAATCACAGAAGACAAAGAACAACACATTCATATGAATAACCGTCAGTGTGTGTATAACAACCAGGGCTGTAACAGTATACAAATAATGAATGTTTATGAATACAATGTGAAGGAATATTTTCATGAGTTAAAACATGGTATGTAATAACGCAGTTATTACCACAGACTGTGCGGTTATTGCCTGTGTTGTGATGCCACCAATTATTGTGGAGTATTCACAGTGCTGCAATAACTAAGTGCAAATTTAATGAATAATAACATTAATTAAATAATTACAACAACAATAATAATGATAATAGTAATTTATATCCTCTTGGATATAAGCAAATATGTAGGACTGCTTTTTTGCATTTGCACAATATCTCTAAAATTAGAAAGGTCTTGTCTCAGAGTGATGCTGAAAAACTAATTCATGCATTTATTTCCTCTAGGCTGGACTATTGTACAACCCCTGGCAAAAATTACGGAATCACCGGCCTCAGAGGATGTTCATTCAGTTGTTTAATTTTGTAGAAAAAAAGCAGATCACAGACATGACACAAAACTAAAGTCATTTCAAATGGCAACTTTCTGGCTTTAAGAAACACTAAAAGAAATCAGGAAAAAAAAATTGTGGCAGTCAGTAACGGTTACTTTTTTAGACCAAGCAGGGGGAAGAAAATATGGACTCACTCAATTCTGAGGAAAAAATTATGGAATCACCCTGTAAATTTTCATCCCCAAAACTAACACCTGCATCAATTCAGATCTGCTCGTTAGTCTGCATCTAAAAAGGAGTGATCACACCTTGGAGAGCTGTTGCACCAAGTGGACTGACATGAATCATGGCTCCAACATGAGAGATGTCAATTGAAACAAAGGAGAGGATTATCAACTCTTAAAAGAGGGTAAATCATCATGCAATGTTGCAAAAGATGTTGGTTGTTCACAGTCAGCTGTGTCTAAACTCTGGACCAAATACAAACAACATGGGAAGGTTGTTAAAGGCAAACATACTGGTAGACCAAGGAAGACATCAAAGCGTCAAGACAGAAAACTTAAAGCAATATGTCTCAAAAATCGAAATGCACAACAAAACAAATGAGGAACGAATGGGAGGAAACTGGAGTCAACGTCTGTGACCGAACTGTAAGAAACCGCCTAAAGGAAATGGGATTTACATACAGAAAAGCTAAACAAAGCCATCATTAACACCTAAACAGAAAAAAACAACATTACAATGGGCAAAGGGAAGCAATTGTAGACTGTGGATGACTGGATGAAAGTCATATTCAGTGATGAATCTCGAATCTGCATTGGGCAAGATGATGATGCTGGAACTTTTGTTTGGTGCCGTTCCAATGAGATTTATAAAGATGACTGCCTGAAAAGAACATGTAAATTTCCACAGTCATTGATGATATGGGGCTGCATGTCAGGTAAAGGCACTGGGGAGATGGCTGTCATTACATCATCAATAAACGCACAAGTTTACGTGATAATTTGGACACTTTCTTATCCCATCAATTTGAAAGGATGTTTGGGGATGATGAAATCATTTTCAAGATGATAATGCATCTTGCCATAGAGCAAAAACTGTGAAAACATTCCTTGCAAAAAGACACATAGGTCAATGTCATGGCCTGCAAATAGTCCGGATCTTAATCCAATTGAAAATCTTTGGTGGAAGTTGAAGAAAATGGTCCATGACAAGGCTCCAACCTGCAAAGCTGATCTGGAAACAGCAATAAGAGAAAGTTGGAGCCAGATTGATGAAGAGTACTGTTTGTCACTCATTAAGTCCAGCCTCAGAGACTGCAAGCTGTTATAAAAGCCAGAGGTGGTGCAACAAATACTAGTGATGTGTTGGAGCATTCTTTGTTTTTCATGATTCCATAATTTTTCCTCAGAATTGAGTGATTCCATAATTTTTTTTCCTTCTGCTTGGTCTAAAAAGTTAACCGTTACTGACTGCCACAATTTTTTTTTCCTGATTTCTTATAGTGTTTCTTAAAGCCAGAAAGTTGCCATTTGAAATGACTTTAGTTTTGTGTCATGTCTGTGATCTGCTTTTTTTCTACAAAATTAAACAACTGAATGAACATCCTCCGAGGCCGGTGATTCCATAATTTTTGCCAGGGGTTGTAATTCATTATTATCAGGTTGTCCTAAACGTTCCCTAAAAAGCCTTCAGTTAATTCAAAATGCTGCAGCTAGAGTACTGACGGGGACTAGAAGGAGAGAGCATATCTCACCCATATTGGCCTCTCTTCATTGGCTTCCTGTTAATTCTAGAATACAATTTAAAATTCTTCTTCTTACTTATAAGGTTTTGAATAATCAGGTCCCATTTTATCTTAGGGACCTCATAGTACCATATCACCCCAATAGAGTGCTTCGCTCTCAGACTGCAGGCTTACTTGTAGTTCCTAGGGTTTGTAAGAGTAGAATGGGAGGCAGAGCCTTCAGCTTTCAGGCTCCTCTCCTGTGGAACCAGCTCCCAATTCGGATCAGGGAGACAGACACCCTCTCTACTTTTAAGATTAGGCTTAAAACTTTCCTTTTTGCTAAAGCTTATAGTTAGGGCTGGATCAGGTGACCCTGAACCATCCCTAGTTATGCTGCTATAGACTTAGACTGCTGGGGGTTCCCATGATGCACTGAGTGTTTCTTTCTCTTTTTGCTCTGTATGCACCACTCTGCATTTAATCATTAGTGATTGATCTCTGCTCCCCTCCACAGCATGTCTTTTTCCTGGTTCTCTCCCTCAGCCCCAACCAGTCCCAGCAGAAGACTGCCCCTCCCTGAGCCTGGTTCTGCTGGAGGTTTCTTCCTGTTAAAAGGGAGTTTTTCCTTCCCACTGTCGCCAAGTGCTTGCTCACAGGGGGTCGTTTTGACCGTTGGGGTTTTTCTGTAATTATTGTATGGCCTTGCCTTACAATATAAGCACCTTGGGGCAACTGTTTGTTGTGATTTGGCGCTATATAAAAAATTGATTGATTGATTGACTCATCTTCAACCTAATTAAGGGTCATGGGGGCTTGAGCCTATTCCAGCAACAGGGGTGTGAGTGGGTTCACCCTGGACAGGACACCAGTCTGTCACAGGGCCACATACAGACAAACAAACACATTCACACCTATGGACAATTTAAAGTTTCCAGCCAGTTCACCCAACCTGCATGTCTTTGGATGTGGGAGGAAGCTGGAGCACCCAGAGGGAACCCACACAAACACAGGGAGAACATGCAAACTCCACACAGAAGGACACAGGTGGGAATTGACCCCATGACCTTTTTACTGTGAGGCAACAGTGTGACCACTAACCATCATGCTGCGGTCTTGAATTCATTCATTAAATTTCAATACCTTTTTACTCCAATCAAGGGTCTTGGGGCTGGAGTCTATCCCAGCAGTCACAGGGTGATCGGCGCAGTACACCTGGACATTTTCTTTAAAAAGTCCTGGAAAATTCAGCTACAATTTGCCAAAGGCCATCTGAGATGCAAGCCTAGATTTGACGTTTTATTGAAAGAAAACCCTCCTCTATACCACTTAATCATGAAGCTGTTTAACTGGGGATACAAAATTGTGCACTGTGCACAATTTCTCCAATCACACCCACAGAAGCCTATGACTTCTTCTGGGTTGTCCTGGGTGTCTTGGTGGCTTTCCTCACTGTTCTCCTTCTTTCACAGTCACTCCGGTTTTGTCTACTCCATGAAGATTTACCGTAGAGTGTCATACTGTTTGTATTTCTTCTTTATTGATGTCAATAAAATCTAAGACATATTCAGTGACTTGGAAATGTTCATGTATCCATCCCCTGACTTGTCTGAAGAAAACTGGCAATAAAACTAATTATTTACAGGTATTATGCCAAAGTGTTCTGTTACTTATGCAACTCATTATCCTGGCTTTTATAATTTTAATTCATTTATATCAAGTTGTAGAGATTTGTTTTCAGTTTGAGTTTAAGTGAGATTGTTTTAGATATTTTTTGTCTTTTTTTTATATTTGTATTTGCAATGGCATAAACAAATTAAAATATGTGTCATGAGTGCTGAAAGGATCCCAGCTTGCAATCATTCCTTGCAGTCACTGGAACTTTCCCCAGAGTCAGTCGTAGTACCATCTCATGCATCACCCTCCTTGGGGCCCTGCAACCACACACAGCACCCCCCCCCCCCCCCCCCCCCCCACACACACACACACACTAAACCAACAAGGGGCATAGCCACTGGGAAATGAACCTAGGTGAGCTAAGGAGAGATTGTTGTTGTGGTTATTGACATATACATTTGCAGATATAAGTTTACATACATATTAGTGGAATAAACTTTCAAACTCAGTTTTATCCACCTGCACGTATACTATGTATATTTTAAGTCACTTAGAATGTCAACTTTACTTCCTCATAAAACTATTTCAAAATAATCATTACAAGATAGGTTTTATTGAATTTAGGATCGCCACAAGTCAGGCTCCTCCATCATCTCAAAAAAATTCATGGTACCAAAAATAACTGTATTGTCTAATACAGAAAAATATGAGGCACTTGGAACTGTATAAGCAAAGGTCACGGTCAAAGAATTTGATTTTCAACATGATTTTGACTAAATGTTGTACACACAAGGTAGATTCCAGAATTTTTGTGGCAAGTTCAATTTCAATTTCCTTTTCCAGACATGATGGTATCATCAATATTGATGAAAAATGGCCCAAAACATAGCAAATGTCATTATTACATTCCATTTTAGGATAACAATACATTTATAAATATAGAGTTTTATAATCTGCATATTAAATATGCATTAACACTTTGTTAGACTGTAGTCACAACAACTACTACAACATCCTGACTGTAAGACTTGGAGGTGGCAGCATCATTCTCTGCATCCAGCCCACTCAAGGCTTGTGGGAGTCGAACAGATTCTGCAGCCTGCAGAAAAACCTAAATCAGTCAGACAGAGTCCTGGCACCTGAGATCTGTTTAAAAAGTCTGCTACCTCTAGTCTCTGGAGCTCAACTGAGCACGTGCACGAATAAAATCGCACTTAATTATATGGCCGCGTTTTCTTATGTCATTCTTTGCATCTCCACCAGGGGGCGGCATCTTTCTTTTAGCGGTGAAGGATCGCAAGGTGGAATGGTGCTGCTGAGTTCAGAAAAATGTGTCTAGTTCATTTGCATGAAGACGAAGAATTTAAAAAAAATGCAAGGATAATTTACTTTAAATAAAAACACAACAAAGACGAAATATGTCAGGTTTCAAATAAAAAAACACAAAAAATCCCTTCATGAAGCATGATTACTAATTTCTAATTCCCATTTTTCTATATTTGTCATTTACTTCTCTCAGATTTGTATATTATTTTCTGATAAAGACAAACAGAGTAAATATAAAATTATTAAATATAAATGACTTTTTAATTTCAATTTAATTTGTTTAAGTCATCAGACAAGAAAATAATTATCTTGTTTCTTCTACAAGACAAATAATAGGAGGAGATGGATGATCTCCTCCGATGGAGATGGATGTTTTATGATCTTTCCTGTTTTTTGTTTGTTTGTTTATTTGTACTAAAAAAAAAAACTTTTTCAAAGCAGTTTGTGGATGTTTGGAGCTGAAGCTGAAGCTCGAGTCAGAAAACAGTTGATTTATGATTTACCTCGACTTATTTACTTGTATCTCTTTTTAACATTAAAAATTACTTTTAAAACACAAATATAAACAATACAGGCTAATAAAACAAATAGAACATAATAGAACACAGAACAATGTCTCGAGGTGTGCAAACAGATAAAGGCATTAAAATAAAAAGCTTACATACGGTGTACATAAGACAAGATTAGAAATTAAATTCTCTTAATTAATGTTTGGGTTTTAACAGCTTTTTTGTCTAGTGCAGTGTTTTCAAAGTCTCCAAATATGATTTCAAATAAGCCAAGAAAACAATGAAATTGGGTTTTTGATTAAAAAAATAGCTCGTGTGTATATGAAATTTGGCTAAAAATAATAATAAGGTTGATCAGATATGTTTTTTAGCAGGGGTTTCGTCATTAACATATCCGAATAACACAAATTCCACTTTAAATTGAAGATAAATGCCCAACTTCCTGTTTAAAAAGAGAGAAATATCGTTCCAAAAGGTATTACAAAAAGTACAATCAAAGACATTTAAAAATTACTTTGAATCTCAAAGAACTCACTTTGTAACGTCACAAATATTTATACAGCCCCCCAACATCCATCAGGTAAAAAAATATCCAGTGTCTTTTATCACCTGATTGGGTTATTGATTTAAATGGTAATTTTTCATGATGTAAATTGTGATATTGGTTTTGTCATAAACAAACAGGAAGTTACATATCAAACTCGTGCCTCCTCATATTTCAAACGTCACTGACTGAATCAGATAAATGCGCATGCGTGTCAGGCAGCCATATTTCTTTGTAATCATTTTACACGTCATTTTATGACGCACATGCTGCGTTCACTGACTGTCACAAACTTTGTCATTTTGTTCTTATGACCTGTGCCTTAATGTAAGTAAGTCCCTTCGGCTGCTCCCTTGTTTGCACTCGGGGTCGCCACAGCAAATCCAAGGTGGATCTGCATGTTCAACTGGCACAGGTTTTACACCGGATGCCCTTCCTGACGCAACTCCACATTACATGGAGAAATGTGGCAGGGGTGGGATTTGAACCCAGAACCTTCTGCATTGAAACCAAGCGCATTAACCACTTGGCTTGTGCCTTAATGTACCATGTGGAATTAATGCATAAACTGTTTATTACAGTTATTAAACGCCAATTATTTTATTACATCATGTCCTTGGCTGATGTAATAAAATCATTGCTGTTTATTTATTTGTCTGTCTTAGACAGATAGACTCCTTCAAATTTTGGAGGTGATCCAGATCTGGATTCTGGATCACGAATTCACTTTATACGATTAATTAATTTAATTTTATTACTTATACTCGTATAGGGTTTGAAGGATTACGTCAAAACTACTTCACGGATTATCCACTAATTTTCACCACAGATTGATATTAGGTGGCCATGGAAGACTCCACTGAATTTTGAAGGTGATCCGGATCTGGATTCTGGATCAGGATTTCAATTTGTACACTTCACTTTGTCAGATTTTGAGGATTACATCAAAACCCACTTAATGGATTTTCATCAAATTTTCACCACACTTTGGTGTTGGGCATCGGGAGACTCCATTCAGTTTTGGAGGTGATCTGGATCCGGCTCTAGATTCTGGATTAAGATTTCACTTTGTAGAGTTTTAAGGATTATGCCAAAACTACTTCTCGGATACAACATCACAATGTAAAACTCAGATCAGGAAGACACTATTTTGTTTCAGCTTGTGAATTAAATATCAGATTGCAACATCTTGATCAGTCGAACTGTTCTGGATCTGTATGCAGTTATTGCATTGTGTTGAGGAATCCGGATCCAGAGTCCGGGTCACGATATCGACGTATCTTTTATTTTGAGTCCTCGTCAACTCAAAAAAATCTCGGATTGCTCTCGTTAAAAAAATAATCTGTGACCAAAACTTGGCTTTATTTTGCAGACCGCCATTGTCTTTGTCAGCATGTTTCATGGTCATTGTCACAATTTTCTGTGTCAAACCCTTAATTTATGGGAGAATAATAGGGGGCATAAACACTGCCACTGGAAATGA
The DNA here is from genome assembly GCF_902500255.1 of Thalassophryne amazonica. NCBI lineage: Eukaryota > Metazoa > Chordata > Actinopteri > Batrachoidiformes > Batrachoididae > Thalassophryne > Thalassophryne amazonica. The sequence continues at coordinate 5,705,144 of NC_047103.1, forward strand.
AGTCTGAGACGTATTCAGTGACTTGGAAATATTCATGTGTTTCATTCCCTGGCTTAATGTCTCAACAAAACTGGCTGTAAAAGTGACCATTTAATCCTTATATTTAGAATTGATTGAGTGCATCCCAACATTTTTGGAAGGTTTTGCAGGCCTTAAGTGCAGGAATGAATGCATATTAATAAATGAAATGAAACTGACCACAAACATAAAATATCTTGGGTTCACACTGTCAGTAGTGAAACACAAGCCAAAGTAAATGTAAGGATTGCTGCGTTTTTAAAATCTGTATTTTCCATTTCTTTCCCACCTTTTTCTGATTTTGCACCCCTGGACCACCACCTGCCTACACACATGTAAGGAGAGAAACGTTTCACAGAGATGATAAAATATGGATTCCCGGTTTGAATTTCCACAGAAACTCGTAAAGAAAAGTAACTTCGGTGAAACCCGTTTGCGTTGTTCCACTGCGCATTTTTGTTGTTGACGTCCACATATCCGACGGCACCTGAAGGCAGCGCTGTTCGCTGATCTTTGTGCGAGCGCAGAGCGGTAATAGTTAGCATTGGATAGACGAAGAAACACACAGTTGGACGGACGAACGGAGGCGGCGGGGACGGTGTCTGGATACCACCTCTCCGTACAACAATTCTACGGTGACAGCGACAGCATTATGATGTAAGAGCGCGTTTTGAGGCGGATGAGCGCTGTGCGGTGGGGTACGTACATTCTTTCACCCGGCTAACAGGGAGCTAAGGCTAATGGCTAGTGTTTTCCTGACTCATTATGGAGCTGCCATTTTACACTCAGCCTGTCCCTGCCGCCGCGGCTGGCTCTGATATCACCGCTTGTGTTTTACTCACATTCTGCACAGAGTGTCTGATAGTCTTTACTGAAAAGCAGGAATAAGAACGACGCTCACATTAGCTAAACCTTTCCTCAGCCTGCGTCCCAAGCTAACGTGGCTAATTGAGAGGCTTGTGTTAGCGCTTTAGCTTTGTTGCGTAGCTCAGCGTCAGCGAACGTAAACCTGAGCAACTGCTCTCAAAAGCTCTTAAAGTCTAAAGCCTCGGTCCCACCGAATAATGAAGGCTGAAGAAGGAGCCACGCATGGGTGTGGGGTGTTTATTTGAAGAATGACCCACGTTTTCTTCTTAACACGTATCCACTATGAAGTTGCCACTATGTGCCTCTCTGTACCCCGCATGTTCCGCGTAGCAGCCTCTAGTGAGCCACGACCGACCTGTCGTTACACCATGGAATGGCTCGCATCAGCCACACTAAGCTACGTAGTGCCATGATAACGCCATGTTGGTGCACGTTAAGGCGTGAGTTTGGTCCAAACCTCCAGCCCTCCCACACCTGGTCCCTTTAAAGTGTGGGTTTTCAATTCACAGATTCACAGCAGCATTTAAAGATGTCCCCTTTTTTTTCTTTTTTAACAGTCCAAAAATAGACACTCCATCACAGTTCAGCTGTGCGCCAGGCTGCAGTCCACCTGTAATGCACAAGACCAGCTAGACCCGAACCACGGGTTCCTGGAGAGCCGCCTCTGTGCTCCTCCCTGGCTCCACGGCTCTCTGGCTTTTTTTTTTTTTTGTGTCTTTAAACACACAAAACTTTATGTTTGTCCGTTTATTTCTGCAAAATCGCTCTTTTGCGCGCGCTGCTGTTGTCCTTTCATGGACAGCCGCCTCTCTGCTCTTTCTGGCTTCCGTTCCATCCGTGGCTTGCTGGCTTTATTTTTTCCCTGGCTTTAAGCACAATCATTTTTACAACATGATTCCACTTTAACTTTGTGTTCGTCTGTTTATTTCTGCAAAAGCGCTCTTTTGCGCGCGTTGCCGTTCTGCATATAGAATGAGGTGGCCGTTTTATTATATACACCTGTGGATCATTTTCAATATATATATTTCTTTATTTCTTCCGCAGCTTACAAGTCACCATGATACAACTTTTAACTTTGTGTTGTGTCTTCAAAATCGCTCTTTTGCGCGCTCTCCACCTGTGTTGCTGCACAGCTCCTGCTCTTAGCTGCTACACTGGAGTTATTATCTTCCATGGCTTTAAACACACATCCACTTACACGCAGTCACCCAAATTTTAACTTTGTGTTCGTCCAATATTGACTGAAATATCACTCTTTTGTGAGCTGGCGTTCTGCCTAAATGCTCGTGTGAAGCGTGATGAGGAGTCACTACTGCCTCAGTGCGCACACACAGCGGAGCTCATGTGATACATTAATTCCAGAAGTGATTACAGGTATTTTCGGCATCAAAGGTTTGACAGAAAATGATTAATCCGCTACAAAATAATTATTTTATATAGCGTCCAGCACACAGAGCAGGTGGAATTTGGTGCGCAAAGAGGAGACCCCCTCCAAAAATAGCCTCTCAGGTCTTGCTTCAGTGCGCACACACAGTGATCCATTAACAAGATATTAAATCAACATACTTTTACATACAACAGACATCAACATACAGACATACGTTTATAGCAAGGAACTGTTTTATCAAGCTATGAAAAACATTAAAAATAATTACCGTAAGTTGCTCAAAATACATCCCACATGGAGCAGGAAAGAGAGGAAAAAAAGTGTCCAGTTGAAACAGTCCTCTGTGATGCCAGAAGTGATTAGAAGTGTTTTCAACATCCAAGGTTTGGCAGAAAATGATTACTCCACTACAAAATATATAGAGTCCAGCACACAGAGCAGGTGCAATTGTGTGCGCAAGAGGAGGAGCCGCTCCAAAAATAGCCTCTCGGGTCCTGCGAAGGTGCCAGGCGCACGGATAATGGACTTTTTGCAGACTCGTAAGCACCACGCAAATGCCTCTAAGCCGTCGCAGTAACTCGAACACAAACTGCGCCACGCTGTTGTTGCTAAATTTTGAACATCTTGAAATTAGCACCACGCTCAGAGAGGAGCCTCGTTAACTGAAGATAATGCCTCTAAGAGCCACTCTGAGCCACTATAATGCTACGATAGCTCACGAAACAAAAAAAACAGGGTGTGTGGCTCCTTCTTCACTCGGTGGGACCGAGGCTTAACTGTTGCTTTTTGTGGAGCCCTCAGTTAAATAAACGAGACCACAGCTTTTTATTAGAGGTTGTTTTCCTGTCAGCTTGCCTTGGAGAGAGTGGACTCCAAAACTTAAATGAAATTTAGCACTTTACTCACTCGTATTATTATTATTCGAGTAATACTTAGCGGTAAACGATTATTCGATTAACATATTCTAATCTTACACTATTCTTTTATGGTGAATTAACATGTTACTGCATTTAAAATGGCACAATATCCTGTTATTTCCTTATATTAAAATAAAACTGGATTTAAACTGTTGTGAGCAAAGAATATAATTTAACGTGTCTTGAAAGTTACTGAAAACTTTTTAGACAATCTTATTTTTCATTTAGGAAGTGGCTCCATGGCTGTTAAACCATAATAATATAAAAATCTCACACTGAAAGCCACCTCTCTGAGATCTTGCGAGAGTTTGCGGGATTTGAAACCTCAATAGGGTGAATTGATTGCTGGTGTCACAGGTCCCCCCTAAAAATTGGTCCGTTTCAGAGCTCAGCAGCTTGTCTGAGACGGACTCTCTTCACCTAAAGCTATCAAAGGGAATAATGGGATTATTAACCATCAGATGACAAGGTAAAACCTCTTAAATCATTCTAAAGTCAGTTTTGCCAACAATATTTTTATTGAATTTTTCATTTAAGGCAAGAAGAACATTTGCAACATTTAACACATACGAAACATGGCTTGCATTCAGATATTTACACTTGGGGATCTAAATACTATTTCGTTAAAGTAGAGTACATTAAACATAGAGTTTCATTTTTGAGGTCCACAGAGTAAATAAAAAAAAAAGAGATAATAATAAAGGTCTATTCTGCTTCTTCCATTATGTTTGTTAAATCTTTTGTTGTAATATATTTAATGAATGGGTCCCAAATTTTGTAGAATTGGTTTTGTTTATGTCTGATTGTATAAGAGATCTTTTCTAAAGGGAGTGTAGTAGCCAATTCAGAAATCCATCTCCCTATACTTGGACGCTTAATATCTTTCCAACAAATTGCTACCAGTCTTTTTGTTAATAATATACACAAATCTAGAAACATTTTCGGACTTTTCTTGAATTTTATTGCCTCTGGACAAATGCCAAAAATAAAAAAAAACTGGAGTAAATGGAATCTGGACACTTAATATACTTTGAATGTGGATTGTCACTTCCCGCCAAAATATTTGTATTTCTGTACATTGCCAAACACAATGGAAGAATGTACCTTTTTCCACGTTGCACTTGGTGCATGTGTCAGGAATAGCACAATTATATTGATTTAGCTTTTCTGGAGTTATGTATGTTCTCATCAGCCAGTTGTACTGCAGCAGGTTCAGGCGTGTATTAATAGTTTGTGTTTGTGCTTTTTTACATGTTTCCTGCCACATCTCTAATGAAATGTCAGTACCAAAGTCCTCCCTCCAAGCCTCCAGTTTTTTACAGATGTTTCGGTGCATTCATCAATCAGGTGTTTATAAAATTTTGTTATCAGTCCCTTTGCCCAACAATCCATTTCCATCATTTTTTCCATGATAGACAATGTAGGAATAGATAGTGTTTGATTCTGTTGTGTTCTAATAAAATTTCGTAGTTGTAAATATTTGAAAAAATGGTTATGGGGAATATTAAATTTATTAACCAATTCTTGAAACTGCATCAATACTTTTTGTTCGTTATAAAGATCACCAATCTTTTCCAGCCCTTTTTGGGCCCAACATTTAAATCCCCCATCTGTTTTTCCAGGAGAAAAGGCATCATTGCCCCATATTGGACTGAAGACAGAGAGAGAGGACCGGTCAGCAAAAAGTCTTAACCCGATACCATATTGCAATCATATTTTTAACCACGGGGTTTTTTGTTTCTTTTTCAAAAGCGATGGTTTTGCAGAGTACATATACAAAGGGAATGGCAAGTTCAGTTCCATTTCTTTCGAAACTGGGGGATCATTCTCCATAAAATAAAATAACAGTGTTCGCAGTTGTGCAGCCCAGTAGTAAAAGTTGGATTAGGGCATTTAAGCCCCCCCCCCCCCTATCAAATGGCAAGTACAGTAAAGACAAACGTATCCTGGGACATCTATTATTCCATAGAAAGTGAATAAACAGTGTTTTTAATTGTGTGAATAGGTTACTTGGAGGAGGGAGTGGAAGGTTTTGAAAAACATACAAGAGTTTAGGCATTATATTCATCTTAAGTACATTTATTTTCCCTATTAGAGACATGGGTGTTGTTTTCCACCTGTCTAGTGATTCTGTAATTTCTCTTAATAGTGGTTCATAATTATTGGTTATTACATTTTTAAGTTGAGGTGCGACAAGAATACCCAGATAAGTAAAACGGTCAACTATTTTAAATTGGGATGCAATTGAAGGTTTTGCATGGTTGGCCTCATTTAAGAACATTATAGATGATTTTGATTTATTCAATTTGTATCCAGAGAATATTCCAAATGTATTTATCAACTGTAACAATTCAGGAATAGATTTTTCTATATTTTTAAGGAATATGATCACATCGTCGGCAAAAAGAGCTAGTCGGTGTTCTCGTTGTCCAATAGTAATCCCTGAGATGTTTAGGTTTGTTCTTACAGCTATTGCCAATGGTTCTATCGCTATAAGAAACAGCAATGGCGACAACGGATCTCCCTGTCTACAGCCTCTCTGTATGGGAATTTTCTTTGAGATGTTACGATTAGTCATTATTTCGGCATAAGGCTGTGTGTAGAGTAATTAAATCCATTTGTTGAAATTATCACCAAAGCCAAAAAGTGTAAGCATTTGAAACAGATAAGACCATTCAATCCTGTCGAATGCCTTTTCTGCGTCTAGTGACAGTATTGCTGTGTCTAATGCTCCTTTTTCAAAATGAAGTATATTTAAGAGTCTTCTAACGTTATGGAATCCTTGTCTATTTTGTACGAAACCATTTTGGTCGCTATGTATAATACTTGGAAGTATTTTCTCTAATCTCTTTGCAAAAATTTTACTTAAAATTTTTAGGTCTACATTTAAGAGACTGATCGGCCTTAGATTTTCGCATTTATTATTGGGTTTACCTGGCTTTGGCAGTAATGTTATAAGAGCTCCTCTAAGGGTGGCAGGCAGGGACTCATTATGAAATGATTCTCGATACATTTCTAATAGTGGGTGTATCAATTTCATTTTAAATACTTTATAAATTTCCACGGGTATCCCATCAGGGCCTGGGGTCTTCCCTCCTTTAATGTTATCAATGGCTACAGATATTTCATTAAGGGTTATATCTTTGTCCAATTCATTTTTGGTTCCTTCTGTAATTTTTGGAATTTGTAGATCATGAATAAAGTCATTAAATTCTAATAAGTTTGTAACCGACTGAGAGTTTGAGCTATAAAGATTTTCATAATATGTTTTGAATGCTTCATTTATTTCAACTGGGTCAACTATATTTTCATTATTACTGTTAAGTAATGTTGTGATGAGTCTTTCATTTAGTAATTTTTTAATACGCCAAGCTAATACCTTGCCAGGTTTTCCCCCCCTGATCATAAAAGGTCTGTTTCAGTCGTAACAAACTCGATGTTGCTTTTGAGGCTGATAGTTCATTGTATTGTGCTCTCATTAGAATTATTTCCTGATGAGTTTTTTGACAGCCTGACTGAAAGTATTGTTCTTCCAAGTATTTAATTTTTGTTTCTAATGATTTAATTTTCTTGTAAGTTTCCTTGGCCTTAGAGCTGGTTATATTAATTATTTGCCCCCTGATAAAAGCTTTGAACGCTTCCCATCTGGTACTCTTTGACGTTTGTGTCGTATTGGTTTCAAAATAAAAATTAATTTGATCATTTAGAAAGTCAACAAACCCTGGATCCGTCAACCATTTTGTTTTAAATCTCCACTTAGGGGTGTCTGTAATAAGTTTTGATTCTTCATAAATCAAAGAAACCGGAGCATGATCAGATATAAGAATAGGGTCATAAAAGATATTTTTTATCTTATCTCATTTCAGTAATGCAGACACAAGAAAAAAAGTCTATACGAGAATAAGACTGATGTGTGCTGGAGTAGCATGAAAATGTTTTGGTATTAGGGTTATATTCCCTCCATATGTCTATTAAATTAATTTCTTTCATAAATTGTTTAATCACCACTCGACTTTTTGCATGCGATTGATCTACTCCTGAATTCTTATCAAAAATAGGCCCCAAGGTGCAATTAAAGTCCCCAGCCATTATACATAGCCCGGGCAAAGATGAAACCATTAAAAATAGGTTTTGAAAAAATGCTGGCTCATCAGAGTTAGGATCATACAAATTTACCAGGATTATTTTTTTTATTGAGAATGGTTCCTTGAATGATTATGTATCTGCCAGCTTTGTCCTTAATTATTTTGTCTATCTGTAAAGGAACAGTATTATGAACTAAAATCATTACACCCCTTGCCTGAGATGTAAAAGGAGCTGAGTAAATATTTCCCTTCCACCTCCTCCTCACCTTCAGCTCATCTTCTGACTTTAAATGTTTCTTGAAGAAATATTATGGTTGATTGAAGTATTTTTATCCTATTCATAACTTGTTTAACCTTTTTTAATTTCTGCAGACCTCTACAATTCCAAGATGTGATTTTAATTTTTAATTTCAGTTATTCACTAGATGATAGTTGAAAGATAAGATCCCCCTTTCTAGTATTGTCAAAGCAAACCAGATGAACATGTACAAAGAACAGCGAAAAATAAAAATACAAAAATCCTCCCCCCCCCCCCCCCCCGTCCCTTTTAGTTGTTCCACTTCCAGAAAGCGAAAAACTGTTTCTCACCATGTGAGGATCAGTATAACTATACTGAGGTACTAGAATGAAAATAAAAATTGTAGCTGCTCTGCCATTAGTATCTTTTTCCAAGCAACAAAAATTCACAGGTCTATAACCTGCATCAGATGAATATTTACTGAATACATAGTAACTAACGCCTGGTTCATTTTAATTATTCCAAAAAAAAAAAAAAACTGTTTATCAGAAAGAGCCCATTCTTTAGTCAGTACCTTTTTACATTTTACTCACACCATCAATTCTACTGATTGTTTGACTTAATCCTCTGTATGAAGACTTCAGCCTCTTCTGCGCTGGTGAAGATGTGTGTGCGGTCATTGTAGGTCACGATGAGGCGAGCAGGGTAAATTATACCATACCGGAGCCCCAGTTGACGGAGTTGTCTCCGTGCCTCATCAAATCTCTTCATCATGTGCGTCTCAGGTGGCACGTCCTGGTAGAATCGTACTGGTTGCTCCTTGTAGAGGATTTGTCTCTTCGTCCTGGCCGCCCGCATCACAGTTTCTTTGTCCTTATAATTCAGGAATTTCACTATAAGAGCACAGGGTGTGGAGTCAGCAGCTGCACGCTCTCTTCTTGGACCCAGCCTGTGTGCCCATTCCACTGTGAACTTTCCCCGGAGTGGTGCAAGGTTGAGCACTTCTGGAAGCCAGCTTTCCAGGAATCCACAGGCATCGTTTCCCTCTGCTTGCTCTTGCAAGTTCACTAATCTCAAATTTGAGCGTCTGGCTCTTGCCTGCAAGTCCAACACTCTCTCCTCCAAGTATTTATTCTTCTCTTCCAGACATGTTACTTTGTTCTGAAGTACATTTGCTGCATCTTCTGTAGCGGATATTCTTGATTCCGCCTGTGTGACGCGCGTAGTGCAGTCGGCTACCTCTTTCTTCATGTTTTCTGTTGCAGTGAGAAGATCTTCAAGTTTTGCAGCAAAATCAGTTTTCATTGTCAATAAATCTGATTTAATATCTTTGATAGCTGCCAATATTCCTCCTAAAGTAGCCTCTGATTCTTCACGAGCTTGCCCGTTTTCCGTAGTAGTGGTGCTAGCTGATTGAGCTATGCTAGCGTTACCCTCGCCAGCCTCTGTTTCCATTGCTCTTTCGTTAGCTTTGGGTTTGGTCATTACGGTGGCAAAAGTTGACAAATCCGATTGCGTTTGGCCCCGAGTAGTCTTCTTAAGGGAAATTGGAATCTCCCCTTATAATTCCGCTGCTTCAAAAAATGAGTTACGCTTTTGCAAAATTGCTTAATGTGAGGATTTGATTTAAAAAAGTGGCAGAGCAGATTACGCTCGTCTTCTCAGATAGCCGCCATAACCGGAAGTCCTTTAAAATCAGTTTTAAGCAGAAACGAGGTGATAATCGGTGACGCTTTGAAATGACGGAGGCGAAGTGAATGCAGCAGGAGCAGCTCATCATGGCTGCTGCACTCTGATCACTTCCTCCGTCTTTTATTATGAAGTACTGTAATGCTGAATTTATGTGTAAATTATTGTTGTACAAAAGCTTCAGATAGCTGTCGCTGAGATGGATGATGACTGGAATGCAATTTGAAACAGAAATGAGGTGATAATTGGTGAAATACTGCCGACGCTCTGAAATGACGCAAGCGCAGTGAAGGCAGTTTTTTTGGGGGGAACCATTCGGTCTGCGACACCGGCTATGGAGTGTTGCTTTCTGTAGCCGTTTAATTTATCAAATGCTCCAAATGCTTTTAATCTGATTACATGAAATTAATCATTTTCACCAGGTGATCTCCTTTAAATCCCTTCATAAACTCATTCAAACATGTTTTTAAGTCATTATAAACAAAGTCTTGTTTTGGACTGGTTTTACTGGGCTGTAAGCCAGTAGAGTAATGTTGGGAAATAGATTCATCATAAAGGAAAAGTTCTAGAAATTGCTTTGTTTTAAAATTTACTCGGTATAAAGTGTCTTTCTGTAGTATATTGTAATATTTATAAAAGTAAAGTAAACATGCTGTGTCTGTGGGGCTTTTTGTAAATGTCACGTTCCATATGGGAGAATGTTTACATCTAATTTGTGTGTACACATGGCTGGGCTCAGGTCGGCATGTATGCTGTTGATAAGAAGCAATGAATGAACTGATCGGTGAAGTAGAGTAGTTGTGGCCCTGTATAGCCCCTGAGGCTAGTGATTTTGTGTATGTGTATGGTGCTTTTTAATATTGTATTGTTTTTATGTTTGATTTTAGACTTTTAATGGGGTCTTATTTTGTTATTATTGTCATTGTGTACCTTGTCTTTTGTGTTCTCCTGCTGCAACATTAATTTCCCTTTACGGGACAATAAAGAAATTCTGATTCTGAGGCATATTGGAGCAGTACTTATCTCCAGATCCCGTAGTATGAAGCAGATGAGTTTCTGACTTCAGCTAGATGGGACTCCAGTCCATCGCAGGTTCCTTCCCCAGCCAAGGCTGGTCCCTATTTACAGTTGGGTGGACTGAGGTGATGCAGATAGTGTCTTGTCCAAGGATATGGATCAGTAGTGTGGAACACACAGCTTGTATTGATCTCCGGCTTATATATTGGTAGTCAAACTCTTATCCCACTGAGCTACCTGCTGTATAGTTTATAATTAAGCTGCTACACAAATAAAACAAAGTACAGTACAACTTCATTATCATTGTAATGGACATTTGTTTTTTGAGAACACTTGTAGCAAACCTTAGCTGGATGCACAAAAATTTAAGTTATAAATGTAGGAATATGTCCAAAGAGAATTTACTTAAAGGATAGAAACCAACACAGGGAATTCCAAAGCAACAGCAGCCGACGCTTCGGAATTGATTCTTAATGTGACCTACCTGAAGGGTTTGTCAAAAAGCAGCTTGTTAAGTCAGTCACTGTGAGGCACCTGCATCGGGAGCTAATGTGGGCTTCGTTTGGCCTGGCCTCCTTTTGTTTGAGCATGGTTTGTAATGTCTAGGGAATGGACTTATGCCTTGTCCACACAAAAACTGAACTTTCTCTACACAATCTTTTTCTTTGTCGTTTTCAAAAAGTGTTCCGTAAATACTGTACAGTTTCAAGAAATGTCTGTGTATATGCAAAACCACTGAAAATGAATGAAAATGCTGTAGTATGTATGCCAGTCCTGTATGTGGCACTGTAATGCTCCCACAAAAAAGGTGACTATGTGGAGCATACGCATAAAGCTTAGCTTAGACTTTTAGCCAGTCTGTGGAACATTTTCAAAAAGTACTGTTTTTGGGCTCCAAAAACACCAGTTCCATGTCAACTAAATGCCAGTACGAGAGAAAACTTTTGCAGGTACGCCGTCTCTGTGTGGACAAGCCCTTAAACCTTGAAGGAAAAAAGTGGGTGTACATGCATCCTGAGACTTGTCAAAGATGACACTGGGGATTCTGAAAATAAATAATGCACATTAAATTTTGCTTATCCCCAAATATTTTGTTTGCACCCATGGGGAGGATACTAATGTTGAAACTGAGTATGAGCATTCTTTAATATGAAAAATATTTATGTATTTTATGCATTTTTCTGTGAAAAGAAGTTTTTACCAATGATCAAGTTTTGCAGGACCGTCTTGAGATTACATAAATAGTGAGCACATCACTTAACTTTAGCCTTTGAATTTCTAAGCACCTCACAATTTTATTTTATTTATTTGTTTTCTGGTGCGTACCACTGGGCCTAAAACAAATTCTAGGGGAAACACTAATAGTTCCTGTGTATGTGATAGCTTACTTTTACTAAAGTGCATCATAAAAGGTAAAAAATGCAGTCAATATTCTACAATGCAGGTGCTGTGTACCATAATCTGTGTTCTAAGCAAAATAAACACACAAAAATTATGCCAATCATGCAGATATGTTACAATGCCGGGCTGAATCCTGCAGAGGATTACAAAGAATCCACATTCCCATACATCTGGTGAAGGGATAGGTTCACAGAGTTATGTGACCTGGTTCTAACATTCATTCCAAACTCACCCTTAGAAAATGTCACATAGGTTTAGATAAGTGCAGCTAAAAATAGTGCCTATACACAAGCAAATAAAACTTAAAATATGACATCCTCTGAGACGTCCGGCTCTGACGTGCAGCAGCTGGCTGAGCTCAGCTCAGAGGTATGGAGAGACCTTCATGCCAAAATGTCTGAAAGGAAATGCTTTTGACAAACCTACAGTGTTTTCAGGTGTTCTTTTGCACTGGAAATTATTTGTTTATTTTTCTGTAAGAAAACTGCTTGGAGTGGAAAATGAGAAATACCTGGAAGACATTCTGTAAAAACGCATTTGGTTTCTGGAACTGATCTTCTTGTGGGCAGGACTAATAAGGGACAGAATTTATAATTTTTGATTTAAATATAAAAATGTTTTTCCTTTAGGCACACTTACTGTTTCCCTGGCAGTACTGCAGGCTTGGTGGACTGCCAGGCTATATTGAGAAACTCTGCCAAACCAGAACAAATTTATTTTTTAATGATTGCAATGAAAAATGATGCTGGCACAATTGAGGAAAAAAAAAAAAGTAAAATATCCATTAGTCAGCAATCATTTTGGCTTAACAACAGGACTCTGATCAGTTTTGCAACACCGAGACTGTTCACATAACAGCTTTGGGTCAGTCGTAGACTCTCATCGGCTCAAAGCTACAGTATCCTGAGAGAAACGCTGGTGCAGTGAGTGAACTTACTTATATTAAACATAACAGCTATGCACAATTGCAGATACAATTCTTCAGCCAATAAATAAATAAAATAAAGTCCTACCTGTGTTCTGCAGTGATTCCATGACTTCAGTTTTGGTCTTGTTGGACAGTGTGGGGATTGCTGTGTCAGGAAAATATCTTCAAGTTGGAACCCTGTGTCTTTTCCTCAAGTTGCTCAGCATCGCATGAAAGCCTTGATTCTCATCAACTGAATACGGATGCAGATCCTTTGATACTGCTTTGCTCAACAGTTGTCACTTAAGCAGCGACATGTAACATGGTTTGTCATCTTTTTAAAATAGTTTAATTTAGCTTGACCCAACCTGCTGAAAGTGTTTATACAGTGGTCCCTCGCTATAACGCGGTTCACCTTTTGCAGCCTCGCAGTTTCGCGGATTTTTTTAGTCCAATTTTGCATGCTTTTGAATTTTTATTTATTTATTTTTTTATTTTTTTTACAGCACATTGTGTTCTGCGTCCTCATCAAGCAGGCCGGTCACGGCACCACAAAGGGAGAGCACGTGCATTGTGTTCTGCATGTCTGTTTATAAGAATCTTCTCGCCCAGAAGAGAAAAAGAGTGCCAACAACTACCCATAACTGTGTTCTTCACTCAGAAAAAGACACCTGCACCGAGGTGTCACTCAGTGGAAAAAGGCGCGGCGTCAGGACGCAGATGCACGATCAGAGGAACTGTGAAATACTGGTCAGTCACTATTAATAATTTCTTATGTGTCCAACCTCGTAGGTTGATCGTTAAAATTAAATTCGTTAGTTCTAAAAGCCATCATAATTATTTGTAGGAAAACGTTCTATTTTTATTTCTCAAAAAATGTTTGGGCCTGAAAACAGGTTGGTCTTATTTTTCTAAGGTTTGAACTTTGAGAGTGTTTACACACGAGAGAAAAGTGAGAAAATGTTAATGCCTGTTTGAGAAAAGTGTATAAAGTGTGTAGTGAGGGGTTTACAGCCTTAAAACATCTATAATAATTGTAAAAAAAAATAACGCTGACTACTTTGCTGATTTCGCCTATTGCGGGCTATTTTTAGAACATAACTCCCACGATAAAGGAGGGACCACTGTACTCGTATATGATTTGCTTGTAATGCAGAGGATGCTGGTTGGATTTCATACTCTGTCATCTTGTTTCTGTTTTGTGGTTATCATAGACTGTTAGACCATTGCAATTATGCCCTTTCGAGTTCCTTGGTCAGCATTGCTCTATTTTAAACATTATAAAATTAATTCTGGGTTCTGGGCATTTGTGCATTGATTCAGAATCTCCCATGTCTCAATGCATCTATTTTTTTTTAAACACTAAAGAGAAATTGTTAATGGTAGCTAAAGAACTAAATGGTTTCTGGATTTTTATTTATTTATTGTAGAAATTAAATTACAACTTTATGCATTCATAATTTAATGTCAGGAAGTGTGGCTCTTTTTGGACTACTGTATTATTCAGAATAAATCTTCAGGGTGCTTGATGGATAAGATTATTTATTGTGGACAGTCTAAGGCACACCTGTGCACTAATCATGGTGTCTAATCAGCATCTTGATATGGCACACCTGTGAGGTGGGATGGATTATCTCAGCAAAGGAGAAGTGCTCACTATCACAGATTTAGACTGGTTTGTGAACAATATTTGAGGGAAATGGTGATTTTGTGTATGTGGAAAAAGTTTTAGATCTTTGAGTTCATCTCACACAAAATGGGAGCAAAACCAAAAGTGTTGCGTTTATATTTTTGTGTGTGTGTGTGTATGCCTTTATTGTTTACATTAAGATTCTATTGTCTTATGTACAGTTTGTACATGTTCAATAAAGCCCCTCTATCTATCTATCAATCAGTCATAATATTTACATTTTAACGGTTTCTACAGGAGGGCGTGTGTGTGTGCATACATGAGCTTTTGAAAAGAGCAGAAGTTAGTTTTGAGTTAGTGGAAGTTAGTGTGCACGCTGATATCTGCAAGATGTTTAAATCACTCCAGAAGTGTTATCAGGTTACAAAAACAGCGTTTTCAGTTTAGAAGTGGTTATTTCTCCTTAACTTTTACATAATATGACAAAGAGATTATATTTACACACAAATGAAAGAGTTTGCAGCTAGCTAGACCAGCCACTGACGTCACAGTGCCACTCTACTCTGATTGGCTATCACCCCCACCGCTCAAAAAAACCAAAAAAAAAAACCAGCATGAAGCAAAATGTGACATTTTAGCCTCTTAAAATACCTATGAAAATAGGTCAAGGTTAGTCATCTTTAAACTTGTCAAGGTCTGTGTCCCAAGAATCTTTCTTCCCTGTGAATTTGAATAGGACTGGACTTATGCTGAGTAGGGACGGACGGACGGATGGACACAAAGTCTTAGCAATTCCCAGTGGCCATATTTGATGGCCTCAGGTAATGAAGAAAAGCAGTGAATGATTAAAATATATCCACTTTCACCATTAATACACTATTTTAGGCAGTAAAATTGCTTTTTTGGGCAGTTCTGCAAACTCTTTAGGGTCCTGTTGCTGCCTGTCTTGCTGTATGGTTGAGACTTGGACTTTAACCAGTGACCTAAAGCTGGATGTATTTGGCACCAGGTTTCTTTGGGGATCCTTGGGTACTGCTGGAATATGTGTCAAATGAGTGTGTACTTGAAGAGACTAGTATCAGGAGGAGTATCACTTGCATTGTGAGGAACCCTCTGTTTCAGCATTTTGGACATGTGGTATGTTGGTATGTTTCTTTGTACACGATCCGGTGTACAGGTGCCTCTGTTGAGGGTCCCAGTAGCTAGAGAAGGTCAAGGATATGCCCATGTTTCACCTGGTTGTGGAGATGGGTGGTTATTTTCCATATGTGGGAATGGGCCGGTTGTCTGCCTGGGAGGTTGCCATCCAGGACCTAAGGCAGTTCTGTGGTGTTGTGGATGTGGCAAAGCACAGCACCAGTGCATGTTCCCAGACTTGACTTGATTGACTTTATATCATGCATCTTACATGTACCAGAAATGTCTGCATGTACCGATAGTCATTGTGTAGGAAATATTTGTTTATTTTTATCTCTCTCTCTTGGGTGTGTGGTCTGTGCTTCATTCACATGTTTATCACTTGGTTGTCTTTCACACTTTGAATATATTTGGGTGGGGTCAGAAAGTGTGGACTTTTTAGACTAGCAGTCCTACTGGTTTTATTGAGATCATATGCGACAGTGGGAAGTTTTTCCTTCCCACAAGTGCTTGTTCATAGGGGGTCGTTTTGACCGTTGGGGTTTTTCTGTAATTATTGTATGGCTTTTGCCTTACAATATAAAGTGCCTTGGGGCAACTGTTTGTTGTGATTTGGCGCTGTATAAATAAAATTGATTTGATATGCAACTTCCCAGTTTTGTAACAGACTTTAAAGCCATCCTCACTGGTCAACACAGCTGTATTCTGTAGGTGCCAGCACCATGTTAGTGATGATCTGGCTTGCGCGAGTTATCGTTGATGTGACCATCTTATTCCATTTTCGTCATCGTCTTCTTCTTGCTGCTCCCATTAGGGGTTGCCACAGCAGATCAGTCATTTCCATCTCACCCTGTCTTCTATAACCTCCTCTACGTCCTCCCTCTTCTCCTCCTGCCTGTTGGCTCCATTCCAGCATCCTTCTCCCTATGTACCCTGGGTCCCTCCTCCGCACATCCAAACATCTCAATCTTGCCTCTCTGACTTTGTCTCCAAACCGTTCCACCTGAGCTGTTCCTCTGTCCTAATCCTGTCCATCTCTGTCACTCCCAAAAAGAAACATAACAGCTTCAGCTCTGCCACCTGTCTTTTTGTTAGTGCCACTGTCTTTAAGCTGTACAACATAGCTGGTCTCACTACTGTCTTGTAAACTTTCCCCTTCACTCTTGCAGATATTCTATCACAGGTCACCTGCCACCTTTCTCCACCCACTCCACCCTGCCAGCACACTCTTCTTCACATCTCTTCCACACTCTCCATTACTTTAGACAGTTGACTCCAAGTACTTAGTCATCTATTTTCACCATTTCTACTCCTTGTAACTGCACTATTCCACTGGGCTCCCTCTCATTCACACACATACCGTAATTTCCTGACTATAGAGCAACCTGAATATTAGCTACACCCACCAATTTTAAAAAGAAAAAAGAAATTGTACATAAATAGGCTGCACTTGTCTATAAGCTGTTGGTCTCTACATTGTAGCATGAGATATTTAAACAGAAAGATGTTAGAAAGATTTTTTTTTTTTTAACTTGTAATTAAATACATACCATAAATGCTTTTTTTCGCCCCTGAGGTGTTACATGTAAATACCAACGTGCATGTAATCCAGCAAGCATGCACTTATCCCTTGTACTTAAATGGTAAATGGACTGCATTTATGTAGTGCTTTTCTATCTGCATCAGACGCTCAAAGCGCTTTACAAATAATGCCTCACATTCACCCCAATGTGAGGGTGCTGACATACAAGGTACTCACTACACACCAGGAGCAACTAGGGGATTAAGGACCTTGCCCAAGGGCCATTAGTGATTTGATGGTCAGGCTGGGATTTGAACTGAGGATCCTCTGGTCTCAAGCCCAATGCTTAACCACTAGACCATCACTTCCCCTGTACTTCCTGATTTACTCTCTCCACATCAGCCAGCCTTTTCTCCCTTTCATTTTCTTCATTCATCAACTTCTCAAAATATTCTCTCCACCTTCTCAACACACTCCCTTCACTTGTCAGCACATTACCACCCTAACCTGCTGCACATCCTTTCCAGCTCTGTCCCTTCGTCTGGCCAATTGGTACAAGTACTTTTCTCCTTCCTTACTTTTCAGCTTCTTGTACAGCTTGTAGAATGCCATTTCCTTAGCTTTTGCCACTTCTGTTCTTGCCTTACGCCACATCTCCTTGTACTCCCGTCTATTTTCTTCATTTCTCTATCTCAATTCTTTTCTTTTTTTTTTTTTAACTGGACATCTTCGTTCCACCACCAAGTCTCCTTGTCTTCCTTCTACTGTCCAGATGTCACACTCAGTACCTTCCTAGCTGTCTCCCTCACCACATCTGCTGTACTTTTCCAGTTGTCCAAAATTGCTTCCCCTCCATCCAGTGCTTCTCTCACCTGCTTACTGAATTACACACCTGTCTCCCTCCTTCAGCTTCCACCATCTGATTCTTTGAGTTCTCACCCTCGTCTTCACCTCTAAAGTCTCCTACAAACACCATCCTGTGCTGTCTAGCTACACTCTCTCCTGCCACCACCTTACAGTCTAGCTTTTATCTCCTACCCAGAATGTAGTCCACCTGTGTGCACCTTCCTCCACTCGTCACCCTGTGCTCCTCCCTTTTCTTTAAGTAGGTGTTCACCACATCCATTTCCATCCTTTTGAAAAATCAACTACCATCTGTCCTTCCACCTTCCTGTCCTTGATACCATATCTACCCATTATATAATCTGCTTTTGTTGTCAAAAATATTGCAATATTACACATGAATTAAGCAAAAGCGTGGTTGATTGACACAATTAAGACTATACTGATTGCATATTAATATTTTGCGGATACAGGCTGTAAGGCATTCCCTTCTCCTGTGGTTTTATTAATCAGTTAATTACTAATGATGTCATCAATTGTTAAACTCTACTTGCATGACACAAATAGTAGGTCCCTTCGGCTGCTCCGTTGTTTGCACTCGGGGTCACCACAGCAAATCCAAGGTGGATCTGCATGTTGAATTGGCACAGGTTTTATGCCGGATGCCCTTCCTGACGCAACTCCACATTACATGGAGAAATGTGGCAGGGGTGGGATTTGAACCCGGAGTTTTCTGAACTGAAACCAAACACATTAACCACTTGGCCACCACCCCTGTACTTTCATGACACAAATAAGTACAAATAATCTTATGATTATGAGTTCAGCTAAATCAGTGGAGAGAATTGTGATTCAGATGATCAGTGGTGATTGTGACCCAAAAGATGGTCACACAGTCTTTTAACCAGGTT
This sequence comes from Thalassophryne amazonica, assembly GCF_902500255.1. Classification (NCBI taxonomy): domain Eukaryota; kingdom Metazoa; phylum Chordata; class Actinopteri; order Batrachoidiformes; family Batrachoididae; genus Thalassophryne; species Thalassophryne amazonica. The sequence goes on from NC_047103.1 coordinate 5,723,713, forward strand.
TCGAACCCCAGTGTTAAGTGGTCTAACATCTGATCCCAGCACTGCTCTGAAGCTTTGTTCTTACTGCCTGTCAATAGAAGAAAGAGGCTGAGCATGTTACCTTCTACAGTCCAGTAACCACTTAGATGTATTTGTATTGTCTGCTTCAGCAGTTACCATAGCAACTGCTGGAGCAACTCAGGTAAGGCTGCAGTGGTTTTATTTATTTTTAAATGGGGATCTGAAAATGAGCGTTGGCGGAACCAAGTCGGGACTGAATTGTGTGGGCCCACTGTGCCCAAAGAACTAAGCCTTGAGGAATCTCTGTGTCCACGTTTTCCTTTCTCATGAATGCACTGGTGATATTTACACACCATTCGCTAAAACGAGACTGTAGATGTGCAGACCATAAGTGATGATGCACATTGACATGTAAATGTCAAACATATTTTGGATATTTGCAGTCAAATCTAGGGATGGTTATTGATAAGATTTTATCTATCGATTCCGCTTATTGATCAGATTCCTTATCAATACCTCCTGTGAATTTTCTGTGTACTAAAAGTAAGCTTTACAGGTTTTCTATGTCAACATTTTATTGAGTCTTAAAGTAAATAAATATGAAATTGGGCACTGGATCCTTGATTTCTGGACATAAATAGAAATAAAATCTGTAGTTTTTGTCAAAAGCATTTACTTTCAGATATTAATGGCACAAATGTAACCGCATAGCCTCTGAGCTGTGCTCAGCTGGCTACGCTGCACAGGATGTAATTCATAAAATATGGAAGACTTCTCATTTTGGGAGGGAAAACAATGGTTTTGTTGTCTGTATTACAGGGTCATTCCATATGAAAAGACCAAGGCTTCCAGATTCATGGTCTCAGAATTGCTCTGTTTTTTTTTTATACGAGGGCTGTCAAAATATAGGTCCTTTTTATTTTTTTTCAAAAACTACATGGATTTCATTCATATGTTTTTACGTCAGACATGCTTGAACCCTCGTGCGCATGCGTGAGTTTTTCCACGCCTGTCGGTGACGTCATCCGCCTGTGAACACTCCTTGTGGGAGGAGTCGTCCAGCCCCTCGTCGGAATTCCTTTGTCTGAGAAGTTGCTGAGAGACTGGCGCTTTGTTTGGTCAAAATTTTTTCTAAACCTGTGAGACACATCGAAGTGGACACGGTTCGAAAAATTAAGCTGGTTTTCAGTGAAAATTTTAACGGCTGATGAGAGATTTTGAGGTGATACTGTCGCTTTAAGGACTTCCCACGGTGCAAGACATCGCGCAGCGCTCCCAGGCGCCGTCGTCAGCCTGTTTCAAGCTGAAAACCTCCACATTTCAGGCTCTATTGATCCAGGACGTCGTGAGAGAACAGAGAAGTTTCAGAAGAAGTCAGTTTCAGCATTTTATCCGGATATTCCACTGTTAAAGGAGATTTTTTTTAATGAAAGACATGTGGACAGGTCCGCGCGTCGGGACGCAGCCGGCGCGGTGCGGCGACACACGAAAAACACCTCCGTGTTGATAACCATTTGTAAAATCCAGGCGGCTTTTGATGGCTTTCAGTGGAGTGAGTATATGAGAAATTGTTTAACAGCTGGACATGTTCCAACTTGTCCTTAAGGCTTCCAACAGAGGTGTTTTTCCTGCGGCGGCTGCGTCCCGACGCGCGGACCCGTCTGCACGTCTTTCATTAAAAAAAATCTCCTTTAACAGTGGAATATCTGGATAAAATGCTGAAACCGACTTCTTCTGAAACTTCTGTTCTCTCACGACGTCCTGGATCAATAGAGCCTGAAATGTGGAGGTTTTCAGCTTGAAACAGGCTGACGACGGCGCCTGAGAGCGCTGCGCGATGTCTCGCACCATGGGAAGTCCTTAAAGCGACAGTATCACCTCAAAATCTCTCATCAGCTGTTAAAATTTTCACTGAAACCAGCTTAATTTTTCGAACTGTGTCCACTTCGATGTGTCTCACAGGTTTAGAAAAAATTTTGATCAAACAAAGCGCCAGTCTCTCAGCAACTTCTCAGACAAAGGAATTCCGACGAGGGGCTGGATGACTCCTCCCACAAGGAGTGCTCACAGGTGAATGACGTCACCGACAGGCGTGGAAAAACTCACGCATGCGCACGAGGGTTCAAGCATGTCTGACGTAAAAACATATGAATGAAATCCATATAGTTTTTGAAAAAAAATAAAAATGACCTATACTTTATTGACAGACCTCGTATTTTGTGGTATGAGGTGTAAGATGAAGATTGCACTTCGTTCCAGTTAAATATCTCCACCCATTCCGATCTTATAGGCTGTTGAAAAAGGGGACGTGGCAACATTAACCCTTTGTTATTGGTTTGTAAGCATTTTTAAGAGGCTCTAACTCAAACTAAATAAGATATCAATTTGATTTTTTCAGAATGTAGTAACTCTGTCTTAAACTCTCAGAAAAAAATGATTTTTAGAAACATTAATCCTCCACTGGCCACACAGGATCAGGGTGAAAATTGAAATTTGAACAGTACTGAAGCAAAATAGGCTCAATTTTCTCACATACCATTGAAGATAGTGCTTTTGCTTTTAGTTTTCTGGAAAGCACATGCCAGGGGCTTCCAAAGGAAGTGAACTCAAGACTGATGCTGTTATTTATTTCAGAGCAATGTTAACCCTTTTCAGCCTTGTTTGCCGGGCGGGGCACTTTTGGACCCTCTTTTTCACCATGTGGGTATCTTCTGATTTTCAAAAACTTTGTATCATCTAATAGCCCTTGATATGTGCTGCTAGAAAAATTACACACTGATATAAAACAAACACCCCTACACATAGAATTAAAGTCCTCTTTTCAGGGTATATCACACTTTTTGCATATATTCTAATGTACAGTAATATGTACATAGGCTTGTCCAAATTTTGTGAATTGAGACCCAAGTGATGTTACTGTTGGAGCAAAGGGGACCCACTCAGTATGTGTTTGTACTATACACCAAAATGTCAAATTAATGTTAGCAAGCTTGCCAGGTGATAAAATTGATTGTGAGTTGATGTCAAAGATGGTCTGTTCAGTGCAGTCAAAAACTTGGATGCTTCACCGATGTGAGCTATGTCCGGGAAATTAGACACTTGTCTCTTTTCTAGAGGAACGGTTGGCTGTGGCAGGGCTTGAGGAAATTAGATTCAAGCAATGGGTTACCGTTGACAGAACAACTATTGTAGAGCATGTTCTTGATTGTCAGGCCTACACTGAGAAGTTGGCTTCCATGGTTGATAAACTAACCACCCATCACTTTATTGCTAAGAATCAGGGGGCTTTTCTGGAAAAGCTAAAAACTAATGTGGGGGAAGATGAATGAATCATTCTGCTTGACTTTGCTGAGAATTACTCGTTTGTAGTACAGGATGCTGCACAGGGTTACCACTGGGATAATTCCCAAGCAACCCTGCATCCCTTTACTGTGTACTACAAGATGAATGATTCCCTGCATTGTCGAAGCATATGTGTAATCAGCAATCACTTGCAACACGACACAATTGCAGTTCATTATTTCCTCACTCAGGTTGTGCCCCTGAGCAAAACAGGTATCCCGACAACTTTAAGCAAAGCATATTACTTCAGCAATGGGGCAGCCTCCCAATACAAAAATTTCAAGAACTTTTGCAACCTTTTCCATCACAAGGAAGACTTTGGCATGGAAGCAGAATGGCTTTTTTTTTGCCACTTCTCATGGAAAGAGTCCTTGCGATGGAATAGGGGGCACAATCAAGCGGGAGACAGCCAGGCACAGTATGAAAGCAATTGCTTCGGGTCATATTCTTACTCCCCATGACTTATTTGAGTGGGCTCTAGCAAATATCAAGGGGGTTGAGACAGTTTTTGTTGAGAGTGAGGATGTTCAGAAGCACTCAAAGCAGCAGCTGAAGAGATTTGAGGGGGCTAAGAAAGTTCTGGGTACTAGGGATAACCACTGTGTCAGTGTAACTAGGAATGGTACCATTCTCATCAAACGTTTGTCGGGTGAAGAGGAGGTTAGATTTTAGTGCGGTACCCCTATACCTGAACCTCTAAAACTGGCAGACTGTATCCCTGGTCATTATGTGGCCTGCTTGTATGATGACCATTGGTGGTTGGCAAATATCATTGAGCAATCTCAAGAGAATGACGATGTCAAAGTTTCATTTATGCACCCAAATGGACCAGCCTCAAATTTCCACTGGCCTCGTAGGGTGGACGAATGCTGGGTACCTTTGACTCACATTCTCTTGATGGATGCTCCAGACACCACTGGACTTGGAAGGAACTATGTTTTATCTAGTCAAGAAGCTTCCAGAGTGCAGGCATGGTTTGACAGCCTGAAGTTGGCAACAGAGTAGAAATCAATATTTACAGAGTAGCCTGGCAAAATTGTGGGCTTTTTTTTGTCCAGAACCAGAGGTACAAGGGTTGATTGTGAATAACAGAATGCATTAGGATTAGCTTTTAGATGATACATAGTTTTTGAAAATCAGAAGATACCCACATGGTGAAAAAAGGGGTCCAAAAGTGCCCCACCTGGCAACCAAGGCTGAAAAGGGTTAACATTGCTCTGAAATAAATAACAGCATCAGTCTGGAGTTCACTTCCTTTGGAAGCCCCTGGCATGTGCTTTCCAGAAAACTAAAAGCAAAGCACTATCTTCAATGGTATGTGAGAAAATTGAGCCTATATTTGGCTGATTTTGCTTCAGTACCGTTCAAATTTCAATTTTCACCCTGATCCTGTGTGGTCAGTGGAGGGTTAATGTTTGTAAAAATCATTTTTTTTCTGAGAGTTTAAAACAGAGTTAATACATTCTGAAAAAAATCAAATTAATATCTTGTTTAGTTTTTGAGTTAGAGCCTCTTAAAAATGCTTACAAACCAATAACAAAGGGTTAACATTGCCACGCCCCTTTTTCAACAGCCTATAAAATCAGAATGGGTGGAGATATTTAACTGGAACAAAGTGCAATCTGTATTTACAAGGGTTGGCGAAGCTTGCCGTAGCAACAACGTCTTCATGCCAGACTGGAAATTCTCTGAGCAGACCCACAGATTTCTCCATCTGGTCAACTGCATTGAGTAATTCTGCAGCAGAACCAATACTTTCATATGATAGATTAAATTCACCCATTTCAGCATCATTGTCGTTCCACCAGTTTCTCTCGCTCTCAGCTGACAGTGCCATTATTGACATCTGCCTAGTAACATGGTCATGGTGCGGAGTAATACAACAAATGCGAAACGGTCGAATATTTTGCCACTGTCAACGCTATATTTTATGGTCAGAAATCTCAAATAATTAACCAGTCAGATTTGCGGAACAAATTAATTGGATTAGAATGCTGAATTTATGTGGAAATGTTTGTTGTACAAAAGCTTCAGATTTCTGTCACTGAGACAGATGATGACTGGAGTGCAGTTTTAAGCAGAAATGAGGTGATAATCCGTGAACTGCGGCTGATGACGCAAACGCCGTGAAGGCAGGGTGGACAAATTTTTAGGGGGGGGGCGCGTTTGGTCTGTGACACCGGTAAACCATCTAGAGGCCTGCTTGCAGTGGCTGCTACATGGCTGCAAAATCTCCGTCTGTATACGGATGTCCGTCAGTTTTTATTTTCTGGTACCGTTTATTCCGTCATTTATAATCGCTAACTGAAAAAATTTTTTATTGCTTCATTTCGTCACAAAACGGGAGAGAAGGACGGAATTTGCGTTAAAATGTATTCCATACAGAGGCCGCCATTACAGGAAGCGGTCGTGTGTGCGCGGTGGTGTTCTGGGCAGCGACTCTGTCACCACGCTCATTGCTTTCTGAAGGTAAATATGTGAGCAAAACCTCCGTTTATGGATTTCCGTCCAATTTTTTTCCATGTTCCGTTTATATCGTCGTATAAAACCGCTAACTTAAAAAAATGTATATTTTATGGCTTTATTTCGATACGAAACGAGCTCCTATCAAACCGGGTGTCCCTATGAGAAAATCAAACTCACCCCTCTCTTCTACGGTGTTTAATGGCAGCCGGCATCCTTATTGTTGGACTGCTGCCACCTACTGTATCAGGCCGTTAAAGCAACCCTAAATCCGAGTCCCGTGTCTTTCAAGTATTTAAAAAGGCAACACTTCCCCGTCTCACTGGACTTTACTGCTAAAATACTTCATACACAAACTCCTTTCAGGCCTTACAATTGATTTCCTCCCGTTTTTACACTTCATGGCTTTATTTTTGACATGAAATGCACTCCTCTCCAAACGTGTGTCCCGGTGATGAAATCTAACTTACCCCTCTCTTCTTCTACGGCGCTTAATGGCATCGCACTGCTGCCACCTGCTGCATCAGTCCATTATAGCAGTACTAAATCCTCTCGAGTCCAGTGTCTTTCAAGTACTTAAAAAGTCAACACTAACCCCCTCTCGACCTTCTGGCTAAATTGCTTTCTACGTAAACTTCTTTTAGTACTTACTGATTTATTAAGTTTTTACTCTTTAATCGATTCAAAAATGACAAGATATAATTTGTAAAATAAAATATTTTGAAGTAAAATAAAATGTTAATACTGTAAAGGTGTTCATTGGTTATGATTTTTATCATTTATATTAAAACTTGTGGCATTTGAAAGTGCTGGATTGTGGTGACAGTATTTCACAAGACTTTATTTAAAATTCAGTTGGTCTGGTGGTTCAATCAATCAAATTTTTTTTTATTTCAAACTTAGTTGTTAATTCCAGTATCATGGCAGTTCACAATATAAGCAAATCAAATGAACAAAGCTTCTTTGTGCTCTCTGTACCTCTACACTCATATGAAAAAATAAACAAGATAAAAAAAGAAGCAAATCAAAAAATGACAACAAGAAAGTTTGAAAGGGAGTGGGAAGAAGTTAAAAATCCCACCCCAGTGCACATATCTTCAGTGGTTTCTTAATTGACAGTAAATACAACTGCAGTTAATTTACAATACCTAAATATATTTACAATTTCCCCCAAAAAGTGATCTCCAATTAAATAAAACATTAAAAAAGAAAACTCAGCAGTGCCACACAGATAACATGAATGCAGTATGCCACCATAGACTTCCATTTTTTCATCTAATAACAGCCATGGACTTGCTGCCAGTAGAACTGTAGGTTGAGGTGCTGAAGTATGTAGGTATCGTGGACCTACTCAATGTGGAGAAGGGCTACGGCCACATGCCATCCATCTGCACACCAAGTCTTTGGAGAGAGGTGAAGATGTACAGGATTGATGACCAGTACTTGCCAGAAGTGTGGGAGTTTCTGACCAAGGAAGTGGGATGCCACTTGAAGGAACTTCATTTGCCCTACATGGCAGAAGAAGAGATAAGCTTCAACAACGGGGAAAAAGACTTTTCATTGGCAATACTTATCATGTCTTTAAGTGTATTATTTATTTTACGAGGTAATAGCATAAAGGTTCTAATTTATTTATTTTGTAAGACACACTTAGGATTTGATTAATTGTGTAGAATGAAAGCAGAAATTGTAGTCAAATTATTGCAGACAGTCATTCCATTTGTGGATGGTAACTTATTACGGACACATACTGTCATACAAAATAGTAAATAAATTGTGATGAAATGAATACACTTTAGTCATTTTTTGCAGTATAAGAGTCAAAAAGCACTGTTTTAGGCAAAGGAAAACTGTCCAAATTGCACCATTTTTTCAAAACGTCCGGGGGTGGGGGCATGCCCCCGGACCCCCATAGATGACTTTGCGGCTTTGCTGCACAGTCTGTCCACTCACGGAAAAAATGTTCAGTCAAAACATTTTCATTTGCTTGCAGCCATGCTGCTACCTGTTGTGGGCTGACCGTGTCTGTCCTTATCCAAAATACTTGATATAATATGGCTTGCTGTGCAAGTTGTTGTAGTAGTGGATTGTCTTAGAAGTCTGCTTCAGTATTTCCACTGAGTAAAATTTTCACTTGTCTGATTTGGACAATGTAATCGAGTATCCCAAACAGATATCTGCATGTCCCAAACACGTATTAACCCTCTGTGGCCCAAAGGCATTTTCTTGAATTTAACACAAGTAATTCCTACTATAAGGTACTTACATATAGTATACTGCTCATGTGTTGCGTATCAAAATGTTAAGACCAGTCTCAACTTTCTGAATGTGTGGTGATTTATTTTTTTTAAGAACTCTTTAGATTTGAATCTATATCTGAAAATAGGATTTTTTAAAAGATTTTAAAATCTTGAGTGAATATATATTTTTATTCATGTGGAACACTGTTTTGGTGTTAGAAATGGGTTTACCAATGTCTTTAGGCCACAAAAGCAGCATAATATATGAAAATATTTTAAAACTATGGATGATGAAGTTTAAAAAAATGCAGTACAGCAGCTCCACCTGCTAGGGAGTGTGTGGCTCAGACCTGGCACATTCAGATCATTATATTTGTGAAATAAAACCACTCACCAGTTCCAGCTAGATGTTTTGGTGCACCAATAAATCCATAAATGTTCAAATAAAATCCTTAAATGATGCAAACCTTTGGGTGTTAACTGCTGTGGTTCAGTGACGATCCCCAAAAGACACAGACACATGCCAGCCTCTAGGAATGGTTACGAGTCAGAGATTGTTGAGATGAGAGATAGAAATGAGTGCTGAAACTTTGTCATTTCAGGAAGTGGTCAAATAAAAGTCTGTGTGACATTCTGTCACTGATTTATTAATACATATATGATTATAAAAGTACACTTGGACATGCTGGCATGTCAGTGGACCCCAGAGGGTTAAAAGCAGATAGTAAGATTTTTTTTTTTTTTTTTTTTTTTCCATCCTGGGCTCTATTTTTATACGTTTTGAAGTTCATCTTTTCACTTAGGACAAAACTGATTTAGAATTGCTTAGGTATTGATTTAGAACACAAATACTGTCATGAGCTAAATTGCTACATCATATAACTAGATGCAAGTTAAAAACACAGTAAACTGCTTCTAGTCTCCAATGAACAGGCAAGAATGTCACTGGAAACGCCTGGTAGCATCGAGAGGAATCGTGTGTCTTCACCTCAGCAGGTGGCGACTATATAGTTGGTCGCTTCCTAGACGTGGGACGGAGATGCTCTCCACTGTCATTACACGTTGGTTGTCAACAGGGCTTATTCCTGTTGCAAGCACAAGACCGAGCTCCTCGTCATCGTGAATTGACTAACTCCTGCAGAGTATGACTCACTGTAAAAATATTTCAACATACGTACAGCGTTTTATTGAAAATCTTATCTTGTGCTTTTTGACAAAATTCACTTAAATATTATGGGAATCTTGAATTGCAATTGAGAGTTTTTTTTTTAAAAGTCATTCAGCCCTTGTAGTGATTCATAAAAACTGGTTGTTATTGATCATTTTAATGTATATACTTGAATCATTCTAAGGCCTCAGTCACATGAGGAGTGGGTCGTAAGAATGTCTTATGAGTAACAGGTGTGACAACCTGGGTGAGACAGAGCCGGCCCCTGATTCATTGTTGGTGGCTTTAGGTCAAAGGCCCTGTTTTTTGTTTTGTGTAACCTTACCCTGCTTTCATCTCCATGTTTTACAGTTTGCCTTTCAGAATCTGCACAATGGAGCTGTTTAAATGACTTTAAAATAAAGTAGCTTAACCTTAATTGTACTGGCATCTAGATGGAGTGATGTGAGACAAACGTCTCAGATCTTCTCTGTGTTGCCCAGCTACTACTTGAAATCAAGCTGTGAACTTCTGTCATCTTAGATGATGCCCACCCAGAAGAAGAAAAAGGTGTAGTTCGAGGCTTGCTCCAAAAACGAGCAGGTTCTTATTCAAGTTCATCTTAAATTGTCCAAATAAAAAATGAACAAGAAATAATCATGTTTACTTCCTGGTACAGAAAACTGTTTTTATCTCTGTAATTTAATTTATTTTATTTATATAGCACCAAATCACAACATAATTGCCGCCAGTCACCTCACACAAGTAGGTCTAACCTTACCAACCTCTAGAGCAAGAACACAGGTGACAGTGGTAAGAAAAAACTCCCTCTGATTTGAGAAAGAAACCTCAAGCAGACCAGACTCAAAGGGGTGACCCTCTGCTTGTGTCATGCTACCGACACAGTTTACAATACGAAGACCATGCTGGTGCACAGGACGGGAGGCCTGCAGAAGAAGACACCCACTCCCATCTCTGGATGGAGCCGCACCTCGGAGAGAAAAACAGAATCAGGCGGCAGAAAGACAACAAATACAGTATAATTTGTCAGCATTAAGCAACACGAAAAACAGACGAAATACTAAGGTGATCGCCGGCCACTAGCCCTAAGCTTCACTAGAAGACCCAGACTTTAGATAAAGTTGAGGATGTGACCTGCTCTGTTTACTAATAAATTTAATTTAAAAGGGTAAAAAGCACAGTACCGTACTATGCCAGTATGCTAGCCATATGAAAGGGAAAATAAGTGCGTCTAGGTATGGACTTGAAAGTCTTTACAGAATCTGACTGTTTTATTGATGCAGGGAGATCATTCCACAGAATAGGGGCACGATAAGAGAAAGCTCTGTGACCCACAGACCTTTTATTCACCCTAGGGACACAAAGTAGTCCTGCACCCTGAGAACGCAGAGCCCGGGCCAGTACATAGGGTTAAATTAGGTCAGCTAAGTAGGGAGGTGCTAGTCAGTGAATAATTTTATAGGTTAGTAACAGAACCTTAAAGTTAGTTTGTTTGCTGTTAGGAATACTAAAATGGATAAAAAGAAACCACGAGTCATTATAAAGAGAGATTTAAAACATTTCAGTGAACAGGCATTTAATCATGACCTTTCTAAGTGCCAGTGGAATAGAATTGAATTTATTCCAGATGTTGAAACAGCTTGATCATTTTTCTGAGTGTTTCATGGCAACAGTTAACCAGCATGCCCCCTTTAAGAAATTTAGAATTAAAGGAAGAGATAATCCTTGGTTTACACCAGATTTGGCAAATGTTTTACGTGAGAGGAACCTTGCCTGGGCAAAAGCAAGAAAATCTGGTCTCAAATGTGATTGGGATATTTTTAGAAAATTAAGAAATAAATGTTCCTCCCAAATGAAAAAGGCCAAGTCTGAATTCTATTTGTCAGCTACAACTGATAGTCTCAATGATCCAAAAAGATTTTGGAAAACTGTAAAATCTCTAACCGCTGGAAATGACTCAGGCTCTTCCAAATTATATTGTTCACAATTCAAGAAATATTTATGATAAGGCTGAAATGTTAAATTGTTTCAACAAATATTTTATTTCCTCTATACCGTCTCTAAATTCAACCAGTCCAGTGACTGTGTCTGAATCATCCACTGACACATCAGCCTTTAGTTTCCAGCCATTTACCTTGGGCCAAGTCCACACAGCATTAAAATTGTTAGATGCTCGAAAACCTCAAGGACCAGATTTAATTGATCCCTACTTTCTGAAAATTGCTGCTGATTTTATAGCGCAACCCCTGACTTATATTTTTAATTTGTGTGAGCACTATGCAAATTCCCAAAATATGGAAATCAGCTTTTGTCACACCATTATTCAAAGGTGGTGACCCTACAATCTTAAATAACTATAGGCCAATTTCAAAACTTTGTATTTTATCTAAAATTTTGGAATCTTTAATAAATGACCAGTTGAAAGAATTCTTGTATTACAATAATATATTGTGCAATTTTCAGTCAAGTTTCAGAAAAGGTCATAGTACCATTACAGCAACACTGAAAGTGATCAATGATATCTCAATGGCTCTTGACAATAAGCAACATAGTGCTGCGCTTTTTATTGATTTGTCAAAAGCTTTTGACTCTGTGAACCATATTTTACTTAGAGAGGTTGACCTATATTGGACTATCTAAAGAGGCGGTTGGGTGGATTTGTAATTATCTTACTGACCGATCCCAATGTATTAAATCTGATCAGATTTGTTATAATATTCTTCCATTAACGAAAGGAGTGCCCCAGGGCTCTGTTTTGGGGCCACTCCTATTCACTATTTATGTGAACAACGTTGGCCAGGATCTCATGGACACAAAATATCATTTTTATGCTGATGACATGGTCATCTATAGTTTTGCAAAAACTCTAAATGCTAGTGTGTCTATATTACAAAACGCTTTCAACATAGTTCCCGAAAAGTTTCTAAAGCTAGACCTCTCTTTAAATGCTAATAAGTGCAAATTGGTGCTGTTCTCAAAAAAACAAAAAACAATCTGCTGATGAGCCCTTCAATTGTCACTCTTCAAGGGGCAGAGATCGAAAGGGTCAAATCATTTAAATATCTAATTGATGACAACCTTAACTTTAAAGAACACGTTGAACAACTAATTGGTAAACTGAGACTGAAAATTGGTTTCTATTTCAGAAACAGGCTATGCTTTTCTTTTAATGCAAAAAGGAAACTCGTAGCTGCAACATTTTTACCAATTTTGGATTATGGTGACCTCATTTATATGAATGCCCCAACTCAAGTATTGAAACTATTAGACTCAGTCTACCATGCCTCTCTGAGGTTCATCACAAACTGTAAGCCTCGCACACACCGCTGCGAACTTTACATATGTGTGGGCTGGCCAGCCTTGGATTCTCATAGACTCACTCACTGGGATATGTTCATTTATAAGGGTATTCTCTGTCTGCTCCCCTCATATCTCTCTGAATATATTCAGCCAAAAGTGGCTGGACTGTATTCCTTACGCTCTCAAGAATCACTGCTCTTGTCTGTACCAAGTGTCCGCACAGAAATTGGGAAGGTGGCATTTTAGTTTTCTGCCCCCACAACATGGAACAATCTTCAGAAAGACTGGAAACTAAAGGAACTGGTTCCAATTGGCAATTTTAAACTTTTGCTCAAAGGCTTGGAAATGAAATCCATGATTTGTAAATGCTTTTAAATAGCTGTATTATTGTATGAAATGTCTTTTATGTTTTGAAATTGTTGTGATTTGTGCCGCTGTCTTGGCCAGGACTCCCTTGAAAAAGAGATTAGTAATCTCAATGGGACTTTCCTGGTTAAATAAAGGTTAAACAAATAAAGTCTGATCTCACAGGAACAGGAAGCCAGTGAAGAGACACCAAAATGAATGTAATGTAGTCAAACTTTCTGCTTCCTGTCAAAAGTCTGGCAGCAGCATTTTGAACCAATTGCAGACCCCTAATGCTGGACTGCAGTAAACCAGAAAATAGAACATTGCAGTAGTTCAATCTAGAAGAGACAAATGCATGAATCAGGGTCTCGGCATCAGTCATAGACAGGATGGGATGAATCTTCGCTATATTTCACAGGTGGAAGAAAGCAGTCCTTGTAATGTCTCTAATGTGGAGGTCACAGGACAACGTAGGATCAAAAATTACCCCAAGGTTCCTCACTTTGTCAGTGTTATGTATGACACACGAACCTAGGCTAAGCGTTCGCTGGTCAAATTGATGCCGATATCTCACTGGACCAAGAACCATTATTTCAGTCTTGTCAGAGTTTAAACATCCAGCTTTTCTAGACATCCAGCTTCTCACTGATGCAAGGCAATCTCCTAAGGATTTTATGTGGATGAGATTACCAGCAGTTATTGGCACATATAACTGAGTATCATCAGCATAGCAGTGAAAGGTAATCCCAAAACACCACAATATGTGCCCAATGCACATGAAGGCAGAAAAGCAGGGGGCCTAAGACAGACCCCTGTGGAACCCCAAATTTTATGTCACTAAGGTTAGAAGTAGTGTTATTGTACAAAACGTAGTGAGAACGACTGGTCAGGTATGATATCAACCATGCAAGGGCACTCCCAGTAATCACAAAATGATTATCCAGTCTATCGAGTAGAATATGATGATCCACGGTATCAAACGCAGCACCAATGGCTAGGGATGCACCACTATCTGTATCTGTTCAGCCATCTAAATTATCTGTATCGTATCTGTACTTGTGGGTGTGGTTTAACCTGAAATGGCTGAGGCTTAAATCAGTACATTATTTTAAGTCTGAAATTCATATGGATTGATCAGAAGTTGCTATATTTGTTTGTGAAAACTATTTACAAAACAGCCTCAAAATTGAGATTCAAACCAATGTTTTTGATCACAAAAGTAAGAACTATTTACAGAACAAGTTTTTATGAACTCAGAACATGAATATTCTTAAGTGTATGAATGAGTAACAGAAGAGCCTCAGAATTGACATTCAGTGTAGTAGGAAATTATGAACTACTAAGTATACATGAACAAGAGTATTTATTTATTTTTACTACCTAACATTCTTGCCATTTTTTTTTTCCACTTGAAGTTAAACAATATTAAGGTGTGTGTGTGTCTGCCTGTGTGTGACTGTGAGAGGGGGAGAGAGAGAGGTTGTTTGACTGACCAATTTATTTTTATGAACTGCAGTGAGAAAGTGTCACATACTGCATGCAGCCATATCAATATAGGCTACTTTGTGTGTTCAGCTATATGTGTGTAAGAGTGTTATTTTTTTTTTTTAATGATCTGTGTGAACCTGGTGATTCATGCAAACATCCAGTGATGGCAAACAGGGAAATAATGTCAGCCTTGTTCACTGTATTCTTCTCAAAAGCATCATGTTTAGTAGGAGCAAAGTTTTCCAACTGACTTTATATCACCCAACCAAACGAAGAACAAGCAAATAGCTTAAAAAATAAATAAATAAATAAACCCAGAACGGAGGCGGTGACCGACGCAATACGAGCCCTTTTCAGCTCTGTCTTGTCAAATGCACCACATACGATTTGAAACAAGTGCACCAAGTAACTTTATCATACAAATCGAAAAAGAGGCGAGCTGAAGAAAACTTAAGGAGTCCTAAGAGAGCAATGTAAGGTAACATCAAGCAATGCACAGAGAGGGAGATCAGTTTGTGTGTACGTGTGTGTGTAGGGAGAAGCGTGTGTGTGACTAGCCAATCACGAATTGTGAAGACAGTTAGCCAATGAGAATTTTCCTTCAGCACAAGCACAGATATTGACGAGTTTTACTCCAATCATGCTCGTACTAATCAAAAATGCTTTATCCGTACTGGATACTCCTCTGAAACGAGTATCCGGCTCAACCCTACTAATGGCCCAGTCACACGGCATACGACGATTCCTGAGCGAAGGGGGGAAAAAGTAAAAAGTCACAATTGGTTGAGAAAAGGTGGACGAACGAGCTTTATCACTGAACAGTCTGCGAACCAAGAGCGCAAAAGGGACAAAAGAGGAACAAAACAAAACTGAAGCTAACATTGATCTCGACGCTTTACACGAAATGCACCTGGAGCCACAGCTGGAGCAGTGTGTGTCTGCATCTCTACGTTCCAGGACTCGGTGCTGGGACAGAGCTCATAGTGCCCGAGTCCTGGAGAAACTGCAGACAGAAGCTGTGGAGATCTGTGTGCACGTCGGTGGGTCCACCTGCTGTGGTTCCTCGTCCGGAACAAAAGAGGGATCATCTCCTTCATCATCAGTCCACACTGTCTGACAACATGCTGCGTCTTGCTCCAGTTGGTGTGCCTTGGTGCTGCTCTATCACTGTATTGCATTACTAAGCCATATATATTGATTTCTAATAGAAAACTATCAAAAGGGGGAATAAATATAAGTGTAAAGATGATTGAATATATCAGAGCAGTAAATTGATCAGTCCGTGTGAACGCTGCACATCGACTTCCCATGTGCGGTTATTCCACGAGCTGCCACGGATCCACAACGTGAATTCTGCCTTCCAAAACAGCTCTTTATATAATCATTTAAGTTATCTACCTGTTGCCACATGTACATAAGGGCTGGATTGTCATTCCTACACTCATATTGTTATATTTAATAAATAAATAATAAGCGCACGCAGGAGCTGCTGCTGCCGCTGCATGCAGGTACCGTCAGAAATTGCACAACTTTTTTGTTGTTTCAAATTCAGCTGTTGCTTGTGGCAAAATAATTAATTGTATTCACACAAAAGATTAATTCTGGCCTATATAAGGTGCCTGAGCTCAGTGAAGCTGACCCCCCATCCAGATAAAAAAAAAAAAAAAAAAAAAATCCAAGCAAACAGGCTGAGTTTGCCCTGTAATTTCTAACAGTACATGAACGCAGTGGCAGCAGCGGCGCTCACAAGCCAACTTCTGCACTGTGTGAAAACATTCATCTGGTCGAATGAAGTCAAACTAAATGCTAACGTTACAAAAACTAAGCAAACTGGGTTCAGTTTATTGTCTGGAATAGTCCCAGATTGCATTTCAGAGCTTCTAGAATTCAAACATTTTCGTGCAGGTGGTGTTGGGGGGTAATTTTGGGTTTCCGCTTTTTTTGTTTTTCACCACTTTCATCCCTGAATATGAGTTGTGATTCACTTTTGTGTGGATTAAAGTTACTAACTGGGACTCCTGTCTTGTTGCGAGAAAGAAACGAGAATCATCCTCTGTTCTGTTCACACAGCTCCAAACGTTGCGCGGCTCTTTGACAAGTCAAGATAGAACGATAAAATTCAGTCTGAGTTAATAACTTCAAAGCGAAACAGTTTTGTTTATTTTTATTTATGTCCAGAGATCAAGGATACAGTGACTAATTTTATATTTATTTACTTTAAGACTCAAGGAAATGCATAGAAAACCTGTAAAGCCTACTTTTAGTACAAAATTCACGAGGTATCGATAAGGGAATCGATAAGCAGAATCGATAATGGCATCGATATCGATAAAACCTTATCAATACCCATCCCTAAACAACACTCAATAAGCATTTGGGAACTGAGGACACTAATTGTTGAAGCTTTGTAGGTGGAATTCTTTCCCATTCTTGCTTGATGTACAACTTCAGGTGTTCAACAGTCCGGGGTCTCCGTTGTATTTTGCGCTTCATAATGCGCCACACATTTTCAGTGGGCGACAGGTTTGGACTGCAGGCAGGCCAGTCTAGTACCCGCACTCTTTTACTATGAAACCACGCTGTTGTAACACGTGCAGAATGTGGCTTGGCATTGTGTTGCTGAAATAAGCAGGGATGTCCCTGAAAAAGACGTTGCTTGGATGGCAGCATGTGTTGCTCCAAAACCTGGATGTACCTTTCAGCATTGATGGTGCCATCACAGATGTGTAAGTTGCCCATTTCATGGGCACTAACACACCCCCATACCATCACAGATGCTGGCTTTTGAACTTTGTGCTGGTAACAATCTGGATGGTCTTTTTCCTCTTTTGTCCGAAGGACACAACACCCATGATTTCCAAAAACAATTTGAAATGTGGATTCATCAGACCACAGCACACTTTTCCACTTTGCGTCTGTCCATTTCAAATGAGCTCAGGTCCAGAGAAGGCGGTGCGTTTCTGGATGTTGTTGATGTATGGCATTCTCTTTGCATGGTAGAGTTTTAACTTGCACTTGTAGATGTAGCGACAAACTGTGTTAACTGACAATGGTTTTCTGAAGTGTTCCTGGGCCCACACGGTAAGATCCTTTACACAATGATGCCGGTTTTTAATGCAGGGATCGAAGGTCACAGGCATTCAGTGTTGGTTTTTGGCCTTGTTGCTTACGTGTAAAAAGTTCTCCAGATTCTCTGAATCTTCTGATTATATTATGGACTGTAGATGATGGAATCCCTAAATTCCATGCAGTTGAACATTGTTGTTAAACTGTTGGACTATTTTTTCACACAGTTCATAAAGTGGTGATCCTCACCCCATCTTTGCTTGGGAATGGCTGAGACTTTTGGGGATGCTCTTTTTTATACCCAATCATGACACTCACCTGTTTCCAAACAGGTGTTCTTTGAGCATTCATCAACTTTCCCAGTCTTTTGTTGCCCCGTCCCAACTTTTTTAAAATGTGTTGCAGGCATCCATTTCAAAATGAGCAAATATTTGCACAAAATCAATTAAGTTTATCAGTTTGAACATTAAATATCTTGTCTTTGTGGTGTATTCAATTGAATATAGGTTGAAGAGGATTTGCAAATCATTGTATTCTGTTTTTATTTACATTTCACACAACGTACCACCTTCATTGGAATTGGGGTTGTATGACATTGTGCAAGTTTCATAAGTCTGCGGACACTGATCTGTGTGTGGCAGATACAAATCTGTGTCCTTGGATCACTGGAAGTCCATGGAGAAAAATGCATTTTTCAAAGTGTGGTTGTTGTAACAGTTGTTGTAAAGCGGGACTGGTTGTTTGCTATGGTATTGCTGTGTGACTGCTCCAAGCTAAACGTAGCATGTGGACATTGCATCCTTTAAGAGCCATCAAGTTTTAAAAAGAAGAATTTTGCGTCATGTCTGTGTCATGGAGGGAAGATGGTGAGAAACAGGGTTTGAAAAAGTTTAATAAGGACAAGAATCCGTGGAATTGGCGCTGGGTTCAATTTAAAGTTCAATGTCATGAACACAGATAAAAGAAATGGCAAAAGCAAACTGCATCTTGTGCCCTCAAGAAACACGGTAAGAATTTTTTGTCTGGAAAATAAACATTGTTCAAACAGGATTTCAGACAAGATTATGTGACTTATTTTAATGTAGACTTTTTTTAATTGGGGGAAAAAAGACATAGTGGCTTTGAATGGATTTACAGGAATTTACACAAGGATATGTGATTTTTTTTTTCTATAATGTATGTTACTGACATTTTACCATTATTTTCAAAACATTCTACCAGTTTTAGCTGTGGTTGTTGAAATGCTTTAACAGTCTTTTCAGTCTTCATGAATTTCATGTAGTTTAATTGTTCTGAGTCAGTTTATGCATAATTTGGTTTACAATTAAAAAGAAAATCATTCCAGGTCCTACTTCCACGTCATATTCTGTTATTTCAACATGATCATTGGTAGTTCAAATGAAAGGTTGAATCTAGGATCATTTAAATATGTACTTCTGTTGAGATTTTTTTTCTTCCAGCAGGTGCTGAAAATGTAACATTAGATACAAAATAAATTTGGTTTCTGCAGCCCCGCCTCTAAACCCTGGCTCCTGGGGGGCTGCACCCCCCAGACCCCCTGCAAATTTTCTCTGGATTTCACAATTTTCATTTCACAGCCCTGTATTTTTGTCATTTCAGTCTTTTTGATAAAAGCACATTAGGTTATTTCTGATTACCATTTTAGTCAGTAAATGCATGAAGCATGAAAGTTTCCATTTGACACTTTCCTTATTATGCTAAGATTTTCATTTTTGAAAATTTATCAGGTTTGTGTTACCAGCCTATTGCCGCATTTTTTCATTGTGACTGTACCTGAGAAACTAACACACTTTTACATGTTTGTGATACTTTTATCATGTCTTGAAGCACTTTTTCTTTCTTTGTCTCATTCAGCAGAGCATCCTAATAAATTGTAATTTTGTGTGTTCTTGCTTTGTAGTTTGGACAAATTCATTACATCCTTTAAAATGATTGTCAGCAAATCTTAAGCTGTGAGGGAGTTGTCTTGTCATGAGTTTGTATCATCTGTGTAAATAAGCCTCATGAGTGACATTTCATAAGTGCGTTTGCTTTCTGGGTGTTGAGACACAGCATTTTGTTGTTTTGAAGTCAGTGTTGTTGTGCCACTGATGTCATGTGACCAGTTGTGGTTCATCAGCAGGATGAAATCTGTCACTTTGCCTCCCCTCTCACACTGACCTACTGCTGGACTCAGGTCATGTCCTGAAGCTGTGGCCCTAATAACTGTGAACTGGCAGAGCCGCATGCCTCTCCTTCTAAATTTAGCACTGCTGCCTACATGAACACAGCAGTTTGTTCTGGTACATGTCGCTCTCTCTCTGCTGTGCTCTTTGTATTTTGATTGTATTTTGTCCAGTCACTTTAAAGACTTTTACCTCTTTGGCCTCAGATTAACCATTTCCCGCGCTATGACCGTAATATGCAGGTCATAATGTTTTGCTTACACCTGCCTGTACGTGTGATCCTGGTAATCACAGTTGTTCCATACAGTCTGCCCCCTAAAGTTCTGAACACATGTGAAATCTGGATTAATGGCATAGTTTACATAAGTTTGATTTTGTGTCACGTGACTTGTTCTTAAGATGACCGTGTTGATTTTGATGCAGTTTCAGTAAAATTATAGTCCAAGTGGCAGAAATGCAGCCCTACACTCTAGCTTTTATATCAGTGATGAAAGCTTTCCTTGAATTCCCAGAAATCGGGTATTTACTTCCGTGGTGAGCGTGGCCATCGTCAGATTTACTCTGTGGGATGATGTCATGACGTGCGTATCTATAAAATCATTTGGAAACATCTCTGAGATGCCACAGTGGATATTAAGTCTGACATTTTCACATCCTGATCCAAGATTGAAGGGTAAATGTTACGTGCCGCTGTCACATCGTCCACACAACAGCAAATGAGAGACGCCTTTACAGATTTTACTGTGAATTTTGATCGTTTATACAGAAAAGCAAATACTCCCGCTAAGTCTTTGATTTCCACATCCCAACAGCCAGGGGCTATGAGCATGGACAGGGCCGCCAGGCCACCCGCCCTCGACCGCCACCCAATCCTCTCTGTACCCGACCCCCATGGCCCCCTCTGCAGGTGCTGAACCCACAGGAGGGCGGGCCCACGTCACTCTTTCGGGCTGACCGGCCGTGCCCCATGGGCTAAGGTCCAACCAGCAGGCGCTCGCGCGCGAGCCCCAACCCCAGGCCTGGCTCCAGGGTGGGACCCCGGCTCTGCCATGGTCCTTGATCTTTTACTGGTCATGGAGGTTCTGAAGGGTTTGATGGACACAAGGGTGTCCATAAGTGCACGTGGCACCAGGACACCCTGAGCCGGAGGTTGATGATCAACTTTGTAGTCGTATCATCTGACCTTCGGCCACGTGTCTCAGACACTCGAGTGAAGAGAGGGGCAGAGCTGTCGACTGATCACCACCTGGTGGTGAGTTGGATCTGCTGGGAGGGTAGGAAGCTGGTAAGACCTGGCAGGCCCAAATGTATCATGAGGGTCTGCTGGGAACGACTGGCGGAACTCTCTTTCAGCAAGGTCTTCAACTCCCACCTCTGGGAGAGCTTCTCCCAGATCCCGGGGGAGGTTGGAGACATGGAGTCCGAGTGGACCATGTTCTCCACCGTCGATGCGGCTGCTCGTAGCTGTGGTCGCAAGGTCTCTGGTGCCTGTCGCGGCAGCAATCCCCGAACCCGGTGGTGGACACCGGAAGTAAGGGATGCCGTCACGCTGAAGGAGTCCTACTTATCTTTGTTGGTAGGTGGGACCCCAGAGGCAGCTGACAGGTACTGGCAGGCCAAGCGTGCCTCAGCCCGTGCGGTCGCAGAGGCAAAAACTCGGGTCTGGGAGGAGTTCGGGGAGGCTATGGAGGAGGACTATCGGTCGGCCTCGAAGAGATTCTGGCAAACCGTCCGACGCCTCAGGAGGCGGAAGCAGCTCTCCACCAGCACTGTTTACGGTGCGGGTGGGGAGCTGTTGACCCTGACTGGGGATGTTGTTGGGCGGTGGAAGGAGTACTTCGAGGATCTCCTCAACCCCATCGTCACGTCTTCCAAAGAGGAAGCAGAGACTGGGGACTCGGAGGCGGACTCATCCATTACCCAGGCCGAAGTCACCAAGGTGGTTAGAAAGCTCCTCGGTGGCAAGGCTCCTGGGGTGTATGAAATCCGTCCTGAGTACCTTAAGTCTCTGGATGTTGTGGGGCTGTCTTGGCTGACACGCCTCTGCAACATCGCGTGGCGATCGGGGACAGTGCCTCTGGATTGGCAGACCGGGGTGGTGGTCCCTCTGTTTAAGAAGGGGGACCGGAGGGTGTGTTCCAACTATAGGGGGATCACACTCCTCAGCCTCCCCGGTAAGGTCTATTCCAGAGTACTGGAGAGGAGAATTCGACCGATGGTTGAACCTCGGATTCAGGAGGAGCAGTGTGGTTTTCGTCCTGGTCGTGGCACACTGGACCAGCTCTACACGCTCCATCGGGTGCTCGAGGGTTCATGGGAGTTTGCCCAACCAGTCCACATGTGTTTTGTGGATCTGGAGAAGGCATTCGACCGTGTCCCTCGGCGCACCGTGTGGGGAGTGCTCCGGGAGTACGGGGTCCGGGGTCCTTTGCTAAGGGCTATCCGGTCCCTGTACGACCGCAGCAGGAGCTTGGTTCGCATTGCCGGTAGTAAGTCAAACCTGTTTCCAGTGCACGTTGGTCTCCGCCAGGGCTGCCCTTTGTCACCGGTTCTGTTCATTATTTTTATGGACAGAATTTCTAGGAGCAGCCAGGGTGTAGAGGGGGTCTGGTTTGGGAACCACAGAATCTCGTCTCTGCTGTTTGCGGATGATGTGGTTCTGTTGGCTTCGTAAAATCAGGACCTTCAGCGTGCACTGGGGCGGTTTGCAGCCGAATGTGAAGCGTCCGGGATGAAAATCAGCACCTCCAAATCCGAGGCCATGGTTCTCGACCAGAAAAAGGTGCTTTGCCCTCTTCAGGTCGGTGGAGTGTCCTTGCCTCAAGTGTAGGAGTTTAAGTATCTCGGGGTCTTGTTCACGAGTGAGGGACGGGTGGAGCGTGAGATCGATAGACGGATCGGTGCAGCATCTGCAGTGATGCGGTCGCTGTATCGGACCGTCGTGGTGAAGAGAGAGCTGAGTAGGGGGGCAAAGCTCTCGATTTACCGATGGATCTACGTTCCGATCCTCACCTATGGTCATGAGATTTGGCTCATGACCGAAAGAACGAGATCGCGAGTACAAGCGGCCGAGATGAGTTTCCTCCGCAGGGTGGCTGGGCGCTCCCTTAGAGATAGGGTGAGGAGCTCGGAGTCGAGCCGCTGCTCCTCCACGTCGAAAGGAGTCAGTTGAGGTGGCTCAGGCATCTTTTCCGGATGCCCCCTGGACGCCTTGCTGGAGAGGTGTTCCGGGCACGTCCCACTGGGAGGAGGCCCCGGGGAAGACCCAGGACACGCTGGAGGGACTACATCTCTCGGCTGGCTTGGGAACACCTTGGGGTTCCCCGGGAGGAGCTGGAGGAGGTGTGTGTGGATCGGGAGGTCTGGGCGGCTTTGCTTGAACTGCTGCCCCCGCGACCCGACTCCGGATAAAGCGGAAGAAAATGGATGGATGGAAGTCTTTGATTTTTATATCAAGTTTCAAAGTCTGTCTTTGGGAAGTATTTACTTCAAATTGTCTCCATGAAAATTCAGTAAGGTATGTCTTCTATAATATATTCCAATTCTAAAGTAGAACTCTACTAGTGTATACTAAGGTACATCTAAATATCTTTAAAAAAAAAAAAAAAAGTAAACTCTAGCCTGCTAAATCTGCATTTTATGGTTCTGTTTCATGGGTGTGAAATATCCAATTGGAGGAAACTATGATAAACATTTACCATGCTGTAAAAGCCAAATATTAATGTGAAAAACGTTTGCGCGTCGTTTTGCTTGACACATAAGTTGTCAGTATCCCAGAAATGTGGACGTCATCAATGGATGGAAAAATCCTTATTGTTTCCCATTTATAAAAGCGAATAAGAATCAAATTTAAACCCAAATCGGTGTTCCTGAGAACTGAAAGTGATATTGGTGACTTAATGAACAGTAGGTGCAGCTTCACTTGTATCAGTTTTTATTTTTGTTCATATTAAGACACTATCAGTTATAAAAGCACAAATTGTTGAGGTCAGATGTTTAGATAAAGAGAGAACAGTAACAGTCCAATGCAAATATGTAATTTTTATGGAGTAATAACCGTATTCTAATCCATATGATAAATTGTATATTATAGTTCTGCCATCTTGCCAGTATGGGAAAATGTTTTTTATGGCTAAAATGAGCAAGAAAATGGGACTGAGAAATAGCTGTCATTTATCTTATTAATTGCACCAAACTGCATGTCAAATTTCTCCCAGACCCCCTACTAGCTGCAGCATGTCATGAAACAGCCTCATAGAGAGACTTACTCCTGCATAATTTTATAATACATTTATTGGTGCATAATGTGTGGCTGTAGGAATATTATTATTTTCTTACATTTTAAATAAAGTAATGAGTGAATAACACGGACCTGGGCTAGGTGAGCAGCTAGTTGTCCAGTTATATTTGGTGAAATTTGCTCTTCATCCTTTTGAGTGAGTTTTTTTTTTTTGTTTGTTTTTTTTTACATTGTGATGCTGTCTGCCCTCATGTTCTGGGAGCTGTGGTTGGACATTAACTGGGAGGAGGTGAAGCTGAATAATCCCTCATCAGCTGAGTGACGTCAAAGCTCTGGGTTGAGCTGGTGTTCACACTACCAGACAGAAATCTGAGGCTTTCTGAGGCAGTCTGTCGAGGTTCTGGGATTTGGAAAAAGTGCTGAGAATCACCCATCCTCCCTTGCAGTGTTAAAGGAGCCCCTTTGTTGATCTAAAACTAAAGCAGCAGTGATTTGAGTCTGTGATTTCTCTCTGGATGATTTTGTATTTGATCTGCAATTTAAACAACATATGCCCTCCCAATTTTTATTCGTTTGTTCTCCCCCCCAAAATGTGATTTTTCACAGTGCTGAATGATGACTGACTGGTTTGTCAGGGGAAAAAAAAAATCAATCTTTCTACCATGACTTATCAGTATAGCTTCAACACGTATATTGTCTGAAAACGTTGAGTGGATTTGCTGCCCCAGCAAAAATAAAGCATAAATGGGACAACACCAAGAATCAGGTTTTAGAACTTGTGAACTGATTTAGGGTCGTAGAAAACAGGAGTAACAGTTTGTCTGAAACCGTTTCTCCTGTTACTCTCCTCCAGGTCTCCTGGTGAACGGCGTTGAAGCTTTTAGGTGGAGTGGCAGACAGTGCCACCCAGGCGGGCAGAGTGGGTCCCATCTGACATCCGACAGGCCAGCTTCCCAGAGCATTGGATCCACAGCCAGATGGACTGCACAGTCTGAGAGCAGAGAGAGTCGAGGCAGAAATCAGCTGCGGGGGACGAGAACGATCGCTCAGCGGAGCAGGAACGAGGAAACGAGAGAACAGCGGTGCGACCATGTCGTCAAACAGGACCCAGAACCCCCACGGACTGAAACAGATAGGGCTGGACCAGATATGGGATGACCTGCGGGCTGGTATCCAGCAGGTGTACACACGACAAAGCATGGCCAAGTCACGCTACATGGAACTCTACACGTATCCTGACTGCTGTGTGCAGGTTGAGGCCTGGTGTGTTTGACTGTGTGGTGTGGTACTGAATAGAGTACCTGTCAAAAGTACAGTCTGCTTGGGCTTTTTAATGTCTTTATTGTTATAGCATCAAGAAAACAAACCCTTGAGTTCCTTCATGTCATCATTTTAAAAAGGATTTTAATTTCAAAGTAAAGGGGGCCTGCAGGTTACAGCACCCAGGTATGTGGCCAGAGGATCCAGGGTTTGAGTCTCTCTCAGACAGATAACTCGCTAAGGTGTCCCTGAGCAAGGTTCATCATCCTCAGGTTGCTCCTGGTGTGCAGTTGAGTGATTTGCATGGCAGCACATTTATGTTGGCGTGTGAATGCGTGAGCTTCCAAACTGTCAACACTGTCTTCATGTTTGTCTGCACTTTGTGTGTGTCTTTTTTCCAGACACACTGTAAGGTGCAAGTTCTTGTTCTGAAGCCATCTTTCTCCATGTGATTACAGATACAGATTCTTTGTCAATGTAATGTGTGCAACGAAAGGTAAGGTGCAGCCTTTCAGTGCAAATATAAACCTGAGTGAACCACACGCAGACTTGAAAGGTCAGGACAAGAAAAGAAAAATCCACCTAAAATTTAACCAAATGAAAGGGGCATGTCTAGAGTGCAAATGGAAAAAAAAAAAAGGGGGGGGGGGTTAAGAACATAGTAGCAAAAGAGAGAAAAGTATTTACAAAACTATGGAATATCTCAGTGGCAGTGGATATTGCACATAAACAAATACTGCACTCATTTCAAGTGTGTCATGTGGCCTGGCTATTTGATTCCAGTGGCATTCAAATCTCTAACAGCAGTTGGGTAGAAACTGTTTTTCAGTCTATTTGTACTTGCTTTAAAGGTCTTGTACCGTCTGCCTGATGGCAGCAGCTCAGACAGTGTGTCCAGGGTGGGATGAGTCCTTTAGGATGGTGTTGGCTCTCCTGAGACAGTAAGAGCCATGAAGGCCCCCCAGTGTGGGTAAAGGGCACCCAGTGATCTTCTCTGCCATTTTGGTAAGCCTCTGAGGCGCTTTCCTGTTTTCCCCCATGCAGCTGTCAAACCTCTCCACAGCAGAGTGGTGAAAAGACACAAGCAATGTCTGCTGTATCTTCTTTACCAAGTGTGTGGTGTTCCTGTCCCAGGTCAGTTTCTCCTCTATGTGGACTCCCAGGAAACAGAAGTCCCTGATCCTCTCCACGCAGGTCCCCTCAATGATAATGGGCTGAATGTCTGTTTTGTTTCTCCTGAAGTCTGTGATGAGCTCCTTGGTTTTGGATGTGTTCAGGAGCAGGTTATTTTCTCTACACCATGCAGTCAGCTGTTCCACCTCATCCTGGTAGGTGTACTCATCTCCTCCAGTGATACAGCCTACCACCGTAGTGTCATCCGCATACTTAATGACGGTGTTGCTGGTGTGGACGGGGTGCAGTCACAGGTGTAGCTGGTGAAGAGCAGTGGGCTCAGCAAGCAGCCTTGAGGGGAACCAGTGCTGACTCTGAGAGCCGTGGATATGTAGGGGACAGTCCTGACTCTCTGTGAGGGATCTGACAAAGTCCTTTGTCCAAAGACGTGGAATGAGGTAGACCGATGTTCAGCAGTTTCAGATCGTTGGTAGAGAGGAGTGACCACTCTGTTGCCATTTCTGTCATCAAAGTGATACTTCTCACTGAAACCTCTTGCAGCTTTTTGAAAAATTGTGATGCACTTTATGATTTAGATTCTAAAGCCACCTTGATACTTGTATGAATTTGATTCCTGCACTGCCGCGCAATTCGTCGTGTCAGAGTGACCCGCTTTTGTCCCACTTGATGCCATACTATATAAAAATAAAATAACCATTTTCTAGCCAGTGACCCATTTGCACTCAATTTCAATTTTCAATTGGGAAAAAAAAAATTAAAAATTGAAAAAGGCACCTTATTTGTGTCATCACTGCACTTTGTCAATGCTCCATTTTGTGATTAATTACTGTTCCAGAAACCTACAATGTAACAACAAACTACTCTAGGCAACACTTTGAAAAGGTGATTGATAATCACAACTCAGGGGAGACCATCACAACACCCATGACCGCTTTGAATCTGCATGTGCAGGAGTCTGATTGGGTGCTTAAACAATGGTCACATCTTTAAGGTAGCGGTACAGGATAAGCAGCTTTGAAGAAGACAAATTGTAGACCCTGAGGTCAGCTGGAAAAATGTTCTGTGGTCTAGTGAAACACAAACACAAAAAGCTCCATAAACCAGACCCTGCACATGCTGTGCTGTGGTGCATTGTGGTGGCAGTGCCACGTCGTGGGGAAGCTTCTCTGCTGTGCACCCTGGAGTGAGTGCAACAGAATGCATCATGAACTTTTGAAGGAAACCTGATACCATCTGCAAGCAACCCGA
Source organism: Thalassophryne amazonica (assembly GCF_902500255.1). Lineage (NCBI taxonomy): Eukaryota > Metazoa > Chordata > Actinopteri > Batrachoidiformes > Batrachoididae > Thalassophryne > Thalassophryne amazonica. The sequence goes on from NC_047103.1 coordinate 5,751,196, forward strand.
GACTTGGGAAGTGTGTTTTCCAGCAGGAAAATGATCCTAAAGCCAGATCTGGAAAAATGGAAACAGAGGAACATTATTCTCTTGCTGTTTAAATCTGATGGTGACCTCTGACCTTGTACACCTGCATACTAAATGCTGCTGTTGCTACAGGTATACAGTCTCTTATTCAGAATTTTGTATTTATCTCAATTTAGATCACGTAGAAACTTCTCACTTCATAATTAGAGCATATTTAAAAAAAAGAAATTGTGTAAATGAGCTTGATTTATTTATTTAGTGAGGATTTTTTTAAAAACAAAAACATAAAAATTTCCAACAAAAGCTTTTTTGACCACAGTATTTCCTGGCACTGCTTTATTTATTTTCTTACTCTAAAACCCAAACCATTTTGTAATACTGTGTCCAGAGGTGCTGGTTTAGTCTTAAAAACAGGAAAAGGACTTTAATACCTCACTTTTAATTCCTGATGTATTCAAACTGTATTTGACACAATTTATTTCACATGACAGATATTTTAAGACTACAACCCCTGGCAAAAATTATGGAATCACCGGCCTCAGAGGATGTTCATTCAGTTGTTTAATTTTGTAGAAAAAAAGCAGATCACAGACATGACACAAAACTAAAGTCATTTCAAATGGCAACTTTCTGGCTTTAAGAAACACTATAAGAAATCAAGAAAAAAAGATTGTGGCAGTCAGTAACGGTTACTTTTTTAGACCAAGCAGAGGAAAAAATATGGAATCACTCAATTCTGAGGAAAAAATTATGGAATCACCCTGTAAATTTTCATCCCCCAAATTAACACCTGCATCAAATCAGATCTGCTCATTGACATTGACCCTATGCCATGACATTGACCCTATGTGTCTTTTTGCAAGGAATGTTTTTGCAGTTTTTGCTCTATGGCAAGATGCATTATCATCTTGAAAAATGATTTCATCATCCCCAAGCATCCTTTCAGTTGTCCAAAATATCAACGTAAACTTGTGCATTTATTGATGATGTAATGACAGCCATCTCCCCAGTGCCTTTACCTGACATGCAGCCCCATATCATCAATGACTGTGGAAATTTACATGTTCTCTTCAGGCAGTCATCTTTATAAATCTCATTGGAAAGGCACCAAGCAAAAGTTCCAGCATCATCACCTTGCCCAATGCAGATTTGAGATTCATCACTGAATATGACTTTCATCCACAGTCCACAATTGCTTTTCCTTAGCCCATTGTAACCTTGTTTTTTTCTGTTTAGGTGTTAATGATGCCTTTCGTTTAGCTTTTCTGTATGTAAATCCCATTTCCTTTAGGCGGTTTCTTACAGTTCGGTCACAGACGTTGACTCCAGTTTCCTCCCATTCGTTCCTCATTTGTTTTGTTGTACATTTTTCGATTTTTGAGACATATTGCTTTAAGTTTTCTGTCTTGATGCTTTGATGTCTTCCTTGGTCTACCAGTATGTTTGCCTTTAACAACCTTCCCATGTTGTTTGTATTTAGTCCAGAGTTTAGACACAGCTGACTGTGAACAACCAACATCTTTTGCAACATTTCGTGATGATTTACTCTCTTTTAAGAGTTTGATAATCCTCTCCTTTGTTTCAATTGACATCTCTCGTGTTGGAGCCATGATTCATGTCAGTCCACTTGGTGCAACAGCTCTCCAAGGTGTGTTCACTCCTTTTAGATGCAGACTAACGAGCAGATCTGATTTGATGCAGGTGTTAGTTTTGGGGATGAAAATTTACAGGGTGATTCCATAATTTTTTCCTCAGAATTGAGTGATTCCATATTTTTTTCCACTGCTTGGTCTAAAAAAGTAACAAGACTGACTGCCACAATCTTTTTTTCTTGATTTCTTATAGTGTTTCTTAAAGCCAGAAAGTTGCCATTTGAAATGACTTTAGTTTTGTGTCATGTCTGTGATCTGCTTTTTTTTCTACAAAATTAAACAACTGAATGAACATCCTCCGAGGCCGGTGATTCCATAATTTTTGCCAGGGGTTGTAGTATTTAAAGTAAAGTTGTTGGCTATCATTTGTCACCTTGAGATCCTGCTAGAAACTTATTTTAGTTTGTGTAAATTGTTGGTAGATTTGATAGTGTAAATGATTTCAGCATAATGAGCAGAGAAAATTTCCTAGGAGGAACAATCTGCTTCCTCTTCTGTAGATGTTTGTCCTAATTCCCCCGAGGTGTGAAATTCTCAGAAGTCTGACTTCTAACTGTAATCCTATCAGAACACTGCAGAAAGAACAACGGTAATTAAAACCCTGTCTGAACTAGATTCTGTCAAGCACCTTTCAGTGCAGGATTTTATTTATTTATTGTCCCAGACTGGCTGACTGCTGGTCAAGTGTGAGAAGTCACACAATTTTATTTATTCATTTATTTATTTTTGTTTTGTAATTTATCCATGAATAAATTGTTGAATAGTTAAACAAAAACAGCTGCTGATCACATTTTAATCTGTGTTCAGCTGCATGTTTTTTTTTCATGACTTCCTAAATGGTTGTACACAAGGAGAAGACTGGACTTTAAAGTACCATTTAGCTACTTTAAATCTAAGTGTCAAAGCATTTTTAATTAATAATTTTAATTGGGCTGAATTGAATTAAATACTGGAAAATTGTTAAATTTTGTCTTTATTTAATTAAAAAAGACCTGTTTGACTTTTAATAAAGCAGGACAGACTAAAGAATGCCCACAGAATTTCACAGTTCTCTCCAAGAATTCCTTATTTTTCTCCAAAAAAGTGACAAATGTCAACAAAATATTTGTACTTTGATGTTGTCATCCTACATAGTCTTTTTGTACCATAAAATGGGTGCATTTTCAGTCTTCTAGCCACAAAAGGAAGGTGGAGGGAATATTTGATGAATGAAGAAAATGAGTGAGAAAAGGCTGGATGATGTGGAGAGAGTACAGTGGGTTGCAAAAGTATTCAGCCCCTTGGTAATTCACGCATTTTAATTTGTTTATAGCATTTCAAATACAAAAAGTAAATCAGGCTTCTCAATATAAAAATTTCTAAAATTATCTTCCTTAGACTCAAGCTGAAAGTAAATCTATGCAACTTGATATAAATTAATAAAAAATATAAAAGCCAAGATGATGGGTTGCATAAGTAATCAGCCCCTTTGGTATAATACCTGTAAATAATCAGTTTAATTGCTAGTTTTCTTCAGACAGGTCAGCGGATGAATACGTAAACATTTCCAAGTCACTGAATATGTCTTGAACTTTATTTACATCAGCTCCTTAATCCCTTAGTTGCTCCCGGTGTGTAGTGGGCGCCTTGCATGGCAGCAGCTTGACATCAGGGTGAGTGTGAGGCATTGATGTGTAAAGCGCTTTGATCGTCTGATGCATATGGAAACAGTCTGTATAAATGCAGTCCATTTATCGTTTATCAGTTATGAAGAAATACAAACAGTATGACACTCTATGGTAAATCTTTGTGGAGTAAATGGTTCTCAGAAACTGAGTGACTGTGCAAGAACAAGAGTGAGCAAAGCCACCAAGACACCCAGACAGCCCAGAAGAAGTTACAGGCTTCTGTTGCTGTGATTGGAGAAATTTGCATGTTTTGTATTTTATATCCCAGTTATACAGCTTCATGATGAAGTGGTACAGAGGAGGTGTTGTGAAAGTGTCGTGACACGGACCCACAACAGGGGGCGTTAATGAACGGACAATGGATAAGCCAAAAAGTAACAATTTAATGTTGTGAATCGCACAACAACGGACAGACAATAACAATATGGTGGACTGTCAATCATACACCAGGTGACGTGTGGGCAGGCTCGACGATAGAAGACGCCTGGAGAAGAAGAGCTGGATCCCCACACAGCTTCCAACACCAACAGAGCTGAAGAACACCGGAGCCGCCAAGCCCTGCGCCCCAGGTGGCCGCTGTCTTCAGCAGTCAGACCCGGTACTGCTGGCAGAGAACAGAGACAGTCCAGATGAGTGTGAGTTCGCACACTCAGTAATCCCACAGTCTGTATTAAGTAAAGGAGGGAAAACCTCCACCTCCAATCACACACACTCGTGCAGCTCCTGGTCAACCACTTATCTGAGTTGGGGTGTGAGGCGAAGCCGTCGCTGTCACACCAAACGCCAGTCCTCCAGATAAGGAAACACTCCAGGAAAATGGCTGCAAATAGAAGTTCAGGTTAAACACACACAGTGTCAGTCAGCAGAGAAATTACCTGAATGGTAGTTGATTTCTCGGCGAGGAGGTGGAGTTGCAGTCCGGTCTTTGTAGTGGTGGTGATGGGTGACAGCTTGTGTTGATTGATGACAGCTGTCACCTCCAGCAAAGCCAACGCCCTCTCCTGCTTGAAGCCCGCACTTCAAGCAGGGCGCCATCTTGTGGTGGTGGGCCAGCAGTACCTCCTCTTCAGCGGCCCACACAACAGGAGGATTTTATTAAAAAGACCTGAAAGTTCAGCTACAATTTGCCAGAAGGTACATCTGAGATGCAAGCTGAGATTTAATGTTTTGATGAAAGAAAACCTTCATCTGTACCACTTCATCATGAAGCTGTATAACTGGGACGTAGTCAGTGACTTGAAAATGTTCATGTATCCATCCCACTGACTTGTCTGAAGAAAACTGGCAAATTGATTATTTACAGGTATTATATCAAAGGGGCTGATTACTTATGCAACCCATCATCTTGGCTTTTATGGTAAATGGACTGCATTTATATAGTGCTTTTCCATCTGCATCAGACGCTCAAAGCGCTTTACAATAATGCCTCACATTTACCCCGATGTCAGGGTGCTGCCATACAAGGCGCTCACTACACACCAGGAGCAATAGGGGATTAAAGACCTTGCCCAAGGGCCCTTAGTGATTTTCTAGTCAGGCGGGGACATATTTATATTTATATATTATATATTTATATTTTTAATTAATTTATATCAAGTTGTATAGATTTACTTTCTTTTAGTCTAAGGAAGATAGTTTTAGAAATGTTTATATTGAGAAGCCTGAAATGCAGAAATACAAGGGATAAGTAAGGATGAAGAGTGGAAAGGCAGTTGGTCCAGATGACATTCCGGTGGAGGCATGGAAATGTCTTGGAAAGATGGCAGTGGAGTTTCTAACCAGACTGTTTAATAAAATCTTGGAAAGTGAGAGGATGCCTCAAGAGTGGAGACAGTGTGTTGGTTCCTGTTTTTAAGAGCAAGGCTGATGTGCAGAGCTGCAGTAACTACAGAGGTACTACAACATGAAGATATGGGAAAGAGTAGTAGAAACTACGCTTAGAAAAGATCTGTGAGCAGCAATGTTTCATACAGAGAAAGAGCACTACAGATGCAATGTTTACTCTGAGAATACTGATGAAGTATAGAGAAGGTCAGAAGGTGTTACATTGTGTGGTTGTGAATTTAGAGAAAGCTTATGATAGGGTGCCAAGAGAAGACTTGTGATATTGTATGAGGAAGTATGGAGTGGCAGTGAAGTATGTGAGAATAGTGCAGGACATGTATAAGGATAGTGTGTAAGCGGTGAGATGCGCAGCAGGAATGACAGACTCATTCAAGGTGGGATTACACCAAGGATCAGCTCCAAGTCCTTTCTTGTTTGCAGTGGTGGACAGGTTGACTGAGATTAGACAGGAGTCTCCATGGACTATGATGTTTGTAGATGACATTGTGATCTGTAGTGAGAGTATGGAACAGGTTGAGTGGAGAGGTGGAAATACACTCGGAGCAGGAGAATGAAAGTCAGTAGGAACAAGACTGAGTACGTATGTGAATGGGAGGGAGCCCAGTGGAATAGTGCAGTTACAAGTAGAAGTGATGAAAGTAGATGAGTTTAAATATTTGGGGTCAACTGTCCAAATTAATGGAGAGTGTGGTAGAGAGGTGAAGAAGAGAGTGCAGGCAGGGTGGAGAAAGTTGGCAGGAGTGATTTGTGAGCGAAGAATATCAGCAAGAGTGAAGGAGAAAGACAGACAGTAGTAGTGAGACCAGCTATGTTGGATGGCTTAGAGACAGTGACACTAACAAAAAGACAGGAGGCAGAGCTGAATATGTTGAGATTTTCTTTGGGAGTGACGAGGATGGACAGGATTAAGAATGAACATATCAGAGGTAGCTCTGGTGGGTCGGTTTGGAGACAAAGTCAAAGAGACTAGATTGAGATGGTTTGAACATGTGCAGAGTAGGGGCCCAGGGTATATAGGGAGAAGGATGCTGAGGATGAAGCCACCAGCCAGCAGGACAAAGAGGAGATTTATGGATGTGCTGAGGGAGGACATGTAGGTGATTGGTGAGACAGGAAGATACAGAAGACAGGGTGAGATGGACACGATTGAAAGATGATGATGATTGAAGTTTTAACCAACATTTTCTTACTCCCCACATGGGAAACATTTGGGGCAACATTTGAATGCAGTATGACCTACCAAACCAGGTGTAGCTGTAAACGTAATATTTTTTTCATTGTAACATGTTTGTTGATGTCAAAATGCAGTTTTACGTCACACATTGATGAGTATCAACATGCTAGTTGAGAAAATAATTGTGAAAGCAATTAAAATGATTGATAAAGTTTTGAAAAATAACATAACTCTTTCATCTCTTCTACAAGTCGATCAGTTCACGTCTCTTGTTTCCCAGAAATAGAATAAGCGCAGATATTTCTTTGGAAAAGCAGGTTGCCTTCCTGTTTAATTAAACGTTATTGATCACAGCAGGTTTTCCTCAAACCAGCAACTTTACAGCTTGTTTCAGAAATGACTGTCTATAATCAGTAACAGAGCGCTGTCCCGTGTTGGTGATGAACTTCCTCGCTGTCCAAAGGTCCAGGTGTCTGTGTGAACGATGAGCCAGGCTTTAGTCCGTGATGTCTCTGTTCCTTAACCGTTCTGTCAGACATGTATATAACTACTGTACCAGTGTCCATCAGTCCAACCAGGGCAGGGGCTCTGCAGTTCCAGCAAAGCCATCAAAAAAGTCCAACACACCAGGAGGAGCTCAGTTTGTAGGTCTGGAGCTCTACAAGCGACTCAAAGAGTTCCTGAAGAACTATTTGACCAGCCTTCTCAAGGTGAGTCCACACCCTGTAGATGACCTCTCGTTGGTTTCATATTACTTTGCTTAATTGCTTGTTTTATTATTTCCTAAACCATAAACCTTAAAGCTTGCCTGTCGTAAACGCAGAACGGCGTGTGCTAACAGGTTGTCTTGCTCCAGGATGGTGAGGACCTTATGGATGAGTGTGTGCTGAAGTTTTACACCCAGCAGTGGGAGGACTATCGTTTCTCTAGTAAGGTCCTCAACGGGATCTGCGCCTACCTCAACCGCCATTGGGTCCGACGGGAGTGTGACGAGGGACGCAAGGGCATCTACGAGATCTACTCAGTGAGCCGAATACATGCACAGATGAGTGATGTCACAGAAACCGAAAAGATCCTGATGATTCCTCAAACCAAGAACGGAGAGGAACATAAACAGAGTGTCAATAGACCTAAAATTGGATCAAAGTAATAGTGTGTAGTATAATAGTGTTTTCACCTTTTAATATTTGTATTTTGTTGTTTGCTCTCAGCTGGCGCTGGTGACCTGGAGGGAGTGTTTATTCCGACCCCTCAACAAACAGGTGCGAATACTTTGTTCCTGTAGAAACATCTAACAGTGATCCGTCAAATGTAAAGTTAAGAGTGGTCGGTGTTTTGTAACTTAGTTTAGATTCATTGTGTTCATTTCAGATTTCTGTATTTTATTCAGACATCATTCAGATTATTTTTTAAATACAGGCTGACGATCTCTGTCTCAGGTTACAAATGCTGTGCTGAAGCTGATTGAGAGAGAGAGAAACGGTGAAACCATCAATACCAGGCTGATCAGCGGCGTGGTCCAGTCTTACGGTACGTCATTAGCCAGGCTGTGACAGCTAGAGCTTTGCTCAATATTTTTGCTTTCCTGTTGGGGGTAGAACAAAAATGTACTTTATTGTACTGCAATGGCATGTAAACAGATGAGTACCAACAGTGTTACTTTAGCTTGAATTACAATAACGGGGAGCGGGGGCACTTGCAGGTCTGTAGTTGATGGAATGTATCTATCTCTAGTGGCTAGTGGCCGGCGATCACCTTAGTTAGGGACGAGACATAAAAACAAAGAGTCTATAAATTGTTCTTTTTACAGGTGCAGTTGATAGAGCATGAAAAAACAAAGAAATTGACACCAAGATTGGTTAAGAAATAAGGAAGTCATGGTAATTTTAGTCTAAAAAAAAATCTGTATATTTGTTCCTATCGATCAATTACGCACGGCCATTTTCGCGTTCTCAGTATTGGATTGTCATGAAACTTCATCATTATGTTGCCAAAATATTATATTTTAGGGCTACTTACCTTTGAATGAGTGCTGTAAAGGCGATCGTGGTTTTTACGCTTGGTAAAGTTGAGCAAAATTTTCAGCATGAACAAAGTACATGAAAGAAACAGCAGAATTGAACCGGACAAAAACAAGGTCAAAGGGGAACTTCCTGCCTACGTCATTACAAGGAATTCCTTGGAAATACCCCAGCGAGACAATGAAAAAAGCGATCTTTGTGGGGAATCCTCTGCACACTGCGCACGACGATAAACACGCATCGATGGAATGTGCATGCAGGCCTCGATCGGGAGATCGTCTCATCCCTACCTTATTATTTCTTCTGTTTTTCTTGTTGCTTAATGCAGACAAATTAGACTGTTATTTGTTGTCTTTCTGATGCCTGATTCTGTTTTGTTTTTTTGTTTTTTTCTCTTCTGTTTGAGCTGCAGCTCCATCCAAACATGGGTGTGGTGTCTACTTCTGTAACAGAAAACAGAACAAGGGAGGCTGGGGGAGCATGTGTCAACACTTCCATTAAAATATGACTGTTTCTTAAAATGTGGGAGCCCTGTTTGACCTGCAGGTGTCAGTAGACTCTGTTGAGCTGTTAAATGAGGCTTCTAATAATTTTGGTGAAGCATTTGGCTGGGAGACTCTGTAAAGTGTCAAAATGAGCGCTCTCGTTATGAGCGCTCTCTTTTGCATGTTGTTCTTGGTACTCCACCAGAGGAGTGACCCGGATGTTCCAGAACAAACCTGAACACGGGAGCTTTGTTAACCCAAGATTGAAACATGAGATGTGTGCTGACATCTTGTGATATTAAAGTGGATTAAAAAAGTTGTTCTGCTTTTTTATTTATTTATTCATTCATCTATTTTTTTGCAGTGGAGCTGGGTCTGAACGAGGAGGATGCCTTTGCCAAAGGTCCCACGCTGTCCGTGTACAAAGAATATTTCGAGTGTCAATTCCTGACTGACACGGAACGTTTCTACACACGTGAGAGCACAGAGTTCCTCCAGCAGAACCCCGTCACAGAGTACATGAAGAAGGTAGGCCTCTTAAAAAAAAAAAACATGTCACGCTGGTGAAGACACTCTGCTCTTCATCACTCTGAAGCTGTCTCCACATGCTGATCTTCTCTTTAAGATCACAGCAACAAAGAATGAACTCTGTTCAGCGTTTAGTTTTAATATTTCAGGTCTAAAATGATGCTTTCCTCATTTTTGTCCCCAGACGTTAAGTGGTCAAGGCCGTTACTGTGCTATAAACATTACTGTGGTCAAGGCCGGTGTCGCCAAATGAACAGTTCCCCCCCCCCCCCCCCCCCCCCAAAAAAAAAATCAGTCCATCCTGCCTTCACTGCGCATGCATCACTTCAGAGCTCAGCAGCATCATTTCTGAGTGTCACCAACAGTTCACTGATTATCGCCTCATTTTCTGCTTAACCTGACTTTAGAATGATTTAAGAGGTTTTACTTTGTCATCTGATGGTTAATAATCACATTAATCCCTTTGATCTCTTTGGGTGTAGAGAGTCAGTCTCAGATGAGCTGCTGAGGTCACAAATGACGCGTGTGCAGTGAAGGCAGGGCGGAACAATTTTTAGGGTGTGGGGGGAACCATTCAGTCTGTGACACCGGTTTGTAATTACCGCCATCGAGGAAGTCATGTTTTAACCGGTATTTGCAGGATAACTCAAAAAGTAATGAATGAATTTCAGTGCAATTTGCTGAGCAGACGGATAATGTTCTGGAAAATAAAGGACTCCATTTTGGAGGTGATTGGGAATATATTCTGGAACAGATCCAAAAGAATGTTTGGCACACAGCAGCATTTAACTCAAAAAGTCGAGAGGTTATTGATGAAATCTGGTGAACAAATATAAAATGAGGGATTTCTTTTGAATTTGACCCGGAACATGGATTTTGATCCAGAAGTTGTGGCTTTGATAGAGGTGCCTGACAGTTGGCATATTTTTAACTCTGATCTGCACATCTGAGCTTGGGTGAAGTAAGGGCAGCCATAAAGCAGTGGGTGATGTCAGAAAAATTTTGGATTTGTTAATGTGATTTTCTATTTCCCCTCTGTCCATGCCAGGACACGGGACATCGACTTAAACGCTGTCTACGTGTCCATGCATCAGTCACGGGTTTTTTTGTTTCAGCGCTGTAACTTGTGAACACTTCATCCAGTTATTCCAAACATTTATATTCATAATAGTGTACTGGGCTTCCTCACCCTGTGGACTTTTGGGGCAGTTAGCATCGTGCTCCGCCTGTACGCCTGTCCTTTTCTGGAGAGCGAGTGTAACTTGTTCATGAATGTTTCCGGGGTGTCCTGTTTGAAGTCTTCCACCTTCCTTGCCTGCAGGCTGAGGCTCGTCTGCTGGAGGAGCAGCGACGTGTCCAGGTTTACCTCCACGAGTCCACCCAGGACGAACTGGCCAGGAAGTGTGAGCAGGTCCTCATCGAGAAGCACTTGGAGATCTTCCACACGGAGTTTCAGAATCTCTTGGATGCTGACAAGAACGAAGGTAAACAAACGGCATTTAATTTCAGGAGCGGCTTCAAATAAAGGATTAAACCCCAAATATGAATGAAATTAAACCTGATTTAATTCAGAAATTCATAAATCAAACCTGATGGTAAGTTTGTTTTGTTGTATTCAGGATCCGGCCCATCAAGTGACCGAGCTGTAACGATTAAACCATTTTTCATGTTTGTGCTTCTGATCCTCTGTGTGCCTCCTGATTTGTGTTTTCAGGATGGAACAGATTTCTGAACAGGTTTTGGTTTGTTTTTCATTTGCACAAAAAAGCCTCCTGAAGAGGAAAAACCTTTTTTTTCTATATTATCACATCTTTTAAGTTTTTGTGCATTGTTTTAGTGTATTTTTTTATAATTGGAATTCATGCATTTATTATTGATTTATTTTGTTTAGTGCTTTGATTTCTGGGAAAGTCAATCAATCAATCAATCAATTTTTTTTTTTTTTTTAATATAGCGCCAAATCACAACAAACAGTTGCCCCAAGGTGCTTTATATTGTAAGGCAAGGCCATACAATAATTATGTAAAACCCCAACGGTCAAAACGACCCCCTGTGAGCAAGCACTTGGCTACAGTGGGAAGGAAAAACTCCCTTTTAACAGGAAGAAACCTCCAGCAGAACCAGGCTCAGGGAGGGGCAGTCTTCTGCTGGGACTGGTTGGGGCTGAGGGAGAGAACCAGGAAAAAGACATGCTGTGGAGGGGAGCAGAGATCGATCACTAATGATTAAATGCAGAGTGGTGCATACAGAGCAAAAAGAGAAAGAAACAGTGCATCATGGGCATATCAAAGTCTGATATTGCCAGTTGTTGTTAATAGTAATAATAAGCTTAAAATATGTCAAATCTCAGCTACATGGGGTGTGCAGCCAGTACACTCTGAGTGCCGTCCCAAGCCCAGAAAAAAAATGAGGGTTGCGTCAGGAAGGGCATTTGGTGTAAAAAGTGCCAAAATAAACATGTAGAGTACAAATCCAATTAACATACTGGATCGGTTGAGGTCCGGGTTAACAACCACCAGCGGTGCCATTTCCCAACAGGGTGCCGGCAGAAATTGGGCTACTGCTGGGTGAAGAAGAGGAGAATGTGTCCACAGACAGCGTGAGAAGAGGAAAACTATAAGGGTGGAAGTGAGAGTTGGAACTTTGAATATTGGCAGTCTGACTGGTAAAGGGAGAGAGCTGGGTGACATGATGGAGAGGAGCAAGGTAGACATATTGTGTATGCAAGAGACCAAGTGGAAGGGAAGTAAGAGCAGGAGCATCGGCAGTGGGTTCAAGTTGTTGTACCATGGTGAGGACAGGAAGAGAAATGGTGTTGGGGTCATTTTAAAAGGAAGAGTATGTTAAGTGTGTTGAAGGTTAAGCGAGTGTCTGACAGGGTGATGAGTATGAAGTTGGAAATTGAAGGGGAGATGATGAATATCATCAGTGCATATGCTGCACAGGTAGGCTGTGAGATTCAGGAGAAAGAAAATGTCTGGAGTGAGTAACATGAGGTGGTGGAGAGTGAACTCAAACATCAAAGAGTGGTGATGGGGCGGACCTCAATGAGCATGTTGGTGAAGGAACAGAGGTGATGAGGAAGTAATGGCTAGATATGGTATCAAGGATAGCAATGGGGAAGGACAGATGGTAGTTGATTTTGCAAAAAGGATGGAAATGGCTGTGGTGAATACCTACTTTAAGAAAAGGGAGGAGCACAGGGTGACATACGAGGTCTATTAGAAAAGTATCTGACCATATTATTTTTTTCAAAAACCATATGGATTTGAATCACGTGTGATTGCGTCAGACAAGCTTGAACCCTCGTGCGCATGCGTGAGTTTTTCCACGCCTGTCGGTTGCGTCATTCGCCTGTGAGCAGGCTTTGAGCGAGGAGTGGTCCAGCCCCCTTGGCGGATTTTCATTGCCAGGAAATGGCGGAATGATTTGGGCTTTTTTTCCATCAATTTTTTCAGAAACTGTTAGAGACTGGCAGCTGGAAACCATTAGAAACATTTATCTGGCTATCGGTGAAAATGTTACGGGCTTGGTAGAGAATAAGGAGTGTTAGTCACTTTAAGGACGGCCCCCAGCGGCTGTGGGGCACGCTGCGCTCCGAAGCCGCCATCGACAGGCTGAACGACCATTTCATTTCTAAACGGATAGCTGTCTGGATCCGTGACCATCGTGTGCCATTTCTCTGGTTATCACAAGAGCTGGACATCAACCATTTCCTGGCAGATTTCACTTTTAACAAGAGATTTTGTCATGGAAAGCCGAGCGGAGGCTTCGCGCGTCATGATGGATTCGCTGCTGGAGCGAGACAAAATCACCTCCGTTTTGGTCTCACAGGACGGCTTTGAGATGGCGTTCAGACAGCTGTCGGTGGTTTTTCCTTCGAGTGATTATCCGAGAAATTGTGGATGTGCCTGGACATGCCAGAACATGTCCCGTGAGGCTTCATCACGGCGTTGCTGTGCACCATGCGGCACTGCCGCAACACGCGAAGCCTCCGCTCCTCTTTCCATGACAAAAACTCCTGTAACAGTGGAATGTGCCGTTCATTTCCAAACTGGACTCTGTTTTATCTGGGACGTCGTCTGACTAGCACAGGAATTGTGAAAAGACGTGGACATCAGCACTTTTTCGGCACATTGAGGCAGACATGCGGAGGAATTGCGCGCGTCATGGCGGTGCCGCATGGCGCACAGCAACGCTGTGATGAAGCCTCACAGGACATGTCCAGGCACATCCACAATTTCTCGGATAATCACTCGTTGGAAAAACCACCGACAGCTGTCTGAATGCCATCTCAAAGCCGTCCTGTGAGACCAAAACGGAGGTGGTTTTTGCTCCAGTAGCGAATCCATCGTGACGCGTGAAGCCTCCGCTCGGCTTTCCATGACAAAATCTCTTGTTAAAAGTGAAATCTGCCAGAAAATGGTTGATGTCCAGCTCTTGTGATAACCAGAGAAATTGCACACGACGGTCCGGCTCCACAGAGCCATCCGTTAGAAATGATCCGGTGGTTTGTGGCTCTCGATGGCGGCACGGAGCACGGCGCACCGAGTGTCCTTAAAGCTGTAGTAACAGTCCTTATTCTCTGTGAAACCCGTAAAATTTTAACCGAAAGCCAGATAAATTGTTCTAATGGTTTCCAGCTGCCAGTCTCTAACAGTTTCTGAAAAAATTCTGATGGGAAAAAAAGCCCAAATCATTCCGCCATTTCGTGACAATGAAAATCCGCCGAGGGGCTGGACCACTCCTCACTCAAAGCCTGCTCACAGGCGAATGACGCAACCGACAGGCGTGGAAAAACTCACGAATGTGCACGAGGGTTCAAGCTTGTCTGACGCAGTCACACGTGATTCAAATCCATATGGTTTTTGAAAAAAATAATAAGGTCGGATACTTTTCTAATAGACCTCATAAGAGTGGAGGAAGGTGCACACAGGTGGACTACATTCTTTATAGGGGATACAAGCTAAAAGCAATCAGAGACTGTAAGGTGGTGGCAGGAGAGAGTGTAGTTAGACAGCATAGGATGGTTGTTTGTAGGATGACTTTAGAGGTAAAGAAGAAGAAGAGAGTGAGAGCTCAACAAAGGATCAGATGGTGGAAGCTGAAGGAGGAAGACGTGTGAAATTTAGCGAGCAGGTGAGAGAAGCACTGGTTGGAGGGGAAGCAATTTTGGACAACTGGAAAAGTCCTGCAGATGTGGTAAGAGAGACAGCTAGGACAGTACTGGGTATGACATCTGGACAGTGGAAGGAAGACAAGGAGACTTTGTGGTGGAACGAAGATGTCCAGCAAATAATGAGAGAGGTTGGTGAAAAAGAATTGGGATATTCAGAGGGATGAAACTAGACAGGAGTACAAGGAGATGCAGTCTAAGGCAAAAAGAGAATAAACTAAATAGTTGAATAAACTTGCTTAGTCGATTAATCTTTTGATGTTAGTTAGTCATCGCACAAAGCACTTAGTCCGCTATAGTTTCGTGTTACCTGATTAAAGTTTTTAGCCAGGTACAGAGGAAGCTAATCTTATTTTAGTCGACAAAACTTCAATGTTTTACCTCAAAAATGGTGGCTATCATGTGCCACTGCTTGATGGAACACTCAAGAGCTCTCCTACGTCGCTTGTATTACTCTAAAAGGAGGAGCTTCCTCTGCTTCTGGCTGTAGTTGCAGCAGATGACTGTCATGAGTTTCTGACAGTTCTCACATTAGTCACCGGGTGTCACTGTTATGCTGAGCAGTGTTGTGTGCACAAAAAGACGGAAGTATAGAAGAACTGAAGAAGAGCTTAGCACGTCATTCTGCTGTTTGTATGTGTCTGTAAATGTTAATGAAACAAAGGCTACATAGTTCAGGACAACAACCAACCCGGAAGTCAACAATGGCACTCGCAAGACCGCTATGCCAGTGAAAATCAACTAATGTAAGATGGCTTAATCTACAAATTTAGCTATCAATGTGAAACAGAGATGAGATGGATAAGATGACTGAGTTTAGTAGAGTAAAAGATTAGACTGCTTTATGAAACTGGACCCAGATTGTTTAATAAAAACTTGGAAAGTGAGCAGATGCCTGAGGAGTGGAGATGAAGTGTGTTTGGTTCCTAATTTTAAGAACAAGGGTGATGTGCAGAGCTGATGCTGAGGATGGAGCCACCAGGCAGGAGGAGGGGGAGGACAAAGAGGTTTATGGATGTGCTGAGGGAGGACATGCAGGTGGGACAGACAGAGGAAGACACAGAGGACAGGGTGAGATGGAAACGACTGATCTGCTCTGGCGCCACCTAATGGGAGCAGCTGAAAGAAAAATAATAATAGTGAATGTGATTTTATTTATTCACAGTATGAGTTTAAGTTGAAAAACAAACAAAAAACACTACTTGAGGAAAATGCAGTACAACAAAAACAACTTGTAGCTGCACTGTTTAAATTGAATCAGTTCCTCATGTGTTGTAAAGAAATGGTTTGTGTTCCGTTACTGCGTCTTCATCCTCCTTTGTAAAAATATAACACTGCGGGGGGCGCCGCTGTTCTTTCAGATCTGGGTCGGATGTACAACCTGGTGTCCCGGATCACAGATGGTCTGGGTGAGCTGAAGAAACTCCTCGAGACTCACATCCACAACCAGGGTCTGGCCGCCATTGAGAAGTGCGGAGAAGCAGCGCTGAATGTACGTTTGATTTCCGAGTCGGCGGTGAAGAAATGTTCAGATGCAGACTGTGAATTAAAATGTTAATTTGTCTGTTATCCTTGATTACTGCTCAAATTATCCACGGTATTTGTTTTGTGTTTGTTTGTACCACACGACCATTGCTGACCTCCAGACATTATGTCGGAACACTTGCTAAAGTTCCAGTCACGATGAAGCTGAGCATTTGTGTTTGCTGCAGGATCCCAAAGTCTACGTGCAGACCACTCTGGACGTCCATAAGAAGTACAACGCTCTGGTCATGTCCGCCTTCAACAATGACGCTGGCTTCGTGGCGGCACTCGACAAGGTCTGTTAATTCGCTGGAGGTCAGATGTGCCGGCAGCGAGACAAAATGTTCAGGCTGTAACTCTGGTTCTGGTTCTGACAGGCGTGCGGGCGCTTCATCAACAACAACGCCGTCACCAGAATGGCTCAGTCGTCCAGCAAGTCACCGGAGCTGCTTGCTAGATACTGCGACTCTTTACTCAAGAAGAGGTACAGCATTTAATGGCAAAATGTCAAACATTAGAACGCCATAAAGAACGCGCCGCAGCCGCTCTCGCTCAGTTTGAAGGTTAAAAAAAAAAATCATTTTCAGCGTCAAGTCCAAAGTTTGATCTCATTTTTGTTTCATCTTTAATAAAGATCGTCAGTATGTGATCTTTGCTCCTTCACTGTCTGCTGCCCCCCCCCCCCCCCATCTTAAATAAATCGTAACACACAAATCTGCTCAAACCAGCTGAAGTTTTCTCTGATTTGTCCCCAAAGGAGAGAAATCTGACTTCCTGTTTGTTTTTCAATTAGTTCCAAAAACCCTGAAGAGGCCGAACTGGAGGACACTCTGAACCAAGTGGTAAGGAACTCTGACGTGCACGTGCGTCGCCCCATCAGTGCACACAGTTTATTTAAAATGCAACATTCAGTCGCTCATTGCGATCTTAGCGGTGTGCTTGCTAACACTGTGGAAGGCTAAAATAAAGGTCTGTTTCCTCTGCAGATGGTCGTCTTTAAGTACATCGAGGACAAAGACGTTTTCCAGAAGTTTTACGCTAAGATGTTAGCCAAGCGTCTGGTTCACCAGAACAGCGCCAGCGACGACGCCGAGGCGAGCATGATCTCCAAACTCAAGGTCCGGACACGCCGACGCTACTGTCAGCCGTCAACAAACAGTCAGAACTAATCAAATGTCGTTGTGTTCTTCTCTCGCAGCAAGCGTGCGGTTTTGAGTACACGTCCAAACTGCAGAGGATGTTCCAGGACATCGGAGTCAGCAAAGACCTGAATGAGCAGTTCAAGAAACACCTGACCAACTCCGAGCCTCTGGACTGTAAGTCAGCACGCCACCGTCACTCTGCCGGCAGGAGCTCGCCACGAGATGGTAGTTTGTCAGATCCTGATTGGACGAGGTGTTCACGCTGTTTCAAAACACCTGTTAAAAGAAAAAAGTTACATCACTAGAAAGGTCCAGTGTGCACATTAACTTAGAGGTTCAGGATTTTGCTCAAGGGCACCATAGAAGGTGAGACAGCTGCCTGGTGGTTCCCCGTTGGATCGCCACTTCCTGTGTCAGTGCCCCTATAACCTTTAACCTTGTGTGTGCATGCAGTGGACTTCAGCATCCAGGTTCTGAGTTCCGGCTCGTGGCCTTTCCAGCAGTCCTGCACCTTCGCCCTGCCGTCTGAGGTAAACCCGCCGCTCGCTGTCGAGCCCGTTAGTTTTTTTTTGGTTTTTTTTTATGTTTATGTTTTTGGCGTTGTAACGGTGTTTCCTGCATGCAGCTGGAGCGAAGCTATCAGCGCTTCACGGCATTCTACGCCAGCAGGCACAGCGGCAGGAAGCTGACGTGGCTCTACCACCTGTCTAAAGGAGAGCTGGTCACCAACTGCTTCAAAAACAGGTACCACACACACACACTTCCTGTTGGAGTACCACGAGTGGCCACTAGGGGGCTGTGGCATTCCCGCTGACCAAAAAAAATTGATTAAAGACAATATTATAATAAATTTTCATCATAGGTTCTTCTGTTTTTTTTTATTTTTTTTTATTTGTTTTTAATAAGTAAAGTGTCAAATGATTGTTTTTTTTTTTGGGGGGGGGGGGTCATTTCATGTATGTGAAGCTGTTTTTGATGCTCATTTTTTTTGTTTTCCCTGATTTTATTTAATTTTTTTAATGTTTTAGCTTTTTAAATAATTTTTTTTTTGTTCTTCAGCTTTGTAATATTGCTGAGTGGCCAAGTGGTTAATGCGCTTGGTTTCAGTTCAGAAGGTTCCGGGTTCAAATCCCACCCCTGCCACATTTCTCCATGTAATGTGGAGTTGCGTCAGGAAGGGCATCCGGCGTAAAACTTGTGCCAGTTCAACATGCAGATCCACCTTGGATTTGCTGTGGCGACCCCAAGTGCAAACAAGGGAGCAGCCGAAGGGACTTAGTAGTTCCTGTTCTGTCTGTTTTTTGAAGCTTGCTTTGTTTTTTGTTTGTTCCAGGTACACGCTGCAGGCCTCCACCTTCCAGATGGCGATCCTGCTGCAGTACAACACAGAGGACAGTTACACCGTCCAACAGCTCACCGACAGCACGCAGATCAAACCTGTGAGTTGACACAGCGCCCCCTATCTGTCCGCTGGTGTTACTGCTATAAACAATTTAAATGTTTGGCTGCAGACAAATACGAAGAATTACAGTTGTTCAGTTATGTTCTGTGTATCTATACAGTAGTGTTCAGAGTAATAGTAGTGCTATGTGACTAAAAGATTAATCCAGGTTTTGAGTATATTTCTTATTGTCACATGGGAAACAAGGTACCAATAGATTCAGTAGATTCTCACAAATCCAACAAGACCAAGCATTCATGATATGCACACTCTTAAGGCTATGAAATTGGGCTATTAGTAAAAAAACAAAACAAAACAAAAAAAGTAGAAAAGGGGGTGTTCACAATAATAGTAGTGTGGCATTCAGTCAGTGAGTTCGTCAATTTTGTGGAACAAACAGGTGTGAATCAGATGTCCCCTATTTAAGGATGAAGCCAGCACCTGTTGAACATGCTTTTCTCTTTGAAAGCCAGAGGAAAATGGGACGTTCAAGACATTGTTCAGAAGAACAGCATAGTTTGATTAAAAAGTTGATTGGAGAGGGGAAAACGTATATGCAGGTGCAAAAAAATTATAGGCTGATCATCTACAATGATCTCCAGTGCTTTAAAATGGACAAAAAAACCAGAGACGTGTGGAAGAAAATGGAAAACAACCATCAAAATGGATAGAAGAATAACCAGAATGGCAAAGTCTCACCCATTGATCAGCTCCAGGATGATCAAAGACAGTCTGGAGTTACCTGTAAGTGCTGTGACAGATAGAAGACGCCTGTGTGAAGCTAATTTATTTGCAAGAATCCCCCGCAAAGTCCCTCTGTTAAATAAAAGACATGTGCAGAAGAGGTTACAATTTGCCAAAGAACACATCAACTGGCCTAAAGAGAAATGGAGGAATATTTTGTGGACTGATGAGAGTAAAATTGTTCTTTTTGGGTCCAAGGGCCACAGACAGTTTGTGAGACAACCCCCAAACTCTGAATTCAAGCCACAGTTCACAGTGAAGACAGTGAAGCATGGTGGTGCAAGCATCATGATATGGGCATGTTTCTCCTACTATGGTGTTGGGCCTATATATTACATACCAGGTATCATGGATCAGTTTGGATATGTCAAAATACTTGAAGAGGTCATGTTGCCTTATGCTGAAGAGGACATGCCCTTGAAATGGGTGTTTCAACAAGACAGTGACCCCAAGCACACTAGTAAAAGGAGCAAAATCTTGGTTCCAAATCAACAAAATTAATGCCTCGAAGATGTGAAGAAATCATGAAAAACTGTGGTTATACAACTAAATACTAGTTTAGTGATTCACAGGATTGCTAAAAAAGCAGTTTGAACATAATAGTTTTGAGTTTGTAGCGTCAACAGCAGATGCTACTATTATTGTGAACACCCCCTTTTCTACTTTTTTTTTTACTAATAGCCCAATTTCATAGCCTTAAGAGTGTGCATATCATGAATGCTTGGTCTTGTTGGATTTGTGAGAATCTACTGAATCTACTAGTACCTTGTTTCCCAGGTAACAATAAGAAATATACTCAAAACCTGGATTAATCTTTTTAGTCACATAGCACTACTATTATTCTGAACACTACTGTGTGTGTGTGTATATATATCTATATATCTATATCTAGCTGTCTATCAATCAATCATTTTACAGGTAACTCTCACTGAGATGAAAATCTCTTTTGCGAAAGAGATCTGGCCAATAAAGAAATTTAACTGGATGAGGAAAAACAATGTAAAAACATGAATTATTGTTAATAGATTCATGTGTATTAGAAGAATGAGACACCAGGTCAGAGGTGTCATTTTTTAAAATTGACACACAAATGTTTCGTTTGACAGGACTGCAAATTTTATCAACTATTTAAATAATATGCCCCCCCCCCCCCACACACACACACACACACAAGGAAAATGCTTATAATGTTTTGCTCATTTATTGCTTGACTCAACATAAAATCCAGTTTATCCTCACAAACGTGTTTGAGACTTTCATCTGAAAACCACCTTGCTTTTCAGGACATCCTGGTTCAGGTTCTGCAGATTTTGTTGAAGTCCAAACTGCTGGTGAGTGAAACAGTTTATGAAACGCTGAGAAATGAGTCATTTAGATTTAATCCAGATCAAACTGGGAAAACTGCCTTTAAAATTGCACTTTTTAAAAATTGATACATGAAAATTTTCCTCGTTCGAGATGACACTTTTGCAAAGCCTCTGAAATGTTTTCACACAAAACCTTTAAAGTAGACCTGCATTGAAATAAATGTGGTCAGATTTCAGAAAGAAATAGCTGATATGTATTTATAAGACCCTTGTGAATGCAGTAAAGTAAATCTGTAAGCCCAAATGTGTAATTCAGCGGAGAAATCTTTGTTTAAAAATGACAAATTTGCAGCTAAAATTTAGCCCTCTGTGAAAACAGTTTGTACAGCCGTATCATTTCCATGACGTCAGGGACAAGACGATGCGCTCCCGCCTTCAGTCCGATCCCGCATTGAACTTGATTTTATCTGTTAGTAATGTTACTTATACACGTCCTGGTTTCAACATCCAAAAGTAAGCTGCATCGAATGTGAGATACAGATCTGTGCGCTCAGATCAGCAACGACATCGGCAGCGAGCGCCGTTCTTCCTCTCCTGCTCTCTGCCTCCGCTACGCTCGCTGTTTTAATGCAAAGCTGCCGGTACACCTGTTGCTGCAAGGACAGACTTCTTGTGGCAAAATCCACAGCACCGCACGTCTCGGCAATCGCAGCCCCAGAGCTCCATGGACGCTGAGAGAGGTTTATATATTTTTAATGACTAGGATTCTTTGCGGGTCTCGCCTCCATATCCCGCGATGGTACCGGAGGCGATAGACAGTAGATTTTCATTGCGACACCACTCACACGGGCGTATGAAAAAGTCCCCCAAAATAATTTTCAAGCACAAATAAAAGAAATGTGTACTCACCAAACGTGCCGCAAGACAATATGAAGTTTAAAAAAAGTAGATCCTTCCGTATAAGACAAGAAAAAGGTGCAGATGCAAACTGACGTAAATCCACAAATTACAATTGGCGCAATGCATGCTGGGAGAGGGTCTTGTCCGTGACGCCTCGGCAGCGTCCATGATGAGAGGGACAATTTGCGGAGGGCTAAATGTTAGCTGTAAATTTGTCATTTTCAAATGAAGATTTCTCCGTTGAATGACAGATCTGGGCTTGCAGATTTACTTTACTACATTCAGAAGGATCTCGTGTAAATGTAAGTCATTTTTTGTTCAAAAAATCTGACTGCATTTTTTTCAATGCAGGTCTCCTTTAAAATTCTGAATCATAAACCGGTTTACAAGTTTCACCATGAACTCGAGCAGGAAAACAAAATGAACTGTTTGACAAATGTGTTTGTTTGAGGTTTTGGAGGATGAGAATGCCAATGTGGACGAGGTGGACTTCAAACCCGACACAGTCATCAAACTCTTCCTCGGATACAAGAAGTGAGGCTCGACTCATTGCTCAGTTTGTCCGTAAACAGGAAGTGCTCGGCTGTTGACGCTCGTTTATTTGTTTGTGGCAGTAAGAAGCTGCGGGTGAACATCAACGTCCCAATGAAGACAGAGCAGAAACAGGAGCAAGAGACGACACACAAGAACATAGAGGAGGATCGAAAGCTCCTCATCCAGGTGACGGTTCCCATAGCAACGCACCTGTCTTTATGACATCACAGAGAAACATGAACGACCAATTGAATTTATTTTCCGATTATTTCTGTTTGGTTTTCAAAAACAGATTTAGTTTTTTAGTTTGACTTGAGTACAGATATCCGGAACAGTTCACGAAGCTAACACATGGCTAGCTTAAATCTGACACTTTGGCAAATTTATTCAGAATAGTTGTTGAAAACTGCTGTTTGAGTCACAGTGCCACCTGCTGGACAGTGTGTGTCAAATGTTCACACTGTGCTGTGATTGGTGCAGGCGGCCATCGTGAGGATCATGAAGATGAGGAAAGTTCTGAAGCACCAGCAGCTCCTGGCCGAAGTCCTGAACCAGCTCTCGTCCAGGTTCAAGCCCAGAGTCCCCGTCATCAAGGTGCCGCGCGTGCGTCCACTTAGCAAAACCTCACACTCGTGCAAACGACCGTTACCAATGTGGGAGGGTTGATGGTTCCATCCCTGAGTACTGCTGTGGCCCTTTGAGCAAGACAATGAAGAAAAAAAAACATTTTTTTTTTATCATAATTTAAAAAGAAAAAGCTGTACAAGCTGGAAAATTACAAAAATTTACAGACAAGTTTAGTTTTGATTTATTTTTATTAACGCACCAAAAACTAGTTAAAATTTTTTTTTTTTTAATGTAAAATTTATAATGGATTTCGTTGTTCACATGCAACAGACCACGCCTCCTCCTAGGAAAAAGAAAATAAGCAACATTCACTTATTCAGGTGCTCAAATGGAAGCAGCATTTAACAGCCTCGCTCAGGGACTCCTTAGCAGGACCAGGAATCAAACCGCCCACCCTCTGGCTCTTTCTTTAACCTTCCAAACCTAACCGGTCTTTATCTTGTCTGTCTCCCTTTTGTGGCCAGAAATGCATCGACATCTTGATAGAGAAGGAATATCTGGAGCGCGTGGACTGCGAGAAAGACACATACAGCTACCTGGCCTAAGCCCCGCCCACTGCCGCCTCACTATTTTATTTGTTTTTTAATTTTCTGTCTGAGATCAAGTGTGGATCCCTCTGTGGGTGGGGCTGCCAAACAGGTGACCGCTACACTGAGGGTCGTGAGGGCATGAACTTTGATCTCTCGGCTCTTCCTTCAGTGATGAAGGAATCTACAAACCCAACACTTGCCTGTCCCGTCCTGCGGCAACGATGGCCCCTGCTGTCATAATGTAAATAACCACTGACACCGAAAAGGACAAGCCCTGCCCCTTCTCCACATAGCGCACACATAATGAATTAGCCTTCAGCCAATCAGAGGAGAGCCGCGCCCAAAGGTTTCTGCATGCCGCCGCCTCCCCGCACCACAGGAAATGAATTTTAAAAACGTGAGGGTCACTGTGCAGCCGATGCCGTGTGGCAACCCGACATCACTCGTAAAGAACGTGACGGAAGGTGCCCAGTGTACAGTCGCCGCGCCGCCATGATGCTTCTTCACCGCCGAAGTTAGTCTGGTTTGTTCACACAGGAAGTAATTAATGAAACGGTGGACATTTGTATAGTGTGGTTCATTTTCTAAATGTGTGATAAATAAAAACAGATTTCTCTAAACCACGCCTCCCTGACTACACCCACAGGGTGGGGCAGCATTGATTGACAGCTCTCGTACAGCAAAGAAAAGTTGTTTAAATCCCACCCCGCCACATTCCATGTAATGCAGAGTTGTGGAAGAGAAGGGCATCCGGTGTAAAACTTGTGGCAAATCAACCTGTAGGTCCACCTCAAACCTGCTTGTGGTGACTCCCAGTGGAAAAATGAGGGAGCAGCCGAAAGGTTTTACTTACTAACTAGTGTGTTGTCTGTGGGGATCTATGGGCTCTAGATTGGGTCGTGCTTATAAAATAGGGAGATGACATTTTTCAAGGGTCATCATAAATTGTGCAGTTTCTGTAATGAGTTGGAATGTCGTGTGCGTCCAGAATGATTTTAGAACCTTAGACTGCAAGTTTTTAGTAAGAGGAACTCAGCTCTTTCATTTCCTGTTAATTATGTAATTTTTACATGAAAATTCAGTAAGGTATATCTTATATATTATATTCCAATTCTAAGGTGGAACTATGCCAGTATACTAAGGTATATCTAAAAAGGAAGAGTAAAATAGAGTAGAAAAGTATAGAGTAGAGCCACTTAGGTGCCTGGTCTTGAGAATCAGGGATGGTTTAGGCTCTTGTTATCATATACACACTATTATTTTTACTTCTGTTTTGTTATTTGGGTTTTAAATGGACCACAATGGAAATAAGTTTCACTTTCTTGTATCATCCATGTATTTTTAACATTTATATTATGTACTTACATTGAATTTGGTAAATAAAATCACTCACTGCACTCACACCTTAAATATAAAAATGGATTACCACCCTCTACTGGAATGACTCGAGTCCAGAAAGTAATTGGCAACAGCTATTTAGTGTTAGCTATAGTTGTATGCAAAGGTTTGTGCGCCCCTGATAATTTTCTTGATTTTCCTTTAAAAATCATTGGTTGTCTGGATCAGAAATTTCAGTTAAATATATATAGCAGACAAACAGTGATATTTGAGAAGTGAAGTTTCTAGTATTTACAGAAAGTGCAATAATTAAACAAAATAAGGCAGGTGCATAAATTGGCACCCATGTCATTTTATTGATTTGAATACATTTAGCACTAATTATTAGAACACAAAATTGGTTTGATAAGCTCATTGACCCTTGACCTCCTTACACAGGTGAATCCAGTCAGGCAAAAGGGTATTTAATGTGGCCATTTGCAGATGTTTCCTCTCGTTGCATCTCTTCTAATGAGTGGCAACATGGGAGCCTATAAACAACTCTTAAATAACCTGAAAACAAAGATTGTTCAACATCATGGCTTAGGGGAAGGATACAAAAAGCTGTCTCAGAGATTTCAGCTGTCAGTTTCCACTGTGGGGAACATAGTGAGGAAATGGAAGACCACAGGCACAGTACTAGTTAGGGCCCGAAGTGGCAGGCCAATTAAAATCTCATAAGCTTAAGCAAAGGATGGTGAGATGAGTCATAGTCAACCCAAAGACCTGCAACATGATCTTGGATATTGTCTCTGTGCATCGTTCAACTACACAGCGCACTTAGGACAAGAAGATGTAATGCAGAGGAAGCCTTTTCTGCATACATGCCACAGAGTCGCTTGAGGTATGCTAAGGCACATTTTGAACAAGCCAGCTTCATTCTGTAATAACATGCTTTGGACTGATGAAACTAAAATTGAATTATTTGGACATAAGGGGCAGTATGCATGGCTGAAACAGCATTCCAAGAAAAACACTTGCTACCTAGAGTAAAATTTGGAGGTGGTTACATCATGCTGTGTGGCCAGTGCAGGTACTGGGAATCTTGTTAAAGTTGAGGGTCACATGGATTCTAGTCAGTATCGGCAGATTCTTGAGAACAATGTTCATAAATCAATGACAAAGTTGAAGTTGCGCCGGGGCTGGTTCTTTCAACAAGACGACGACCCTAAACACTGCTCAAAATCCATTGTGTTCATGCAGAGGAACAAGTACAACGTTCTGGAATGGCCATCTTAGTCCCTAGACCTGAGTATTATTGAAAATCTGTGGTGTGATTATAAGCGGGCTGTTCATGCTCGGAAACCAACAAACCTGAGATGTTTTGTAAAGACAAATGGTCCAAAATACCTTCACCCAGAATTCAGACTCTCATTGGAAGCTTTTAGAGGCTGTTATTTCTGCAAAAGGAGGATCTACTAATTGTATTTTTTCCTGTTGGGTGCCCAAATTTATGCACTTGCCTCACTTGGTTTAAAGAATTATTGCACACTTTATGTAAATATTAGAAACTTCATTTCACTTCTCAAATATCAGTGTGTTCATCTGCTGTATGATATATTTAACTGAAATTTCTGCTCCAGACAACCAATGATTTAAAGAAAAATCATGAAAATTCACAGGTGCCCAAACATTAGCATACAACTGTATATCCTTAGCTTCTCCAAAATATTTGTTCTATCAGCGTTCCATTTTTGCAGCGTTCATCCTTTATCCTAAAATACATAAGCATACCAAATGGCAAATGTCAGATGTCCACAATTTGTGATCTAATTTGCACACATAGCTGCTGTAAGCAGGCGCTTTTAATTTCACAAAAAAAAAAAAAAAAAAAAAAACACTACACATTTCACTCATGGTACCAACATGAGACTTAATTCACACATGAGAGAACACTTAACAAATTCAACTACAAAAACAAATCAATAACACTAACAGTGTTAAACTAACATGAACCACAATAACCTTTAAAATCTCAAAACCACAAACTCCCATGGTGCATTGCAGAACGTCTGTTTACTGGTTAGCTAAAATTGCATTTGTCCTATCAACTTTACCTTTTTGCAGCGTTCATCCTTCAACTAAAATATATAAGCATGCCAAACAGCAAATGTCAGCTCTCCCTGGTTTTTGCATGATTAAAGCCACACACACTCACTCAGAGGCCACTTGGCAACTATACTATAGATTTGAAGTGGGTCAGAAGCCAAGAAGTTTAAAACTGTTAAAAAAAAAAAAAAAAGTACACCTAGGCCCAAAGTAGCAGGCCAAGAAAAAGT
The DNA here is from genome assembly GCF_902500255.1 of Thalassophryne amazonica. Lineage (NCBI taxonomy): Eukaryota > Metazoa > Chordata > Actinopteri > Batrachoidiformes > Batrachoididae > Thalassophryne > Thalassophryne amazonica. The sequence continues at coordinate 5,778,167 of NC_047103.1, forward strand.
AAATAGCAACATGAAGTAAATATTTGAGAAAGTTCTGACTTGAAGTGAAACTTAAACTTTTTTTGCCTGCAAAAAGGGGCAAAGCCAAGACAAAGTGCCTTACTAGTCTTGGATGTAAATGGACTGCATTTCTATTGCTTCTCCATCTGCATCAGACACTCAAACTGCTTTACAATAATGCCTCACATTCACCCCCAATGTGAGGGTGCTGCCATACAAGGCGCTCACTACACACTATTAAGATCAGAAAGGTTAAACTTGTCCCTTTGGAAGTGGGGTGGGAGGTCCCGCTTGTAAAACTTGCCACATGACAAACCATTCATTAAACAAAGTGAAAGTAAGACCCTGCGGCTGCTCCCTTGTTTTTTCACTGAGTCACCACAGCTGGTCTGAGGTGGATCTGCATGTTTAATTGGCACAAGTTTTACGCCAGATGCTCTTCCTGACAAAACGCCACATTACATGGAGAAATGTGGCAGGGGTGAGGTTTGAACTGGGAACCACTTACCCACCACCCCCTACCTCACAAACACAAAAATTAAAACAGGAAAAGTACTTTTAATAATTTTAATTGGAAACAGTTTGAACAACACAATCCCTGTAAACTTAAAAAAACAAATCAGCACCTTTGTCCAAAAAAAACAAAAAAAAACCTGGTTTAAGTTACTGTTTGCAGGTCAAAGTTCAGCCTGGGGGTGGAGTTTACAATTCTAACCAATCATAGCAGTGGATAATGGAAATCCTTCATTGTTGCCGGGCAGAATGCTTGAAAAAATGTTGGAAATACCGTCAGAATATTTCTGGTTTGCTGCTCAGTTACAAAGGCGTCAATCAGACATAAACAACTTTTTGGAAAAATCGGTGGGTCATCGTGATCAAGGTGATCCGATGATGGGCTGAAGTTGGATCATTTGTTTCCTGAGTAGAATTACTATAACATGATTTTTCTAAAAATATTTTTAAAGATGTAAGAAATAAAACGAGTCAACACAGAGAAAAGTATGGAACTTTTTAAACACACAAAAAGTCAGCCTTTTTCCAGGTGAATCCACTCAAGTTGAGTTTATTTAAACTAAACAGCCTTTTGACTTGGATGGAGTAAAAACCACTGAGTGTTTTTAGTCTAAATGGTTTGTAAATGATCAGAAAAACTGATTAAAACATAAAATACTTAAAAAAAAAAAAAAAAAAAAAAGGTCAGCTTTAAAATACTGTAAAACAGTATTTATAATTAAAGTGAAAATACACAAGAATCAAGAAACTTGAATTCTATAGTTTTTTTTAAGCTGGGTTTTGGGCGAAACAAATGACTTGTGGTTCTGCGACACTGATGAACGCTATCAGCTGTAGCCTAAAAGTCCTCACAGCAGCTGAAGTTGCTAAATGGAAAGGAGCTGCTGGCCACGCCCCTTCCCGCCCCTCTCAGTGTAGGCGTGTCACACCAAAAACAGACCAGCTCAGGGGGCGTGGTTCAGCGGTTCAGACCTAAAATCACACTGGCCACAGTGGAGTTTGTAAATGACTTAATTTCACACAAAACTCAAACAGTAATAATGGGACAAAAAAAAAATTATTCACAGTATTAGTTTAAAAACAGTCGCTGCTGAAAGTTGCCTTTTGCTCAAACACGTGGCGACGGGAGTGAAGCGCGCATATCCCACTGATCAGATCCAGACTTCAGTGTCAGTTGGATAAGTTTTATGATGCGAGTTTGCTAAGTTATTTATCACAGAAGATGTGGACAAACGGTTTTGTATTTTTTTTTTCTTTAAATGTCCCTGATGTTTGTCCAACTAATCAATTAAAATTAGACAATCTGGAGCCATAACGTTTGAAATATTTACATTTTTGATTAATTAATTATTTTTAAATCAACACTGACAATCAAAAGAAAAGAAAAAAAATTAAAAGGGGGGGGTCGTGAAATGTTACTGTTGTGGACTCATTTTCATGGTAATTCCCTGAGAAGAAAAAAGTTTGACTGTCCTTCAGTCAAACATAGAACCAGAATCTAATCAGCAACTAAATTTAATCTGAAAAATCAGAATGACTGTTTTTTTAACCAGTTAACGAGGCTGCGCTCACAAAGCTGTCGATTTCTGAAACATGAACTGTTGCCATAGTGACCAAAATTCAACTCAGACCTGATCAAAATGAAAATTTGCTGAGCGACTGCTGAAAGAAAAATCTTTGTTCCACAGCGCCACCAAGTGTCCATTAAAAAAAGTGAACATCATGAGCTGAAGTCCTACCTAAAAAAAAAAAAAAAAAAAAAAAAAATACAAACACATAACAACGACGACGAAGATCCAGTCTGAAGCACCGACAAGGAAAAACCAGACCGAACCCTGGAGGATTATGGGAAAACAGGAGCTCCAGAGGAGAAGCAGACTGGTTTTGGTCGACTACAGACTTGTGCCAGTTAGAACTTCAAAGTTTGTGTTCAGCTTAAGACCCTTGAAGGTAGCCCATGAAGAAGAGGCAGAGTCACGCTGCAGTTTGATGATGATGGAATCTGGCGAGGACGGACTTTGGCCAAAAAAAGCATCACTGAGATTTATTATTATTATTATAAAACATCTCATTGGATTTCACATGAATGGTGTTTTGGTGAAACAGCGCCCTCATCCGTCCAGTGAAGGACACACACTCGGCTCTTCTGAGCAGACAAACAATGCCTGCTAGTCTGTTGCTATGGTTACTGTTGCATTCAGGCTGAATTTAAGTAAAATATCTTTTTTTTTTTAAGTGGGTTCAAAGCAAAATTATTTATGAACTACAATCACATTTTTTTTTGGTCCTGACTACGGATCAGGTTCTTCCAGGATTTTATTTATTTTATAAATAAACTTTACAAAAAAATAAGTTACAGCAACAAGTCTGCAGCTGTACTTCCTTCCTGAAGTGAGGGATTGTGGGATGCGGCACCACAGCGTTCCATCGTGCAGTGAGGCGCAGCGGTTGAGCTGGTGGAGGATTTTGGTCCCTGAAGGTTGAATTAAAAAGTTTCTTTCAAGTCGTGTGGTTTATGTCGTCACGTTAAAGCTGACGGATAGAAAAAATAATAATGAAGAAGACTCCGCCCCTAAAGAAGGAACCAAATTAATGACGAGAGAAAATAGAAATGGAGTCCATGGGGCAAAGCACCGTTTGACTGAGATCAAATATTCCTACGACCCTCAAATCGTGTGTGTGTGGGGGGGGGCTGAAGTGGACATTGTGCCGTTGTGTATAGTTGTGTGTAAGGCCTTTGTGTCATTGGTCTGCAGGAGGTAGACGTCACAATCAGGCGATCTCCAACTCCCGTTCGATGCCGACGTACTTCAGGGCGTCGGCCTGACTGTACCTGTCGCACAAAATCCATCAGGTGAGAATTCTGAATCCAGCAAGGGGCACCATGCAAACATGTCACCATGACGACGAGTTCAACACTGTTTATACACGATAAACTTTAAGGAAACACCCACTTCCAAAACAGCTCCGCCCCAACTAGCTTCAAATTAAATAAATTTAAATATTAGATTAAATATTTTTGCAGAAAATCTCACAAATTATTCTGTTATTTAATTGACAAACTGCTTTCTTGGATGAGGCGTCTTTAATTATTGTCACCGTGGTTACGGGGCACGACCCCACCTGTAGTCGAAGAAGAGTTCTTCCCCGGTCTGGATGGCTCTCTTGGCAAAGATGCCAATCCGATGATCTCCGTTCACCATCATGACTGCAGACGACAAACACCGTGAGTGCCGCAGGACGCCGCACAGCAACAGGGGGATTGTGGGTAAGAAAGTGCCGTTCTCACCTTTTGCATAGCAGTTTGGGTTGACGGAGTGGTTGGCGAAGCGAATCTTGTTGCCTTTCCGCGTTGCGTCAACAACAAAGTCTGTGGAGGCAAAAAGAGAACTTTCATGATCTCAAACTCATGTTATTGATTAAAACCACAAATATTTTTAATTTATAGCAGTAAACACACCACAAACAAATTATAGCCGTAACCAGCGATCGTTTTTATTACTGATTTAACAAACCAATGAAGGCGATTCCTTTAATTTGTGAATTTACTCAAAGTTATATATACTGTTTTATAGCTGTCAAAATAACATTAATTTTGATTAATTAATTAATTATAGCACCTATAACACATCCAGTTTTTAAACCTCGATTAATCTCACTTTGATCCCTTTTGTTTTGACGTCACTGATGATTGTTAATTAAACACTCGGCGCTCTTACAGGTTTAAAACACACAAAAGCTTCATTCATAATGTTTTGTTTTTTCTGTTCATTGAGCAGATTTGAAACAGTCTTTGATCCAATTATGAACTTAAAAAAAAAAGAAGTAAAAACAGTAGCTGCATTATGAAATCCAAAACAGTCCCGCACGTTCCGCCGCGGTCACGTTACCGTTATTGAGGTTGAACAGGAAGCTGCACATGTATTTGTCGTAGACTTTTCCTCGCCGATCGGCTTCATCCTGAGATATGATCTGCAAAAAAAAAAAAAAAAAAAAGCAACAAAATGTTATTTCAACAATCAAATACTTTTTTCTTGAAGCAATTTTAGCGACTAACAGAGTAGGTTTTTTAAGGCCTTGTTAACTTTATGTTGGAAAACTTCAATATAAATGATTGTTTTAGGGTTCTTCATATTTATTTGACTTGCTAATATATTTGTCCATCATCCTTTTCACTCTGGGCATCAAGAATCCGTCTCGATTGATCCTTGTAAAATACTATGAATAAATGCAGGACAAATCGATTGACAAAGTCATGGCAGGAAACTTCTTTCTGATTAAAATTAGAAAAATGGTGCAGAAAAATACATTCCCAGGGTCATAAATGATCCCACTCGGTCACTTCAGGGTTCATGTCTTTACCTGAAAAAGTGCTGGTGTGAATTTAATCAAATAAACTTTTCCCACGTTAACAGACTCCACCTCGAGCAGGACTTGAAGTTTTAAACCCGTTTGTGTTCTGGAGTCGTACCTCTCCACAGTACTCGGAGATGAACTCGTTTTTCTGAACCGGCTCTTTGATGAAGATTCCCCACCCAGCCACGTCTGACGGGGCCAGGAGCAGGTGCTGAACACACACACACACACACACCTTAATAACAGGCTGATAATGTTTAAAAACAAAGTCTGGGCCTGCTGGGGGAGGGGCTTAAGCTCCCTGCAGTACCTTCTTGGCGCCTCTCTGGATGGAACAGTTCTTGCAGGACACGTTCTTGCTGTCCCAGTGATCTGCAGCACCGCAGGTCAGGCAGAGGTCGGGGTCACACTCCCGCACTGCCAGGTAGCATGGGCACTGTTTGGTGTTGCACTGGGCTTTACACCGGCAACCCGGAAAACGGTTCTGACCTGGACCCAAAAACCAGCACAACAGAAACTTTACACTTTTAGTCAAGTAGAAAATAAATACAACGGTGGAAACAGGCTGCAAACTTTTAGAACTGATGTTTTTGGGGGTTTGTTTTTTCTTTTGCATTATCTTTTTTGTTGTTTTGGTACTATATATAGAAAAATATATGTTTCTCACCCACCCACACACACACACACCTTGAAGTTGTGTTTCTGTATTTTTGTTTTGCACTGTGACAGACAACTTAAAAATACTGCTGTCATTGTTCTAATTTTTTACAAAAAAAAAATGTGAAGAAAGAAGGAAGAAAAGAAAAAAAGCAATAATAAAAGCATACTGCAACAATCAATCAATCAATTCTTTTTTTTATATAGCGCCAAATCACAACAAACAGTTGCCCCAAGGCGCTTTATATTGTAAGGCAAGGCCATACAATAATTATGTAAAACCCCAACGGTCAAAACGACCCCCTGTGAGCAAGCACTTGGCGACAGTGGGAAGGAAAAACTCCCTTTTAACAGGAAGAAACCTCCAGCAGAACCAGGCTCAGGGAGAGGCAGTCTTCTGCTGGGACTGGTTGGGGCTGAGGGAGAGAACCAGGAAAAAGACATGCTGTGGAGGGGAGCAGAGATCGATCACTAATGATTAAATGCAGAGTGGTGCATACAGAGCAAAAAGAGAAAGAAACAGTGCATCATGGGAACCCCCCAGCAGTCTACGTCTATAGCAGCATAACTAAGGGATGGTTCAGGGTCACCTGATCCAGCCCTAACTATAAGCTTTAGCAAAAAGGAAAGTTTTAAGCCTAATCTTAAAAGTAGAGAGGGTGTCTGTCTCCCTGATCTGAATTGGGAGCTGGTTCCACAGGAGAGGAGCCTGAAAGCTGAAGGCTCTGCCTCCCATTCTACTCTTACAAACCCTAGGAACTACAAGTAAGCCTGCAGTCTGAGAGCGAAGCGCTCTATTGGGGTGATATGGTACTACGAGGTCCCTAAGATAAGATGGGACCTGATTATTCAAAACCTTATAAGTAAGAAGAAGAATTTTAAATTCTATTCTAGAATTAACAGGAAGCCAATGAAGAGAGGCCAATATGGGTGAGATATGCTGTCTCCTTCTAGTCCCCGTCAGTACTCTAGCTGCAGCATTTTGAATTAACTGAAGGCTTTTTAGGGAACTTTTAGGACAACCTGATAATAATGAATTACAATAGTCCAGCCTAGAGGAAATAAATGCATGAATTAGTTTTTCAGCATCACTCTGAGACAAGACCTTTCTGATTTTAGAGATATTGCGTAAATGCAAAAAAGCAGTCCTACATATTTGTTTAATATGCGCTTTGAATGACATATCCTGATCAAAAATGACTCCAAGATTTCTCACAGTATTACTAGAGGTCAGGGTAATGCCATCCAGAGTAAGGATCTGGTTAGACACCATGTTTCTAAGATTTGTGGGGCCAAGTACAATAACTTCAGTTTTATCTGAGTTTAAAAGCAGGAAATTAGAGGTCATCCATGTCTTTATGTCTGTAAGACAATCCTGCAGTTTAGCTAATTGGTGTGTGTCCTCTGGCTTCATGGATAGATAAAGCTGGGTATCATCTGCGTAACAATGAAAATTTAAGGAATACCGTCTGATAATACTGCCTAAGGGAAGCATGTATAAAGTGAATAAAATTGGTCCTAGCACAGAACCTTGTGGAACTCCATAATTAACTTTAGTCTGTGAAGAAGATTCCCCATTTACATGAACAAATTGTAATCTATTAGACAAATATGATTCAAACCACTGCAGCGCAGTGCCTTTAATACCTATGGCATGCTCTAATCTCTGTAATAAAATTTTATGGTCAACAGTATCAAAAGCAGCACTGAGGTCTAACAGAACAAGCAGAGATGAGTCCACTGTCCGAGGCCATAAGAAGATCATTTGTAACCTTCACTAATGCTGTTTCTGTACTATGATGAATTCTAAAACCTGACTGAAACTCTTCAAATAGACCATTCCTCTGCAGATGATCAGTTAGCTGTTTTACAACTACCCTTTCAAGAATTTTTGAGAGAAAAGGAAGGTTGGAGATTGGCCTAGAATTAGCTAAGATAGCTGGGTCAAGTGATGGCTTTTTAAGTAATGGTTTAATTACTGCCACCTTAAAAGCCTGTGGTACATAGCCAACTAACAAAGATAGATTGATCATATTTAAGATCGAAGCATTAAATAATGGTAGGGCTTCCTTGAGCAGCCTGGTAGGAATGGGGTCTAATAAACATGTTGATGGTTTGGATGAAGTAACTAATGAAAATAACTCAGACAGAACAATCGGAGAGAAAGAGTCTAACCAAATACCGGCATCACTGAAAGCAGCCAAAGATAACGATACGTCTTTGGGATGGTTATGAGTAATTTTTTCTTTAATAGTTAAAATTTTGTTAGCAAAGAAAGTCATGAAGTCATTACTAGTTAAAGTTAATGGAATACTCAGCTCACTAGAGCTCTGACTCTTTGTCAGCCTGGCTACAGTGCTGAAAAGAAACCTGGGGTTGTTCTTATTTTCTTCAATTAGTGATGAGTAGAAAGATGTCCTAGCTTTACGGAGGGCTTTTTTATAGAGCAACACACTCTTTTTCCAGGCTAAGTGAAGATCTTCTAAATTAGTGAGACGCCATTTCTTCTCCAACTTACGGGTTATCTGCTTTAAGCTACGAGTTTGTGAGTTATACCACGGAGTCAGGCACTTCTGATTTAAAGCTCTCTTTTTTAGAGGAGCTACAGCATCCAAAGTTGTCTTCAATGAGGATGTAAAACTATTGACGAGATACTCTATCTCACTTACAGAGTTTAGGTAGCTACTCTGCACTGTGTTGGTATATGGCATTAGAGAACATAAAGAAGGAATCATATCCTTAAACCTAGTTACAGCGCTTTCTGAAAGACTTCTAGTGTAATGAAACTTATTCCCCACTGCTGGGTAGTCCATCAGAGTAAATGTAAATGTTATTAAGAAATGATCAGACAGAAGGGAGTTTTCAGGGAATACTGTTAAGTCTTCAATTTCCATACCATAAGTCAGAACAAGATCTAAGATATGATTAAAGTGGTGGGTGGACTCATTTACTTTTTGAGCAAAGCCAATAGAGTCTAATAATAGATTAAATGCAGTGTTGAGGCTGTCATTCTCAGCATCTGTGTGGATGTTAAAATCGCCCACTATAATTATCTTATCTGAGCTAAGCACTAAGTCAGACAAAAGGTCTGAAAATTCACAGAGAAACTCACAGTAACGACCAGGTGGACGATAGATAATAACAAATAAAACTGGTTTTTGGGACTTCCAATTTGGATGGACAAGACTAAGAGTCAAGCTTTCAAATGAATTAAAGCTCTGTCTGGGTTTTTGATTAATTAATAAGCTGGAATGGAAGATTGCTGCTAATCCTCCGCCCTGGCCCGTGCTACGAGCATTCTGACAGTTAGTGTGACTCGGGGGTGTTGACTCATTTAAACTAACATATTCATCCTGCTGTAACCAGGTTTCTGTAAGGCAGAATAAATCAATATGTTGATCAATTATTATATCATTTACCAACAGGGACTTAGAAGAGAGAGACCTAATGTTTAATAGACCACATTTAACTGTTTTAGTCTGTGGTGCAGTTGAAGGTGCTATATTATTTTTTCTTTTTGAATTTTTATGCTTAAATAGATTTTTGCTGGTTATTGGTGGTCTGGGAGCAGGCACCGTCTCTACGGGGATGGGGTAATGAGGGGATGGCAGGGGGAGAGAAGCTGCAGAGAGGTGTGTAAGACTACAACAATGCAAAAAAATAAGTAAATAGTTAAATAATAACAATAATAATAATTCCTCAACTAAAGAGGCGATAGTACAGAAAAGGTGCGACTTATAACCCTAAAAATACAGTTCCGGTAATCTGGGTAAATAAAACATTTGCATCTTACACTCAGAACTGCACTGGCAAAATTTCTCGCAGAAGTTTTGGGCGGTGACGCAAGGACAGGACGAGTCACAGGGCTGCCGAGGGTGGTCACATGGCTGGTAATTGTACACATGATTGGATGAACCATCTGTGAGTGGGTGGAGCAAAAGAAGCAGTGTCATTTCTATGATGAATATCAATGCAAACCCGTGAGGATTGACTGAAATAGTTGTTTCCTTGTTTCCTTGTTTGTTTGTTTGCTTGCCCCCCCCCATATGCCAAGATGAACACAGCGCTGAGGTGACCCCTGACCTTTCTTCAGCTGAATCTTTCTGCAGTGAGTGGCCCACAGTCTGTGTTTCCTCTTCTTCTTCCTCGGCGGCGTGTCCTCGTCTTCAGCAGGAGCGCGTGCGATGATGCTCGACTCCTTCACCCTGAACTCGTAGACCTGGAAGAGATAGACGCCACATCTTAATGGACAGCCACTATGTCTCAACAGCACCTGTATTTTAAAACCTTTGCCGACCAGTTCAGGCTGAACAAACTGCCGCTGCTCCCAGAAATAATCCGCTCATATAACTGTTGACACGTTTCCCCACCAGAAAACATCTCACCTATTTGACTCTGTCATCTAAATAGCAGCGCACCAGTTTCAAGTGGACAAAGCTGTTAAAGGGACTGAGTCGTACTCGCTCTTGAAGGTGAGCATGGACTGCATGCTCCGCCTACCAAAAAGGGCTTCCGCTGATAGAGGAACTGCAAGCAAAGCTGGACTTAACCACATCAACCGGTACCGCTCAGTGGAAACGTGGCTGTCCATCAGTACACTCTAGCTAAAGCGTCAAGGTGTAACAGGCACATGCCTGTTACATACCAATGTTACAGGCCCACTGCACTCAGATTAAGTACCGTAAAGTTTTTAAATGTTTTTTTAATTAATATTATTTTTATCAACCAACGACAAACCAGTTTAAACTGGTTACATTTTAGATAAACCGACTGTGATGGCCTGTAAAATAGCAATGGAATGATATATTGCGTATCTTTGAGCCTGTATCAAATCAAATAATTTTTTTAGATGAATATCACAATGCAACAAAAAAATGTAACTACTGCCTGGAAGGAATAAGAACAAGAACCTCTTGGAGAAGAATTATAAATTATTTAGAATATACACAAAATACTTAAGAATAATGGTTCCTTAATGTTAAACATTCCTCATACAAATGTAATTATGCATCGAATTGAATTGTGATATGCAGGGATAGAGAAATCCACTGGTCCGAAGTCACGGACCAGTGACTTTTGACGTCTGTCTAGATATTTTCCCCTGCTAGACCGACGTCAATCAGAGACTGGATATGTAGTGATGTGGAGATGTCTGGAGTTTGACTGAGTTGGATGTGAACATGTCCTGTCTCTGGTAGCCAACCTGTGAGCAGGACTTATGTTCCTTTTGTCCTTTATTTAACAATTATGAGTTTTTGGGGGAAGAGCAAGCAGCAGCACCGCAGCAGCGGACAGTTCTTTTTTTCTCTTACATGCGGGCGTGAGCGAATCTTCCGTGAAGATTATTTTATTTATTAACTACACAGATGTAAAATAAAATAAATGGTGACTGGTTTATAAACACAATTATGACAGAGAGCGAGCAGCAGCGGACAGTTTTTTTTTTTTTATTGTTTACATGTGCGTGCGTGAACGGGACAGGAGGTCCTCAAACTGGGTCCTGCAGAGGCGGAAGGACCGCTAAAAGGGCCGTCATCCAGACGCAGCTCCTGCAGCAAATAATGATCCTCCCCAAATTGGGAACATCTCATGAGGATGTTGTGAACCCAGGGACGGCGCCGCTGGCGACGTTTGTCAGCTTTCCACAATAATTAAGAGCACAACTCGCTCCGTGTGATCAAGGTCCGCCATGTTAACTTGACTGACAACCGGAGCCGGCAAGCAGAATGGAAGCTCCTCCTATTTGCAGGGCTGTGAAATGAAAATTGTGAAATCCGTGGAAATTTCGCAGAGGGTCTGGGGGGCGCCCGGTCTGAACGCGGCATTAGCGTCACATTTGGCAAATACCCAATCAGTAGACAGTCTTGTGGATAGTTTAAACTCAGTGCTCAAAACTACACTCGACATGATTGCACCACCTGTTAAAACCGCGCTCCCCAAAACACAGTCATCTTGGTTCAATGATTATCTGCATGACCTCAAGCATAAGGCAAGAGGTCTAGAACAGAAATGGCGTCGTTCAAAATGAGACGTTTTCCACCTTGCATGGCGTGATGCTATCTTAGACTATAAGCATGCATTACTGGCTACAAAGCGGACCTATTACTCCGATTTGATCAACAAAAACAAGCATAACTCAGTTTTTGTCTGCTTTTAGAAAATATCATTCCACAGAGACGGCTCTCACTAAAGTGGTGAATGATCTTCTCCTTACGATGGATTTGGACACCACTATGGTTCTGCTGCTGTTAGATCTCAGTGCTGCATTTGATACCGTGGATCATCATATTCTACTTGATAGGCTGGAAAATCATTTTGGGATTACTGGGAGTGCCCTTGCATGGCTGACGTCATACTTGACCAGCCGTTCTCACTGTGTTTTGTACAGTAACACTACCTCTAACCTTAGTGACATGAAATTTGGGGTGCCACAGGGGTCCGTTTTAGGTCCCCTACTTTTCTCCCTTTATATAGCACCCCTTGGGCACATACTGTGGTGTTTAGGAATTACATTTCACTGCTATGCAGATGATACTCAGTTATACATGCCGATAACTGCTGGTAATCTCGTTCACATAAAATCCTTAGAAGATTGCCTTGCAGCAGTGAGAAGTTGGATGTCTAGAAACTTCCTACTTTTAAACTCTGATAAGACTGAAATGATGGTTCTTGGTCCAGTGAGACACTGGCATCAATTTGACCAGCTAACACTTAACCTATGTTTGTGTGTCATACATCACACTGACAAAGTGAGGAACCTTGGGGTAATTTTTGATCCTACATTGTCCTTTGACCTCCACATTAGAAATATTACTAGGACTGCTTTTTTCCACCTGGGAAATATAGCTAAGATTCGTCCCATCCGGTCTATGGCTGATGCTGAGACCCTGATCCATGCGTTTGTCTCTTCTAGATTGGACTACTGCAACGTTCTATTTTCTGGTTTACCGCAGTCTAGCATTAGGGGTCTCCAATTGGTTCAAAATGCTGCAGCCAGACTTTTGACACGAAGCAGAAAGTTTGACCACATTACACCCATTTTGGCGTCTCTTCACTGGCTTTCAGACCCAGTGAGATCAGATTTTAAGGCTCTGCTACTAGTGTGTAAACTTGTTCACGGACTGGCACCTCCCTACCTAGCTGACCTAATTAAACCTTACGTACCGGCCCGTGCTTTGCGTTCTCAGGGTGCAGGACTACTTTGTGTCTCTAGGGTGAATAAGAAGTCTGCGGGTCACAGAGCTTTCTCTTATTGTGCCCCTGTTCTGTGGAATGAGCTCCCTGCGTCAATAAAACAGTCAGATTCTGTGGAGATTTTCAAGTCCAGACTTAAGACGCACTTATTTTCCCTTTCGTATGGCTAGCATACTGGTATAGTTTTGTTTTACACTTTTTACTCTTTTAATTCATTTTATTAGTAAACAGAGCGTGCCGCAGCCTCAAATTTACCTAAATTCTGGGTCTTTTAGTGAAGCTTAGGGCTAGTGGCCGGCGATCACCTTAGTATTTCTTCTGTTTTTCTTGTTGTTTAATGCTGACAAATTATACAGTATTTTTTGTCTTTTTGATGCCTGATTCTGTTTTTTCTCTCTGTTTAAGGTGCAGCTCCATCCAGAGATGGGAATTGTATTTGTGCTGGAGACCCTCCTGTCCTGTGCGCCAACAGCATTTCCTGTATATTCGTTTTGTGAATTGTTCTGTAATTTATGTCTGTATCATGGCCCAAGCAGAGGGACACCCCTTTGAGTCTGGTCTGCTTGAGGTTTCTTCCTCAGAGGGAGTTTTTCCTTACCACGGTTGCTCTGAGGGTTAGTAAGATTAGAACGGTACTTCTAACCTTACTAACTCCCACTGTAACTACCTTCACACGGTACTTACAGTGAGGAAAATAAGTATTTGAACACCCTGCTATTTTGCAAGTTCTCCCACTTAGAAATCATGGAGGGGTCTAAAATTTTCATCTTAGGTGAATGTCCACTGTGAGACATAATCTAAAAAAATAAATCTGGAAATCACAATGTATGATTTTTTTTAAATTATTTATTTGTATGTTACTGCTGCAAATTTTGAACCCCTACCCACCAGGTCATTGACCAGGTCCTGGTCAATGACCTGAAGAGAGCTGGGACCACAGTCACAAAGATTACATTAGTAACACATGATGCTCTTATGGTTTAAAATCCTGCAGGGCAGCAAGGTCCCCCTGCTCAAGCCAGCACATGTCCAGGCCCGTTTGAAGTTCACCAGTGACCATCTGGATGATCCAGAGGAGGCATGGGAGAAGGTCATGTGGTCAGATGAGACCAGAATAGAGCTTTGTGGAATCACCTCCACTTAACATGTTTAGAGGATGAGAACAACCCCAAGAAAACCATCCCAACCGTGAAGCATGGGGGTGGAAACATCATACTCTGGGGTGCTCTTCTGCAAAGGAGACAGGACGACTGCACCGTATTGAAGGGAGGATGGATGGGGTCATGTATTGTGAGATTTAGGCAAATAACCTCCTTCCCTCAGTAAGAGTATTGAAGATGGGTCATGGCTGGGTCTTCAGCATGACAATGACCCCAAACACACAGCCAGGGCAACTAAGGAGGGGCTCCGTAAGAAGCATTTCAAGGTCCTGGAGTGGCCTGGCCAGTCTCCAGACCTGAACTCAATAGAAAATCTTTGGAGGGAGCTGAAACTCCAAACCTGAAATATCTAGGGAAGATCTGTATGGAGGAGTGGACCAAAATCCCTGCTGCAGTGTGTGAAAACCTGGTCAAGAACTACAGGAAACGTTTGAGCTCTGTAATGGCAGACAAAAGGCTACTGCACCAAATATTAACATTGATTTTCACAGGTGTTGAAATACTTATTTGCAGCAGTAACATACAAATAAATTATAAAAAAAAAAAAAAATCATACATTGTGATTTCCGACCTAAGATGAAAATTTCAGACCCCTCCAAGATTTCTAAGTGGGAGAACTTGCAAAATCACAGGGTGTTCAAATACTTACTTTCCTCACTCTACTTGTGTGAAGTGCCTTGAGGCAACTCTGTTGTGATTTGGTGCTATATAAATTAAAAGACATTGAAATTGAATAGCGTGGAACTATACTATGCCAGGATGCTAGCCATACGAAAGGGAAAATAAGTGCGTCTTAAGTCTGGACTTGAAAGTCTCCACAGAATCTAACTGTTTTATTGATGCAGGGAGATCATTCCACAGAACAGAGGCACAATAAGAGAAAGCTCTGTGACCCGCAGACTTCTTATTGACCCTAGGGACACAAAGTAGTCCTGCACCCTAAGAACGCAAAGCCCGGGCCGGTACGTAAGGTTTAATTAGGTCAGCTAGGTAGGGAGGTGCCAGTCCGTGACCAATTTTTGTGACTAGTAGCAGAACCTTAAAATCTGATCTCACTGGGACAGGAAGCCAGTGAAGAGAGGCCAAAATGGGTGTAATGTGGTCAAACTTTCTGCTTCGTGTCAAAAGTCTGGCTGCAGCATTTTGAACCAACTGGAGACCCCTAATGCTAGACTCAGTGAGTTGGAAATGTTCATGTATTCATCCCCTGACATTTCTCAAGAAAACTGGCTGGTAAAATGATTTAATTCTTACATTTAGAACAAACTGCCCTGTCCCAACCTTCATTTTAAAGGTCAAATATGTTTTGAGGCTCTAGTAGAATTTTATTTGTGGAAGATGTGACAAAAATGTTTCTTTTCACAGTAAAGATTGCAGAGTCCTCACTTGACCCATTCATAAAATTTTCATCATATTAGTCTGAGAAGAAACAGGTATAATTGTTACCAAAAAAATCAGAGATATTATAGAGGTCACGTAGCAAGAACAGACAAGTGGATTAAGTAACAAGAGTAAAGTCTATTTGTGCTCCATAAGACAAGCACAAGGCCAGAATTACAGAAAAGTGAAGTATAAGGTGGACAGCACATTTACGTGAAAGTAGAGGATCATGTAAGAAAAAATGTTTATAACTTTACTACATTCAACACAAAGTGAAAACATTCTATCATGCTATAGAATGTTGATTGAATACATGTGCATGATGTGATGATCAAGGTTGGGTAGGATTACTTTGAAAGAATACATGTCGATTACATGTAGGTATGTATGTACATACATTTGGATTACTTATAATCTGATTACTTTTGGATTACATTTCAAAGTAATCCTACCCAACCTTGGTGATGACTGATGCTGCGCTGAGGCTCGCTGTCGGAGGCTCTGAGCTTCCAAACACCTGGGGCCACCACCTCAGACCAGGAGGACCAGAAAGAACATTAGTGCTACTGGTCCTGACCAGTAGGCTCAAAAAATATTTCTTTAACCCTGATATGTGTATCATAGCATTAGCGCATCGCTCCATCCCGACTGTAAATAATATAAAATCAATAAAACCATCATTCTCTTTTGATTTTGGGCAGTTTGGTCAGACAACAAAAAATAAATCCAGGCTCTGAATAATTCTGCCGACGCTTCTGTAAGTTTTTCGTAGCTGACCTGTCTGCAGTTCTTGGTGCTGATGAGCCGGGCGATGGCGCAGTAGTTGTCATAATAAGTCCCGATGAGAACCCTGAACAGAGACGCCTCAGCTCCGCTCCACTCCACTGCTTCAGCATCGCCCACAAGCTTCATCTTCACAGGAGTCTGACACCGCGAGTTCCCCTCTGGACACACAAACACGCGAGAAATGGTGACAAGCGAAAACAGCAAAAGCGGAACCAAGACTCTTCTCACAGACACACAACTCAACAAAACGAGTCCGTACCTGAACTGCTGGTGTTCTCATCCTTCTTGTCTTCGTCATTGTCTCGCTCGTCGTCTTTGCTGCCCTCGCGCTCGCTGTCTGTGTCTTTGGTTTCCGAGGAAACAGTGGGAGTGCTGGGCCGGCTATTGCTGTTCGGCAGTCGTCCACGGCGACGACCCACTGTGCGTTTAGACGGCGTCTTCGCCCGTTCTGCAACAACAACTGCGGGGTATTCCCTCACCATCCCATCCTGAGAAACCACAGGGGGACAGAATCAAAACCGGGCACTTTTCACACGCATTTAGACCGCCACCGCGGTACTTCACATTTCTGCGCTCCACTCACCTGCACCAGGTACATGTAGCAGTCGATGCCGCAGGGTTTACTGTCAACCAGGTTCTCCAGGTTTTTGCGCTTGTATGTGTTTGGCGTAGCATGGAAAGCTAACAGAAGGAAAGTAAAAGTTTGAGAAACATTTTCATGCATCTTGGCTTTCAATTAAGCAGCTGTGATGTGTTGGTGTACATGCACAACGTGCGCTCACGGTGTAGGAAGCAGTCGTATTTGAAGCAGCGTCTGCAAAACAAGGTGTGGAACGAATGCAGGCTCTGCTCCCGCTGCACCGAGCGAGCGTTCGGGCCGTCAATGTTTGGCGTGCACTCAGGGGGCAGCGCGCCCGGCAACTGCTGTTCCGTCAACTCCTTGTACCTGCAGAGAAACCACAAGGCAGCCTGCATCACTCAGCAGAAGAAAAACCTGTTCCTGTTTCAGGAAAAACCACCAAATAAATGGAGAACAGCGACAGTATGAAGTCTAAACATTTCTGTCACCTGCCGGACCTCGAGTTCCACCCAGACCTTAAATATTCTGTTTCAGGGCTCTATAAACCCTGAGGCACACCCACAGTTCCACAGGATGCAAAACACATGCAGATTCAAACTAAAACACTGACTTCTCTTTCAGCTCCTCGGTGGAACCTTTATCAGGAAACATGGAGGAGATGGCTTCAAATATCTTGTCGGAGGGAAACTTCTTGCTGCTGTCGTGGTTGGTTCTGTCTGGAAAACAAACACGGAGGCCGCAGTTTAATAAACCACCAGCTGGAGTGTTGCTCTGCACCATCATCGCCATTTTAACAAATCAAAACCCTGCAAGTCACCTTTCAATGTTGTGTTTTGATGTTATGCTCTAAGATGGAATTGTTGATATGGAAATGTTTGTGTATTTCTTCACATTCCTGACCTGGATATCATCTCCAAAAGCTTTAAATATACAATAACAGTGTCAACATCCTCTTAAATCCATGTGGTCCTATCAGGTTTTGTGTTTGGCTTTTTGGCACACAAATGCAGGGACGAGTAATGAGGTGTCAATACGACACATCAGAATACAGGAGGACTACAGTGTATGTCCACATCCAGGTCTGTCCGTTCCCATGCTGGCCAGCTGAGATTTGATTTGACTTAAAGAGAAAAGACAGTCTCTTTCTCTTTCTGTCTCTCCTTCTCAATTTTCAATTTCAGTGGGGCTTTATTGACATGGGAAACATGTTTACATAGTCAAAGAAAGTGTTAAAAGAGTAAAAATTAAATTAAGTTCTCTCTCTCCCTCTCTTTCTGTCTCTCATTCGCTTTCTCTTTCTCTCTCCTTTCGTCTCTCTCTCTCGCTGTTTCATGCTGTGAAACTTCTAACTTTATAGAAACATGAAGCCTTTCAACTGTAAAATGAACCGTAAATTTCTAAATGCATCATCAGTGATGCACATGTGCAGGACTTTGATGGAGATTTTTTTCCCCTTTCAGCGGACAGAATCTGTTTGTCTGTCCTCCTCAGCTGCGATCTGAGCTGGCTTTTTATAACGTTTCACAACCTCGGGATGCTGAAGCAGCTAACTTTTCAGCACACATTTTCAGCAAGGATTCAGTTAATTTTTTGGAAAATCCGTGTTTGATGAACAGACAAACCCGAGAGCCGGGCGGAAATTTGCCGCTACCCGCAGCTAGAACACTGCGGAAGAGAGGTCTCTCAAACAGCTCAGGTTCAGAAACCGCCCCCCTCCCCTCCTCACGTTCAGCAGCAAACAAAGCAGAGAGCTGCAGTCGAGAGGATTTATAGCGGCCCCTCACATATCAGAAAACGTCGTGGGTTGGATCGGTATTTTCAGATTATTACGTCAGTGTCGGAAGCCGATCCCGAATCGGTCTCAACCTTGGTATAAAAGAAGTATTTGTGCCAAATTTGGTGCTTGTATCACCATTTTCTGGATTCCTCTAAGTGTTCTGTTATCTGCTGCACTAGTGAGTAAGAACTCACAAATACCTCAGCTGAACCTGGTATGTGTGGAGGAAATTTGACAGGGATCCATTCACTCTGTGATCCAGGGTGGTTTGATATTCACCATAATTCTGAACAGTCTTTTTTACTCCAGATGTAGCCTTGCAGGATTTCTAAGTGGCTCTGACCGGACTTGACATGGTGCGACGGTTCTTACTCTCACTGTTGTTGAGGCCGTCTTTGCGAGGTTCCTCCTGGTGCTCTTTGCTGTCATTCAGATCCACCTTGTAGTCTTGATCATCCTCTTCTTCATCGTCCTCGTTGTCACTGTACTGAGACAGCGCACTAACCAGCTCCACAAAGATCTCATCATTGATGAAGCCACATTCTGCACAACACAAAACAACATTCAGGTCTCTAACTCAAAGTATTGAAATCTGAACCCCAAAGAAGAAACGATTGTGAAACAAACGCTGATGAATCCTGCTGACCCTCACCTCTGTCCCCATGGACTTTGCCATCATAGTTCTTGATTAGTTCCTCAATAAAAGTCCCGTCCTGGTCCAAGATTTCATCTCCCATGTAGGGGATGTTATGGAGTACAGTCTCATCCTCCACCTGATGCAACAGCAGATTTATTTGCTTTGTTTTTCAGTGAAAACAGATGACGACTGACAGGATCTAGTTCTGCACCAGTTCTAGTCTGCAGTTTTACAAAAATGAAACGCATATAACTGAGAAGCAGGCTTCAAATTTCATGCAAGAACAATTAAGGTGGAAATGACCACAGAGTCTTCATAACACCTCAAACACAGCGCACACGGACGTGAAACCCACCTATTAAAATGTTTTACTTCAATATTAAACCAAAACTATTCAAATTGATCCAAATGAAATTCATCCCAAAACATCTTAAATTTGTCATTAAAGCACAAACCAGCGGAAAGGAAGTTAACATCTGATTTAAAGCTGCTTGAGACACTTCTGAAGGTAAGGCTCATTAGAGGACGACTCAGACGCTACAAATACAGCTGGAATTCTTTTTTTTTTTGGACGTGCACGTAGCCGATACGTGTGCATACAAACCATGAAGTTCTGCTGTAGTGGTGACCACGAGTACATGACTGGGACCGAGGCCACAGCGTTAAGAGTCTTCAGGGGAATGACCTGCCTGGAGAATTCGGAGAAGCCGCTGTCCACCGTGCACTGGTCGAGACAAGAGGACAGTCAATTAAAAGCCTTTGTGTAGACGCGGGCACACAGACACGCAGCGCCACCTTTAACCTGCTGACCTCTCGAGTCCCCCTCAGGGAGCTGACCGACGTCATGATGTGAACCGGCTGGATCCGCCTGGTCTTCCACTCCTGGTTCAGAATGTCGGTTCGTTCCATTATTTTCTGACGGTTTGTGTTGAACATGCTCTGGAGGACAAAAGAGAGGAACTGTGAAGTTACAAATTCTCAGCACTGCAAGTTCACAAGGCGCGTTTGATCCAGAACCAATACTTCGGTACCAAATTGGTGCCACAATTTTCAATACGTGAAGGTTCCCATTGTTCTGCCGTAACGTAGGTACTGGGAACGTAATTCTTTTGGATTTACACAAAGATGGCAACAAGTGCAGCAAAAGCTCCGCCCCAAAATGTAGTGAGTCGAGTGTGGACATATTTTGTCTTCAATAATCATCATCCTGGTGACTTTTTGGTTTTAGTGAAGGCATTTTTGAGAAATATGAGAAAAAAAAATCCATTTCTGATCGAGTATCACAGCTACAGTTATTAAATTAAGGTGCCTAGGCACGTGGGCTGGTGTCACTTTTCACCACATCCATGATGCCACCATGGGTCCTGGATGTCAACCACCGAGGTAGACAACCATTCCATTCCCGCACCTCTAAAATAACCATCTATCTGCTGCAGCCAGGTGGAGCGTAGGTGTGTCCTTGACCTTCTCCAAGTATTGGGGTCCTCAACACTCAGGCACCTGCGTGCTGGATCAGGCACAGAGAAATGCCCATGGCCAAAATGTTGGCACTCGCTCTCCCTCACATCAAAAGCGATACTGTACTCGCACATCAAAATACCCTGGGTATTCTGTTCCAAACTCTACCCAAAGAGGGTCTGGACGGATGCACAAACACGACTAATTTTAATTGGAACGCACACACCCTCCACATATTTCAATAAAATGTCTGATTTAATGACAAAAAAAAAAAAAAACCAACTAACTGACAGATGTCAGATTACATAACCCTCGTACTGTAAACTCTCAAATTGACATCACTGTGCACACCGACGACACTGTCACAAGTAAAACACGGAAGGGATGATAAAAACGTTGCAAAAACAAATTTTTTGCTTTTTACAATGTGTTGCGGTAACAAAATTAATTTATTTTAGGGTGGGCATTCAACAAATTTTCATTCAAAAGGGAAGAGTGGATGCTCTTTTTTGGGGGGGGGGGGGGGGGGGGGACATATGGATACGGTCCTCCTCATCTTTCAAGTTAATGTTCTTTCTGCATCCGACACGTGGAAAACTAAACTCCCATACAAATATGAACACCGGGGCATCAACCATTTTGCTCCATTGAGAACAAAAACAAGGGGTATGTTTTAATTAATGGGTTTTTTTTTTGTGGAAATTGTCAGAAGCAACGTGAAAAGTTCTAGGCGTAGAAAATGACCATTTAGGTTCCTCTAAGATTGTGTAGAAACTTTCAGCCAAGTAGCTTCATTACAAGCTCAGAAATATCTACACAAACTAAAAACTGACACATTCATTAAGTTGTATCTCAGAAAATACTGCTTGTACACGTACAGATGAAAAATTGTGGCTCCCTCTGTTTATCAGGTATGTCTACAAGTGTATTTTTTTTATTACCTGAAGGGGCAAGATGGGGACACTGAGTTGACTTAACATATAGCAACTCACAATTTAATGAACGAATTTGCAGATTTGATTACTTCTTTTGCGCTACATTTCAGAGCGACACCTACTGACAGATGTACATTTTTGTAGATTCAAAAATAAATAAATAATAATAATACATTTGTGGACTACAAAATAGATCTTGTGTGCAGAGGAATGACGTGCTCAAGCAAAATTAATAATCTGGGGTGCACAAATCAAACTGTGGGAACAGATTGTGTACCATGTGCACACAATAGCATTTAGGCCGCTACATTTTACCCCCTTCTACGTCCACTCCAGGGCTCTGTAAGTATGGATACTTTCATGCACATACCTTGAAAGGGGTAGACTGTTTCTCCCCCTTTTAGCTGCTCACATTTGGGGTTTTAACAACGGCAACAACCATCTAGACCTCACAAATTCTTTATGGAAGTCAGACGAACTTTTGCAATGGGTAAATGGGATGACTGGTCCTATTTTCATATTATAGTGAAATATGTTACTATAACTTTACATCTACAATCACGTAAATATAGCGTTTGTCCCAGGACAAAATTTCTATGGCTGTTGTAGAATGTGTGTACTCTCTGTATGCTTCTCCACTTAATTTTTATGCAATGACAAAAATTAAGTTATATAGTGTTTTAAAAACAGTGTTGCCGACCGAACGGTCCCCCCTAAAAATTGATCCGCCCTGCCTTCACTGCGCATGCGTCATTTGGGACAATAGCAGCACATCTGAGACTGAGTCTCTACACCCAAAGCAATCAAAGGGAATAATGTGATTATTAACCATCAGATAAAGTAAAACCTCTTAAATCAATCTAAAGTCACTTTTAAGCAGAAACAAGATGATAATCGGTGAGTCGCTACTGACGCTCTGAAATGACGCAAGCACCTCAGAGTCTGATGTGTTTTCTGTGGCGCTCTGATCACTTCCCCCATCTTTTATTATTACAAAAGCTTCAGATATCCGTCACTGAGATAGATGATGACTGGAGTGCAGTTTTAAGCAGAAACGAGGTGATAATCGTTGAATCGATGACAACACTCAGAAATGACGCTGCTGAGCTCTGAAATGAAGCATGAGCACTGAAGGCAGGATGGACTGATTTCTAGGGGGACCTTCGGTCAGCGACACCGGTACTTCTCGTCCAACAACTCCCATGAACATGTTTCAGTCTGACTGTTCCGTGTGCAGGCCCGTGTAGGTGAACAAACCTTGACCTCGTCAGCCCGCCTGAAGCGTTTGAGCTGTCGAAGCCTCATGTACTCAGACTTTACCCTCCTCTTCCAGCAGGCAGGACCTTTCTCTGAGCGCTTCCCAGTCAGCACCATGATCAACCTGCGGTCACACGAAAAGATCATAAATCCGCTCGTCACTCACATTTGATATTTTCACACTTCAGTTGCATTGTCAGTTCAGGTTAACGCATTAAGACAGCACCGCGCCAATTTTCACTTACAACTTTTCCACAAGTAACATCAGTATTTACAAAGTGTCACAGACAATGAGATACTCATAAGTGAAGCAGAATGGTAATTCTTATAAAACTGAAAATGAATTACAAAATGAATTTGCTCCAACAACAGGCCATGCTAGTGACACAACTGACAAAACAATTTACAAACCGAATATACAGGAAATTTTGCCGGTGCACAGGACAGGAGGGTTTCAGAAACAGACACCACACCCATCTCTGGATGGAGCTGCACCTCAGACAGAGAGAAAAAAACAGAATCAGGCATCAGAAAGACAACAAATACAGTATAATTTGTCATCATTAAGCAACAATTCTGGCCTATATAAGGTGCCTGAGCCTAGTGAAGCTGACCCCCCACCCAGATAAAAAAAAAAATCCAAGCAAACAGACTGAGTTTGCCCTGTAATTTCCGACGGTACATGAACACAGCGGCAGCAGCGGTGCTCACAAACCGACTTCTGCACTGTGTGAAAACATTCAGCTGGTCGAACGAAGTCAAACCAAATGCTAACATTACAGAAAGTAAGCAAACGATAAAAAAACCCCATCAAAAATGACAGCAAAATGAAATACAGATGAATTGAGGTTTTCATTGCCCTTTGCTCAAATTTTTCAACAGTTTAAAAATCCCGACGAAGCGACAGCTGCAGAAACGAAGCTGAGCAAAAAGTTAAACGATGCCAATGAAAGTCCAGATTTCTTGTTTTGTTAGGGCTTTGTTGCCCTTCGTTAAGTGCCGTGTGACTGGGCCATTACCAAAAATAAATGAAAACCATGGTCCTGCTACAAACAACTGCTGAATTTGAAACTACAAAAACTTGTGTAATTTCTGACAGTACTTGAACTCAGTGTCAGTAGCAGCCATTGCTTCCTGCGTGTGCTTATTATTTTTTATTAAATATAACATGAGTGTAGGAATGACAATCCAACCCTTATGTACATGTGGCAACAAGTAGATGATTCAGATGATTATATAAGAGCTGTTCTGGAAGGAAGAATTTACGTTGTGGATCAGCTGCAGCTGGTGGAAATAATCGCACTCGGGGAGTCAATGTGCAGCGTTCACATGGACTGATCAATTTACTGCTCTGATATATTCAATCATCTTTCCACTTTTATTTATTCCCCCTTTTGACAGATTTCTGTTCTAAATCAATATATATGGCTTAGTAAGGTAATACAGTGATAGAGTAGTCACCATGGCACACGAGTTTTTTTTTTGTTGTTTTTTTTTACTTGGAGTAAGACGAAGCGTGCAGCGTGTCATCAGACAGTGAGGATTCTGACAATGAGGAGATGATCCCTCTTTTGTTCTGGACGAGGAACCAGAGCAGGTGGATTGATAGACGTGCACAGATCTCCACAGTGGTTCGGACCACACGCTTCTCTTTGCAGTTTCTCCAGGACTCAGGTGCTATGAGCTCTGTCCCAACACAGAGTCCTGGAACGCAGATGCAGACACACACTGCTCCAGCAGTGGCTCCAGGCGCATTTTGTTTAAAGCGTGGAGATCAACGCTAGCTTCGGTTTCGTTTTGTTCCTCTTTTGTTTCTTTTGCACTCTTTATTCGCAGGCTATTCGGTGATAAAGCTTGTTTGTTGACCTTTTCTCTGCGATTTACTTTTTCCCCTTCGTTCAGGAATCGTCGTATGCCATGTGACCGGGCCACAACATACACAAAGGAGCAATTTTGCAGACAAACAGATGAACACAACGTTTAAAGTTGGAGTCACCGGTGTCAAAATGACTGTAAGCCGCAGAAAAAATAAAACCAGTGAGAAGAAACACAGAGGCGACTGTCCAAGAACCCATGGTTCAGTTCTAACTAGTGTGGTGGCTTTCAGGTTGTTAAAATGTATGAATAAATACATGCATACATATTCTCTCTCTCTCTCTCCCTGGGAAGTCGTGTGATCCACACAGCCACATATAATCAATGTGCGGGTGTATATAATTAAAGTGGCTTTTTTATTTTTGGTGACAGAGAAACCGTTGGCTCGTTGTTTTTCTTCCATCATTTTTTTCCACCCTTGCACTGGGTGCACACCACACACAGAACTGCTGCATTTAATGACTCTGTAACACAGGTGACCTGCAGCCCGAGACACGGATGCGCACACCCGCCGGACTGTGCGGGATTGTCTTTTTTTGGACCACGTTTAAAAAGTTCCTCAACGTCAAAGCACATCCTGCTGCTGCACTCAGCCCACAAAGACGGGACCAAACAGTAGAAAGATCACAGACAAACAACAACGTCTGCAGCAGCAGCAGGCTGATAACGGCATTCCCTCGCGTGACTGCTGATAAAATAATTGTACGCCTTCAAAAAACTTGAAATCCTTCATGGTCATTGTCTCCAAGATTTACTTTCTCACAAAATGACTTTCGATCTTCGGGATCAAAAATTGACAAGTGATCTGAAGTCCTCTTCCCGTGCGTTTTCTCACCGCATCTGTTTGGACTACGGAGTGTTCTGCCTACCGGCCTGTGTATACGTGCCGGAAAGGCAGAAGTAAACAACAACAGCGATCCTTTCTATTGCACGGCTGTGCAGGGATCAAATTTGTGCAAATGTCAAGGAAGGTGCCTTAAGTCTCCTCTCTAGTACCCCGGCATAGGCTTTCCCAGAGAGGCTAAGAAGTGTGATTCCTCTATAATTGGAACACTCTGTCTGGTCACCTTTATAGAAGATGGGACCACCGCCCCAGAAGTACTGTCCCTAATTTCCATGCAACGTTGTGTAAGCATGTCAATTATGACAGCCACACCACATCAACTTCAGCATCTCGGAACGTAGTCTCGTCCGGCGCAGCAATTTGCCACAGAGGAGTTTCCTGACTGCCTTTGCGATTTTCAGCAGGGAGATGGCACCGATCCACCGGAGTCTTCCCTTCCTGCCTCCTCAATGACAATAATCATAACCAGGATACAGAATAAGAAGAGTTGTTTGTTTATGGAATAGCCTTCCTCAACACATTGTCCTCACCAGATCTTAATACCTTTAGACTTAATTATGACGCTAATTACAATACCAACAGTTGACTCCTTCTGTTCCTTTGATTGTTGTATTTTTTCTTTTTACACACTCATAAATTCTGGAACACTTCGATCTTTTTTGTTGTCATCCCTGGACAATGATTTCAAAACGCACCCTGTCATGTATAACTGCAAAAGCTTTGATAGCTCAACTGCACCCACGATGACAATCCAGAGTTACGTCGAGCTGCGACTAAGTTAGAAGGTCTATTTCTTCCTATTCAGGCGAAGATGGATGTGGATGTTCAAAACCGTTCAAAAAGTGTGAAAACAAAAGAAAAGACCAGCTTCCGAAGAAATCTGGATAGAAACAGGTACACTTCATCAGAAGCAGGTGCAATCAAAGTTCCAGGAGGAAACAATAGTGAGAAGACACACAAACTCTCACGACACCCCACCGAGCTAGCTAGCAAAGCTAACAGAGCTACGCTAGCAGCTGGGAAGTAAACAAAGAACCATGAGGGGTGCGCCTAAAAAAGCACCAAAAAACCAAAGGCAGCGACAGTGACACTCGGTCTTACCTACAGAGGGGACTCAGTCCTCACCCACCGGGGGGACGGCCGCTCAGTGAGGCGAAGACCGGCAGAGTCCGAGCGGCGGATTAGCCGTCCGTTAGCTCAGGAGCTAGTTAGCCGGAGGAAACAGCCAGGCTTTTATTTCGGACGCTGTAGCAACAACTCACGCTGCACCCCGATCATAAACGGACAAAAACAAGAAGTTTCACTTCACTCTGTACAGGAAGAATTTGTCTAATTTTGAATGTTTTTTTTTTTTCTGAGCCCGGCCACTGTTCAAACCGCCCACTCCGGCTGCAGCGCGTCCGAGAGGCGCCAAACAACTGGACCAATCACAGAAGCAGACACAGAGGCTTCTCAGTATGGCATTAGGCGATAGGTTGCATGGTTTCCGGCGTTAACCAATGACCGGTGGAGCTGCGCAGGGGCCCGGAGAGGGAACATGTGGACGGCTCCCTTTGTTCTGCCGGAGAAGAAGAAAAAATAAAAACACAAACAAGAGGCGCAGACACCCTCCCGTGGTGCGTTAGTCCGTCCCGTGTGTGTGTTTGTCTGTGTGCATTATTCTGATTTAAAACTTGCTTCAACTCTGGCTGTACGTTCCTCCACCTGTCACCTGGTGGCGCTGTCCCAGCGCACCTGCTCGTTCTGACGAAAATGAGATGGTGATGAGCATATAATGCAGAGAAATAATTAATAATTTCTGATTCATTTATTTGTGTCGTAAAAATATATAATAGTACATACAAGGTACATACAAATATAAAAATGGTCATAAAGAGAAAAAATACCGGAAATATAAAAATGGTCACAAATACAAAAATTGACAGAAATATAAAAAATGTAAAGAAATACAACCTCAATGCCAATGAAGTTGGGACGTTGTGTAAAATGTAAATAAAAACAGAATGCAATGATTTTCAAATCCTCTGCAACCTATATTCAACTGAATACACCACAAAGACAAACTTTATTGTTTTTGTGCAAATATTTGCGCATTTTGAAATGGATGCCTGCAACACATTTCAAAAAAGCTGGGACAGTGGTATGCTTACCACTGTGTTACATCACCTTTCCTTCTAACAACACTCAATAAGCGTTTGGGAACTGAGGACACTAATTGTAGAAGCTTTGTAGGTGGAATTCTTTCCCATTCTTGCTTGATGTACGACTTCAGTTGTTCAACAGTCCGGGGTCTCCGTTGTCATATTTTGCGCTTCATAATGCATCACATATTTTCAATGGGTGACCGGTCTGGACTGCAGGCAGGCCAGTCTAGTACCCGCACTCTTACTAACAAGCCACGCTGTTGTAACACGTGCAGAATGTGGCTTGGCATTGTCTTGCTGAAATAAGCAGGGACGTCCCCGAAAAAGACGTTGTTTGGATGGCAGCATGTGTTGCTCCAAAACCTGGATGTACCTTTCAGCATTGATGGTGCCATCACAGATGTGTAAGTTGTCCATGCCATGGGCACTAACACACCCTCATACCATCACAGATGCTGGCTTTTGAACTTCGCTCTGGTAACAATCTGGATGGTCTTTTTCCTCTTTTGTGCGGAGGACACGACGTCCATGATTTCCAAAAACAATTTGAAATATGGACTCATCAGACCACAGCACACTTTTCCACTTTGTGTCTGTCCATTTCAAATGAGCTCAGGCCCAGAGAAGGCGGCGGCGTTTCTGGATGTTGTCGATGTATGCAGGGGTGTCCAATGAAAGACTCATTAAAAGCCTGCTAACAAGTCTTTCATTGGAGTCAGGTGTGTTGAAACAGGGAGACAACTAAGAGTGTCAGGAAGGTAGATCTCAAAGACTGAACTTGGGCACCCCTGATGTATGGCTTTTGCTTTGCATGGTAGAGTTTTAACTTGCACTTGTAGATGTAGCGACAAACTGTGTTAACTGACAATGGTTTTCTGAAGTGTTCCTGAACCCACGCAGTAAGATCCTTTACACAATGATGTCTGTTTTTAATGCAGTACCGCCTGAGGGATCGAAGGGTCACGGGCATTCAGTGTTGGTTTTCAGTCTTACAGCTTATGTGTAGAAAGTTCTCCAGATTCTTTTATTCTTCTGATTATATTATGGACTGTAGATGATGGAATCCCTAAATTCCTTGCAATTGAACATTGAGAAACATTGTTCTTAAACTGTTGGACTATTTTTTTCACGCAGTTGTTCACAAAGTGGTGATTCTCACCCCATCTTTGCTTGTGGATGGCTCAGCCTTTTAGGGATGCTCCTTTTATACCCAATCATGACACTCACCTGTTTCCAATTAACCTGTTCACCTGTGGAATGTTCCAGCAGCCGATCTGCACTGTGTAAGCCTGATCCCGTCAGATCTCAGAAGCTAAGCAGTACAGGATCTGGTTAGTACTTGGATGGGAGACCTCTTTGGAACACCAGCAGTTGTGTGTGTTTCTCCGGGTAAAACTAGAGTTGCATCAGGAAGAGCAACTGGCATAAAACTTGTGCCAAATATCAATGCGGATCTGGCTGTATCCGCTGTGGCGACCCTGAACAAAAACGGGAGTTGCCGACTAGACAACAAGAACCTGTGGAATGTTCCAAACAGGTGTTCTTTGAGCATTCATCAACTTTCCCAGTCTTTTGTTGACCCTGTCCCAGCTTTTTTTTTAAATGTGTTGCAGGTATCATTTGAAAATGAGCAAACATTTGCACAAAAACAAAAAAGTCTATATACTCGTATTTTGCCTTTTTGGTGTATTCAGTTGAATAAGAGGATTGGCAAATCATTGTATTCTGTTTTATTTACATTTCACACAACATCCCAATTTCATTGGAATTGGGCTTGTATGAAATAATGAGAAATAAAAAATTTGTGACAAATAGAAAAACAATCAGAAATAGAAAATTTGTCCAGAAATATAAAAATGATCAGAAACAGAAAAATTGTAAGAAATGCAAAAAATGCTAGAAATATTAAAATGGCCGCATATATGAAAATGGTCACAAATAGAAAAAAGATAAGAAATATAAAAATTGACACAAATAGAAAAACTATCAGAAAATCAAAATGGTTACAAATACTTTTTTTTTTAGAAATAGAAAAATTGATATACAAAGAGAAAAATGATCAGAAAACAAAAAAAAGAAACATCTGGTGAGGAATCAGATTATTTGGTAAATTATTCTATATATGTATTGACCTGTTTGAAAAAAAAAATCTCTGATGTAAAGACAGACAGCCTACTGGTGGAGGAGTCTGCATCGTCTCTTACAGTGATATTTTGTTCAGACAACATGAATGAAGGTGATACTGAAGCTGTCTGCCTGGAGATCTTGTTAATCAAATCTCACCCAGTCATGACTAGTGTTTGTTGTAGATCTCCAAAGCAAACATGAACACGTGGAAATAGATTGTAATATGATTGAATATGAAACAGTTATACTTAGTGAATTCAACACCAACATTCTAAAGACGTTTAATCCACAAGTTGGTGCCGTGAACAATTTTATGCATTTACATTGACTAAAGTAGTTGATTAATGTTCCCACTAGAACCACAAATACTTGTAGGTCTATTCTTGATTCGATTATTGTGGTGACTCCAGTTTATCTTCAGTGCAGGTCCATTGTCTCTGGTTGTCAGATAATACCCGGTAGGTTTGCACTTTACAGCTTGACTATCTTCTGTGGTTCCTGTGGTCACGTTTAGCTCATGAGTAAGTTGGTTTTTGCACTCTGGTGTTGTACTGACTCTTTAAGAAGAAAGACTTCTGTTTGAACCCCGTTTGGAATAAGAAGAAAGACTATTGGTTAGTTTGGTGTTTCATTTTGAATTGCACAACAAGCAGCAAAGACATTCCTTGGTTCCGCCTGATCTCTGTTTGGTACTCACCTTTTAGGAAGAGATGTTTCAGTGCACTCCCCTTTAGAGGAAGGAGCTCCTCTATTGCTATCACATTCGAGAAGAAGATATTCCTCAGTTTTTCCCTGCCACCATTTGTCTATGTTTTGACTCCCCTTGGAGGAGGAAAGGTTATTCCTCCTTTCACCATATCTTTATTGAACCTCACCTGGGGTGAAGGAAGGAGTCCCCACTTCTGACGAGTATTCATCTGGAGCTCCCACCTGTTGTGGAACAAACATTCCTCCGTGGCCCTCACCGGGTTTTGGAAGAGGACTCTCAATTCCCAGTCTTGTTGACACATTGTGACTTTGCCTAGTCTTATTTTTACTAATAAAACTGTGCTTCAATGCCACTGTCTTTGCCTCAGCTGTCCTGCATGTAGGGGTTCCCCTCGTCCCTTGGTTCACCCCCTCCCAACTATAACAAATATGCCAGTTTAAAGACGACATCATCTTTAGTCTCTATCATGGGCATTTCAAGGGACTCTGAGGGCACTGGACAAAAGGGACCTGGGGGCTCCTGCATACCCCCCCAAATACACATCATCACCTGCCACTGAGGCAGCCAGTGTGCATCCTTCTGGTTTTCTCATACAAACTGTGTGTATATAAAAACACCACAAAAACCCAGTAGGTACTGTATGTTACAACAAGAACACCTTCTCTGGGGCCCCTTCCTGCACGGGGCCCTAGGTCGTTACCTAGTTTGTCTAGCCAATTGTCACGCCCCCGATTTCAGTACAGTCTTGGTGCAGCTGTGTGTATCTGAAGTGATCAGGAGGTGATGCTGTGGACAATGGAGGAGGAGGTGTTACAGTAAAGAGACGCTCAACTGCTAAATCTCGTGGAGCTGTCACGGAGGACTACTGCCCCTGTAACCGGTGTGGTAGCCTGCTTTGACCGTTTGCACACAGAGCCATGACCTTTTTCAGAAACCTCTCACTTCTGATTCCACCATTTAAATGGGCCAGATTCCAGCATACCTGTCCTTTAAAGTAACAGTGACGATCTGATTGGCTGAATTATGTCACACCCAAACGCGCACCCGTTATTACTTAAGAGATTAAACCCAACCCCTTTGTGTATCCTGTTAACAGCAAACTGGAATTGGACACATCCTAATGCGCTTTAGATCATCAGCTTTAGACTGTCAAGATAGGGCCCTGTTGTCTTCTCAGTGAATTGGTGTTTTTTAATGTAATGTTGTGACATCAACATGTGTTTTGTGATCAGAAAAACTTCAAACGAATAAAAATAATGAAAACAACAATAATTAAAGTAACACAAGGTCAAGGCCAACAAGAATATCACATTGTGTCACCTTGATAATAATACATTCAGATAACTAATACATTGTTACAATAACTAATACATGTTACAACAAGATAACTGTTATCTTGTTGTAACAATGTATTAGTTATCTGATAACTAATACTTGTTTACAGATATAATGGTGTTGTGTGGGCCGCTGAAGAGGAGGTACTGCTGGCCCACCACCACCAGATGGCGCCCTCGTCACTCGTCATCAGCACCAGCTGTCACTCATCCACATCACCACCACCTTAAAGGCCGGACTGCAACTCCACCTCCCCGCCGAGAAATCAGCTTTCTTGGAGGTAATTTCTCTGATGACTTAAAACTGAATAATAGTCTGAACTCTTTTGCAGCCGTTTTCCTGTGGTGTTTTCTTATCTGTGGGATTGGCGTTTGGTGTGATCAGCGACCGCTTCGCCTCACACCCCAACCAGATAAGTGGTTAGACAGGAGCTGCATGAGTGTGTGACTGGAGGTGGAGGTGCTCCCCCCAAAAGAACACAGACTGTGGGATTTCATTTCATTCATTTAAAAGAAAAACAGAAAAGCAAAAAACAAAAAGCACCACAATACCAGAATGAAAAGGAGCAGAAAGAAGAAGTCTTATGATTTCTGCCCTTTTAACAATACAATCTTTCAATATACAGCATCATAGTCAACATTATTTAACAGATTGCATTTCTTTAACTTGTCACATACCACTGACCCATTTCATAATTATGACCATTAATTAATAGATTACATCACTGACAGGTTACATTTAAACTTAAGACACTCCAAACATTATTAACAGTTTACTTTTTTTTGACTTTCTTGCAGATTACTGAGTGTGCGTACTCACACTCACCTGTGCTGTTTCTGTTCTCTGCCAGCAGTAGCAGGTCTGACAGCTGGAGACGGTGGCCACCTGGGGACCCAGGACTTGGCGGCTCTGGTGTTCTTCAGATCCGTTGGCGGTGAGGGCCGTGTGGGATCCGGCTCGGTTCTGGACGGACGTCTCCTATCCTCAAGCCTGCCCACATGTCACCCAACGTGTAATTGACTGTAGTTCCAAACTTCTTCTTGTCTGTATTCCGTTGTGCACAATTTACAACATTAAATTGTTACTGTTTGGCTTATCCATTGCCCGTTCATTTACGCCCCCTATTGTGGGTCCGTGTTCCTACACTTTCACAACAATAATGGATGCAAATATAAAACGTGGCTTATTAATAAATTATATTAGTGATCATTTACCTGTCTTCGTAGTTTTTAAGTGTAATTATAAGGACGACAGAGTGTTACATAAGGTGTAACATAATTAGAACAGAAAGACACTGAACATTTTCAAAAGGAATTATTAAAGCAAAATTGTAACATTATATATGAGGAAATGAAGTTAACACAGCATATGAAACATTTCTCAAGATATTAAAACATTATATGATAAAAAAAAAAAAACTGCCCTCATTGAATACAACATGAAATAAAACCAGTGGATGACTAAAGAACTAATTATATATACAGTGGCTTGCAAAAGTATTCAACCCCTTGGTATTTCACACAGTTTAATTTGTTTATGGCATTTCAAATACAAAACATAAACCAGGCTTCTCAATATAAAAAATTCTAAAATTATCTTCCTTAAACTCAACTGAAAGTAAATCTCTATAACTTGATGTAAATTAATTAAAATATAAAAGCCAAGATGATGGGTTGCATAAGTAATCAGCCCCCTTTGGTATAATACCTGCAAATAATCAGTTTATTACCAGTTTTCTTCAGACTATTCAGGGGATGGATACATGAACATTTTCAAGTCACTGAATATGTCTTGAACTTTATTTACATCAGTTTTGAAGAAATACAAACAGTATGACACTCTGTGGTAAATCTGTGTTGAGGAGACAGTTCTCAAAAACTGAGTGACTGTACAAGAAGGAGAAGAGTGAGGAAAGCCACCAAGACACCCCAGAAGTTTTAGGCTTCAGTGGCTGTGATTGGAGAAACTGTGCAAAGTGTATGTTTTGCATTTTATATCCCCAGTTATACAGCTTCACGATGAAGTGGAGCAGAGGAGGGTTTTATTAAAAAGAAGAACTGAAAGTTCACCTACAATTTGCCAGGAGGTACAGCTGAGATGCAAGACTAGATTTGTCATTTAGTGAAAGAAATTTTTATACTGAGAAGCCTGATTTACTTTTTGTATTTGGAACGCCATAAACAAATTAAAATGTCTGAAATACCAACGGGCTGAATACTTTTGCAAGCCACCGTGTGTGTGTGTGTGTATATATATATATATATATACAGGGGCGTAGGTTTGCATATGGACCATAGGGACAAGTCACAACCAATATTTTGGGATGGCAAAATAGTCCCTACCAATATTTAGAATTTTTTTTATATAACAAAATCATTCACTATTTTTTTGCGAACTCGAGACTATAATTTTAGTCGTCACGTTTTGTGTTTTCGACGTGCCAGAGTGACAGAGTTACCCATGTTGCAATTTCATTGGCTCACGTTCTTCTCACATGGACGTAAACAAAGCGCATCTCGTGGCAGGCAGTGCTTCATTTGTAAAGTGGGAGGTCCCGGAGCGCAGAGGATGGGTGGCTCCGGTGCAGTGTTGCCAGATGTACGATAATTATCGTATTTGTACGATAGTTTTGCCCTCTGTACGATCAATAAATGTACGATCAATAATGGGAAAAAATCCAATATGTACGATAATTTCAGTTGGCTGCCCAAACACGCATCTCTCTCTGACACCCAAGAATCATTTTGCAGGTGTTGCACTCAGGCGGCATCAAATGCTGGCTTTGGGCGACCGGGACAACGTCATTTGAAAGCCCGCCCCCTCTCCATACAAAGTTTTTTTTTTTTTTAAGCCAATTTTATTGACAATTCAAGAACAAATAATTGATAACACAAAAAGAGAAAGAATATATACAACATAAATGGCATTTCACAAATAAGAAACAATTTGAATATTGCCACAACAGGCAACAGAACTGAAAGATGACCAGTATACAAGTAAAGGACATATAGAAATAAATTAAATTTACAAAAAAATCTAAATAATAAAGTAAAATAAAAAGGCAAATAAAATAAATTTAAACTTCTGATAAGTTCAATTCGTTAAACAAACAATGCAGTTCCATGCTTGATTTTTGTTCATAAATTTCACAGATGAGAAGTAGAGGCAGAGTTCCTTGTGAAAAGTGGAGAAGGATGGTTTGTCTTCAGGAAACGGCACTTGTGAAATGAAGAATTTACCCAACACAATTATTACATTTAGAACACTCTCAAATTTCTTTTCTTTTCCTAAAATACCAAATATGATGTCATATTTTGAAAAATCAATTAAGTTTGGGATTCTAGGAAAAAGCCAGTAATTCACGTCATCCCACAAAGCTTTTGCGTATATACAATCATAAAATAAGTGATCAGTTGACTCAATTTCCCGTTCGCAAAAAGAACAACTGTTATCGTCAAAAGCAAATCGGTGTCTGAGAAAATCTTTTGAAGCATAAACATCTGAAAAAGTTTTGAAGTGTACTTCCTTAGCTTTTGGGGGAATTGGAATTTTATATAATTTGTTCTAATTTTTTTGATTTGATCATGAGAGAATAAATGCGAGATAGACTTTGGATTGGATTTATAGGGGAACAAAGCATTAGTAAAAAATTCCCTAATTTTGGAATTTGAAAGTGATCTAGCCATAACATTTTGTCCGTTTATCAGGAGTTTTGGTAGTTCTGGGGACCTGCAGATGGGGTTTTGAAAAAGATTGGTTGCTGTAGATAAAATATTTGGAGGGATAGCTCTAATAATTTTTGAAATTCTTTTTTCTCTGCTTCCAGGTTATATTTAGTTTTGAATTCATCAAATGATAATAGTATGCCTTTATCATTTAATAAATGCATCACCGACCAAATTCCTTTTTCATACCAATTCTTTAAAAAGATTGATTTGTTTCTAGATTTTATATAATGACAATTCCATAGTGGAGTATTGTGAGGGCTATAATTATGTTATAAATTAGTCTCCAGTACAATAAAACTTGCTGGTGAAAATGATGAAAGTTTTATGGGTAATTTCCGAATGTCAAAATCACTTCTAAGTAATAAGCTAACTCCTCCCATTTCAGAAAATATTTTATTTGGAATATGAAACCATAGGCTATTTGATTAATCAAGAAAGACCTGAGCCAATTTATTTTTAAAGTACCGTTAAGGCTATCGAAATCTATAGCTTGTAACCCTCCTTCTTCAAACTGTTTGACTAAATTCCCTTTTCTTATATAATGGAGTTTTTCGTCTCCAAATAAAGTCAAAGTTCATTTGATTAATAGATTTAATTGCTGACTTAGGAAATCCTAGTGTATATGCCGGGTAGACCAGTCTGGAGATACTTTCCATTTTTGTGATAAATATTCTTCCCAGAATGGATAAGTCTCAAATGACTTTTGCATTTTTTTAGTTTCTCCCAAATATTAAGATTTCAAGTTCAGTCTTATTTTTAGTTATATACATACCTAAATATTTGACTTTGGATTTTATAGGGATGTTAGATGCATTAGATAAAGTACAGTCTTTTAGAGATAGTATTTCACACTTGTTTAAATTCAATTTTAATCCTGAGG
Source organism: Thalassophryne amazonica (assembly GCF_902500255.1). NCBI lineage: Eukaryota > Metazoa > Chordata > Actinopteri > Batrachoidiformes > Batrachoididae > Thalassophryne > Thalassophryne amazonica. The sequence goes on from NC_047103.1 coordinate 5,814,499, forward strand.
CTTCTGAAAAAAGATCAATAATTTGGAGGAGTTGAGGTATATCGTTTAGATTATTTAAAAAAATGGTTGCGTCATCAGCTAACTGGCTAATGGAAAGCTTTTACCTAGTACAGCAATTTTACCGAAATTAGCATATTTTATTTGTATAGCAAGCATTTCTGCTGCTACAATGAACAACAGAGGCGAGATTGGGCATCCTTGTTTTATACCTTTGTTAATCTTAAATCGTTGTGAGGTGCCATGAGGAAGACATACTGAGCTATTTGTATCTTTATAGAGTAATTTGATTACATTAATAAAGTTATTTCCAAATCCAAAGAGATCTAAAGCCAGAAACATAAATTCATGCTCTATCATATCAAAGGCCTTATAGAAGTCTAGGAAAAGTACAAAACCTTCATTTTCAATTAGATAATTATAGTCAATCAAGTCCAAATGAGGCGGGTATTATTGTGAATAGAGCGACCTTTTAAAAACCAGATTGTCAGAAATAATTTGGGATATGCCTGATTTTAACCTGTTTGCAAAAATGTGGGTTAAGAGCTTATAGTCATTATTTAATAAAGTTATAGGTCTTAAATTATCCAGAAGAGTTGGGTGTTTCCCGGGTTTAGGTATGAGTGTGATCACCCCTTGTTTCATAGTATGTGTTTAAAGAATCCTTTCTAAAATTTCTACAAGCATTCCAAAAACAAGGGCTTTGATATGATCCCAGAAGTATTTGTAAAGTTAGTGGTTAATCCTGTCACAACCTGGGGCTTTGTCCTTGGATAAAGCACCTAATGCTTATCCAACTCTTCGGGAGTAATTTTAGCTTCGCATATTTGTTTAAAATTTTCATTAATTTTAGGAATAAAGTGTTGAATAGATGGTAGAATGTCTCAGCCTTAGGTTTTGAGTATGAGGAGGAATATAGGTTGCTGTAAAAGGTAAAGATCTCTTTGGATATTATTTGAGGATCTGTGCATAACTGATTGTTAATTTGTAAACTATTAATTGCATTTCTTCTTGTCTTATTGTTTCCAGCCTACAGAAATATGTTGTACTTTTCTCCCCCTCCTCTATCCACTTGGCTCGGGATCTTAAATATGCACCTTTCGCTTTTTTAGTATATATCTCGTCTAAATTAGATTGTAAAATGCTTCTCCGTTGTTTGTCCTCATTATTAAAAATAGTTTTGGAACAAATATGATTAAGCTCTTGAATAATTTCTATTCTTTTTGTTTCATTTGGCATGCTATCAGCTTACTATGTTTAATTGAGATTTGGCGTACTTTAAATTTAAAATACTCCCATTTTTCTGCAAAAGAATTTAAGTTTTTATCCGATGTAATAAGACCAATTTGTTCAATAATTTCGTTATTAAAATTTTCACTGGTGAGCAACGATGAGTTAAATTTCCAATAACCTCTGTTGTGATGTTTTTTCATTTGAGATGTGATATTAAGTAGTAGCAAACAGTGATCGGTTAAAGGAGCGGCTGAAATTCAGCATTTACAGTTTTTTTTGGCAAAAAATTGTTTGAAATTAGCCAAAAATCAATACGGATTTAGCTGTTCCATCAGGTTTGAACCATGAGAAGGACCTGAACAAGTGGGATTAACCAGCCTCCATGGGTCTATTAGGTTAAGATCTAAACAAAGGTTTTGTAAAATTGAGTTTATATGATAAGACTGGAATTTGGAAGGAGACCTATCTAGCCAGTTGTCATACACCATATTAAAGTCTCCACCCAGTATGATATTATTTGTAGAGTATTGGAGTGATAGATTTTTAAGATGATTGGTAATTTCCACTAGTAGTTTGTTTTGAGTAATATTGTTATAGCCATAAATATTGCAGAGGATCAGAAAGTCATTTTCCATTTTAAGTACACAAATTAGCCAGTGGCCCCGGTCATCTTTCCTATGAGTTTGTTTTATTATGAAGGTTCTTAAATAAAAAGCTACACCAGCTGATTTGTTGGTACCATGACAAAGAATTACTTTTTCTCCCCACTGATTAGACCAAAAACTTTCATCTGCTTCAACAGAGTGTGTTTCTTGCAAGAAAATACAGTCAGTTTTGACATTTTTACAAAACTGAAATATTGATTTTCTTTTGACATGGTCTCTTAAGCCCCTAGTATTTAAAGACACACAATTGAAATTAAAAGGAAAAGTGGACATAAATGAAATTATAGAACAAAGTAAGTAAAAAGCGAAATTCTCACGTAAAAGTAGAAGTGTATTGAAACACTGAATCCCTTTAACAAAACTAGGAAAAAAAAACAGTAGACCTCCAAAAACTTAGTCAAGTAGTAACATCTCAAACAGGTTTGTAAACAATAGTTAGGGTTAGTTTTAGTTAATAGTTTTAAATCTGCGTATTTGAACTTAAGGCAAATAGCCTTTGAAAATTAATTAAGTGCAACTTTAACAGGAAAATTATCTATGTATTTTATTAAGATACCTTATTACATTTTATTTGTTAATTTTTTTTTTTTCCCCTTTCCAGTAGTGCATTGATGTTTGGATAGCTTTATAATTAACCAGGATACCCGAACTCCATTGATATACCCGACGTGCCATTGGTAGTAGACGTTCTTCCCCTCTGCTCTGGCTTGCTCCATTTTTGGCCAGGCTGCTGCTCTTGCTTCCCGGTCTAGTTTGCAGAAGTCTTGCTTGAAGTATATGCCCAACTCCTTGCACGCCCTGGAGTTCTTGGTCAGCTTCCAGAAGGCGTCACGGTGATGTCTCATGGTGAATTGGATTATTATTTGACGGTGTTCTCCCCTCATCTCTTCTCCCCAGGCGATATGCGGTGTCCACAGCGCTGTCCAGTGATGATGCCCATTGTGGTGCGATCTTGCCCAAGATGTCGATTACTTCTTTGCGTGTCTCTTCTCCCTCCTTTTCTTTTAGGCCCTGGATTTTCAAGTTCCAGCGACGCTTGTAGCGCTCTAGCTCCAGTATTCTTTCTTTCAAGCTCCACATTTTCTTTGGCAATAGCAGGCATTTCTTTTTCCAGGTCAGCTAGTTTAGTTTTATAGTCTTTTATATCAGCTGCATTCATTTCAACTAGCTTGGAAATGTTAGACACCATTATCATGTTGTCACGTAGCTGTATTCCAAATCCGTCAATTTTCCTTGTCAATGGCTTCTACAATAGAGTTGTTAGTATCTTCATTTTGAGCTACAACTACCTTGTTAGGCAGCGTGGGAGCTTTGGTGGGTGTCGGTGGAGTCTTACTTTTAGTTGACGGCAGTGAAACGTCCATTGCGTACACGTGGTCAGACGCTGAGGAACTTTTGGATGCCGCTATCTTAGCTGCGGCTTCGGCTTTTTCCCGCGACATCTTCTTCTTCTCCAAAAGCACTTTAACTGGTTGAGAAGAAAAACAAAACAAAAACAAACTTGAAACTCAGAAGTGATGAATAAGATCAGAAACCTGTTTGTTGGTCAAAAAAGGTGTCTAAATTGGAAAAACTGGGATTAGTGCACGACAGCTTAAATGAAGTTGCCTGCCCGGGCCGCCATCTTGCCGGAACCCCCTCTCATGCAACGTAATGAGTTCCAGGAAGATTCCCCAACCACATCTTTTTTTTTCTTTTCGAAACTTTATTTCAACAAATGCAATAACAAACGAACAAAACACAAGAGCAAAGAGATATACAAGAAGAATAAAAAAAGTTAAAGTTCCTTATGGAGGTGTCAACATTTTTTTCTGTGTTCAACAAAATCTGCACAAGTGGCATCAGATGACGACAGCGACCTCAAGGTTGAATTCGACTCTTTCTAGTCTGGTAATTAACACGTTTGTGTTCCTTCACAGAAAAAAAAAATCTTTCTGGTCTGGTAGTGCATTTGCTTGTGCATTTGCGTTCTTTTTGTGCCATAGTTTCCCCATTACTATAATTACTGTTTAAAAATGTGACATAAAATTCTTTGTAAATTAAAAAAAAAAACGCTAAAATAGCTACGTTGTATGCGTTTTGTTTTGTGTACGATCATTTCTCCCAAAATACGATAATTTTGAGGTTTTGGTACGATAGTTTCATATTTCATATCTGGCAACACTGCTCCGGTGCAGAAAACAAGAAGGGCGGGGCTTGCGAACAATGCTGTGCGCCACACTTACATAAACTGCACACCCACACAAACACGCACGCACACCTTCACAAATGACACTAACATCTGCCTTTGCCTCAAAAATTACTACATTTATGTTTGCTGTCTGTACTTTTCTGTCACTTTTGCGCTCTTGTTCATACTTTTCCCTCGTTTCAAAAGTCACCGAACGCACTTTACCGTATATATCGCAACATATAGCACACTGTTGGAAAGCACGGGTTCTTGGCTTGCTGTCAGTGTTGAAATTTTTCAGCGTGAGGGCTTACATGAGAATTTACGGTAATGAGAATCAGCGGCGCACTAGTGTGAAACTTCCGTGTTTTTCCTCTGCGTTATGACATCACAGGCTTACGTTTACCGTAATACACCATATATATCATTGTAAAGCCCTTTTTTTTGTTGGCAAATTAGGTTGCCAGATACCTATAACTGCATTATTGATGAAGAGAATAAATTATACATCTTGGTTGCAAAAACTTTTTTTTTGTTAGCTCCACAAGTATTTTTGTTGTTGTCTTGTTTCTCTCAGGTGTAGGCCTATAGAATAGATTCGTGATTTTGGGTGCAATTTTGTTATTTAAGCTATTTGTTTGTCTGCCTACACACTTAATAATGTAAATAAAGTGTTAAATTATTCAGCATTATGTTCGTCATATGTTATGTATTATGCTGTACTTGTGCGTCTAATGGTATGAGTGGGTTAGGGGGTGGTGGTGGTGGGCAGGGGGGCGGGGGGGGGGTATTGTCCCTACCAAAGCTGAGACCAAACCTACGCCTTTGTGTGTATATATATATATATATATAAATTCATAAAATAGAACAATTGAAGCAGAATATAAATATAAAAAGTATACAAATAAGATAACCAATATAATGAGAACTTGTAAAATAAATATTTTATTAAGAAATGAGAATTCAATAAAAAAAATAACACAAAAGGTATGTGGAGTGTTTTAAATCGTATAATTAGAAATGGAAAGATAAAATGACTGTCCTCAGTATTTTATAGAAAATGGAAACAATATAACGAATGAATTCAATGAATTCTTTGTAAATGTTTCACCAAAACTGGCAGAAGCAATAAATGTTGAAGGAACATGATAGATGCAGCAGATTATGTTGAGAGAAATGACTGACGGGGAATCACAAGACCTCCCTGACACTAGAGAAAATCAGAGAACAACAGAAAGACCAACAGGGCATGGAAACAAGATCAGGAGGTGACTGATCAGCCCTGTCCAAGTCCACAGCAGAGTTGGACTGAAAGCCATTCAACTGCTGTGTGGCAAACATAATGTGGTCAGAGGGCAGGACAGGGTTACTGAGAGCTCTGGCATAGGCCATGGCGGATTCTGGAGGATGACGTGGTGGTCTATCAAGGTGCCTGGGACATCCATTACGTCTACAGGTGAGTCACAGTATCGTCTTGATGTCTACTTTGGTCCACAGAGGAGTCGGGGGACAACTGAAAACAGTGATTGGGACTGAAGGAGGACCAGGCCAGGACACATTACCTGACCCAGCCATTGCAGAGATGGTGGAGATAGATGGCACACACAACTTGGGAAGCCAATGGGACAAAAAAACATTTAACAAAACCAGATATAATAAACTAACAGGGCAAATGAGGGAGGAAAAACAGATGAATGACATGAGGGAAAAAAAACAACAAAAACAGAACATAGAGTGCAAGAAAACCAATATAATGACCTACTTCAAAGATAACAAGTTACGAAATGACTCAATACTCAAACAGTGATAAAAATCAAAACTGAGACAAAACATGAGGAACAGACCTGCCTGATTATAGAATATACAACAGGCGGAAAATAACAAACTAAACATTGCGATGGCCAAAACAAACGACAGCATGGGGAGCAGAATTGTCCAACAAAGAGCGCAAAAGGTGAGAAACACCACAGAACAGACTTGGGGCTGTCAAAACTGGATAAAATGACCAAAGAACAGAAAGAGGGGCAAACTGAGTAATGGTGGAGGAAAAATTGCTTAACCAAGAACCAAAAAAAACAAACAAACAAAGAAACCACTAATGTGAAGCATTACAGTAACTGTAGCAGATAAGAAAAACAAAAGAACTACATGGTGCATAAACCACTTAATAAACAGACGCAAAAAGTGAAAAAAAACCCCCCAATAACATAAAGTCAGCGGGCACTCAAAAACAGTTGACAGACTAAAGGACCTGAAAGACAAATCACTAAACCAACGAGGTGGGGTACCAAACCATTTTAACCAAAGATCACTTGCATTACCGTGAGGGGCCAAGAAAATGGACCATTCTTGTAACAATCAATCAATCAATCTTTACTCATGAAAAAAATAAAATGTTTCCATGAACAAGGAACAAAAGAGATAAATCTTGCAACATTTGTCCCTTATACATAAATTCATAATCATATTCTCCCACCTTTTCATCCCCAACACCATCATCTCATCAGTCACCAAACATCAATAAACATCATCATCATTACCACTCTTCCCTTTGCAAAGCTAACAGAAAGGATTTGCTGCATCCCGTGTCCGTTCTTTCTCTAGTGTCTAAAAGGTGTTTGACCCTGACGCATGTCTTACATTTCAACTATTCCATTCACTTTACTTTCAATTTACTGTGTTCCCTCATAATTTTCTGCTTATACATGGTTTTGAACCTATAAACATTTGTACAACACTTGATTTCATCATTCAGAGCATTCCAAAGCTTCACTCCGTAACAGAAGGACACTTCTGTATCGTAGTTGTCCGTGTAAAGTTGGTTCGAAAATTATATTTTCTTCTGTGGCAGGCGGCCTGTGGTAACAAGACTAAATACATTTTGGACAGCACCTGTAAAATACCACGCTTCGCTTTCCACATGATAAGAGCATTTTTTGAGTCAACAAAATCCTTAAGTTTTTAGTTGATTGGTTGACAAAGCAGGTTATTAGTAGGCTCTCTATACCCTTCTTTGTTGACAATTCTAATGGTTCTCGTAGCAAATACAAGGGCTTAATGGTACTGTTATAAGTATTTCCCAGACTTCAGTGCAATACTGAAGTCTGGAGAATCATTGAGCGATACAGCAAACGCAACAAGTTACATTCAAATAGATCTTTAACTTTGAATAAAATTCCTATGCTTTTACTAACTTTATTTTTAATGTAATCTATATGGGATTTCCAATTTAATTTCTCATCCAACAAAACCCCAAGAAACTTAACTTCATTAAGGGCCCCTTCACACATAGCACAACTAGGCCGAATGGCGCATGAAGGAGGAATCGTATGCCATTTTGAAAAAACTCAGAGCCGCCTCTAATGCCTCGTACACCTGTCACACAACCATTCGCAGGGCCTGGATCCAGAGTGAAAATCTGACAGATGCATTTTGCCCAGTGATAAATAAAAATCGTACACATCTTGTTATTCAATAATCTTCATTCTTTTATTCGTATTTTATTTTATTTGTGTATCACATGGCTGTGGAACTTCCCTATAATTTAAAAATAATCAAGTTTTAGAATTTGTAGTTTGCAGAATTATTTATTTGCTTCAGAAGAAAAGTAGATCTCCAAATTTACAGTGTAGTTTTAGAATTTTATAGAATTTATTTTAATATTTATTCGCTCCAGAAGAAAAAAATAGATCTACAAATTACATTGTAGTTTTTTGAATTTTATAGAATTTATTTCTAATAGTATTTATTTGCTCCAGAAGAAAATATAACTACCAATTTATAGTGTATTTAAAATATGAAGACATTTCTCTGTGTCAACAATTTAATTTCTTTGATTATCGGAAAGTGTCCTATGCCACGTGACCGAATGGGCGCCTTTGCTCAGATACATGTATTTAGTAAATAAATAAATGTTTTCCAATCTGAAAGTTTGTGTGGGCATAAATACCCTTAAACCAGGCATACCTCCATCCTGATTTATGGATAAATTAAATACTTTTACAATCAATGCATGTGCATGTCCAATATCGTCGGCATCAACAATCAACAGAGATCTGAGCAAGTGGGGTTTTTTTTTTTCCAAGTTTTGGGCCATTGATCAACCAATGATTTTAGTCGGAAAACCACTGAAAATGTAATTTCAGTCATAGAATGCCTTTCAAACCACACTACTGTCTGAAAACATTATAAACTGAAAGCTGAAATCATCAATCTGGGATTTAACCTTGGCGCTTCGACTGGTTCGGGGCCAGATTCTTTCCTCACCATCTCCTGAAGAACCTCCGTGTTCCTCCTGGTTGGAACCAGGTTGCCACGGGTGCCCAGCTGTACCATACCATCGCTCTCAGCCGGTAACCTTTATCTTCTGTTTTCTTTGGCATTCCGTTGCCACTACTGAAGCTCTGAGTTTTTTTTCCGCTGTGAACCTCCAAGCTCATCATTTTTCCAGACTGGAGTCTCCGCACTCCATACGTCCTGTCGAACTCCTCTGCTGTGGGCTTCCATGTCCAGGTAGAATATAATTCCTAGTATTCTTCACAGCGCTTCCAGGGGCAGAATGGAACTCCTTGTGTTTTCTCCCACTGCTGCTTCCAGGCGTAGTATATGACTCGTCGTGTTTTTCCTCCCGTGGTATTCCAGGCTTAGAGAGCACTCGAGTGGAGCTTCTAGGTCTCTGGACTAAATTAATGGTGTTTTCTCAGTTTAGCATTCAGACTTAATGTAGTCCTTTATTTCCTGCGTGAGTTTTTTTGTCTAAACTTAAACTGTCTGTGTATTTCTTTGAGCATTTTGGTAGTAATGTTTAAGTTTCAATCAGTATTCTTTTACTGTGTGAGTTTTAGCTCGACATCTAACTTCTGTGTTTAATGTGATCATTCAGGTTAATTCCAAGGTCACGTTCCATCTGCAGTAAGTGTTTTAAACTTTTGATGCTTCTGCCTGAATTCCTCCTGTGTTCTTTCACCCGCTGCGTCTCCACATTAATCAGCCTAAGTGATCAGCAGATTTTCTATAATCCCAGTTAACCCCATCAGTGCCGGTTCTGGAACAGTGAGCAATGAGAAGTAGGTTTTCTACTGACTGAACTGTTTAACCATTTGGTGTCTTCTGTGAGCAGATCCACTGAGCGATTACCTCAACAGCTAAGGTCCTGAGACAAATGTAATTGGTTATCTGAGTGCAGCACAGAAAACCTAAACACACAGAGACTTGATGCTGAACTGAACTTTGGTTTTGAACTATATTCTCATCATTTGAACTTTGACTTTGGATTTGAACTCTGTCATCTTTTGGAACTCTGTCCCTGAGCTGCAGCTGAAGGAACTATTTGAGTTAATGTTGAGTTTCATGTCTCATGGTGCACTTGCACATATTCATGAGCCCTCATCTCCCTTGCAGTTCATCCAGCCCCATAGCTCCACAGGCTCACTTCACCTGGTCCCTGTCCAGTCAGTCCTTGGTTGGTCCTGTTGTCCTCCTGGTCCCTGGTTCGGTCCCGGTCTCCAGTTGGTCCCAGTCAGTTCCTGGTTCCGGTCAGTCCCAGTCCTGTCCGTCCTTGGTTGGTCCTGTTGTCTTGTTGGTCCCAGTCCAGTCAGTTCCTGGTTCCAGTCCAGTTGCCCTGTCTGGCCTGTCTACTGTGCAGTCTCCCCTGTTTGGTAAATAAACTTTTGGTTGTTCCTCCAGTCCTTTGTCTTACTGCTCCTGCAACTTGGGTCCAACACACAACCCGGTCCCCCACCTTAACAGAAGAATCTGGCCATAACCCTGACCCAGCAGGAGCAGTATTAGTTTTAGTTCCTCGTCTAGCTTGTCCCCTTGGTTATGTTTTTTTTTAGTCCCTAGGGTGTTCCTCCTAATCCATAGACATTTGTCAGTTCCTAGTCTAGTTCCTTAGTCTCCTTGTCTTGTCAGCTCAGTTTTGTTTTTTTAGGTCAGTTTCTTGTTCCTGGTTTATGTCCCTAGGTTTTTCAAGTCTTCTGGTCGGTTTGTTTTCTAGTCAAGTTCCATGTCCTAGTTTCCTTCAGAGTTCCTTAGTCTGGTCTGTCCTGTGCCCAGCCCGTCCTAGTCTCTCTCGTCTGTTCCTTGTCCTGTTTAGGTATTTTTTTTTTTCATTCCTGGGTCTCTGTCCCCCCCCCCTTTTTTCTGGGCAGTTAATTACTCCATTCCCTTAGGTGACCGCGGAGCTCATTGTCCTGGGTCGTGGGGTGCTTCCCGGAGTTTGATTGTAAAGTCCCCCGGGAAGCTGTTTGAGTGCCCCCACAGGTGACCTTGGCCTCGTGTACCACAGTCATGGGGGAGCTCCCCCGGGTTTGATTGGAAATGTCCTCTGGGTAGCGGGGTTACTGTTTGCTGATCTTGTTTTGGGCTCCCTTGCCGCTTTTTTCCTGGTCCCTGTTTTGTAATTTGGTTCCTTGTCTTCAGATTTAGTTCCTGGTTTTTTCTTTTCTGGGCGGTTTCCCCTTATCCCACAGGTGACCATGGGACTCGTCGGCCTGGGTCGTGGGGGTGCTCCTGGGGTTTGATTGTAAATGTCCTTGGGAAGCATCGCCCCCACTGGTGACCTTGGCCTTGTTTTCCACGGTCGTGGGAGTGCTGCCACGAGAGTGATTGTGAATGTCCTCTGGGGTGGCTGCCCTGGGACCTGAGTTTATTTCTTTTTCATCCCTCTGCTGCTCGAGGGTTTGATTGTAAATGTCCTCTGGGGTAGCGGGGGGGGGGGGGGGGGGGGGGGGGGGGGTTTGGTTTCTTAAGTCCAGTCTGTTTTTCCTGGTCCCCTAATTTGTGTTCTCGTTGGTTCCCACACCAGTCCTAGTACTATGTCCCTAGACTCCCAGACCAGCACTGTGTTTGTGTTTCTTGGTTCCCAGACCAGTCCTTAGTGTTTCCTGGTTCCCTGATCAGGCCTTTGTGTTTCCAGACTAGTCCTGAGTGATTCCCTGGTTCTCAGACCAACCCTCTCTTTAGTTCTCCTGGTTCCCAGACCAGCCCTGGTTAGTTCCCTATGTGTGTAAGCCAAATTATTTCCTGTTTGGTTCCCAGTTCTGGTCCTTCTCCCTGGTTTTCCGCTCCACCTTCCCTGAGTGGTGTTTATTCCCTGCCAGCTGACTTCTGCAGACCACTCCCATTTTGTTTGTTGGTTCCGCCTCAAGCCCCTAGGGTCGCACGGCACCTGTCTCCGTCGTGGGCCCTGGGGGGTTGTGGGGCTCCTGTTTAGTTTTTTCAGCTCCGCCTTGGACCCTGTTAGAGTTTTTCAGAGTTAGACCTGAAAAGTTTACACACAGAAATGATCACCCAGGAGAGATTGAATTTCTTTATCCTGTACAGGAGAGGACAAACGAGAAGCTCCTTCAGAAAGAACTGTCGGTCCGTCCTAAAGGTCCCGCCCATTGCCTCTCCTATTTATTGAATATCGTTGCATACAGCATATAGGAATGACGATATCACAAACAATGGAAAGACACAAAGTCTGGTCTAACTTTGATATGAGCCTGTCTCCTAAGCTTTCAATAACAATGTCAGGGTGCACTGCTCCTGTCCAAGGCTGAACCATTAAAAGTACACATCTGCAATTAGTTAATCGTGACCCCAGCCAACCAGTCTGACATTCTAGATAGACGATCTGCACATTGAATGGTCAGAGATCATCTGCTCACTGTTTGACAGTCTTAATGCACTTGAATCTTTTGACACTAAGTAATTACTTAAAGAATAATGGTACAACTTTCACACATACATATACATATATATAAAAATAGAGAACAGAAATCAAAGACATGATTACAGAGAGTACATCAAAGTGAAGACATTAATATTTGATCATACATATATTGACAATATAGAGAAAAACCCTGTCATTCTTCCCCCGTTTATCCAAACTAATATCTACACGTCTAACATTATCATTGTAGAAATATCAAAACTTACAGTGTACCTAACCACCCGTTTTCCCTGTCAGACGGGGTGACATAATTCAGTCTCCGATAGCAATAACGCAACATAGTAATGGTCCAGCAATAAGCCATCAATTGTGGTGGAAATCATCCGTGAGCCACTGATCAAGCAAGAGGAATCATACAACAAATCATAACACATAGTAAGTCAGTTCAGTGATTTCATCAGATACATACCCGTAGAACACCATTTCTTTGTATAAATATTTGGACATCATTGGAGTTTCTCAGGTAGCTTATTCCAATTGTTTAGGCCACAAACAGAGACATAGAAGCATTTCCCGTCGTCCTTGCGCCCACAGATTTAAAATGATACAAATCCCTTAAATTATATATTCCTTCTCTTGCATAAAATATCCTTGAATTCTGAAATATACTTGCTTATGTTTTACTTTATACATCAAGTGAACAGTCTTAAATTAAATCATGTCATGGAGTTTTAAAATCTTTGATTTAATAACAGTGGATTGGTATGATCCCGATAACCTGCATTATGAATTAGTCTTAATCCTCTTTCTTTTTTTCCTCTCACTCTAAGGTTGAATAATAGTTGTGCTGCAGTGTTGTAGTTATTGCCCTATACTTCAGCACCATGGGTCAGTAAGACTCAATCAGTGTGCAACACAGAGTATGTAGTGCTTTCTCTTGACTATGTTGGATATGTGCTGTCTAGTTGATCCTGAATCGATGACCCTCCCTAATGACTTGTTCTCTCTGACAGGTTCTACATTTACTCCCTGTATATTTAACTGTATTTGTTCATCCTTTTTATAGTTTCCCAAACATTATTTTAGTTTTTTTGATCAACTTAGTGACAGTTTGTTCATATCGAACTGAACCAACTCTTCAACTTTATCATCTTTGATCCCAGATAATCTAATAATTGTTACGAATTATCTCCTGAACTAAATGAGTTTGTATCATCTGCAAATTCGCTCTAAACAGATCCGAGACTTACATAAATCATTGATATACAATATGCATAACTTATAACTTTGGTTTCAACACAGAACCCTGAGGAACTCCACAAACTGTGTTTATTAATTGCTTCTATTGCATCTTAACCTATATTGACTATCATTAAGCAGTTGCGTTGTCCAATAATCTGTTATTGCAAAGTTTTTCTGCTGTTTTTGAGAAGACACATGCATATAGTTAGTAAAGATGCTTGTCACCAAATTTGAATAAATGTATCCCTTCCTTCTGATCTGAATTGTAATGTGGTTCATATATATTTTCATACCACCACACAGTAAACGCCACAATTGCAGCAATAATTGTCAAAATCATCATCAGGGTGCGCAGTTTGCAGCCTGCTCGGGGCAGCAAAGCTCTCCATAGCTAAAACAGTATTTTGAACAACCAGTTGCTATGTCCCTCTCTCTCTCTCTTTTTTTTTTCCCCATCCCCAGGGGCAGGGAGAGACACCAGTTCTGGTTTTGAAGATGTCTTCTTTCTTGGTGACAGTTCAAAAGGTTCAATTTGTCTGGGCTTTGGGGCTGAAGGTGACAGTTCACAGTCTCAGTTCTGTTCAACGAGGGACTCTGGAACTCTTTTTATGTTAGTTCCCTTCAGCTGTAGTGCATAAATCTGTACTATCATCAGTATTTGCAACGCATGTTACAAGTGGAATTAAAATAATGTGTCATGTAGTCTGTCCTGTGCCCTGTTCTTGACGTTTTCCTTAAACACAGGTGCACAGGAATAGAACAGGATTGTCTCCTGTTCTTAAAGATGCAGTTTCGTCTGTTTCTTTTCTCCTGGTCTGGTCACGTCAGTGCTCTTATTTCAGCCTGTAGTACGTCTGCTTCTAATCCTGGATTACGTGGACAGGATTCTCCTCGGTTGTAGCTGGTTTCTCATCTGCTTCAGGACCAAGGCGCCCTGCTTCAATCTCTGGTCTTTGTCTTTGTTCACTTCCTGGCACTCTCTGTCTCTGTTGTGATGCGCTTCCAGGCCGTTACTGGGCTATAGGCCATCAGCCGACACTGTTACATGTCACTCCCCTTGTCTTGCTCGGGATCTTTCAGGTATCTTTGTCTTTTACCGTGAAATAGATGCACCCAAGATGACCTTTCTGCAATTTCACAGCAGTGGGGGTGGTCAGCAGCATTTGGAATGGACCTTCCCACCTTGGAGATGACCAGTTCTTCCTCTTAATAGTCTTTATCAGCACCCAGTCGCCGATCTGGATCTGACCCTCAGGGTCCTGCACAGAAATAGGAGAGTCTGGTATCATGTTAGAATGTATAACATTCTTATGGGACAATACTCGTCTCATGTAATCAACTAATTCCTCATCCTCACTATCAGGCCCAGCTATCTCTGTAAATCTGGTATTCTATAGGGCCTGCATACAAAATTTTGAATGGCTTAAGGCCAGTCACTAGTTTGCTAGCAGCTAGTCATGAGCTGGGTGTACAATTTCACCAATAAAAAAACAAACCCAGGATTTTTATTTTTTCTTCCACAATGCATTTCCCTGAGCTCACTTTTAATTGTCCCATTTGTTCTTTCCACTAAACCTGCACTTTGAGGATGATTACCACAATGTGTTTTTGCATTTATTTCCAAATGTTCTGTCAAACTGTTGGATGATTTCATTTACAAAATGTGTACCATTATCACTGTACATTGTTTCGGGTAGCCCATGTCTTGGAATTATGTCTCTACAAAGTATCTTCGCCACTATTAGAGCATCTGCATGTCTAACAGGGAACACCTCTACCCATTTGTTATATGCTTCAATCATACTAGGCAATATTTTTCCCTTCACATTGATTCATTCAATAAAATCCATTTGAAAACGGGTATTGAGGTGTTGGAAATTTCCCTCGTTTTGGTCTCTCATTACCCTGTGAATTGTGCTTCGACAGATTAAACCTGCTCCACAGTAATGCTTTGCATATGTCTGAAATCCAATGTCACAAAATGATTATTAACCAGTCCAATCATTTCAAAATTGATTGATTGGATGAATGATAAGCATTGATTAACATCGATTAATTTGTGCAGACCGATCTTAATATGACAATTCAGTTCCCAACAATGATCCAATACTCCAGTTAGATCAATACACCGCCTTACCATGTAGGCATACAGGCAAATTTGGCCCCACCATAGTACCCCAGTGCCATCCCCCCATGTCCTAGTGAGTCAGAGCGTCACAGAGAACAAGGTCCAGTAATCATGACTGGGCCTGCCTTAGGTTGTCCCAGGGTTTAAGATGGGATCTTACCCGTCATGGGCTCGCAGCCTTCCATACTGGCAGGGGTTCCAAGGGGTGGGGAACACCCATTAAGAGGTGTCATGTCAAAACAGCTTTAATTGCACAGAACATCAAACATGCAGGATCATTGAAAGTGAACTGAAGTATCTTTAGCAATTTATCCCAGAATAGATTATTATATTCTATTAATCCCAGAGTGGAACTGTTGGATTAATCAATGCTTAAACACCAACAATAAATAGAATAAAAATGACAGAATCAGATACACAAATAATACTTGGTTTGCAGGAATAACTATGGGTCAGAATGGACAATAATAAAGTGAAAAGTTGTCCAACAATCTCTATCTTTTAAAGCCTAACTTAATCTGCATGTAAAAAAAAAAAAAAAAAAAAAAGCACTTCATTGGTGATCAATGCTTTATGAAGCCTGCAGCTTCTTGTTTGATGTGCTGCAGGGGTTAGTTGCACCACTTAAGAGTTCACATTAGTTCAATCAAAACAAGGATGATCAAAATATTGAGTTCTCATTATTTGTTGCTTCTACACTGCTGCAGTTCACCCTCACAACATTAATGTGTCTAACAGGAGCTCAATAAACACGTTACAATAATCAGCCCAGTTTTACTGTTCAATTCACCCTCACCAACATTAATGTGTTTAACAGGAGCTCAATAAACATGTTACAATAATCAGCCCAGTCTTACTGTTCAATTCACCCTCACCAACATTAAT
Source organism: Thalassophryne amazonica (assembly GCF_902500255.1). Classification (NCBI taxonomy): domain Eukaryota; kingdom Metazoa; phylum Chordata; class Actinopteri; order Batrachoidiformes; family Batrachoididae; genus Thalassophryne; species Thalassophryne amazonica. The sequence goes on from NC_047103.1 coordinate 5,830,479, forward strand.
GTGTTTAACAGGAGCTCAATAAACATGTTACAATAATCAGCCCAGTCTTACTGTTCAATTCACCCTCACCAACATTAATGTGTCTAACAGGAGCTCAATAAACACGTTACAATAATCAGCCCAGTCTTACTGTTCACACACTGTACAACCTTCTGCTCTGCTCTTCGGCCGGAGTGAATAAATTACACTTGTTCCCAAAACAAACCACACTTCAAGAAATAGAACACTGAATGTATTTGGTAAAGTCAATGCAAAGTAATACAAAACAACATTAAGCTGAAACTGATGACATCAAATAAACATCTCTCTAAGTGTAACAGTAACAAACACTTTTAAAACACTAGTATCAATTACATGTAAAACAACTGTATTTCATAACATTGCTGCAGTGTTTCTCAAATCCTCCTCAAGTTGTGTGTGTGTGTGTGTGTGTGTGTGTGTGGAGCGGCGAGGAGGAGGAGGGAAGTGAGCATTTAGAGCTTCCCTCAGCAGCTGTGTGTGTACACGCTCCTCCAACACCCCAGACCAGGAACAGAATACCACAAGTGCTACAACAAACAAGCAAAATAAACCAACTCTTCTCAAATAAAAACCCAAAAAACGTCCACAGGTCGAAAGAAGACCTGTGTTACATACACAACATATTATACACACATGTAGACAAGTAGACCTCAATGGAACTGTTAAGTACAGTGAACTTATAGGAGACTTTTTCTTTTTTTTCTCTCTCTTTCGCCAACCTTCTGTCAGGTGTTTGGGCCCGGAGGTCAAGAACTGGGTATGCAGTCACAGTCTCACAATCAGTTTTAATAGTTCTCAGAGAATCTACCACAACCACTGCTCCCTTCTGTCTGTTATGTGTCCATCAAAAATAATTAGTGGCTCAGTCAATCACAATTTTTCAATCTTTTTTTTTTTTGTAAATCTTTTTATTGAGAAGAAAAAACTGGACCCAACCAATACTGACAGTAATAAGAATAATAAATTGACAGAAACCGTACCAGCAATAGACCTATAGAATAGACATAGGTAGATGACAAAATAAACAAATTAAAACAGTAAATAAGTAGCTCAATCTGCCTTCAGGGATCTTATGGCTAACAATTCAATTCAATTTTATTTATATAGCGCCAAATCACAACAAACAGTGCCCCAAGGCGCTTTATATTGTAAGGCAAGGCCATACAATAATTACAGGAAAAACCCCAACGGTCAAAACGACCCCCTGTGAGCAAGCACTTGGCAACAGTGGGAAGGAAAAACTCCCTTTTAAACAGGAAGAAACCTCCAGCAGAACCAGGCTCAGGGAGGGGCAGTCTTCTGCTGGGACTGGTTGGGGCTGAGGGAGAGAACCAGGAAAAAGACATGCTGTGGAGGGGAGCAGAGATCAATCACTAATGATTAAATGCAGAGTGGTGCATACAGAGCAAAAAGAGAAAGAAACACTCGTGCATCATGGGAACCCCCCAGCAGTCTAAGTCTATAGCAGCATAACTAAGGGATGGTTCAGGGTCACCTGATCCAGCCCTAACTATAAGCTTTAGCAAAAAGGAAAGTTTTAAGCCTAATCTTAAAAGTAGAGAGGGTGTCTGTCTCCCTTATCTGAATTGGGAAGCTGGTTCCACAGGCGAGGAGCCTGAAAGCTGAAGGCTCTGCCTCCATTCTACTCTTACAAACCCTAGGAACTACAAGTAAGCCTGCAGTCTGAGAGCGAAGCGCTCTATTGGGGTGATATGGTACTACGAGGTCCCTAAGATAATATGGGACCTGATTATTCAAAACCTTATAAGTAAGAAGAAGAATTTTAAATTCTATTCTAGAATTAACAGGAAGCCAATGAAGAGAGGCCAATATGGGTGAGATATGCTCTCTCCTTCTAGTCCCCGTCAGTACTCTAGCTGCAGCATTTTGAATTAACTGAAGGCCTTTTCAGGGAACTTTTAGGACAACCTGATATAATGAATTACAATAGTCCAGCCTAGAGGAAATAAATGCATGAATTAGTTTTTCAGCATCACTCTGAGACAAGACCTTTCTAATTTTAGAGATATTGCGTAAATGCAAAAAAGCAGTCCTACATATTTGTTTAATATGCGCTTTGAATTACATATCCTGATCAAAATGACTCCAAGATTTTCTCACAGTATTACTAGAGGTCAGGGTAATGCCATCCAGAGTAAGGATCTGGTTAGACACCATGTTCTAAGATTTGTGGGGCCAAGTACAATAACTTCCGTTTATCTGAGTTTAAAAGCAGGAAATTAGAGGTCATCCTAGTCTTTATGTTGTAAGACAATCCTGCAGTTTAGCTAATTGGTGTGTGTCCTCTGGCTTCATGGATAGATAAAGCTGGGTATCATCTGCGTAACAATGAAAATTTAAGCAATGCCGTCTAATAATACTGCCTAAGGGAAGCATGTATAAAGTGATAAAATTGGTCCTAGCCAGAACCTTGGTGGAACTCCCTAATTAACTTTAGTCTGTGAAGAAGATTCACAGACTAAACCCATAGTATCTTTTTAATTATTGCAATGTCTGTGTCTGTGGGAGCCCTTGGAGGATTGGAATTTGTCTGAGCACCTTATAACAAATTTGATCTTTTCCAAGTGCAAAAACAGCATTACATCTTTCAACCACTGAGCGACAGTAGTGGCGCACTTGACTTCCAATTGATAAAATTCGCCTTCGTGCCAGCAGAGAACAAAAGCTATAATGTTCTGTTGGTTCTTAGATAAATTTGCTTCTTTGTTCGTACCCCCAAATAGTGCTATCATTGCACAGGGCTGTAAAGTAACTCAAAAACCTTGACAGTACATTAAATTTATCAGACCAATAGCCTGTTAACAGATGGCAAGACCAAAACATGTGAGTCAAATCTGCCACATTAGTATGACATCTGCCAATATTTGAGGGAAATGGTGATATTGTGTATGTGAAAAAGTTTTAGATCTTTGAGTTCATCTCATACAAAATGGGAGCAAAACCAAGAGTGTTGCATTTATATTTTTGAGTGTAATAAAAACTAATAAAAGAGATTTAAAAAAAACAAATAAAACAGACTTGAGGAGTTAAAATGGCTCACCAGAGTAATAAATAAATAAAAACATGGCAGACCTTTTAAAAACGAAATGACTTTTAAAAGCTGTTGTTCTACAAACTGGTGAAACATAACGGTGTCCTGAAGGAAGCAGAGAAAACTCCCCTAAAAGAACACAACCTGACAAAGACAAGATACTTTCAGCATCCTGAGGATCTTTGATTACAGAAAGAATTTAAATCTCTTTGCTTCACTCCAATAATCTTTGAACAGATTTTAACAATGTTGTTCAGGCTGTTTCTGTCTTTCACTGAGAGGCTGTGAAACCAGCAGATAATGAAAGCACAAAAGACTGTCAATAAAAGACTGAGAAAAACAACAAAGGATGACAGGCCTGACTGAAAAAGAATTCAGTTCATGGAGAAGATAAATTCTCTGCTGTCTTCACAGCAGCGTCCGTGTTTACATCAAACTTCAGTTTGTCATCAAAAATAGTCCCCAAATACTATATGACGTGACAAGTTCCACTTTTTCATTGTGTATAATCCACTCCTGGGCCACATCCCTGTTACGTCTGAAGTCATGATACACTTTGTTTTACCAAAATTAAGCGATAATTTATTTGAATCAAACCATTCTTTGAAGGTGGGGAGGTGATGGTCTAGTGGTTAAGGCGTTGGGCTTGAGACCAGAAGATCCTCAGTTCAAATCCCAGCCTGGCTGCAAAATCACTAAAGGGCGAGGTCTTTAATCCCCTAGTTGCTCCCGGTGTGTAGTGAGCGCCTTGTATGGCAGCACCCTCACATTGGGGTGAATGTGAGGCATAATTTGTCCGATGCAGATGGAAAAGCGCTATATAAATGCAATCCATTTACCATTTAACTTCTGTAGAACCTGTCCCAAATGATCCCCACTATAAAACAGTCGTGTCACCAGCAAATAAAATGCAACTCACAGAGAAACCAAACATATGTCATTAATTATAAAGAAACAACAAAGGCCCAAGGACTGAGCCATGGGGCACCCCACAAGTGAACTTCAAAAATTCTGAATTTATCCCACAGTATGAACACATTGATACCTGTTGTGCAAATAACTGCTATCCAATCTTGAGCTAATCCTCATAAATTCCATAATTTATCCAATAATAGGTGTGATCTATGGAAAGGAAGGAAGAAGGAAATCATAACAGCAATACAAATTTAAAGTGGAGGTGACACGATATGTAATGTTTTTTGAGTATTTGAGACTAAATTAAGCAACAGTTTGAAATCAATGCTTTCCCGGTGGGTGGTTCTGAAGATATAAATATGAACTGCGCACCACAAAAAAAACAGGAACTTCCGGGTGAGTCATGACATTGGAGAAGAAGGAGGAAGTGACATCAGCGGGAGAATCATTATCTTAACAGCCCCATTTATTTGGTTAGCGATCAGGCATATTTCTGTGTGCAAGTGCTTCATTTCTATAGTTATGCCAGCTCCACGTGTTTGCTGCAAGTTTTTTTAAACACTGTTGCAGGCAGAGTTAACCGGTTTCAGTTTCGTAAGGATCACGTGCATTGGAATGACTGGATTAAACAGATAAATGGGTCACCCAGCGACTCGTCCGTCCTGAGAGCCCCGTTTCCACCAAGTGGTTCGGGTCAGTTGATTGGCAGGTGAAACACTTATATTGACGAGCACACGAACGAGGCAAATGGTGTGCAACGATTTACCCAGACTGACCCAAACTGATTCCAAAATGTTATGCACATGTACTTGTCCAATATTATTTGTCCCAGCCACCTGCAATGTCTGTGATCTGGTTGTGAAAAAAGAAAAAAAAAATCAAGCACTTGATTGCTTTTCACGTATGAAACTTCTGCCACAGCTGTGTAGAGCTTTAGAATGCTGAAACAGCAAACAAGGTATGTTTCAGGATGCTTGCAAGTCCTGGCAGTTCTTTATTTGGGACTCACGACGACTCTCTGAACTTTGCGATCTGATGTTACGAGGTAGCTATGTGTCCCACTGTGCGTTTGGAAAGGTGAGTGCTGTTTGCTTTTCATATACTGTTTTGAGTATAGAGTGCATAATCACTAAACATAAATGAAAATCTTAATTTACTTATATTTGGAGTGAGTTTGAGTCAGTCTGGGTCAGTTTGGGTAAATCGTCGCACAGGCAAAACTGAGTATTTTCTTTTCTTTTTTTTTTTTTTTGGTGGATCATGGGATAATTTCATTGCGTGCAGACAGTGATGCTTTCAACTTGCGACACAGAGGCCCAATCAACGATTACACTTGTCAGACCATGTGGGTCCCGGATTAGCGCAGTCGCTGCAGTGTGATGGCACAACTTGCGGTGCAAAGTGTCAGTGTCACAAAGGGACTTTTCTTCAGCCAGGACAAAGAATTAAATTATTTTCAGACGTTGTTTTCCAAAATCAGGCTTTATGTGGATACGCTTTCGTCGACCGTGAAGACGATCTCACTGAAAGGTAAGACTTCATATTTATTCATGCGTGAATGGTCTTAATATTTAATAATGGCACAGTACACTAACTGTATTCAAGAAGGAAACAAGATTTATTTAAAAATAGCTAATATTTCAGTCCCTCACAGGTGCTGTCTGTCATATTTCAGGTTTAAAATGTATGTACCTGTTTCTAAGAAAAAAAATCTAAACTTCCTCTTCACTTTTTTCTGATGTCAGTGATAGTAAAACAACTTTATCATTATTTTCTCCCCTCTCCAATCAACTTTTTAATCAAACTACGCTGTGCTTCTGAACAATATCTTGAACGTCCCATTTTTCTTAAGCTTTCAAAGAGAAAAGCATGTTCAACAGGTGCTGGCTTCATCCTTAAATAGGGGACACCTGATTCACACCTGTTTGTTCCACAAAACTGACGAACTCACTGACTGAATGCCACACTACTATTATTGTGAACACCCCCTTTTCTACTTTTTTTTTTTTTTTTTTTTTTTTTTTTTTACTAATAGCCCAATTTCATAGCCTTAAGAGTGTGCATATCATGAATGCTTGGTCTTGTTGGATTTGTGAGAATCTACTGAATCTACTGGTACCTTGTTTCCCATGTAACAATAAGAATATACTCAAAACCTGGATTAATCTTTTTAGTCACATAGCACTACTATTATTCTGAACACTACTGTATATTGAGATACAGACAGTTCACAGAAGACATTTTCCTTGATACCAATCAAAATTAGAAACAGTCCAACAGGTAACAATTTTCATCATGTCCATGACTAAATATACTAAAACAAATACATCACAATTGTACACATATCACAGTTGTGTGATATGTGTACAATTGTGATGTATTTATTTTAGTATATTTAGATTTTATGATTTGGCACTTTATCAATCAATCAATCAATCAATTCTTTTATATAGCGCCAAATCACAACAGACAGTCCCCAAGGCGCTTCATATTGTAAGGCAAGCCATACAATAATTATGTAAAACCCCAATGGTCAAAACGACCCCCTGTGAGCAAGCACTTGGCTACAGTGGAAGGAAAAACTCCCTTTTAACAGGAAGAAACCTCCAGCAGAACCAGGCTCAGGGAGGGGCAGTCTTCTGCTGGGACTGGTTGGGGCTGAGGAGAGAACCAGGAAAAGACATGCTGTGGGGGAGCAGAGATCGATCACTAATGATTAAATGCAGAGTGGTGCATCAGAGCAAAAAGAGAAAGAAACAGTGCATCATGGGAACCCCCCAGCAGTCTAAGTCTATAGCAGCATAACTAAGGGATGGTTCAGGGTCACCTGATCCAGCCCTAACTATACGCTTTAGCAAAAGGAAAGTTTTAAGCCTCTTAAAAGTAGAGGGGTGTCTGTCTCCCTGATCTGAATTGGGAGCTGGTTCCACAGGAGAGGAGCCTGAAAGCTGAAGGCTCTGCCTCCCATTCTACTCTTACAAACCCTAGGAACTACAAGTAAGCCTGCAGTCTGAGAGCGAAGCGCTCTATTGGGGTGATATGGTACTACGAGGTCCCTAAGATAAGATGGGACCTGATTATTCAAAACCTTATAAGTAAGAGAAGAATTTTAAATTCTATTCTAGAATTAACAGGAAGCCAATGAAGAGAGGCCTATGGGTGAGATATGCTCTCTCCTTCTAGTCCCCGTCATACTCTAGCTGCAGCATTTTGAATTAACTGAAGGCTTTTTAGGGAACTTTTAGGACAACCTGATAATAATGAATTACAATAGTCCAGCCTAGAGGAAATAAACGCATGAATTAGTTTTTCAGCATCACTCTGAGACAAGACCTTTCTGATTTTAGAGATATTGCGTAAATGCAAAAAAGCAGTCCTACATATTTGTTTAATATGCGCTTTGAATGACATATCCTGATCAAAAAGACTCCAAGATTTCTCACAGTATTACTAGAGGTCAGGGTAATGCCATCCAGAGTAAGGATCTGGTTAGACACCATGTTTCTAAGATTTGTGGGGCCAAGTACAATAACTTCAGATTTATCTGAGTTTAAAAGCAGGAAATTAGAGGTCATCCATGTCTTTATGTCTGTAAGACAATCCTGCAGTTTAGCTAATGTGTGTGTCCTCTGGCTTCATGGATAGATAAAGCTGGGTATCATCTGCGTAACATGAAAATTTAAGCAATACCGTCTAATAATACTGCCTAAGGGAAGCATGTATAAGTGAATAAAATTGGTCCTAGCACAGAACCTTGTGGAACTCCATAATTAACTTTAGTCTGTGAAGAAGTTCCCCATTTACATGAACAAATTGTAATCTATTAGACAAATATGATTCAAACCACCGCAGCGCAGTGCCTTTAATACCTATGGCATGCTCTAATCTCTGTAATAAAATTTTATGGTCAACAGTATCAAAAGCAGCACTGAGGTCTAACAGAACAAGCACAGAGATGAGTCCACTGTCCGAGGCCATAAGAGATCATTTGTAACCTTCACTAATGCTGTTTCTGTACTATGATGAATTCTAAAACCTGACTGAAACTCTTCAAATGACCATTCCTCTGCAGATGATCAGTTAGCTGTTTTACAACTACCCTTTCAAGAATTTTTGAGAGAAAAGGAAGGTTGGAGATTGGCCTATAATTAGCTAAGATAGCTGGGTCAAGTGATGGCTTTTTAAGTAATGGTTTAATTACTGCCACCTTAAAGCCTGTGGTACATAGCCAACTAACAAAGATAGATTGATCATATTTAAGATCGAAGCATTAAATAATGGTAGGGCTTCCTTGAGCAGCCTGGTAGGAATGGGGTCTAATAAACATGTTGATGGTTTGGATGAAGTAACTATGAAAATAACTCAGACAGAACAATCGGAGAGAAAGAGTCTAACCAAATACCGGCATCACTGAAAGCAGCCAAAGATAACGATACTCTTGGGATGGTTATGAGTAATTTTTTCTCTAATATTAAAATTTTGTTAGCAAAGAAAGTCATGAAGTCATTACTAGTTAAAGTTAATGGAATATTCAGCTCAATAGAGCTCTGACTCTTGTCAGCCTGGCTACAGTGCTGAAAAGAAACCTGGGGTTGTTCTTATTTTCTTCAATTAGTGATGAGTAGAAAGATGTCCTAGCTTTACGGAGGGCTTTTTTATAGAGCAACAGACTCTTTTCCAGGCTAAGTGAAGATCTTCTAAATTAGTGAGACGCCATTTCCTCTCCAACTTACGGGTTATCTGCTTTAAGCTACGAGTTTATGAGTTATACCACGGAGTCAGACCCTTGATTTAAAGCTCTCTTTTTCAGAGGAGCTACAGCATCCAAAGTTGTCTTCAATGAGGATGTAAAACTATTGACGAGATACTCTATCTCCCTTACAGAGTTTAGGTAGCTACTCTGCACTGTGTTGGTATATGGCATTAGAGAACATAAAGAAGGAATCATATCCTTAAACCTAGTTACAGCGCTTTCTGAAAGACTTCTAGTGTAATGAAACTTATTCCCCACTGCTGGGTAGTCCATCAGAGTAAATGTAAATGTTATTAAGAAATGATCAGACAGAAGGGAGTTTTCAGGGAATACTGTTAAGTCTTCTATTTCCATACCATAAGTCAGAACAAGATCTAAGATATGATTAAAGTGGTGGGTGGACTCATTTACTTTTTGAGCAAAGCCAATAGAGTCTAATAATAGATTAAATGCAGTGTTGAGGCTGTCATTCTCAGCATCTGTGTGGATGTTAAAATCGCCCACTATAATTATCTTATCTGAGCTAAGCACTAAGTCAGACAAAAGGTCTGAAAATTCACAGAGAAACTCACAGTAACGACCAGGTGGACGATAGATAATAAAAATAAACTGGTTTTTGGGACTTCCAATTTGGATGGACAAGACTTAAGAGTCAAGCTTTCAAATGAATTAAAGCTCTGTCTGGGTTTTTGATTAATTAATAATGGAATGGAAGATTGCTGCTAATCCTCCGCCCCGGCCCGTGCTACGAGCATTCGGACAGTTAGTGACTCGGGAGTGTTGACTCATTTAAACTAACATATTCATCCTGCTGTAACCAGGTTTCTGTTAGGCAGAATAAATCAATATGTTGATCAATTATTATATCATTTACCAACAGGGACTTAGAAGAGAGAGACCTAATGTTTAATAGACCACATTTAACTGTTTTAGTCTGTGGTGCAGTTGAAGGTGCTATATTATTTTTCTTTTTGAATTTTTATGCTTAAATAGATTTTTGCTGGTTATTGGTGGTCTGGGAGCAGCACCGTCTCTACGGGGATGGGTAATGAGGGGATGGCAGGGGAGAGAAGCTGCAGAGAGGTGTGTAAGACTACAACTCTGCTTCCTGGTCCCAACCCTGGATAGTCACAGTTTGGAGGATTTAAGAAAATTGGCCAGATTTCTAGAAATGAGAGCTGCTCCATCCAAAGTGGGATGGATGCCGTCTCTCCTAACAAGACCAGGTTTTCCCCAGAAGCTTTGCCAATTATCTATGAACCCCACCTCATTTTTGGACACCACTCAGACAGCCAGCAATTCAAGGAGAACATGCGGCTAAACATGTCACTCCCGGTCCGATTGGGGAGGGGCCCAGAGAAAACTACAGAGTCCGACATTGTTTTTGCAAAGTTACACACCGATTTAATGTTAATTTTAGTGACCTCCGATTGACGTAACCGAGTGTCATTACTGCCGACGTGAATTACAATCTTACCAAATTTACGCTTAGCCTCAGCCAGCAGTTTCAAATTTCCTTCAATGTCGCCTGCTCTGGCCCCCGGAAGACAATTGACTATGGTTGCTGGTGTCGCTAACTTCACATTTCTCAAAACAGAGTCGCCAATAGCCAGAGTTTGATCCTCGGCGGGTGTGTCGTGAGTGGGGAAAAACTGTTAGAGATGTGAACGGTTGGCGTGTACACGGGGCTTCTGTTTAGGGCTATACGCTTCCATCTCATAGTCACCCAGTCGGCCTGCTTTCCCGGCTGCTCGGGATCTGCCAGGGGGGAACTAACGGCGGCTAAGCGACCTTGGTCCGCACCGACTACAGGGGCCTGGCTAGCTGTAGAATTTTCCACGGTGCGGAGCCGAGTCTCCAATTCGCCCAGCCTGGCCTCCAAAGCTACGAATAAGCTACACTTATTACAAGTACCGTTACTGCTAAAGGAGGCCGAGGAATAACTAAACATTTCACACCCAGAGCAGAAAGTGCGGGAAGACAGGAAAGCCGCCATGCTAAATCGGCTAAGAGCTAGTAGCTACGCTAACCTAGCGGATTCCTAAAAACACGCAAAGTGAATAATGTGTAAATAATTTAGAGGTGATTCAGCAGAAGGAGTGCTTTAGTTAAGGCACGTAAAGATTACACTGGGAAACAAATCGTAATCTAGATAACTAGATCAATCTAATGCGCAATTAAACAGCTAACAGATACAGAAAAACACCGCTGTGCTCCGAACAGGAAGTGATACATACCGCAGTGAGAGCCAACCACCTAGAGGCCGATCTTTATAAGCCAATCAAATTGAAATTGAATTTATTGAGTCTTAAAGTAAATAAATATGAAATTGTCACTGGATCCTTAAACTTTGGACAAATGGACTGCATTTATATAACGCTTTTCCATCTGCATCAGATGCTCAAAGCGCTTAACATAATGTCTCTCAATCCTCCTCACACATATTCAAAAGTTCAGTTTCAAATATTCTCCCAGATTTTATTTTTTTTTTATTAATATTATTTCCTCAAAAAAACTCTACATGGTGGATCCTTGATCTCTGGACTTAAACAGATAAACAATCTGTAGTTTTCTCAAAAGCATTTCCTTTCAGACATTATTGGCATGAATGTCTTTCCATATATGTGAGCTGATTCTTACAGCTGCTGTGCTTCACTTCAGGATGTAATTTGTAAAGAAAATACAGCACGTTTCATTTTGGGAGGAAAAAAAACGTTTTAGTCTATTGTAGTTTCTTGTCTGTATTACAACGTTTGGAAAGAGGTGTCATTTTATTTAAAGCGGCAATTCATTTTGAAGTTATTCCGACCGACTTTGCCGCTCAGCGTTTGGAGCTGTGCCAACGGAACGGAGGACGATTCTCGTTTCTTGACTGCAACAAGACAAGAGTCCCAGTTAGTGACTTTAATACACACAAAAGTGACTCATGATATTTTAGTGGCTTTGAGAGGAGTTAAGAAGCACTTACCGCTTCTGAAGAGCAGCGAATCAAAGAGCCACGAGTCATTGAATCGAAGCATTGCTTCAGTGGTTCACGGCTTCAAAGTGGAGTCGCGCTGCAGAAACGGTTGATTACAGAGCTGCTGCAGACCAAACCCTGAATATCCGACTTTATTTGTACATCCGTATGACTCTGAAACTCAGAAAAATCATTATAATTTATGGACTATAGGTTGACATGAAAACCAAAGCTGTGTTCACTGCGGGGACACGTTCGGCACTATTCTGGATTATTCAAGATTTATTTACTTATTTTACCGATGATGAACGATGCGTAAAAAAATGTGACCGATGCAACTGCATCAGTACAAACGGTCTGGATCCGGGCTTGCCGATGCTAACGTGTTAGCATGTCTATGGCGTTTTCAATGTTAAAGTTAGCATTAAGCTGTTCGCATCAGCACGTTTGTGTTGATTTGTTTCTGTATATTAATGGCTCAGCGTTTGTTGCGTAAAAGAGTCAAATTGTAATTTTTTAAATATATTTTTATTCATATATTATAGCAACAACAATAATAGTCTACATAATAACATAATAGTCAATAATAATAGACTAATAATGTTACAATACAATTTTGAGAAAGAGACAAAAAGAACCTAATGAAACAAAACACAACAGAAAAGATAAAACCATGTAACAATGAGAAAAAAAAAATCTTTCTGGCTGGTAGTGCATTTGCTGTGCATTTGCGTTCTTTTTGTGCCATAGTTTCCCCATTACTATAATTACGTTTAAAAATGTACATAAAATTCTTTGTAAATTAAAAAAAAAAACGCTAAAAGCTACGTTGTATGCGTTTTGTTTGTGTACATCATTTCTCCCAAAATACGATAATTTTGAGGTTACGATTTTCATATTTCATATCTGGCAACACTGCTCCGGTGCAGAAAAACAAGAAGGCGGGGCTTGCGAACAATGCTGTGCGCCACACTTACAAAAACTGCACACCCACAAACACGCACGCACACCTTCACAAAGACACTAACATCCTGCCTTTTCCTCAAAAATTACTACATTTATGTTTGCTGTCTGTACTTTCTGTCACTTTTGCGCTCTTTTTCATACTTTCCCTCGTTTCAAAAGTCACCGAACGCACTTTACCGTAATACGCAACATACACACTGTTGGAAACGGGTTCTTGGCTTGCTGTCAGTGTTGAAATTTTTCAGCGTGAGGGCTTACATGAGAATTTACGGTAATGAGAATCAGCGCGCACTAGTGTGAAACTTCCGTGTTTTTCCTCTGCGTTATGACATCACAGGCTTACGTTTACCGTAATACACCATATATATCATTGTAAAGCCCTTTTTTTTGTTGGCAAATTAGGTTGCCAGATACCTATAACTGCATTATTGATGAGAGAATAATTATACATCTTGGTTGCAAAAACTTTTTTTTTTTTGTAGCTCCACAAGTATTTTTGTTGTTGTCTTGTTCTCTCAGGTGTAGGCCTATAGAATAGATTCGTGATTTTGGGTGCAATTTTGTTATTTAAGCTATTTGTTGTCTGCCTACACACTTAATAATGTAAATAAAGTGTTAAATTATTCAGCATTATGTCGTCATATGTTATGTATTATGCTGTACTTGTGCGTCTAATGGTATGAGTGGTTAGGGGGTGGTGGTGGGCAGGGGGGCCGGGGGGGGGTATTGTCCCTACCAAAGCTGAGACCAAACCTACGCCTTTGTGTGTATATATATATATATATAAATTCATAAAATAGAACAATTGAAGCAGAATATAAATATAAAATATACAAATAAGATAACCATATAATGAGAACTTGTAAAAATAAATATTTATTAAGAAATGAGAATTCAATAAAAAAAACACAAAACAAATATGTGGAGTGTTTTAAATCGTATAATTAGAAATGGAAAGATAAATGACTGTCCTCAGTATTTTATAGAAAATGGAAACAATATAACGAATGAATTCAATGAATTCTTTGTAAATGTTTCACCAAAACTGGCAGAAGCAATAAATGTTGAAGGAACAATGATAGATGCAGCAGATTATGTTGAGAGAAATGACTGACGGGGAATCACAAGACCTCCCTGACACTAGAGAAAATCAGAGAACAACAGAAAGACCAACAGGGCATGGAAAAAAGATCAGGAGGGTGACTGATCAGCCCTGTCCAAGTCCACAGCAGAGTTGGACTGAAAGCCATTCAACGGCTGTGTGGCAAACATAATGTGGTCAGAGGGCAGGACAGGGTACTGAGAGCTCTGGCATAGGCCATGGCGGATTCTGGAGGATGACAGTGGGGTCTATCAAGGTGCCTGGGACATCCATTAACGTCTACAGGTGAGTCACAGTATCGGTCTTGATGTCTACTTTGGTCCACAGAGGAGTCGGGGGACAACTGAAAACAGTGATTGGGACTGAAGGAGGACCAGGGCCAGACACATTACCTGACACAGCCATGCAGAGATGGTGGAGATAGATGGCACACACAACTTGGGGAAGCCAATGGGACAAAAAAACATTTAACAAAACCCAGATATAATAAACCAGGGCAAATGAGGGGAGGAAAAACAGATGAATGACATGAGGGAAAAAAACAACAAAAACAGAACATAGAGTGCAAGAAAACCAATATAATGACCTACTTCAAAGATAACAAGTTACGAAATGACTCAATACTCAAACAGTGATAAAAATCAAACTGAGACAAACATGAGGAACAGACCTGCCTGATTATAGAATATACAACAGCGGAAAATAACAAACTAAAACATTGCGATGGCCAAAACAAACGACAGCATGGGGAGCAGAATTGTCCAACAAAAAGCGCAAAAGGTGAGAAACACCACAGAACAGACTTCTGGGGCTGTCAAAATGGATAAAATGACCAAAGAACAGAAAGAGGGGCAAACTGAGTAATGGTGGAGGGAAAAAATTGCTTAACCCAAGAACCAAAAAAACAAACAAACAAAGAAACCACTAATGTGAAGCATTACAGTAACTGTAGCAGATAAGAAAAACAAAAGAACTACATGGTGCATAAACCACTTAATAAACAGACGCAAAAAGTGAAAAAAAACCCCCCAATAACATAAAGTCAGCGGGCACTCAAAAACAGTTGACAGACTAAAGGACCTGAAAGACAAATCACTAAACCAACGAGGTGGGGTACCAAACCATTTTAACCAAAGATCACTTGCATTACCGTGAGGGGCCAAGAAAATGGACCATTCTTGTAACAATCAATCAATCAATCTTTACTCATGAAAAAAATAAAATGTTTCCATGAACAAGGAACAAAAGAAGATAAATCTTGCAACATTTGTCCCTTATAACATAAATTCATAATCATATTCTCCCACCTTTTCATCCCCAACACCATCATCTCATCAGTCACCAAACATCAAATAAACATCATCATCATTACCACTCTTCCCTTTGCAAAGCTAACAGAAAGGATTTGCTGCATCCCGTGTCCGTTCTTTCTCTAGTGTCTAAAAGGTGTTTGACCCTGACGCATGTCTTACATTTCAACTATTCCATTCACTTTACTTTCAATTTACTGTGTTCCCTCATAATTTTCTGCTTATACATGTTTTTGAACTTATAAACATTTGTACAACACTTGATTTCATCATTCAGAGCATTCCAAAGCTTCACTCCGTAAACAGAAGGACACTTCTGTATCGTAGTTGTCCGTGTAAAGTTGGTTCGAAAATTATATTTTCTTCTGTGGCAGGCGGCCTGTGTAACAAGACTAAATACATTTTGGACAGCACCTGGTAAAATACCAAGCTTAGCTTTCCACATGATAAGAGCATTTTTTGAGTCAACAAAATCCTTAAGTTTTAGTTGATTGGTTGACAAAGCAGGTTATTAGTAGGCTCTCTATACCCTTCTTTGTTGACAATTCTAATGGTTCTCGTAGCAAATACAAGGGCTTAATGGTACTGTTATAAGTATTTCCCCAGACTTCAGTGCAATAACTGAAGTCTGGGAAATCATTGAGCGATACAGCAAACGCAACAAGTTCATTCAATAGATCTTAACTTTGAATAAAATTCCTATGCTTTTACTAACTTATTTTTAATGTAATCTATATGGGATTTCCAATTTAATTTCTCATCCAACAAAACCCCAAGAAACTTAACTTCATTAAGGGCCCCTTCACACATAGCACAAACTAGGCCGAATGGCGCATGAAGGAGGAATCGTATGCCATTTTGGAAAAACTCAGAGCCGCCTCTAATGCCTCGTACACCTGTCACCACAACCATTCGCAGGGCTGGATCAGAGTGAAAATCTGACAGATGCATTTTTGCCCAGTGATAAAATAAAAATCGTACACATCTTGTTATTCAATAATCTTCATTCTTTTATTCGATTTATTTTATTGTGTATCACATGGCTGTGGAACTTCCCTATAATTTAAAATAATCAAGTTTTTAGAATTTGTAGTTTGCAGAATTTATTTATTTGCTTCAGAAGAAAGTAGATCTCCAAATTTACAGTGTAGTTTTTAGAATTTTATAGAATTATTTTTAATATTTATTCGCTCCAGAAGAAAAAAAATAGATCTACAAATTTACATTTGTAGTTTTTTGAATTTTATAGAATTATTTCTAATAGTATTTATTTGCTCCAGAAGAAAAATATAACTACCAATTTATAGTGTATTTAAAATATGAAGACATTCTCTGTGTCAACAATTTAATTTCTTTGATTATCGGAAAGTGTCCTATGCCACGTGACCGAATGGGCGCCTTTGCTCAGATACATGTATTTAGTAAATAAATAAATGTTTTCCAATCTGAAAGTTTGTGTGTGGCATAAATACCCTTAAACCAGGCATACCTCCATCCTGATTTATGGATAAATTAAATACTTTTACAATCAATGCATGTGGCATGTCCAATATCGTCGGCATCAACAATCAACAGAGACTGAGCAAGTGGGGTTTTTTTTTTTTCCAAGTTTTGGCCATTGATCAACCAATGATTTTAGGTCGGAAAACCACTGAAAATGTAATTTCAGTCATAGAATGCCTTTCAAACCACACTACTGTCTGAAAACTATTTATAAACTGAAAGCTGAAATCATCAATCGGGATTTAACCTTGGCGCTTCGACTGGTTCGGGGCCAGATTCTTTCCTCACCATCTCCTGAAGAACCTCCGTGTTCCTCCTGGTTGGAACCAGGTTGCCACGGGTGCCCAGCTGTACCATACCATCGCTCTCAGCCGGTAACCTTTATCTTCTGTTTTCTTTGGCATTCCGTTGCCACTACTGAAGCTCTGAGTTTTTTCCGCTGTGAACCTCCAAGCTCATCATTTTTCCAGACTGGAGTCTCCGCACTCCATACGTCCTGTCGAACTCCTCTGCTGTGGGCTTCCATGTCCAGGTAGAATATAATTCCTAGTATTTCTCACAGCCGCTTCCAGGGGCAGAATGGAACTCCTTGTGTTTTCTCCCACTGCTGCTTCCAGGCGTAGTATATGACTCGTCGTGTTTTTCCTCCCGTGGTATTCCAGGCTTAGAGAGCACTCGAGTGGAGCTTCTAGGTCTCTGGACTAAATTAATGGTGGTTTTCTCAGTTTAGCATTCAGACTTAATGTAGTCTTTATTTCCTGCGTGAGTTTTTGGTCTAAACTTAAACTGTCTGGTATTTCTTTGAGCATTTTGGTAGTAATGTTTAAGTTATCAATCAGTATTCTTTTACTGTGTGAGTTTTAGCTCGACATCTAACTCTGTGTTTAATGTGGATCATTCAGGTTAATTCCAAGGTCACGTTCCATCTGCAGTAAGTGTTTAAACTTTGATGCTTCTGCTGAATTCCTCCTGTGTTCTTTCACCCGCTGCGTCTCACATTAATCAGCCTAAGTGATCAGCAGATTTCTATAATCCCAGTTAACCCCATCAGTGCCGGTTCTGGAACAGTGAGCAATGAGAAGTAGGTTTTCTACTGACTGAACTGTTTAACCATTTGGTGTCTTCTGTGAGCAGATCCACTGAGCGATTACCTCAACAGCTAAGGTCCTGAGACAAATGTAATTGGTTATCTGAGTGCAGCACAGAAAACCTAAACACACAGAGACTTGATGCTGAACTGAACTTTGGTTTTGAACTATATTCTCATCATTTGAACTTTGACTTTGGATTTGAAACTCTGTCATCTTTTGGAACTCTGTCCCTGAGCTGCAGCTGAAGGAACTATTTGAGTTAATGTTGAGTTTCATGTCTCATGGTGCACTTGCACATATTCATGAGCCCTCATCTCCCTTGCAGTTCATCCAGCCCCATAGCTCCACAGGCTCACTTCACCTGGTCCCTGTCCAGTCAGTCCTTGGTTGGTCCTGTTGTCCTCCTGGTCCCTGGTTCGGTCCCGGTCTCCAGTTGGTCCCAGTCAGTTCCTGGTTCCGGTCAGTCCCAGTCCTGTCCGTCCTTGGTTGGTCCTGTTGTCTTGTTGGTCCCAGTCCAGTCAGTTCCTGGTTCCAGTCCAGTTGCCCTGTCTGGCCTGTCTACTGTGCAGTCTCCCCTGTTTGGTTAAATAAACTTTTGGTTGTTCCTCCAGTCTTTGTCTTACTGCTCCTGCACTTGGGTCCAACACACAACCCGGTCCCCAACCTTAACAGAAGAATCTGGCCATAACCCTGACCCAGCAGGAGCAGTATTAGTTTTAGTTCCTCGTCTAGCTTGTCCCTGGTTATGTTTTTTTTTAGTCCCTAGGGTGTTCCTCCTAATCCATAGACATTGTCAGTTCCTAGTCTAGTTCCTTAGTCTCCTGTCTTGTCAGCTCATGTTTTGTTTTTTTTAGTCAGTTCTTGTTCCTGGTTTATGTCCCTAGGTTGTTCAAGTCTTCTGGTCGGTTTGTTTTTCTAGTCAAGTTCCATGTCCTAGTTTCCTTCAGAGTTCCTTAGTCTGGTCTGTCCTGTGCCCAGCCCGTCCTAGTCTCTCTCGTCTGTTCCTTGTCCTGTTTAGGTATTTTTTTTTTCATTCCTGGGTCTCTGTCCCCCCCCCCTTTTTTCTGGGCAGTTAATTACTCCATTCCCTTAGGTGACCGCGGAGCTCATTGTCCTGGGTCGTGGGGTGCTTCCCGGAGTTTGATTGTAAAAGTCCCCCGGGAAGCGTTTGAGTGCCCCCACAGGTGACCTTGGCCTCGTGTACCACAGTCATGGGGGAGCTCCCCCAGGGTTTGATTGGAAATGTCCTCTGGGTAGCGGGGGTTACTGTTGCTGATCTTGTTTTGGGCTCCCTTGCCGCTTTTTTTCCTGGTTCCCTGTTTTGTAATTTGGTTCCTTGTCTTCAGATTTAGTTTCCTGGTTTTTCTTTTCTGGGCGGTTTCCCCTTATCCCACAGGTGACCATGGGACTCGTCGGCCTGGGTCGTGGGGGTGCTTCCTGGGGTTTGATTGTAAATGTCCTTGGGAAGCATCGCCCCCACTGGTGACCTTGGCCTTGTTTTCCACGGTCGTGGGAGTGCTGCCACGGAGAGTGATTGTGAATGTCCTCTGGGGTGGCTGCCCTGGGACCTGAGTTTATTTCTTTTTCATCCCTCTGCTGCTCGAGGGTTTGATTGTAAATGTCCTCTGGGGTAGCGGGGGGGGGGGGGGGGGGGGTTTGGTTTCTTAAGTCCAGTCTGTTTTTCCTGGTCCCCTAATTTTGTGTTCTCGTTGGTTCCCACACCAGTCCTAGTACTATGTCCCTAGACTCCCAGACCAGCACTGTGTTTGTGTTTCTTGGTTCCCAGACCAGTCCTTAGTGTTTCCTGGTTCCCTGATCAGGCCTTGTGTTTCCAGACTAGTCCTGAGTGATTCCCTGGTTCTCAGACCAACCCTCTCTTTAGTTCTCCTGGTTCCCAGACCAGCCCTGGTTAGTTCCCTATGTGTGTAAGCCAAATTATTTCCTGTTTGGTTCCCAGTTCTGGTCCTTCTCCCTGGTTTTCCGCTCCACCTTCCCTGAGTGGTGTTTATTCCCTGCCAGCTGACTTCTGCAGACCACTCCCATTTTGTTTGTTGGTTCCGCCTCAAGCCCCTAGGGTCGCACGGCACCTGTCTCCGTCGTGGGCCCTGGGGGGTTGTGGGGCTCCTGTTTAGTTTTTTCAGCTCCGCCTTGGACCCTTGTTAGAGTTTTTCAGAGTTAGACCTGAAAAGTTTACACACAGAAATGATCACCCAGGAGAGATTGAATTTCTTTATCCTGTACAGGAGAGGACAAACGAGAAGCTCCTTCAGAAAGAACTGTCGTCCGTCCTAAAGGTCCCGCCCATTGCCTCTCCTATTTATTGAATATCGTTGCATACAGCATATAGGAATGACGATATCACAAAACAATGGAAAGACACAAAGTCTGGTCTAACTTTGATATGAGCCCTGTCTCCTAAGCTTTCAATAACAATGTCAGGTTGCACTGCTCCTGTCCAAGGCTGAACCATTAAAAGTACACATCTGCAATTAGTTAATCGTGACCCCAGCCAACCAGTCTGACATTCTAGATAGACGATCTGCACATTGAATGGTCAGAGATCATCTGCTCACTGTTTGACAGTCTTAATGCACTTGAATCTTTTGACACTAAGTAATTACTTAAAGGAATAATGGTACAACTTTCACACATACATATACATATATATAAAAATAGAGAACAGAAATCAAAGACATGATTACAGAGAGTACATCAAAGTGAAGACATTAATATTTGATCATACATTATTGACAATATAGAGAAAAACCCTGTCATTCTTCCCCCGTTTATCCAAACTAATATCTACACGTCTAACATTATCATTGTAGAAATATCAAAAACTTACAGTGTACCTAACCACCCGTTTTCCCTGTCAGGACGGGGTGACATAATTCAGTCTCCGATAGCAATAACGCAACATAGTAATGGTCCAGCAATAAGCCATCAATTGTGGTGGAAATCATCCGTTGAGCCACTGATCAAGCAAGAGGAATCATACAACAAATCATAACACATAGTAAGTCAGTTCAGTGATTCCATCAGATACATACCCGTAGAACACCATTTCTTTGTATAATATTTGGACATCATTGGAGTTTCTCAGGTAGCTTATTCCAATTGTTTAGGCCACAAACAGAGACATAGAAGCATTTCCCGTCGTCCTTGCGCCCACAGATTTAAAATGATACAAATCCCTTAAATTATATATTCCTTCTCTTGCATAAAATATCCTTGAATTCTGAAATATACTTGCTTATGTTTTACTTTATACATCAAGTGAACAGTCTTAAATTAAATCATGTCATGGAGTTTTAAAATCTTTGATTTAATAAACAGTGGATTGGTATGATCCCGATAACCTGCATTATGAATTATTCTTAATCCTCTTTCTTTTTTTCCTCTCACTCTAAGGTTGAATAATAGTTGTGCTGCAGTGTTGTAGTTATTGCCCTATACTTCAGCACCATGGGTCAAGTAAGACTCAATCAGTGTGCAACACAGAGTATGTAGTGCTTTCTCTTGACTATGTTGGATATGTGCTGTCTAGTTGATCCTGACATCGATGACCATCCCTAATGACTTGTTCTCTCTGACAGGTTCTACATTTACTCCCTGTATATTTAACTGTATTTGTTCATCCTTTTTATAGTTTCCCAAAACATTATTTTAGTTTTTTTGATCAACTTAGTGACAGTTTGTTCATATCGAACTGAACCAACTCTTCAACTTTATCATCTTTGATCCCAGATAATCTAATAATTGTTACGAATTATCTCCTGAACTAAATGAGTTTGTATCATCTGCAAATTCGCTCTAAACAGATCCGAGACTTTACATAAATCATTGATATACAATATGCATAACTTATAACTTTGGTTTCAACACAGAACCCTGAGGAACTCCACAAAACTGTGTTTATTAATTGCTTCTATTGCATCTTAACCTATATTGACTATCATTAAGCAGGTTGCGTTGTCCAATAATCTGTTATTGCAAAGTTTTTCTGCTGTTTTTGAGAAGACACATGCATATAGTTAGTAAAGA
This sequence comes from Thalassophryne amazonica, assembly GCF_902500255.1. Classification (NCBI taxonomy): domain Eukaryota; kingdom Metazoa; phylum Chordata; class Actinopteri; order Batrachoidiformes; family Batrachoididae; genus Thalassophryne; species Thalassophryne amazonica. The sequence continues at coordinate 5,852,195 of NC_047103.1, forward strand.
TGCTTGTCACCAAATTTGAATAAATGTATCCCTTCCTTCTGATCTGAATTGTAATGTGGTTCATATATATTTTCATACCACCACACAGTAAACGCCACAATTGCAGCAATAATTGTCAAAATCATCATCAGGGTGCGCAGTTTGCAGCCTGCTCGGGCAGCAAAGCTCTCCATAGCTAAAACAGTATTTTGAACAACCAGTTGCTATGTCCCTCTCTCTCTCTCTTTTTTTTTCCCCATCCCCAGGGGCAGGGAGAGACAACAGTTCTGGTTTTGAAGATGTCTTCTTTCTTTGGTGACAGTTCAAAAGGTTCAATTTGTCTGGGCTTTGGGGCTGAAGGTGACAGTTCACAGTCTCAGTTCTGTTCAACGAGGGACTCTGGAACTCTTTTTATGTTAGTTCCCTTCAGCTGTAGTGCATAAATCTGTACTATCATCAGTATTTGCAAAGCATGTTACAAGTGGAATTAAAATAATGTGTCATGTAGTCTGTCCTGTGCCCTGTTCTTGACGTTTTCCTTAAACACAGGTGCACAGGAATAGAACAGGATTGTCTCCTGTTTCTTAAAGATGCAGTTTCGTCTGTTTCTTTTCTCCTGGTCTGGTCACGTCAGTGCTCTTATTTCAAGCCTGTAGTACGTCTGCTTCTAATCCTGGATTACGTGGACAGGATTCTCCTCGGTTGTAGCTGGTTTCTCATCTGCTTCAGGACCAAGGCGCCTGCTTCAATCTCTGGTCTTTGTCTTTGTTCACTCCTGGTCACTCTCTGTCTCTGTTGTGATGCGCTTCCAGCCGTTACTGGGCCTATAGGCCATCAGCCGACACTGTTACATGTCACTCCCCTTGTCTTGCTCGGGATCTTTCAGGTATCTTTGTCTTTTACCGTGAAATAGATGCACCCAAGATGACCTTTCTGCAATTTTCACAGCAGTGGGGGTGGTCAGCAGCATTTGGAATGGACCTTCCCACCTTGGAGATGACCAGTTCTTCCTCTTAATAGTCTTTATCAGCACCCAGTCGCCGATCTGGATCTGACCCTCAGGGTCCTGCACAGAAATAGGAGAGTCTGGTATCATGTTAGAATGTATAACATTCTTATGGGACAATACTCGTCTCATGTAATCAACTAATTCCTCATCCTCACTATCAGGCCCAGCTATCTTCTGTAAATCTGGTATTCTATAGGGCCTGCCATACAAAATTTTGAATGGCTTAAGGCCAGTCACTAGTTTGCTAGCAGCTAGTCATGAGCTGGGTGTACAATTTCACCAAATAAAAAAACAAACCCAGGATTTTTATTTTTTCTTCCACAATGCATTTCCCTGAGCTCACTTTTAATTGTCCCATTTGTTCTTTCCACTAAACCTGCACTTTGAGGATGATTACCACAATGTGTTTTTGCATTTATTTCCAAATGTTCTGTCAACTGTTGGATGATTTCATTTACAAAATGTGTACCATTATCACTGTACATTGTTTCGGGTAGCCCATGTCTTGGAATTATGTCTCTACAAAGTATCTTCGCCACTATTAGAGCATCTGCATGTCTAACAGGGAACACCTCTACCCATTTGTTATATGCTTCAATCAATACTAGGCAATATTTTTCCCTTCACATTGATTCATTCAATAAAATCCATTTGAAAACGGGTATTGAGGTGTTGGAAATTTCCCTCGTTTTGGTCTCTCATTACCCTGTGAATTGTGCTTCGCACAGATTAAACCTGCTCCACAGTAATGCTTTGCATATGTCTGAAATCCAAATGTCACAAAATGATTATTAACCAGTCCAATCATTTCAAAATTGATTGATTGGATGAATGATAAGCATTGATTAACATCGATTAATTTGTGCAGACCGATCTTAATATGACAATTCAGTTCCCAACAATGATCCAATACTCCAGTTAGATCAATACACCGCCTTACCATGTAGGCATACAGGCAAATTTGGCCCCACCATAGTACCCCAGTGCCATCCCCCCATGTCCTAGTGAGTCAGAGCGTCACAGAGACAAGGTCCAGTAATCATGACTGGGCCTGCCTTAGGTTGTCCCAGGGTTTAAGATGGGATCTTACCCGTCATGGGCTCGCAGCCTTCCATACTGGGCAGGGGTTCCAAGGGGTGGGGGAACACCCATTAAGAGGTGTCATGTCAAAACAGCTTTAATTGCACAGAACATCAAACATGCAGGATCATTGAAAGTGAACTGAAGTATCTTTTAGCAATTTATCCCAGAATAGATTATTATATTCTATTAATCCCAGAGTGGAACTGTTGGATTAATCAATGCTTAAACACCAACAATAAATAGAATAAAAATGACAGAATCAGATACACAAATAATACTTGGTTTGCAGGAATAACTATGGGTCAGAATGGACAATAATAAAGTGAAAAGTTGTCCAACAATCTCTATCTTTTAAAGCCTAACTTAATCTGCATGTAAAAAAAAAAAAAAAAAAAAAAAGCACTTCATTGGTGATCAATGCTTTATGAAAGCCTGCAGCTTCTTGTTTGATGTGCTGCAGGGGTTAGTTGCACCACTTAAGAGTTCACATTAGTTCAATCAAAACACAGGATGATCAAAATATTGAGTTCTCATTATTTGTTGCTTCTACACTGCTGCCAGTTCACCCTCACCAACATTAATGTGTCTAACAGGAGCTCAATAAACACGTTACAATAATCAGCCCAGTTTTACTGTTCAATTCACCCTCACCAACATTAATGTGTTTAACAGGAGCTCAATAAACATGTTACAATAATCAGCCCAGTCTTACTGTTCAATTCACCCTCACCAACATTAATGTGTTTAACAGGAGCTCAATAAACATGTTACAATAATCAGCCCAGTCTTACTGTTCAATTCACCCTCACCAACATTAATGTGTCTAACAGGAGCTCAATAAACACGTTACAATAATCAGCCCAGTCTTACTGTTCACACACTGTACAACCTTCTGCTCTGCTCTTCGGCCGGAGTGATAAATTACACTTTGTTCCCAAAACAAACCACACTTCAAGAAATAGAACACTGAATGTATTTGGTAAAGTCAATGCAAAGTAATACAAAACAACATTAAAGCTGAAACTGATGACATCAAATAAACATCTCTCTAAGTGTAACAGTAACAAACACTTTTAAAACACTAGTATCAATTACATGTAAAACAACTGTATTTCATAACATTGCTGCAGTGTTTCTCAAATCCTCCCTCAAGTTGTGTGTGTGTGTGTGTGTGTGTGTGTGTGGAGCGGCGAGGAGGAGGAGGGAAGTGAGCATTTAGAGCTTCCCTCAGCAGCTGTGTGTGTACACGCTCCTCCAACACCCCAGACCAGGAACAGAATACCACAAGTGCTACAACAAACAAGCAAAATAAACCAACTCTTCTCAAATAAAAACCCAAAAAACGTCCACAGGTCGAAAGAAGACCTGTGTTACATACACAACATATTATACACACATGTAGACAAGTAGACCTCAATGGAACTGTTAAGTACAGTGAACTTATAGGAGACTTTTTCTTTTTTTTCTCTCTCTTTCGCCAACCTTCTGTCAGGTTGTTTGGGACCCGGAGGTCAAGAACTGGGTATGCAGTCACAGTCTCACAATCAGTTTTTAATAGTTCTCAGAGAATCTACCACAACCACTGCTCCCTTCTGTCTGTTATGTGTCATCAAAAATAATTAGTGGCTCAGTCAATCACAATTTTTCAATCTTTTTTTTTTTGTAAATCTTTTTATTGAGAAGAAAAAACTGGACCCAACCAATAATGACAGTAATAAGAATAATAAATTGACAGAAACCGTACCAGCAATAGACCTATAGAATAGACATAGGTAGATGACAAAATAAACAAATTAAAACAGTAAATAAGTAGCTCAATCTGCCTTCAGGGATCTTTATGGCTAACAATTCAATTCAATTTTATTTATATAGCGCCAAATCACAACAAACAGTTGCCCCAAGGCGCTTTATATTGTAAGGCAAGGCCATACAATAATTACAGAAAAACCCCAACGGTCAAAACGACCCCCTGTGAGCAAGCACTTGGCAACAGTGGGAAGGAAAAACTCCCTTTTTAACAGGAAGAAACCTCCAGCAGAACCAGGCTCAGGGAGGGGCAGTCTTCTGCTGGGACTGGTTGGGGCTGAGGGAGAGAACCAGGAAAAAGACATGCTGTGGAGGGGAGCAGAGATCAGTCACTAATGATTAAATGCAGAGTGGTGCATACAGAGCAAAAAGAGAAAGAAACACTCCGTGCATCATGGGAACCCCCCAGCAGTCTACGTCTATAGCAGCATAACTAAGGGATGGTTCAGGGTCACCTGATCCAGCCCTAACTATAAGCTTTAGCAAAAAGGAAAGTTTTAAGCCTAATCTTAAAAGTAGAGAGGGTGTCTGTCTCCCTTATCTGAATTGGGAGCTGGTTCCACAGGCGAGGAGCCTGAAAGCTGAAGGCTCTGCCTCCCATTCTACTCTTACAAACCCTAGGAACTACAAGTAAGCCTGCAGTCTGAGAGCGAAGCGCTCTATTGGGGTGATATGGTACTACGAGGTCCCTAAGATAAGATGGGACCTGATTATTCAAAACCTTATAAGTAAGAAGAAGAATTTTAAATTCTATTCTAGAATTAACAGGAAGCCAATGAAGAGAGGCCAATATGGGTGAGATATGCTCTCTCCTTCTAGTCCCCGTCAGTACTCTAGCTGCAGCATTTTGAATTAACTGAAGGCTTTTCAGGGAACTTTTAGGACAACCTGATAATAATGAATTACAATAGTCCAGCCTAGAGGAAATAAATGCATGAATTAGTTTTTCAGCATCACTCTGAGACAAGACCTTTCTAATTTTAGAGATATTGCGTAAATGCAAAAAAGCAGTCCTACATATTTGTTTAATATGCGCTTTGAATTACATATCCTGATCAAAAATGACTCCAAGATTTCTCACAGTATTACTAGAGGTCAGGGTAATGCCATCCAGAGTAAGGATCTGGTTAGACACCATGTTTCTAAGATTTGTGGGGCCAAGTACAATAACTTCAGTTTTATCTGAGTTTAAAAGCAGGAAATTAGAGGTCATCCATGTCTTTATGTTTGTAAGACAATCCTGCAGTTTAGCTAATTGGTGTGTGTCCTCTGGCTTCATGGATAGATAAAGCTGGGTATCATCTGCGTAACAATGAAAATTTAAGCAATGCCGTCTAATAATACTGCCTAAGGGAAGCATGTATAAAGTGAATAAAATTGGTCCTAGCACAGAACCTTGTGGAACTCCATAATTAACTTTAGTCTGTGAAGAAGATTCACAGACTAAACCCATAGTATCTTTTTAATTTATTGCAATGTCTGTGTCTGTGGGAGCCCTTGGAGGATTGGAATTTGTCTGAGCACCTTATAACAAATTTGATCTTTTCCAAGTGCAAAAACAGCATTACATCTTTCAACCACTGAGCGACAGTAGGTGGCGCACTTGACTTCCAATTGAGTAAAATTCGCCTTCGTGCCAGCAGAGAAACAAAAGCTATAATGTTCTGTTGGTTCTTAGATAAATTTGCTTCTTTGTTCGGTACCCCAAATAGTGCTATCATTGCACAGGGCTGTAAAGTAACTCCAAAAACCTTTGACAGTACATTAAATTTATCAGACCAATAGCCTGTTAACAGATGGCAAGACCAAAACATGTGAGTCAAATCTGCCACATTAGTATGACATCTGCCAATATTTGAGGGAAATGGTGATATTGTGTATGTGGAAAAAGTTTTAGATCTTTGAGTTCATCTCATACAAAATGGGAGCAAAACCAAGAGTGTTGCATTTATATTTTTGAGTGTAATAAAAACTAATAAAAAGAGATTTAAAAAAAACAAACAAATAAAAACAGACTTGAGGAGTTAAAATGGCTCACCAGAGTAAATAAATAAATAAAAACATGGCAGACCTTTTAAAAACGAAATGACTTTTAAAAGCTGTTGGTTCTACAAACTGGTGAAACATAACGGTGTCCTGAAGGAAGCAGAGAAAACTCCCCTAAAAGAACACAACCTGACAAAGACAAGATACTTTCAGCATCCTGAGGATCTGTTGATTACAGAAAGAATTTAAATCTCTTTGCTTCACTCCAATAATCTTTGAACAGATTTTAACAATGTTGTTCAGGCTGTTTCTGTCTTTCACTGAGAGGCTGTGAAACCAGCAGATAAATGAAAAGCACAAAAGACTGTCAATAAAAGACTGAGAAAAACAACAAAGGATGACAGGCCTGACTGAAAAAGAATTCAGTTCATGGAGAAGATAAATTCTCTGCTGTCTTCACAGCAGCGTCCGTGTTTACATCAAACTTCAGTTTGTCATCAAAAATAGTCCCCAAATACTTATATGACGTGACAAGTTCCACTTTTTCATTGTGTATAATCCACTCCTGGGCCACATCCCTGTTACGTCTGAAGTCATGATACACTTTGTTTTACCAAAATTAAGCGATAATTTATTTGAATCAAACCATTCTTTGAAGGTGGGGAGGTGATGGTCTAGTGGTTAAGGCGTTGGGCTTGAGACCAGAAGATCCTCAGTTCAAATCCCAGCCTGGCTGCAAAATCACTAAAGGGCGAGGTCTTTAATCCCCTAGTTGCTCCCGGTGTGTAGTGAGCGCCTTGTATGGCAGCACCCTCACATTGGGGTGAATGTGAGGCATAATTTGTCCGATGCAGATGGAAAAGCGCTATATAAATGCAATCCATTTACCATTTAACTTCTGTAGAACCTGTCCCAAATGATCCCCACTATAAAACAGTCGTGTCACCAGCAAATAAAATGCAACTCACAGAGAAACCAAACATATGTCATTAATATATAAAAGAAACAACAAAGGCCCAAGGACTGAGCCATGGGGCACCCCACAAGTGAACTTCAAAAATTCTGAATTTATCCCACCAGTATGAACACATTGATACCTGTTGTGCAAATAACTGCTATCCAATCTTGAGCTAATCCTCATAAAATTCCATAATTTATCCAATAATAAGGTGTGATCTATGGAAAGGAAGGAAGAAGGAAATCATAACAGCAATACAAAATTTAAAGTGGAGGTGACACGATATGTAATGTTTTTTGAGTATTTGAGACTAAAATTAAGCAACAGTTTGAAATCAATGCTTTCCCGGTGGGTGGTTACTGAAGAAATAAATATGAACTGCGCACCACAAAAAAAAACAGGAACTTCCGGGTGAGTCATGACATTGGAGAAGAAGGAGGAAGTGACATCAGCGGGAGAATCATTATCTTAACAGCCCCATTTATTTGGTTAGCGATCAGGCATATTTCTGTGTGCAAGTGCTTCATTTCTATAGTTATGCCAGCTCCACGTGTTTGCTGCAAGTTTTTTTAAAACACTGTTGCAGGCAGAGTTAACCGGTTTCAGTTTCGTAAGGATCACGTGCATTGGAATGACTGGATTAAACAGATAAATGGGTCACCCAGCGACTCGTCCGTCCTGAGAGCCCCGTTTCCACCAAGTGGTTCGGGTCAGTTGATTGGCAGGTGAAACACTTATATTGACGAGCACACGAACGAGGCAAAATGGGTGCAACGATTTACCCAGACTGACCCAAACTGATTCCAAAATGTTATGCACATGTACTTGTCCAATATTATTTGTCCCAGCCACCTGCAATGTCTGTGATCTGGTTGTGAAAAAAAGAAAAAAAAAAATCAAGCACTTGATTGCTTTTCACGTATGAAACTTCTGCCACAGCTGTGTAGAGCTTTAGAATGCTGAAACAGCAAACAAGGTATGTTTCAGGATGCTTGCAAGTCCTGGCAGTTCTTTATTTGGGACTCACGACGACTCTCTGAACTTTGCGATCTGATGTTACGAGGTAGCTATGTGTCCCACTGTGCGTTTGGAAAGGTGAGTGCTGTTTGCTTTTCATATACTGTTTTGAGTATAGAGTGCATAAATCACTAAAACATAAATGAAAATACTTAATTTACTTATATTTGGAGTGAGTTTGAGTCAGTCTGGGTCAGTTTGGGTAAATCGTCGCACAGGCAAAACTGAGTATTTTCTTTTCTTTTTTTTTTTTTTTTGTTGGATCATGGGATAATTTCATTGCGTGCAGACAGTGATGCTTTCAACTTGCGACACAGAGGCCCAATCAACGGATTACACTTGTCAGAGACCATGTGGGTCCCGGATTAGCGCAGTCGCTGCAGTGTGATGGCACAACTTGCGGTGCAAAGTGTCAGTGTCACAAAGGGACTTTTCTTCAGCCAGGACAAAGAATTAAATTATTTTCAGACGTTGTTTTCCAAAATCAGGCTTTATGTGGATACGCTTTCGTCAGACCGTGAAGACGATCTCACTGAAAGGTAAGACTTCATATTTATTCATGCGTGAATGGTCTTAATATTTAATAATGGCACAGTACACTAACTGTATTCAAGAAGGAAACAAGATTTATTTTAAAAATAGCTAATATTTTCAGTCCCTCACAGGTGCTGTCTGTCATATTTCAGGTTTAAAATGTATGTACCTGTTTCTAAGAAAAAAAATCTAAACTTCCTCTTCACTTTTTTCTGATGTCAGTGATAGTAAAACAACTTTATCATTATTTTCTCCCCTCTCCAATCAACTTTTTAATCAAACTACGCTGTGCTTCTGAACAATATCTTGAACGTCCCATTTTTCTTAAGCTTTCAAAGAGAAAAGCATGTTCAACAGGTGCTGGCTTCATCCTTAAATAGGGGACACCTGATTCACACCTGTTTGTTCCACAAAACTGACGAACTCACTGACTGAATGCCACACTACTATTATTGTGAACACCCCCTTTTCTACTTTTTTTTTTTTTTTTTTTTTTTTTTTTTACTAATAGCCCAATTTCATAGCCTTAAGAGTGTGCATATCATGAATGCTTGGTCTTGTTGGATTTGTGAGAATCTACTGAATCTACTGGTACCTTGTTTCCCATGTAACAATAAGAAATATACTCAAAACCTGGATTAATCTTTTTAGTCACATAGCACTACTATTATTCTGAACACTACTGTATATTGAGATACAGACAGTTCACAGAAGACATTTTCCATTGATACCAATCAAAATTAGAAACAGTCCAACAGGTAACAATTTTCATCATGTCCATGACTAAATATACTAAAACAAATACATCACAATTGTACACATATCACAGTTGTGTGATATGTGTACAATTGTGATGTATTTATTTTAGTATATTTAGATTTTATGATTTGGCACTTTATCAATCAATCAATCAATCAATTCTTTTATATAGCGCCAAATCACAACAGACAGTTGCCCCAAGGCGCTTCATATTGTAAGGCAAGGCCATACAATAATTATGTAAAACCCCAATGGTCAAAACGACCCCCTGTGAGCAAGCACTTGGCTACAGTGGGAAGGAAAAACTCCCTTTTAACAGGAAGAAACCTCCAGCAGAACCAGGCTCAGGGAGGGGCAGTCTTCTGCTGGGACTGGTTGGGGCTGAGGGAGAGAACCAGGAAAAAGACATGCTGTGGAGGGGAGCAGAGATCGATCACTAATGATTAAATGCAGAGTGGTGCATACAGAGCAAAAAGAGAAAGAAACAGTGCATCATGGGAACCCCCCAGCAGTCTACGTCTATAGCAGCATAACTAAGGGATGGTTCAGGGTCACCTGATCCAGCCCTAACTATACGCTTTAGCAAAAAGGAAAGTTTTAAGCCTAATCTTAAAAGTAGAGAGGGTGTCTGTCTCCCTGATCTGAATTGGGAGCTGGTTCCACAGGAGAGGAGCCTGAAAGCTGAAGGCTCTGCCTCCCATTCTACTCTTACAAACCCTAGGAACTACAAGTAAGCCTGCAGTCTGAGAGCGAAGCGCTCTATTGGGGTGATATGGTACTACGAGGTCCCTAAGATAAGATGGGACCTGATTATTCAAAACCTTATAAGTAAGAAGAAGAATTTTAAATTCTATTCTAGAATTAACAGGAAGCCAATGAAGAGAGGCCAATATGGGTGAGATATGCTCTCTCCTTCTAGTCCCCGTCAGTACTCTAGCTGCAGCATTTTGAATTAACTGAAGGCTTTTTAGGGAACTTTTAGGACAACCTGATAATAATGAATTACAATAGTCCAGCCTAGAGGAAATAAACGCATGAATTAGTTTTTCAGCATCACTCTGAGACAAGACCTTTCTGATTTTAGAGATATTGCGTAAATGCAAAAAAGCAGTCCTACATATTTGTTTAATATGCGCTTTGAATGACATATCCTGATCAAAAATGACTCCAAGATTTCTCACAGTATTACTAGAGGTCAGGGTAATGCCATCCAGAGTAAGGATCTGGTTAGACACCATGTTTCTAAGATTTGTGGGGCCAAGTACAATAACTTCAGATTTATCTGAGTTTAAAAGCAGGAAATTAGAGGTCATCCATGTCTTTATGTCTGTAAGACAATCCTGCAGTTTAGCTAATTGGTGTGTGTCCTCTGGCTTCATGGATAGATAAAGCTGGGTATCATCTGCGTAACAATGAAAATTTAAGCAATACCGTCTAATAATACTGCCTAAGGGAAGCATGTATAAAGTGAATAAAATTGGTCCTAGCACAGAACCTTGTGGAACTCCATAATTAACTTTAGTCTGTGAAGAAGATTCCCCATTTACATGAACAAATTGTAATCTATTAGACAAATATGATTCAAACCACCGCAGCGCAGTGCCTTTAATACCTATGGCATGCTCTAATCTCTGTAATAAAATTTTATGGTCAACAGTATCAAAAGCAGCACTGAGGTCTAACAGAACAAGCACAGAGATGAGTCCACTGTCCGAGGCCATAAGAAGATCATTTGTAACCTTCACTAATGCTGTTTCTGTACTATGATGAATTCTAAAACCTGACTGAAACTCTTCAAATAGACCATTCCTCTGCAGATGATCAGTTAGCTGTTTTACAACTACCCTTTCAAGAATTTTTGAGAGAAAAGGAAGGTTGGAGATTGGCCTATAATTAGCTAAGATAGCTGGGTCAAGTGATGGCTTTTTAAGTAATGGTTTAATTACTGCCACCTTAAAAGCCTGTGGTACATAGCCAACTAACAAAGATAGATTGATCATATTTAAGATCGAAGCATTAAATAATGGTAGGGCTTCCTTGAGCAGCCTGGTAGGAATGGGGTCTAATAAACATGTTGATGGTTTGGATGAAGTAACTAATGAAAATAACTCAGACAGAACAATCGGAGAGAAAGAGTCTAACCAAATACCGGCATCACTGAAAGCAGCCAAAGATAACGATACATCTTTGGGATGGTTATGAGTAATTTTTTCTCTAATAGTTAAAATTTTGTTAGCAAAGAAAGTCATGAAGTCATTACTAGTTAAAGTTAATGGAATATTCAGCTCAATAGAGCTCTGACTCTTTGTCAGCCTGGCTACAGTGCTGAAAAGAAACCTGGGGTTGTTCTTATTTTCTTCAATTAGTGATGAGTAGAAAGATGTCCTAGCTTTACGGAGGGCTTTTTTATAGAGCAACAGACTCTTTTTCCAGGCTAAGTGAAGATCTTCTAAATTAGTGAGACGCCATTTCCTCTCCAACTTACGGGTTATCTGCTTTAAGCTACGAGTTTATGAGTTATACCACGGAGTCAGACACTTCTGATTTAAAGCTCTCTTTTTCAGAGGAGCTACAGCATCCAAAGTTGTCTTCAATGAGGATGTAAAACTATTGACGAGATACTCTATCTCCCTTACAGAGTTTAGGTAGCTACTCTGCACTGTGTTGGTATATGGCATTAGAGAACATAAAGAAGGAATCATATCCTTAAACCTAGTTACAGCGCTTTCTGAAAGACTTCTAGTGTAATGAAACTTATTCCCCACTGCTGGGTAGTCCATCAGAGTAAATGTAAATGTTATTAAGAAATGATCAGACAGAAGGGAGTTTTCAGGGAATACTGTTAAGTCTTCTATTTCCATACCATAAGTCAGAACAAGATCTAAGATATGATTAAAGTGGTGGGTGGACTCATTTACTTTTTGAGCAAAGCCAATAGAGTCTAATAATAGATTAAATGCAGTGTTGAGGCTGTCATTCTCAGCATCTGTGTGGATGTTAAAATCGCCCACTATAATTATCTTATCTGAGCTAAGCACTAAGTCAGACAAAAGGTCTGAAAATTCACAGAGAAACTCACAGTAACGACCAGGTGGACGATAGATAATAACAAATAAAACTGGTTTTTGGGACTTCCAATTTGGATGGACAAGACTAAGAGTCAAGCTTTCAAATGAATTAAAGCTCTGTCTGGGTTTTTGATTAATTAATAAGCTGGAATGGAAGATTGCTGCTAATCCTCCGCCCCGGCCCGTGCTACGAGCATTCGGACAGTTAGTGTGACTCGGGAGTGTTGACTCATTTAAACTAACATATTCATCCTGCTGTAACCAGGTTTCTGTTAGGCAGAATAAATCAATATGTTGATCAATTATTATATCATTTACCAACAGGGACTTAGAAGAGAGAGACCTAATGTTTAATAGACCACATTTAACTGTTTTAGTCTGTGGTGCAGTTGAAGGTGCTATATTATTTTTTCTTTTTGAATTTTTATGCTTAAATAGATTTTTGCTGGTTATTGGTGGTCTGGGAGCAGGCACCGTCTCTACGGGGATGGGGTAATGAGGGGATGGCAGGGGGAGAGAAGCTGCAGAGAGGTGTGTAAGACTACAACTCTGCTTCCTGGTCCCAACCCTGGATAGTCACAGTTTGGAGGATTTAAGAAAATTGGCCAGATTTCTAGAAATGAGAGCTGCTCCATCCAAAGTGGGATGGATGCCGTCTCTCCTAACAAGACCAGGTTTTCCCCAGAAGCTTTGCCAATTATCTATGAAGCCCACCTCATTTTTTGGACACCACTCAGACAGCCAGCAATTCAAGGAGAACATGCGGCTAAACATGTCACTCCCGGTCCGATTGGGGAGGGGCCCAGAGAAAACTACAGAGTCCGACATTGTTTTTGCAAAGTTACACACCGATTTAATGTTAATTTTAGTGACCTCCGATTGACGTAACCGAGTGTCATTACTGCCGACGTGAATTACAATCTTACCAAATTTACGCTTAGCCTCAGCCAGCAGTTTCAAATTTCCTTCAATGTCGCCTGCTCTGGCCCCCGGAAGACAATTGACTATGGTTGCTGGTGTCGCTAACTTCACATTTCTCAAAACAGAGTCGCCAATAGCCAGAGTTTGATCCTCGGCGGGTGTGTCGTCGAGTGGGGAAAAACTGTTAGAGATGTGAACGGGTTGGCGGTGTACACGGGGCTTCTGTTTAGGGCTACGCTTCCTTCTCACAGTCACCCAGTCGGCCTGCTTTCCCGGCTGCTCGGGATCTGCCAGGGGGGAACTAACGGCGGCTAAGCTACCTTGGTCCGCACCGACTACAGGGGCCTGGCTAGCTGTAGAATTTTCCACGGTGCGGAGCCGAGTCTCCAATTCGCCCAGCCTGGCCTCCAAAGCTACGAATAAGCTACACTTATTACAAGTACCGTTACTGCTAAAGGAGGCCGAGGAATAACTAAACATTTCACACCCAGAGCAGAAAAGTGCGGGAGAGACAGGAGAAGCCGCCATGCTAAATCGGCTAAGAGCTAGTAGCTACGCTAACCTAGCGGATTCCTAAAAACACGCAAAGTGAATAATGTGTAAATAATTTAGAGGTGATTCAGCAGAAGGAGTGCTTTAGTTAAGGCACGTAAAGATTACACTGGGAAACAAATCGTAATCTAGATAACTAGATCAATCTAACTGCGCAGATTAAACAGCTAACAGATACAGAAAAACACCGCTGTGCTCCGGAACAGGAAGTGATACAATACCGCAGTGAGAGCCAACCACCAGTAGAGGCCGATCTTTATAAGCCAATCAAATTGAAATTGATCATTTTATTGAGTCTTAAAGTAAATAAATATGAAATTGTCACTGGATCCTTAAACTTTGGACAAATGGACTGCATTTATATAACGCTTTTCCATCTGCATCAGATGCTCAAAGCGCTTAACAATAATGTCTCTCAATCCTCCTCACACATATTCAAAAGTTCAGTTTCAAATATTCTCCCAGATTTTATTTTATTTTTTTATTAATATTATTTCCTCAAAATAAACTCTACATGGTGGATCCTTGATCTCTGGACTTAAACAGGAATAAACAATCTGTAGTTTTTCTCAAAAGCATTTCCTTTCAGACATTATTGGCATGAATGTCTTTCCATATATGTGAGCTGATTCTTACAGCTGCTGTGCTTCACTTCAGGATGTAATTTGTAAAGAAAATACAGCACGTTTCATTTTGGGAGGAAAAAAAACGTTTTAGTCTATTGTAGTTTCTTGTCTGTATTACAACGTTTGGAAAGAGGTGTCATTTTATTTAAAGCGGCAATTCATTTTGAAGTTATTCCGACCGGACTTTGCCGCTCAGCGTTTGGAGCTGTGCCAACGGAACGGAGGACGATTCTCGTTTCTTGACTGCAACAAGACAAGAGTCCCAGTTAGTGACTTTAATACACACAAAAGTGACTCATGATATTTTAGTGGCTTTGAGAGGAGTTAAGAAGCAGACTTACCGCTTCTGAAGAGCAGCGAATCAAAGAGCCACGAGTCATTGAATCGAAGCATTGCTTCAGTGGTTCACGGCTTCAAAGTGGAGTCGCGCTGCAGAAACGGTTGATTACAGAGCTGCTGCAGACCAAACCCTGAATATCCGACTTTATTTGTACATCCGTATGACTCTGAAACTCAGAAAAATCATTATAATTTATGGACTATAGGTTGACATGAAAACCAAAGCTGTGTTCACTGCGGGGACACGTTCGGCACTATTCTGGATTATTCAAGATTTATTTACTTATTTTACCGATGATGAACGATGCGTAAAAAAATGTGACCGATGCAACTGCATCAGTACAAACCGGTCTGGATCCGGGCTTGCCGATGCTAACGTGTTAGCATGTCTATGGCGTTTTCAATGTTAAAGTTAGCATTAAGCTGTTCGCATCAGCACGTTTGTGTTGATTTGTTTTCTGTATAATTAATGGCTCAGCGTTTGTTGTCGTAAAAGAGTCAAATTGTAATTTTTTAAATATATTTTTATTCATATATTATAGCAACAACAATAATAGTCTACATAATAAACAATAATAGTCAATAATAATAGACTAATAATGTTACAATACAATTTTAGAGAAAGAGACAAAAAGAACCTAATGAAACAAAACACAACAGAAAAGATAAAACCATGTAACAATGAAAATAAATAAATACATATAGAAATAAATAAGTGTTTCCTGTGAACACCTAGTGAGTAGCCTACTCTGGTTTAGGTTTTGAAACCTTGTTTCTGAAGTGTTTTTGTGTGATGTGCACAATTTTCAGTATTCTGACTAATACTTCCAGTCATTTACAAGCCTAGATAAACATTTATTAAAAAAAAAAAAAAATCAGGCCGTTTTTGATTATTAACATTTACTTGTACTTTTACTTTCAATACTTGAGTACATTTAGTTGTATGTTACTTGTCATACTTAAGTACAATAAATACTAGATACTTTAAGACTTTTACTTGAGTAGCATTTCAATCGGTGACTTGAACTTCTACCAAAGTCATTTTTTAAATGGGTATCTGTACTTTTACTTAAGTGTGATTTTCCAGTACTTTATACAACACTGGTGATGTTCAGACCTTCTGCTACGTGTCAGAAGTCTGTTGGCAGCGTTCTGAACCAACTTAAGACCCCGGATGCTGGACAGCGGTAACCCTGAAAATAGAACATTACAATAATCTAGTCTAGAAGAAACAAAAGCATGAATCAGAGTCTCAGCATCAGCCATGGACAGGATGGGGCGGATACTCGCTATATTTTGCAGATGGAAAAATGCAGTCCGAGTAACATCCCTGATGTGGAGGTCAACAGGACCACAGCAGTTTTACTTCTGGGACTGTGCCTGCCCGCGTCCCACAGGTCCCCACAGAAGCGCCGTAGCACCATCTATTCAGTCAGGAGGAGGAATGACTCTGATTGATTATAATGGGCATTTGGATAAAAATAAAAAAATAGAGGGGGGGGGGGGGGTTCATAATAGAACTATTGAAGCAGTTTTCAACCTGTACATGGACAAGGCCTTAAAAACAAGGGACGAGTTAAATTAAAATAATAAATGAGAAATTATTTTCTTGTGGGTGCTATGACTAATCCAAGGGGAGCTGCCCCGCTCCCCGCCCCCTCTGGCACCGCCCATGTCGAGGGGAAATCACTGACAACACAGACTTTGTGACAGTGAGTTGAAATGAGAAAAAAGATTTGAAATTCAGCTCGTCCAGGTGCCAGGTAAGAGACATAAAGCCTGATTATTCACAAGTCCATCAGTTTTCAATAGAGATTTAGTTGGTTTGAAGCGCACAAAGTGTGTTTGTAGTTTTGACTGAGCTCAGCAAATGCAATCAATCAGGAAATGACTAAAAAGTGAAGTAGTGACAGATGTTTCTTTTGAATTTTATCTGAATAAGGAAGGAGTGTTAACACTTCATTTTGCTGAAATAGTTTTCCTTTTTATTAATTAATTTAATTCATCCGCATGGGGAGTGCAGCCAGTAAGTACACTGAGTGCCAGTGTCGTGCCAAAGAGATCTGTGAAGCTGAGCCCCATCCACATAAAAAAAAAAATCCAAGCAAACACACTGAGTGGTTAGTGCAGATTTGTGCCATTTTTTTTTAGGTCATTTAAAGGTCACCATCCCCAGTTTGCTCCAAAATTAACCAGACTGGTCAATTTTTTTTTTAGTGTTTCGTTTGTGCAGATTTGTGCTGTTAAAATTTTCGTTTGTGCTGGGATTGTTTTTGAGATATTACATTTTTTTAGGTCATTTAAAGGTCACCATCCCCCAGTTTGCTCCAAAATTAACCAGACTGGTCAATTTTTTTTTAGTGTTTCGTTTGTGCAGATTTGTGCTGTTAAAATTTTCGTTTGTGCTGCGATTGTTTTTGAGATATTAAAGATTTTTTTTTTTAGGTCATTCAAAGGTCACCATCCCCCAACTTGCGCCAAAATTAACCAAACTGGTCTTTTTTTAGTGCTTCGTTTGTGCAGATTTGTGCTGTTAAAATTTTCGTTTGTGCTGCTTTAGTTTCTGAGATAAGAGTTTTATTTTTGAGTGATGGCGTCATCATCTCCCCAGCTTGCGCCAAAATTAACCAAACTGGTCTTTTTTTTTGTGCTCCGTTTGTGCTGATTTATGCCGTTAAACTTTTCGTTTGTGCTACTTTAGTTTCTGAGATATTAAGAGTTTTATTTTTGCGCGAAGACGGCGGGGACACGCACAGCGCGAGCAGGTGAGTGCGCTGCTGCGTTCACGTACCGTCAGAAATTACAGGACTTCTTTTGTTGTTTCAAACTCAGCAGTGATTACTGAAAGGAGCGTGGTTTTCATTTTATTTTTGGTAAAATAATTCATTGTATCCACACAAAAGATTAATTCTGGCCTATATAATCTTCCTGGAAACACAAGCATATCAGTCTCCAGCAAGCGACACACACTTACTTCAGTCTTTTGCAGGGCCGCTGCTAAGGTTTTGGAGGCCCTAAGCATAACTGGTCAGGGAGGGCCCCCCACCCCCATACAAGAGGAACAACCCCCCCCCCCCCCCCACACACACACAAGTTCTACTCAAACCGTTACTATTTATTAAAATTCACATTAAATACACATATAGCAATGAACATTTACAATGTTATAATAAGTAAGGCCAATAACAGTAAAGAACAGCAGCACCATTGATAAAGTATAAATAATAAATAACATTCTTAGCAGCATTAGAATTAAATTAAATAAAAAAAACACTGTAGATTCCAAATAAACAATGAGCAATGAACAAATATAATTATGCAAATAAATAAAGACGGCTTTACAATAAAAAAAAAAAATCAACTGCAGGTTCCAAACAAACAATGGCCGATGAACAAAAATAATTCTGCTCGTAAATGAAGAAGAAGGCTTTACAAAAGTGCACGTCGAGCTTTCCTGGCAGCAAACTCACTGATCAGGTCATCCAAAGACAGCGCAGGGTTGCCAGATTGGGTGTTTTCCCATCCAATTGGTTTGTTTAGGGTAAAAATATGGCACAGGACGAGTTTTTTGTATAGAATTGCCACACACATTTTAAAAATCAGTTCAAATTGCGTAGGATTTAGTGCCTCCTTGTATTTTTGAGCATTTATTGGACTGGAAATCGTCACATCTGGCAACCCTGGTTAGGCGACACAGCGAACAGAGAAAGACGCAAACAGGGCTGTACCATTTCAGGGAATCGGGGCGGGGGTGGATGGGGGCTTTATATTAGGCAAAAAAAACCTGTTAATTTGCCCCAATTAAGTAATGGGGTCGGGGCCTACACAATGTTTAAAGACAAAAACGATGGGTCTATTCATAAATAATTCATATTGATTTTGAAATGTAATAATGTAATAATTTCAACACATTTTTCAGTCAATTGGAGGCCCTGCAAACTAGTGCAACATGGTTGGTGCCCCACGCAGGCTGCGTAGTCTGCTTATGCCGAACGGTGGCGCTTGTCTTTTGCGCATTTGCAAGTGAAAGTATTACTTGTTCTTTCATTCATCTTCTACCGCTTAGTCAAATTAAGGGTCACGGGGGGCTGGAGCCTATCCCAGCAGTCATAGCGCGCGAGGCGGGGTACACCCGGGACAGGACACCAATAGACAAACACACACACACACACACACCTACGGACAATTTAAAGATTCCAATCCACCAACCCGCATGTCTCTAGATGTGGGAGGAAACCGGAGCACCCAGAGGAAACCCACGCAAACACGGGGAGAACATGCAAACTCCACACAGAAAGGCCACGGGAATTGAACCCACGACAGTATCACCTGTTCAATTTTGAAAAGCTTCACTGAGCTAATATAGCGCCCCCCTGCGGAGTCGTGAGACATGTTAATGCACAGCGATAAGAGTCGAGAAATCCTCCGCCAGACTGCGCGCAAAAAGTATCACGGCCAGGACAAAAAAAAAAAAAAAAGGAAAACGTGCGCACGTTTATTAATTCCAGCACTCAATTAAAGGAAAATGTGCGCAAAAATTAAAATATCCACCAAGTAAAGAATATAGACGGATAATATTCACAAAAATTCTTTAGAAAATACTCTTTGATTCACGCACAACCAACGTCTGGCAGAGGATTTCTCGACTCTGTCTCATATGGGTGACATGGATGACCTCTAATTTCCTGCTTTTAAACTCAGATAAAACTGAAGTTATTGTACTTGGCCCCACAAATCTTAGAAGCATGGTGTCTAACCAGATCGTTACTCTGGATGGCATTTCCCTGATCTCTGGTAATACTGTGAGAAATCTTGGAGTTATTTTTGATCAGGATATGTCATTCAAAGCGCATATTAAACAAATATGTAGGACTGCCTTTTTGCATTTACGCAATATCTCTAAAATCAGAAAGGTCTTGTCTCAGAGTGATGCTGAAAAACTAATTCATGCATTTATTTCCTCTAGGCTGGACTATTGTAATTCATTATTATCAGGTTGTCCTAAAAGTTCCCTAAAAGCCTTCAGTTGGTTCAGAATGCTGCAGCTAGAGTACTGACGGGGACTAGCAGGAGAGAGCATATCTCACCCGTGTTGGCCTCCCTTCATTGGCTTCCTGTTAATGCTAGAATAGAATTTAAAATTCTTCTTCTTACTTATAAGGTTTTGAATAATCAGGTCCCATCTTATCTTAGGGACCTCGTAGTACCATATTACCCCATTAGAGCGCTTCGCTCTCAGACTGCGGGCTTACTTGTAGTTCCTAGGGTTTGTAAGAGTAGAATGGGAGGCAGAGCCTTCAGCTTTCAGGCTCCTCTCCTGTGGAACCAGCTCCCAATTCAGATCAGGGAGACAGACACCCTCTCTACTTTTAAGATTAGGCTTAAAACTTTCCTTTTTGCTAAGGCTTATAGTTAGGGCTGGATCGGGTGACCCTGGACCATCCCTTGGTTATGTTGCTTTAGACGTAGACTGTGGGGGGGGTTCCCATGATGCACTGTTTCTTTCTCTTTTTGCTCCGTATGCATCACTCTGCATTTAATCATTAGTGATCGATCTCTGCTCCCCTCCACAGCATGTCTTTTTCCTGGTTCTTTCCCTCAGCCCCAACCAGTCTCAGCAGAAGACTGCCCCTCCCTGAGCCTGGTTCTGCTGGAGGTTTCTTCCTGTTAAAAGGGAGTTTTTCCTTCCCACTGTGGCCAAGTGCTTGCTCATAGGGGGTCGTTTTGACCGTTGGGGTTTTTCATGATTGTTGTATGGCCTTGCCTTGCAATGTGGAGCGCCTTGGGGCAACTGTTTGTTGTGATTTGGCGCTATATAAGAAACAAGTTGATTGATTGATATGGGTGACGCACCGCCCCTGAAAGTCCGCAGAGGGGCGCTATATTGGCTCAGTGAAGCTTTTCAAAATTGAACATATGTTCACTTGCAAATGCGCAAAAGACTGAAGTAAGTGTGTGTCGCTTGCTGGAGACTGATATGCTTGTGTTTCCAGGAAGATTATATGGGCCAGAATTAATCTTTTGTGTGGATACAATGAATTATTTTACCAAAAATAAAAGGAAAACCACACTCCTTTCAGGAATCACTGCTGAGTTTGAAACAACAAAAGAAGCCCTGTAATTTCCAACGGTAAGTGAACTCAGTCACATGGGGTGTGCAGCCAGTACATTCTGAGTGCCGGTCCCAAGCCCAGATAAATGAGGAGGGTTCAATTCAATTCAATCAATTTTTTATATAGCGCCAAATCACAACAAACAGTTGCCCCAAGGCGCTTAGGGTTGCGTCAGGAAGGGAATCCGGTGTAAAACAAGCCAACCCAACTATGCAGACTATGAATCGAATTCCCATACCGGATCGGTCGTGGCCGGGGTTAACAGCGTCTGCCACCGGTGCTGTTGCCCAACAGGGTGCCAGTGGAAATTGGGCTACTGCTGGGCGAAGACAACGAAGAAGAGGAGGAGAACGTTTCCAGAAACAGCAGGAGAAGAAGAAAACTAGAAGGGTGGAAATGAGAGTGGGGACTTTGTATGTTGGTAGTATGACTGGTAAAGGGAGAGAGCTGGCTGATATGATGGAGAGGAGAAAGGTAGACATATTGTGTGTGCAAGAGACCAAGTGGAAGGGAAGTAAGAGCAGGAGCATCGGCGGTGGGTACAAGTTGTTGTACCATGGTGAGGACAGGAAGAGAAATGGTGTTGGGGTCATTTTAAAGGAAGAGTATGTTAAAAGTGCGTTGGAGGTTAAGTGAGTGTCTGACAGGGTGATGAGTCTGAAGTTGGAAATTGAAGGGGTGATGATGAATATCATCAGTGCATATGCCCCACAGGTAGGTTGTGAGATGAAGAAGAAAGAAGATTTCTGGAGTGTGTTAGATGAGGTGGTGGAGAGTGTGCCCAAGCATGAAAGAGTGGTGATAGGAGCAGACTTCAGTGGGTATGTTGGTGAAGGGAACAGAGGTGATGAGGAAGTAATGGATAGATATGGTATCAAGGATAGGAATGTGGAAGGACAGATGGTAGTTGATTTTGCAAAAAGGATGGAAATGGCTGTGGTGAACACCTACTTTAAGAAAAGGGAGGAGCACAGGGTGACATAAGAGTGGAGGAAGGTGCACACAGGTGGACTACATTCTTTATAGGAGATGCAAGCTAAAAGAAATCAGACTGTAAGGCGGTGGCAGGAGAGAGTGTCGTTAGACAGCATAGGATGGTTGTTTGTAGGATGACTTTGGAGGTAAAGAAGAAGAAGAGAGTGAGAGCTCAACAAAGGATCAGATGGTGGAAGCTGAAGGAGGAAGACTGTTGTGTGAAATTTAGCGAGCAGGTGAGAGAAGCACTAGTTGGAGGGGAAGCAGTTTTGGACAACTGGCAAAGTACTGCAGATGTGTTGAAGGAGACAGCTAGGACAGTACTGGGTATGACATCTGAACAGTGGAAGGAAGACAAGGAGACTTGGTGGTGGAATGAGGAGGTCCAGGAAAGCATAAGGAGAAAGAGGTTGGCGAAAAAGTTTTGGGGTAGTCGGAGAGATGAAAAACGTAGACAGCAGTACAAGGAGATGCGGCGTAAGGCGAAAAGAGAAGTGGCAAAAGTGAAGGAAAAGGCATATTGCGAGCTGTACAAGAAGTTGAATAGTAAGGAAGGAGAAGAGGACTTGTACTGATTGGCCAGACAAAGGGACAGAGCTGGAAAGGATGTGCAGCAGGTTAGGGTGGTAAAAGATGCACATGGTAATGTGCTGACAAGTGAGGAGTGTGTGCTGAGAAGGTGGAGGGAATATTTTGAAGAGCTGATGAATAAAGAAAATGAGTGAGAGAAAAGGCTGGATGATGTGGCGAGAGTAAATCAGGAAGTACAAAAGATTAGTAAGGAAGAAGTGAGGGCTGCTATGAAGATTGGAAAGGCGGTTGGTCCAGATGACATTCCAGTGGAGGCATGGAAATGTCTAGGAGAGATGGCAGTATAGTTTCTAACCAGATTTTAATAAAATCTTGGAAAGTGAGAGGATGCCTGAGGAGTGGAGACGAAGTGTGCTGGTTCCTATTTTTAAGAACAAGGGTGATGTGCAGAGCTGCAGTAACTACAGAGGCATAAAGCTGATCAGCCACAGCATGAAGTTATGGGAAAGAGTAGTAGAAGCTAGGCTTAGGAAACAGGTGAAGATCTGTGAGCAGCAATCTGGTTTCATGGCGAGAAAGAGCACTACAGATGCAATGTTTGCTCTGAGAATACTGTTAGAAAAGTACAGAGAAGGCCAGAAAGAGTTACATTGTGTGTTTGTGGACTTAGAAAAAGCTTATGATAGGGTGCCAAGAGAAGAGCTGTGGTATAGTATGAGGAAGTCTGGAGTGGCAGAGAAGTATGTTAGGGTAGTGCAGGACATGTACAAGAATAGTGTGACAGCGGTGAGATGCGCAGTCAGAATGAGACACACATTCAAGGTGGAGGTGGGATTACACCAAGGATCAGCTCTGAGTACTTTCTTGTTTGCAGTGATGATGGACAGGTTGATGGATGAGATCAGACAGGAGTCCCCATGGACTATAATGTTTGCAGATGACATTGTAATCTGTAGTGAGAGTAGAGAGCAAGTTGAGTCTAGTCTGGAGAGGTGGAGATATGCTTTGGAGAGAAGGGGAATGAAAGTCAGTAGAAGAAAGACTGAGTACATGTGTGTGAATGAGAGGGAGCCCAGTGGAATAGTGCAGTTACAAGGAGTAGAAGTGGTGAAAGTAGATGAGTTTAAATATTTGGGGTCAACTGTTCAAAGTAATGGAGAGTGTGGTAGAGAGGTGAAGAAGAGAGTGCAGGCAGGGTGGAGTGGGTGGAGAAAGGTGGCAGGAGTGATTTGTGACCGAAGAATATCAGCAAGAGTGAAGGGGAAAGTTTACAAGACAGTAGTGAGACCAGCTATGTTGTATGTCTTAGAGACGGTGGCACTAACAAAAAGATGGGAGGCAGAGCTGGAGATGTTGAGATTCTCTTTGGGAGTGACAAGAATGGACAAGATTAGGAATGAGCATATCAGAGGGGCAGCTCAGGTGGGACAGTTTGGAGACAGTCAGAGAGGTGAGATTGAGATGGTTTGGACATGTGCAGAGGAGGGACCCAGGGTATATAGGGAGAAGGATGCTGAGGATGGAGCCACCAGGCAGGAGGAGAAGTGGGAGGCCAAAGAGGAGGTTTATGGATGTGCTGAGGGAGGACATGCAGGTGGTTGGTGTGACAGAGGAAGATACAGAGGACAGGGTGAGGTGGAAACGATTGATCTGCTGTGGCACCCCCTAACGGGAACAGCCGAAAGACAAAGAAGAAGATGTGAACGCAGCACCGCACTTGCCTGCTCGCGCTGTGCGTGTCCCCGCCGTCTTCGCGCAAAAATAAAACTCTTAATATCTCAGAAACAAAAACAGCACAAACAAAATTTTAACGGCACAAATCTGCACAAACGAAGCACTAAAAAAATAGACCAGTCTGGTTAATTTTGGCTCAAGCTGGGGGTGATGACATCATCACTCAAAAATAAAACTCTTAATATCTCAGAAACTAAAGCAGCACAAACGAAAATTTTAACAGCACAAATCTGCACAAACGAAGCACTAAAAAAATAGACCAGTCTGGTTAATTTTGGCTCAAGCTGGGGGTGATGACGTCATCACTCAAAAATAAAACTCTTAATATCTCAGAAACTAAAGCAGCACAAACAAAAATTTTAACAGCACAAATCTGCACAAACGAAGCACTAACCACTCAGTGTGTTTGCTTAGATTTTTTTTTAGGTGGATGGGGGGTCAACTTCACAGAGCTCTCCCTGTTCCACTCCCAGGCAATTAACTCTATCAGGTGTACTCAGGTAATCAAGAGCTGGAAGACACCACTTCTAAAAAAAAAAATCTGGTGTGACTTGAGTAGGTAAACATGGAAAACTTGCAGGGCAGGGGCCCTCCAGGAACAGTGTTGGGCACAGCTGCCCAAAAGGAACCAAAAAATGATGAAGCACCTTGAAAAAGTTTGTTTGTTTTTTGGGATCACCCATATTACATTAGATTAGGTAGAACTTTTTTGATTCTTTGGCAAGACACCCTCAGGGAACTTTAGTTTCCAGCAGCATTGTATACCAGCACACAGTATCAAAAGTGGAAAAAAGTTTGCAAATATAAATATAAATCTAAATACAAATACACAATATAAATACCACACATACTCATACAGTAACATGCTTTTGGAGGGAGGTATGCATGCCCAGTTGCCCAAAATGACAGATATTCACCCTCATCTAATTCTGAGATACACAACACGTGGAATCACATTAACAATATTTAATGTTATTTCAAAAACACACAACACCCAGCAAACGCGTACATAAAAAGTTGGCTCACTTTAACTTTTGTCGTGTTAGTTGGTATCACGCTGCTCTCCAAATTCGCCAGGGCGTCCTCATCAAGCTGGCTGCTTTGGCTGCTGTTCATTGTCAGACTATCCATGAGAAAATCATCCAGAATATCCATATTGGGACCAACACACACCTCTTTTCATCTGCGGACAGTTCTTGGCCTGCGCGCGCTATGACGTCATCACTTTATGCACAGCGGGCAGGTATTGGGATACCTGCCTGCTACTGGGGGCAGGTATGGACAGGTAGCGTATATGTAAATCTATGCTATCGGCCCAGCAACGCCTCCGTAAGTGCTAATAATAATCAGTACTGGTTTACTGGGTACTCGTGTTCCTCTCCTTCCTGTCTTCTGTCTTCCTGTTACTCCTCCTCCCCCTGAGTGAGGAGTTGTACAGTCTGATGACCTGAGGGACAAAGGAGTTTTTCAGTCTGTTGGTCCTGCACTTGGGAAGGAGCAGTCTGTGTCTGAAGAGGCTCCTCTGGTTGCTGATGGTGGTGTGCAGAGGCTGACTGGCATCGTTCATAATGTCCAGCAGTTTATCCAGTGTTCTCTTCTCTGCCACCATATATATATATATATTTTTTTTTTTTTTCTGGTGTCTTTTTTTTTGTCCATGTATGCACTTTGTAGACGGTCCCTAAGCTTCCGTTTCTCTGCCGCCTTTCCCTTCAGATCAGTGATATTTTTTCAGCTCAGAGGACGGCTCATATGGATAAAAAAATAAGGTTGTAGCTCGTTGTCTACCTTCCTGAGGTTAGAAACTAGTGGTGTTTGTTTTTCTACAACGTTTCTCTTAAGATCTATTGAGCCGTGAACTTCGAATCTGTGAATATCTTTGAGGTTAGCCACAGGGCAGACATTCCTCAAAGCAGTCGCCATGTTGAAAGGTACTTCGGAAATGATCGGAAATGACCGAAGTGTGCCGAATCGTGGCAGACATTCCTCAAAGCAGTCGCCATGTTGAAAGGTACTTCGGAAATGATCGGAAATGACCGAAGTGTGCCGAATCGTGGCAGACATTCCTCAAAGCAGTCGCCATGCTGTGGACGTGGTTCACATTTTTGAAACTGAAATGGTGTGGACTGTGGGTACGGTAATTGTTTCACGTTTAGAAATGATAATTTTTGATGTGTAGCTTCCCAGAAGTTTTTTTAATTAAAATAAAAATTGAAGTTTACGTTTGTAACACTGTGCAAGTAATGTCAGTTGCCTTCTGTCACTGATTCATTATTATTAAAATACAACCCCTGGCAAAAATTATGGAATCACCGGCCTCGGAGGATGTTCATTCAGTTGTTTAATTTTGTAGAAAAAAAGCAGATCACAGACATGACACAAAACTAAAGTCATTTCAAATGGCAACTTTCTGGCTTTAAGAAACACTGTAAGAAATCAGGAAAAAAAAATTGTGGCAGTCAGTAACGGTAACTTTTTTAGACCAAGCAGAGGGAAAAAATATGGACTCACTCAATTCTGAGGAAAAAAATATGGAATCATGAAAAACAAAAAAAACACTCCAACACATCACTAGTATTTTGTTGCACCACCTCTGGCTTTTATAACAGCTTGCAGTCTCTGAGGCATGGACTTAATGAGTGACAAACAGTACTCTTCATCAATCTGGCTCCAACTTTCTCTGATTGCTGTTGCCAGATCAGCTTTGCAGGTTGGAGCCTTGTCATGGACCATTTTCTTCAACTTCCACCACAGATTTTCAATTGGATTAAGATCTGGAGTATTTGCAGGCCATGACATTGACCCTATGTGTCTTTTTGCAAGGAATGTTTTCACAGTTTTTGCTCTATGGCAAGATGCATTATCATCTTGAAAAATGATTTCATCATCCCCAAACATCCTTCCAATTGATGGGATAAGAAAAGTGTCCAAAATATCAACGTAAACTTGTGCATTTATTGATGATGTAATGACAGCCATCTCCCCAGTGCCTTTACCTGACATGCAGCCCCATATCATCAATGACTGTGGAAATTTACATGTTCTCTTCAGGCAGTCATCTTTATAAATCTCATTGGAACGGCACCAAACAAAAGTTCCAGCATCATCACCTTGCCCAATGCAGATTCGAGATTCATCACTGAATATGACTTTCATCCAGTCATCCACAGTCCACGATTGCGTTTCCTTAGCCCATTGTAACCTTGTTTTTTTCTGTTTAGGTGTTAATGATGGCTTTCGTTTAGCTTTTGTGTATGTAAATCCCATTTCCTTTAGGCGGTTTCTTACAGTTCGGTCACAGACGTTGACTCCAGTTTCCTCCCATTCATTCCTCATTTGTTTTGTTGTGCATTTTCGATTTTTGAAACATATTGCTTTAAGTTTTCTGTCTTGACGCTTTGATGTCTTCCTTGGTCTACCAGTATGTTTGCCTTTAACAACCTTCTCATGTTGTTTGTATTTGGTCCAGAGTTTAGACACAGCTGACTGTGAACAACCAACATCTTTTGCAACATTGCGTGATGATTTACCCTCTTTTAAGAGTTTGATAATCCTCTCCTTTGTTTCAATTGACATCTCTCGTGTTGGAGCCATGATTCATGTCAGTCCAATTGATGCAACAGCTCTCCAAGGTGTGATCACTCCTTTTTAGATGCAGACTAATGAGCAGATCTGATATGATGCAGGTGTTAATTTTGGGGATGAAAATTTACAGGGTGATTCCATAATTTATTCCTCAGAATTGAGTGAGTCCATATTTTTTTCCCCTCTGCTTGGTCTAAAAAAGTAACCGTTACTGACTGCCACAATTTTTTTTCCTGATTTCTTATAGTGTTTCTTAAAGCCAGAAAGTTGCCATTTGAAATGACTTTAGTTTTGTGTCATGTCTGTGATCTGCTTTTTTTCTACAAAATTAAACAACTGAACGAACATCCTCCGAGGCCGGTGATTCCATAATTATTGCCAGGGGTTGTAGTAGATTATAGTCCCTTTCAATCCACCTGCAGTCCCAAACTCATGTCAAAATTAAGAGATGGATAAAATATCTATATTTTCAGTTTGTCGAAGATGGTTCAAAATTCCCGAAACACTCGAAGAAATTAGAACAGATTACTTCGGTCATTTCCGACACACTTCAGTCATTTCCGATCATGACACACGTTCCGACCATTTCCGAAGTACTTTGAGGAATGTCTGCCCTGTGCAAAATCATCATCAATCATATCTTTCTAACTTTACCGAAGTCATTCACTTTGACCAAAAACACAGAGCATAAAAGTATTTTCAGAGTAAAAGATAGGATGGAGGTGAGCAATGTGTGCCCCTCCCTTAACTTTATTTATCACTCAGTCTCATGCCAGCTTGTGGTGACAAAAGTACAGTAATCTATGGGTTCATGACGGTAGCACGAAAAACAGGCTGCTTTTTATGAATGAGCATTTACTGGAATATGTAATTCCAGCTATAATGATAGGAGATACAAATTCTGGCAGGCCGACAGATGGTGGCTGCTGAAGTTGAAATATCTGATGGTAGGGTGTAATTTTATTTAACCAGGTTAGTCCCATAGAGATCAAGATCTCTTTTGCAAGGGAGACCTGAACATGTATAAAGTTTCCAATTCACCTAACTTGCATGTCTTTAAATGTGGGAGGAAATTGGAGCACCCAGAGGAAACCCACACAAACATGGGGAGAACATGTAAACGCCACACAGAAAGGCCACAGGTGAGAATCGAAGCAACGACCTTCTTGCTCTGAGGCAACATGCGCCAACCACAAAGCTACTGTGCTTATTAATCTATGACAGATATCAGGGGTGGTGACCAAGTGTTTAGTGCACTTGGTTTCAGTTACAAAGGTTCCTGGTTTGAACCCCACCCCTGCCACATTTCACTGTAATGTGACGTTGCAGCAGGAAGGACATCTGGTGTACAGCTTGTGCCAAATCAACATGCAGACCCTCCTTGCATCTGCTGTGGTGACTCTGAGTGAAATCAAGGGAGCAGCCAAAGGGACTTAATATATTTGTAAATTTAAAAAAAAAGTGTAATATCAGCATGGCCATGCCAATCCAACATGAAAAAGACCATTAATATTTTTTAATTACAGGTTTAAACTGTAATATTTACATAAATATGTATGTGCAAACCATTTACATATTCATTGTAATTTGACAGAATTCCCCTGGAAACCACAGCTGACACAATTTTTCTGTAAAATCAACTGGATTTTTTTTTTTACAGTGTAAAAGCTGAATTTTATTTCTTGTAAACCAAAACAACCATCACCCACATCACGTTTGTCTGCTTATCTTTTTTTAAGAGTGTACAATTTATAACTGTTCATATTTTAATCTCGAATGAACGAACTGAACTGAAGAAGGAGTGAAAATCATTGAATTATCTTGACGGTGGTGCGATCATAAACATCTTACAACGTGTTTGTTTTTTTCCATATATAAACGGTTGCAGTGTTTTCTTTTTTAATAAATGTCTTACGACGTGTTGTTGGACACCGTTTCTGTGTCTGTGCGTGTAATCGACGTGAAGACACGTGTGCATTAAACGTCATCAAAAGATTATGAAACTTATTTTTTTATGTCATGTATTGAACAACTGTTATTTTTGTCTGCGAGCAGGAGGAGATCGTCTGTAAGCGCTGCACTGACTCAGTGCGCACTCCCGCGCCAGAGGATACAAATTCTGACAGGGATAAATACTTTGGCACGACACCTGTCCCAAGCCTGGATAAATGAGTCAGGAAGGGAATCTGGTGTAAAACAAGCCAAAAACAGACATGCAGAGAACAAATCCAGCTCAGTCAAGGCCCGGGTTAACAACGACCACCACCGGTGCCGTCGTCCAACAGGGTGCTGGCGGAAGTTGGGCTACTGTTGGGTGAAGAAGAAGAAGAAGAGGAGAACATGTCCAGAGACAGCAAGAGAAGAGTTTGTCTGCATTGTTAATGTCAAATATTGGCAGGTATATGGCGGTGGAATGAAGAAAGTAGACAGGAGTACAAGGAGATGTGGCGTGAGGCAAAAAGAGAAGTGGCAAAAGCTAAAGAAAAGGCATTCAGCGAGCTGTACAAGAAGATGAACATTAACGAAGGAGAAGAGGACTTGTCCCAATTGTCCAGACAAAGGGACAGAGCTGGACAGGGTGTGCAGCAGGTTTGGGTGGTAAAAGATGCAGGTGATAAAGTGCTGTTTGATCTTATTTCCTGAGCTCACTGTTTCCTGAAACAATAATGATAGAATATTTATTTAAAACATGCAGATGTATAAACTTATATATTCCGACCCTGTAGTCAGTTTACGAAAAACCACTTGAACATTTTTCAATTCACACGATGTACAGTTTCTTTTAAACTGATAAATGTTTTTGCTTTGCTTAAGTTCACCTGTTACTGTTCCATAATTTTAACCCTGTTGTCCCGACACACAGCATTTTTAAATTCAGTTCCTCCTCTCTCACGAAAAAAGTTCATTTTATTTGGAAGTAGACTTTTTTTTTTCTTTGAATATTATTTGTTTTAAAATGAATCAGATCCTGAAATTTGGTTTGGTACACAGGAAGGCAGTCAGAGAGCAGCAACAGTAACCAAAACATCAGGCAAACGGCAGAGTCAAAAACCAGGCAGAGGATTTCAAAAACACAGCAAGGCAGTTGGGTCACACAGAAAACACTCAGAGGAAAGGCTGGAAACGAAGGCACAAGGCACAACAATCTGGCAAAGTGGAAGAAAGGGAGATTTAAATAAGGCGCGTAAGACACACTTATTTTCTCTTTCGTATGGCTATCATACTGACATAGCATAGTTCTACGCTTTTTACTCTTTTAATTCATTTTATTAGGAAACGGAGCGTGCCGCGACCTCAACTTTACCAAAATTCTGGGTCTTTTAGTGAAGCTTAGGGCTAGTTGCTGGTGATCACCTTAGTATTTTCTGTTTTTCTTGTTGTTTAATGCTGACAAATTATACTGTATTTCTTGTCTTTCTGGTGTCTGATTCTGTTTTTCTCTCTGTTTGAGGTGCAGCTCAAACAGAGTGTGGTGTTTGTTTGGGTGTGGTGTCTGTTTCTGAAACCCTCCTGTCCTGTGCACTGGCAACATTTCCTGTATGTTTGTTTTGTGAATTGTTTTGTAATTTGTGTCTGTATTGTGGCCCAAGCAGAGGGTCACCCCTTTGAGTCTGGTCTGCTTGAGGTTTCTTCCTCAGAGGGAGTTTTTCTTTACCATTGTTGCTTTGGGGGTTGGTAAGGTCAGACCTTACTTGTGTGAAGCGTCTTGAGGCAACTCTGTTGTGATTTGGCACTATATAAATGAAAAAGAAATGAAATGAAAATGAGTGATCAGCTGGTGATGCAGAGCAGGTGTGAGTCAGCAAGGCAGGGAAAAGAAAAACAGAAGTGATACACCCACCACCAAACACCCAGGTGACAAACAAAAGAGCGTCGCAAAAAATATAACAGAAAAAACAAAGCAAAACCACCCAAAAATGTATCGGAAGCTGCAGATAACCGATAAATTCCAGTATTGTCTCTGCTACATTTGCAACTACTAATAAACTGAATTTGAGTTTTAACACCACGATTGCTTCTGGTAGCATCAAAAGTGACAACAGACCCAAACAATGAGCCCACAATTCTGTCTTTGAACATCTTGTTCCCTGCTGGAAGCTCTTGTTTACTACACAGCTTGCAGCACAGCTCTCTACCCAATCACAATGCTCCGGTCAGGTGGAGGTCTTGGAAAATAAAGCAGTGCTGACTTATGGTTTTGATTATAAATAACAATACTGATAGAATAACTCTGTTAATGTCAATTCTGTCATTTGTACAAAGTTAAAATATAACATATCTTTTAATGTTGAATAATGCACTAATTCTAAGGTTTTGTAACAAACACAGACAGATCACAAAGGATTCTGGGTAAAAGTACCTCTGCTAAACAGATTGGTTCATTATGTAAAACAACACGTTAATGTGATGCGTGTCATGTGTTGGTGTTTACAGATAAATGTGCTTTTATAAAATATTCAATTTTTTTATTTGTAAAAACAGGCATTTTTACGGAGCCCTGGAAGTGTCATCGCAAAATGTTTTGCATGTGGAGAGAATGTGCGCACGTTTTATGATATTGTAAAATGTGCACTCAATATTGTCTTGACACATAAATGTTGGCTTTACACTGTGTGAGTTTTGGCCCTTTTTCAGATGATTTTTCATTCGTGCGAGAATTTTTTGGACCAAGTTTCAGGTTAATCGGGCATCGTGTAGTGTACATGGAGTAACAAGCTGTGTTTAACATCTCACGACCACCTCCTGATCACCGATCGTATGGTCGAATGTAAATCAAACTTGTTTGATATTATTCTGGTTGGCTGTCATCCAATCAATCCACTTTATTTATAAAACACATTTAAACAGATTCGAGTCTCCAAAGTGCTGCACAGGAAAAACATAGACACGCATAATAGTAATAATAACAATAATAACAGTAAAATAGATAAAATAAATAAAACCATGATAAAACAATAAATTTCAATAAAATAAAAAACAAAATAAGACACAAGGACCGTACAACTCACACGGTGTCAAAAGCCAAAGAATAAAAGTGGGCCTTAAGACAGGACTTAAAACACTCCACAGTGGGAACAGATCGGATGTGTAGGGGCAGAGCGTTCCAGAGTCTGGGACCTACCACGGAGAAGGCTCTGTCCCCTCGAGTTTTAAGTCTTGTCTTAGTCACCATGAGCTGGGACTGGCCCTTGGCCCTCATGAGGGTATCCTGCTACTGAAGAGCTACAAGCATCCAACCGCTCACACTGTGCATGTGCAAACACCGCAGACCTGTCTTGTAATGTTTTTTTTGTTTTGTTTTGTTTTGTTTTTAAACTTTGTCATCGAGAGTTTTTGTAAAT
Organism: Thalassophryne amazonica; assembly: GCF_902500255.1. Taxonomy (NCBI): domain Eukaryota; kingdom Metazoa; phylum Chordata; class Actinopteri; order Batrachoidiformes; family Batrachoididae; genus Thalassophryne; species Thalassophryne amazonica. Next base: position 5,885,112 of record NC_047103.1, read on the forward strand.
TAAGTTTGAAAAAAAGCTTACGTTTTGCTTCTGGAAACACTCGTCGACGTGGTTTTTGAACGTACAATGTGTGTGAGAACATAAATCGGGTGCGCTGAACTTTTACACCGTGCGGTTCTGTGGTACAGTTTGAACTGAAACCGAGTACAGTGATTAAAATATCATACAGTGTCTGCCCAGATTCAGGATGAATACTGCCATGAACACTACTGGCCAGTACATGGCAGTAGAGGCCGTTAAAACATGCCAAAACAAAATTCCAGATAATCCGTGTCTGCTACATTTAAGTTGCGTGGAATTTAACAAACGCAAATATAACATCTATAAACCCAGAGAATATATCACAAGAGTTTAGGCAGTAGAGTTTAATGCTGTTGTCCATTGAGCCTGAACAGAGTGTCTGAAATGCATTTGTCCTGTTGTGAACATACTGAGATTACCCTATCCTACCCATAATGCACTGCTGGGCACAGCATGTGCTCACTAAAACCTTAAAAATTAGCGCATTACTTTAAAACTAAAACATATATCTGATATATTCACTTTATAAAACTTCAGACATGACAGTAATTTTAAATAACTTGTCCAAAATTAGTTTGGTTAAAATTTGAACCATAAGTTAAAAATGTATGCCTCTGGATGACTTGGGTGATATTGCCATCATATCAGTATGGTGTTAAAGGAAGTTTTTTGTGTGTGTGTGTATTCAGTTCTCCTTTGCTTGCAGATAGAGTAGTTTCTCCTGGAAGTAGCTCTCTTCTGTTTGCAGAGAGTAAAACTATACATCTGTTAAGAAATGTTTAACAGGTAGCTGATTTTAAAAATGTTTGTAGCTGTTCAGCTTTGTTTACTATGTTATCAGTCTAAAAGTTATCGGACAAAAATGTATCGCAAGATAATTAGTCCAATAATGGTTTTTAAAGTTATCTAAAAAGATAATCCGATAATGAAAACATTATCTTTGATAATTAGCTGTTATCGGATTATCGGAACTGTGCCCACCACTGCATGTCAGTGTCCTTCCAGTCTGTGCTGGTTTTATTCTTAAAGACAGCAAAATGGCATAAATTTCCTTTTATTCTCCTGCCCTTAGAAACATTGAGCTGTTGTTTCTCTCAACATAATCTGCCACACCTATTATTGTTCCTTCAACATTTATTGCTTCTACCAGTTTTGGTGAAACATTTACAAAGAATTCATTGAATTGATTGGTTACTTCATTCATATTTCTAATACTGTTTGAAAACACTCCACATACCTTATGTGTTTTGTTTTTTTTTTTTTTTTTTGTGAATTCTCATTTCTTAATAAAATACTCCTTTTTACAAGTTCTCATTATATTGGTTATCTTATTCGTATACTTTTTATATTTATATTCTGCTTCAATTGTTCTATTTTTTTTTAGGAATTTTCTTTATAGGATATTCTTTTTTTTTCTGTAGTCCTTTAGTCATCCACTGTGGTTTTGTTTCATGTTGTATTCGAATGGTGGACACTTTTTATCGTATAATGGTTCAAATATCTTGAGAAATGTTTCATATACTGTGTTAACTCCATTTAATTCATATATCATTTTTCCAGTTTTGCTTTAATAATTTATTTTTGAAAACCTTTTGTGTCTTATTATTTTACACTTTATGTAACTCTCACTTCTGTCATCCTCATAATTACACTTATTAGTGATCATTTACCTGACTTTGTAGTTTATATCATTTATTAATAAACCACTTTTTATATTTGCATCATTATATCTGTAAATATATTATCTATCAAGGTGGCAAAATGTGATGTTGTTGACCTTGCGTTATTTTAATTATTGTTTCATTATTTTTATTCATTTAAAGTTTTTCTGATCACAAAAACACATGTTGACGTCACAACATTACATTAAAAACACCAATTCACTGAGAAGACAACAGGGCCCTATCTTGACAATCTCAAGCTGATGATCTAAAGTGCATTAGGGATGTGTCCAAATTCACTTTGGTATTACAGGATACACAAAGGTGTTGGGTTTAATCTCTTAAGTAATCATCGGTGCATTTTGGGTGTGACATTAATTCAACCAATCAGATTGTCATTGTCACTTTAAAGGGCCGGTGTGCTGGAATCTGGCCCATTGCTGTTTAAATGGTGGAATCAGAGGTGAGAGGTTTTCTGATGAGGTCATGGCTCTGTGTGCAAAGGGTCAAAGCAGGCTAGCACACAGGTTACGGGGGCAGCAGTCCTCCATCACAGCTCCACGAGGTTTAGCAGTTGAGTGCCGCCTCCTCTTCCACTGTCCACAACATCACCTCCTGATCCCATCAGACACACACAGCCACACCAGGACTGTACTGAAATCAGGGGCATCACAACAGGATAGGCAAACTGGGTAACTACCTAGTGGAGGAAGGGGCCCCAGAGAAGGTGTTCGTGTTGTAACATACCTACTGAGTTTTTGTGGTGTTTATATATACGCCAAGTTTGTATGAGAAGACCAGAAGGATGCGCACTGGCTGCCTCAGTGGCAGGTGATGATGTGTATTTGGGGGGGTATGCAGGAGCTCCCAGGTCCCTTTTGTCTGGTGCTCTCAGAGTCCCTTGAAATGCCCAAGATTGAGACTAAAGATGATGTTGACGTTAAACTGACATATTGCTGTTTTTTTGTTGTTTTTTTTTAAAGGATGTGGATGCAGATGAAAAACTGAACAGCCACAAAGAAGAGCACCAAGAAACAGTTTAGAAACATATTGCACCAATCCTGGAACTGAATTAAAGACAACATGATAAGACGGGTATTTTCTTGGCGTCGAGCTGAGGATGAAGAAGATCCTGATCAGGAGGCTGAAAATGAGGAGAACATGGAACAAAATGAAGTCAAGGCTCAGATGATTCCAAGGAGAGGGACCTTTGGTTGCCCTGAAACAGAAAACTTCAGAGCCTCAGTCAGGCTGGAGGTTCTGGGATTGGTTCTGCTGCAGATACAGCTCCTCCAATTCTGGCTCTCAACCTGGTGAGAGGGCAGTCAACACTCCAGAGAGGTTAGTGGCGGTCCTTGACAGATCCGGCCATGACCCAACACCTGGTCGATGACTCCTCAGAGGATTATGATATGTTGTATGACGATATCTATACCTCCTGATTTTACCCGCCTTTCTCTTAGTGGCTCCTGCAAGCGTTCTTGCGGATATGATGCTGACTCCACTTTCCATGACGATGTACATAAAAAGAAGAGGAAAACAAGTATTTCAGCAGATCCTGAACTCCCTCATGAAAATAACCTTCCCCACCTGAGCCAAGAAACCACAAGAACACATTCTCCTTCTGCGTCCAGTCCTTCAGTCATTCCAGGATCCTCCTCTGTTCAGGACTCAGGGTCCCTGTTCACACTGAAAACGGGGTGTTCACCCAATGTTGTATTTTCTCAGACTGTTCATCATCCTCATGTCATCTGTGGACTTGCCGAGGATCTTTCCTCTGAGAATCCTGTACCAGCAGTCACCACAAGTGAACCTGGAGAGGAGCTTGAGTCTCTGGAGGACATAGAGACACCTGTTAAGTTGTACATTCTGCCTGCATATTCACCTCCACCTCCCCCAGAATCCTCCAGCAGCATTAGCAACACCAGTTTCTTGCCTCGTTCTCACAGCATGTCCTCACTGAGTCCGGACACCTCTGCAGAGGACAAGAACATGAGTCCAGCAACGAGCTTACCTGAGATGGTGTTCGAAGAACGTTTTGAGGAGTTTGATCCTGATATCACAGATGATGAAGACGGTGACACCTACAGGTTATGGTGCCCTGGTCCCGGTCTGTACTGGTGCAGTGTGACACATCTGGTCTTTAACATGGAGGGAGGAGGAGATGTGACCTACAGGGTTGTTCCATGGAACCGGAGGCTGCTTGCCCAATATTACAAGAAGTGTGCAGGTCCTCTGTTTGACATCCAAAGTCTCCATCAGACTGTGTGTCAGCTTCATCTTCCTCACTGTCAGATCGGCTCAACCGCCAACTCCTTATCGGTCGCACACGTGACAGACGACGGCATCAAGTTTATCGCTCCTCGTAGGATCACCGAAACTCATGTCATCATAAACATCAATGGTTTTTCTGCTTATGGAAATGTGAAGGACAACAGCTCGCCCCCTGATCCGGTCCGAGCGTTGGTGCTGCTGTTCTACGCACCTCCTCTTGATCCTGAACTCAGGTCTGTCCTGAATGTGCTGCTGCTGTCGAGGAACGTCATGCTCCGTGATGTGCTGCAAATCAGGAAGAGATTAGTTGGAGATGAGCAATACATCGAGACGCTGCCACACTGCAAACTGAAGCCAAAGCAGGAGTACACACTGTTCACCTGTCCCGAAGACAATTCCGTTCAAGTTACACCAGCAGAAGCAGAGTTTGATGAAGAGTCCTACGACAGCTACTTCCCATCATTCCTGGTGATTTTAGAAACACTAATCAAAGACATGACCCTGTTCCTCAGAGATGCCGCTGACTCCAGCTGTGTTTGGCAAAGCCCGGTTTGTCTCCTGTCCACTTCAGTGAGAAAACCCTCTGGGCTGAACGTTCTAAACCTCCCTGAAAAAAAGAAGCTGCTGGAGATACGGAGCAACGTCATTGACGGCGTCTCAGAACCTGTTCTCAAAAGTCTGCTGGACAAGCTGTTGGAGAAAAAGGTGATAAGTGACTCTGAGAAGGACTCAGTGGACGGGAACCGGAACAAAACAGGCAAGCCTCGTTTTGTCATCGACACGGTGAGGATGAAAAGCGAAGCTGCCAGTTCACAGATGATTGAGTTTCTCTGCGAGCTCGACCCCTTCCTCTGCGAACATCTCGGACTGATGTGAAGAAACCATATTGACCGAGTGACTGGAAACAGATTTCTGTAACTCATTTCTGAAATGATTTCTGGGGGTTGTGGCCAAGCTGTTCCTGTGTTTGTTTCAAGTGCAGAAGGTTCCCGGTTCAAACCCCCCTGCCCATCTTCCCTGTAATATGGAGTTCTAACAGGAAGGACATCCAGCGTAGAACTTGTGCCAAATCAAAATGCAGGTCCACTTTGGAGAAGAGAAGCTCACTTTGGTCAACAACATCAATGGATTAAACATGGCGGAAGAGCTCCGGGTTAGTCAGCGGTTGTCATGGTAATCAAGGAACACATTTGGGGATTGCAGGAGCTAATGTGCAAGATCAAGGTATTCTACATATTCTGTTTGATAAAACAAATATTCCGATGCCCCTTTTGTTGGTGGGTGATGGACGATGTGAAAGTTTTCCTTGGATGTACACACATACAGCTGTGTTTTATATATGAGAGTCTTCTTCTCGTGGATAAACACACCGCTGGACTTTCTGTAACACTGACTGTAACACACCTCTGTCCAGTGTCCTCATTGAGGACATCATCTTAGGCTTTAAGAAACACTGGCATTTTTCTACATTTTATGAATCAAACAATGAAGAGACTGATCAAGAAAATAACAGATTAATTGATAATTAAAGTACAGTTAAGATTTTATTTTCTTTTTTTATGTGTCTCAGGAAGAAACAAATCTGTATGGAAGATTTTCTTCTGTATTTTTTTTTTTTAATGAATGGCATTTTAGTTTTGACATTTTAGATTTGATATTATATATTTAGATTTTTTAAATATGATGGGATTTTTAAAGATTTGTAAAATAAATACTTTTTATGGTAAATTAACCAAAGTATAATCAATAGACTAATCAAAAAGAGATGAATCAACTGAAACAGTAATAGTTAGTTCCAGATGCAATTTTCAATAAAAACCATATGATCCATGTGTACTTTAAATATATATACTACATTACACAGTATTATAATACAGTACATATGCTGTGCTGTACTTTTCAGGGGCGTAAAGAGATGATCAACAGACAATGTTGGAGTCATTCTGTGATGTCTGGTTATAATATTTGTTTGATTTTAGTTGTAAATCCAGATGTTGGTCCTTTTCCTTATTTTCCACTAAATACTAATTTTTCTAAGTTTTATAACATTCTGCATCACTTACAGGAATTTCTCCAGTTATGTCAAATAAAGAAGACACCTGATTTGACAGGTGGAGCTGTGATTCACTTCTTTTGAATTGATCTGTGGACTTCAGGCAAATTGTTTAGTGAAAATGACATCAGCTTTGTTTCGTGCACATTCTGCCAAATCTGTGCTGTTTTGGATCTGTGGTATTTTCAAACTGGATTATACCGAGAACTGAGCCACCACGTGTTCGTATTTCAGCGACTCCACGTGTCCATCAGGACATCACTGTGGAACATCACACCTCCATCCTGCACACTTTAATGTGGCTGATTTTAAAATCACATTTTGAATCACAAGTAAATGGTAAATGGACTGCATTTATACAGCGCTTTTCCATCTGCATCAGACGCTCAAAGCGCTTTACAGTAATGCCTCACATTCACCCCGATCATTAAAACTCAGGGTTGTTCAGGTTTTTTTTTTTTGTTTTTTTTTGCAAATATTTTCCACAACATAAATAAATGCAAAGATTAAGTTGAGCACATGTATCATATGTCATAAGAGTCCAGTGGACGTCCGCCTTGTTTGACCTTTTAGTTTACAGACCAAACATTCAACACAGTCAAAACTGGTCCATTTATTAATCGTACTTGTCCTCTTATAGATCTTACACTGCGCTGTATTAACCATTGATTAGGTTATTGGTAAATTTCAAGATGTATTTATCCATTGCAGGTGTGATTCCAGTCTCATAAATCAAATCAATTTCAAATCAATTTTATTTATATAGCGCCAAATCACAACAAACAGTTGCACCAAGGCGCTTTATATTGTAAGGCAAAACCATACAATAATTACAGAAAAACCCCAATGGTCAAAACGATCCCCTGTGAGCAAGCACTTGGCGACAGTGGGAAGGAAAAACTCCCTTTTAACAGGAAGAAACCTCCAGCAGAACCACGCTCAGGGAGGGGCAGTCTTCTGCTAGGACTGGTTGGGGCTGAGGGAGAGAACCAGGAAAAAGACATGCTGTGGAAGAGAGCAGAGATCAGTCACTAATGATTAAATTCAGAGTGGTTGAGTGGTGCATACAGAGCAAAAAGAGAAAGAAACACTCAGTGCATCATGGGAACCCCCCAGCAGTCTAAGTCTATAGCAGCATAACTAAGGGATGGTTCAGGGTCACCTGATCCAGCCCTAACTATAAGCTTTAGCAAAAAGGAAAGTTTTAAGCCTAATCTTAAAAGTAGAGAGGGTGTCTGTCTCCCTGATCTGAATTGGGAGCTGGTTCCACAGGAGAGGAGCCTGAAAGCTGAAGGCTCTGCCTCCCATTCTACTCTTACAAACCCTAGGAACTACAAGTAAGCCTGCAGTCTGAGAGCGAAGCGCTCTATTGGGGTGATATGGTACCATGAGGTCCCTAAGATAAGATGGGACCTGATTATTCAAAAACTTATAAGTAAGAAGAAGAATTTTAAATTCTATTCTAGAATTAACAGGAAGCCAATGAAGAGAGGCCAATATGGGTGAGATATGCTCTCTCCTTCTAGTCCCTGTCAGAACTCTAGCTGCAGCATTTTGAATTAACTGAAGGCTTTTCAGGGAACTTTTAGGACAACCTGATAATAATGAATTACAATAGTCCAGCCTAGAGGAAATAAATGCATGAATTAGTTTTTCAGCATCACTCTGAGACAAGACCAAGCTAACTAGCTTGCTAACGCTTTCGTTTTTATTTTTATTTTATTTTTTAGCACTGTTGTCGTGCTGCTCCACAGCCTGCCTAGTGGATTTTTATTTTATTTTAGCACTGTTGTCGTGCGTTACCTGTGCTGCTCCACAGCCTGTTCAGTGGATTTTTATTTTATTTTACCACTGTTGTCGTGCGTTACCTGTGCTGCTCCACAGCCTGTTCAGTGGATTTTTATTTTATTTTACCACTGTTGTCGTGCGTTACCTGTGCTGCTCCACAGCCTGCCCAGTGGATTTTTATTTTATTTTTTAGCACTTGTCGTGCGTTACCTGTGCTGCTCCACAGCCTGCCCAGTGGATTTTTATTTTATTTTTTGCCGCCGTTGTCGTGCGTTACCTGTGCTGCTCCACAGCCTGTCTAGTGGATTTTTATTTTATTTTTTACCACCGTTGTCGTGCGTTACCTGTGCTGCTCCGCAGCCTGTCTAGTGGATTTTTATTTTATTTTTTACCACCGTTGTCGTGCGTTACCTGTGCTGCTCCGCAGCCTGTCTAGTGGACTTTTATTTTATTTTTTACCACCGTTGTCGTGCGTTACCTGTGCTGCTCCACAGCCTGTCTAGTGGATTTTTATTGTTTTTTGCCACCGTTGTCGTGCGTTACCTGTGCTGCTCCACAGCCTGTCTAGTGGATTTTTATTTTATTTTTTACCACCGTTGTCGTGCGTTACCTGTGCTGCTCCACAGCCTGTCTAGTGGATTTTTATTTTATTTTTTACCACCGTTGTCGTGCGTTACCTGTGCTGCTCCACAGCCTGTCTAGTGGATTTTTATTTTATTTTTTACCACCGTTGTCGTGCGTTACCTGTGCTGCTCCACAGCCTGTCTAGTGGATTTTTATTTTATTTTTTACCACCGTTGTCGTGCGTTATCTGTGCTGCTCCACAGCCTGTCTAGTGGATTTTTATTTTATTTTTTACCACCGTTGTCGTGCGTTACCTGTGCTGCTCCACAGCCTGTCTAGTGGATTTTTATTGTTTTTTGCCACCGTTGTCGTGCGTTGCCTGTGCTGCTCCGCAGCCTGTCTAGTGGATTTTTATTTTATTTTTTGCCGCCGTTGTCGTGCGTTACCTGTGCTGCTCCACAGCCTGTCTAGTGGATTTTTATTTTATTTTTTGCCGCCGTTGTCGTGCGTTACCTGTGCTGCTCCACAGCCTGTCTAGTGGATTTTTATTTTATTTTTTACCACCGTTGTCGTGCATTACCTGTGCTGTTCCACGGCCTGTCTAGTGGATTTTTATTTTATTTTATTTTATTTTTTTTACCACCGTTGTCGTGCGTTACCTGTGCTGCTCCGCAGCCTGTCTAGTGGATTTTTATTTTATTTTCTACCACTGTTGTCGTGCGTTACCTGTGCTGCTCCACAGCCTGTCTAGTGGATTTTTATTTTATTTTTGCACCGTTGTCGTGCGTTCGCTGTTGCCGTGCGTTACTTGTGCTGCTTCATGGCCTGTCTGGTGCCTTAACTAAAGCACTCCTTCTGCTGAATCACCTCTAAATTATTTACACATTATTCACTTTGCGTGTTTTTAGGAATCCACTAGGTTGCGTAGCTACTAGCTTTTAGCCGATTTAGCATGGCGGCTTCTCCTGTCTCTCCCGCACTTTTCTGCTCTGGTTGTGAAATGTTTAGCTGTTCCTCGGCCTCCTTTCGCAGTAACGGTACTTGTAATAAGTGCAGCTTATTCGTAGCTTTGGAGGCCAGGCTGGGCGAATTGGAGACTCGGCTCCGCACCGTGGAAAATTCTACAGCTAACCAGGCCCCTGTAGTCGGTGCGGACCAAGGTGGCTTAGCCACCGTTAGTTCCCCCCTGGCGGATCCCGGGCAGTCGGGAAAGCAGGCCGACTGGGTGACTGTGAGGAGGAAGCGTAGCCCTAAACAGAAGCCCCGTGTACACCGTCAACCCGTGCACATCTCTAACCGTTTTTCCCCACTCTGCGACACACCCGCCGAGGATCAAACTCTGGTTATTGGCGACTCTGTTTTGAGAAATGTGAAGTTAGCGACACCAGCAACCATTGTCAATTGTCTTCCGGGGGCCAGAGCAGGCGACATTGAAGGAAATTTGAAATTGCTGGCTAAGGCTAAGCGTAAATTTGGTAAGATTGTAATTCACGTCGGCAGTAATGACACTCGGTTACGCCAATCGGAGGTCACTAAAATTAACATTAAATCGGTGTGTAACTTTGCAAAAACAATGTCGGACTCTGTTGTTTTCTCTGGGCCCCTCCCCAATCGGACCGGGAGTGACATGTTTAGCCGCATGTTCTCCTTGAATTGCTGGCTGTCTGAGTGGTGTCCAAAAAATGAGGTGGGCTTCATTGATAATTGGCAAAGCTTCTGGGGAAAACCTGGTCTTGTTAGGAGAGACGGCATCCATCCCACTTTAGATGGAGCAGCTCTCATTTCTAGAAATCTGGCCAATTTTCTTGGATCCTCCAAACTGTGACTGTCTAGCGTTGGGACCAGGAGGCAGAGCTGTGGTCTTATACACCTCTCTGCAGCTTCTCTCCCCCTGCCATCCCCTCATTACCCCATCCCCGTAGAGACGGTGCCTGCTTCCAGACCACCAATAACCAGCAAAAATCTATTTAAGCAAAAAAATTCAAAAAGAAAAAATAATATAGCACCTTCAACTGCACCACAGACTAAAACAGTTAAATGTGGTCTATTAAACATTAGGTCTCTCTCTTCTAAGTCCCTGTTGGTAAATGATATAATAATTGATCAACGTATTGATTTATTCTGCCTAACAGAAACCTGGTTACAGCAGGATGAATATGTTAGTTTAAATGAGTCAACACCCCCGAGTCACACTAACTGTCAGAATGCTCGTAGCACGGGCCGGGGCGGAGGATTAGCAGCAATCTTCCATTCCAGCTTATTAATTAATCAAAAACCTAGACAGAGCTTTAATTCATTTGAAAGCTTGTCTCTTAGTCTTTTCCATCCAAATTGGAAGTCCCAAAAAACAATTTTATTTGTTATTATCTATCGTCCACCTGGTCGTTACTGTGAGTTTCTCTGTGAATTTTCAGACCTTCTGTCTGACTTAGTGCTTAGCTCAGATAAGATACTTATAGTGGGCGATTTTAACATCCACACAGATGCTGAGAATGACAGCCTCAACACTGCATTTAATCTATTATTAGACTCTATTGGCTTTGCTCAAAAAGTAAATGAGTCCACCCACCACTTTAATCATATCTTAGATCTTGTTTTGACTTATGGTATGGAAATAGAAGACTTAACAGTATTCCCTGAAAACTCCCTTCTGTCTGATCATTTTTTAATAACATTTACATTTACCCTGATGGACTACCCTGCAGTGGGGAATAAGTTTCATTACACTAGAAGTCTTTCAGAAAGCGCTGTAACTAGGTTTAAGGATATGATTCCTTCTTTATGTTCTCTATTGTCATATACCAACACAGAGCAGAGTAGCTACCTAAACTCTGTAAGGGAGTTAGAGTATCTCGTCAATAGTTTTACATCCTCATTGAAGACAACTTTGGATGCTGTAGCTCCTCTGAAAAAGAGAGCTTTAAATCAGAAGTGTCTGACTCCGTGGTATAACTCACAAACTCGTAGCTTAAAGCAGATAACCCGTAAGTTGGAGAGGAAATGGCGTCTCACTAATTTAGAAGATCTTCACTTAGCCTGGAAAAAGAGTTTGTTGCTCTATAAAAAAGCCCTCCGTAAAGCTAGGACATCTTTCTACTCATCACTAATTGAAGAAAATAAGAACAACCCCAGGTTTCTTTTCAGCACTGTAGCCAGGCTGACAAAGAGTCAGAGCTCTATTGAGCTGAGTATTCCATTAACTTTAACTAGTAATGACTTCATGACTTTCTTTGCTAACAAAATTTTGACTATTAGAGAAAAAATTACTCATAACCATCCCAAAGATGTATCGTTATCTTTGGCTGCTTTCAGTGATGCCGGTATTTGGTTAGACTGTTTCTCTCCGATTGTTCTGTCTGAGTTATTTTCATTAGTTACTTCATCCAAACCATCAACATGTTTATTAGACCCCATTCCTGCCAGGCTGCTCAAGGAAGTCCTACCATTATTTAATGCTTCAATCTTAAATATGATCAACTTATCTTTGTTAGTTGGCTATGTACCACAGGCTTTTAAGGTGGCAGTAATTAAACCATTACTTAAAAAGCCATCACTTGACCCAGCTATTTTAGCTAATTATAGGCCAATCTCCAACCTTCCTTTTCTCTCAAAGATTCTTGAGAGGGTAGTTGTAAAACAGCTAACTGATCACCTGCAGAGGAATGGTCTATTTGAAGAGGTTCAGTCAGGTTTTAGAATTCATCATAGTACAGAAACAGCATTAGTGAAGGTTACAAATGATCTTCTTATGGCTTCGGACAGTGGACTTATCTCTGTGCTTGTTCTGTTGGACCTCAGTGCTGCTTTTGATACTGTTGACCATAAAATTTTATTACAGAGATTAGAGCATGTCATAGGTATTAAAGGCACTGCGCTGCGGTGGTTTGAATCATATTTGTCTAATAGATTACAGTTTGTTCATGTAAATGGGGAATCTTCTTCACAGACTAAAGTTAATTATGGAGTTCCACAAGGTTCTGTGCTAGGACCAATTTTATTCACTTTATACATGCTTCCCTTAGGCAGTATTATTAGACGGTATTGCTTAAATTTTCATTGTTACGCAGATGATACCCAGCTTTATCTATCCATGAAGCCAGAGGACACACACCAATTAGCTAAACTGCAGGATTGTCTTACAGACATAAAGACATGGATGACCTCTAATTTCCTGCTTTTAAACTCAGATAAAACTGAAGTTATTGTACTTGGCCCCACAAATCTTAGAAGCATGGTGTCTAACCAGATCTTTACTCTGGATGGCATTTCCCTGACCTCTAGTAATACTGTGAGAAATCTTGGAGTCATTTTTGATCAGGATATGTCATTCAAAGCGCATATTAAACAAATATGTAGGACTGCCTTTTTGCATTTACGCAATATCTCTAAAATCAGAAAGGTCTTGTCTCAGAGTGATGCTGAAAAACTAATTCATGCATTTATTTCCTCTAGGCTGGACTATTGTAATTCTTTATTATCAGGTTGTCCTAAAAGTTCCCTAAAAAGCCTTCAGTTAATTCAAAATGCTGCAGCTAGAGTACTGACGGGGACTAGCAGGAGAGAGCATATCTCACCCGTGTTGGCCTCTCTTCATTGGCTTCCTGTTAATTCTAGAATAGAATTTAAAATTCTTCTTCTTACTTATAAGGTTTTGAATAATCAGGTCCCATCTTATCTCAGGGACCTCGTAGTACCATATCACCCTAATAGAGCGCTTCGCTCTCAGACTGCAGGCTTACTTGTAGTTCCTAGGGTTTGTAAGAGTAGAATGGGAGGCAGAGCCTTCAGCTTTCAGGCTCCTCTCCTGTGGAACCAGCTCCCAATTCAGATCAGGGAGACAGATACCCTCTCTACTTTTAAGATTAGGCTTAAAACTTTCCTTTTCGCTAAGGCTTATAGTTAGGGCTGGATCGGGTGACCCTGGACTATCCCTTGGTTATGCTGCTTTAGACGTAGACTGTGGGGGGGTTCCCATGATGCACTGTTTCTTTCTCTTTTTGCTCTGTATGCATCACTCCGCATTTAATCATTAGTGATCGATCTCTGCCCCCCTCCACAGCATGTCTTTTTCCTGGTTCTTTCCCTCAGCCCCAACCAGTCTCAGCAGAAGACTGCCCCTCCCTGAGCCTGGTTCTGCTGGAGGTTTCTTCCTGTTAAGAGGGAGTTTTTCCTTCCCACTGTTGCCAAGTGCTTGCTCACAGGGGGTCGTTTTGACCGTTGGGGTTTTTCATGATTGTTGTATGGCCTTGCCTTACAATATAAAGCGCCTTGGGGCAACTGTTTGTTGTGATTTGGCGCTATATAAAAAAAAAGTTGATTGATTGATTGATTGATTTTAGAGATATTGCGCAAATGCAAAAAAGCAGTCCTACATATTTGCTTAATATGCGCATTGAAGGACATATCCTCATCAAAAATGACTCCAAGATTTTTCACAGTATTACTAGAGGTCAGGGTAATGCCATCCAGAGTAAGGATCTGGTTAGACACCATGTTAAGATTTGTGGGGTCAAGTACAATAGCTTCAGTTTTATCTGAATTTAAAAGCAGGAAATTAGAGGTCATCCATGTCTTTATGTCTGTAAGACAATCCTGCAGTTTAACTAATTGGTGTGTGTCCTCTGGCTTCATGGATAGATAAAGCTGGGTATCATCTGCGTAACAATGAAAATTTAAGCAATGCTGTCTAATAATACTGCCTAAGGGAAGCATGTATAAAGTGAATAAAATTGGTCCTAGCACAGAACCTTGTGGAACTCCATAATTAACCTTCGTCTGTGAAGAAGATTCCCCATTTACATGAACAAATTGTAATCTATTAGATAAATATGATTCAAACCACCGCAGCGCAGTGCCTTTAATACCTATGGCATGCTCTAATCTCTGTAATAAAATTTTATGGTCAACAGTATCAAAAGCAGCACTGAGGTCTAACAGGAGAAGCACAGAGATGAGTCCACTGTCTGAGGCCATAAGAAGATCATTTGTAACCTTCACTAATGCTGTTTTTGTACTATGATGAATTCTAAAACCTGACTGAAACTCTTCAAATAGACCATTCCTCTGCAGATGATCAGTTAGCTGTTTTACAACTACCCTTTCAAGAATTTTTGAGAGAAAAGGAAGGATGGAAATCGGCCTATAATTAGCTAAGATAGCTGGGTCAAGTGATGGCTTTTTAAGTAGTGGTTTAATTACTGCCACCTTAAAAGCCTGTGGTACATCACCAACTAATAAAGATAGATTGATCATATTTAAGATCGAAGCATTAATTAATGGTAGGGCTTCCTTGAGCAGCCTGGTAGGAATGGGGTCTAATAGACATGTTGATGGTTTGGAGGAAGTAACTAATGAAAATAACTCAGACAGAACAATTGGAAAGAGTCTAACCAAATACCAGCATCACTGAAAGCAGCCAAAGATAACGTTATGTCTTTGGGATGATTATGAGTAATTTTTTCTCTAATAGTTAAAATTTTATTAGCAAAGAAAGTCATGAAGTCATTACTAGTTAAAGTTAAAGGAATACTCGGCTCAATAGAGCTCTGAATCTTTGTCAGCCTGGCTACAGTGCTGAAAAGAAACCTGGGGTTGTTCTTATTTTCTTCAATTAGTGATGAGTAGTAAGATGTCCTAGCTTTACGGAGGGCTTTTTTTTTATAGAGCAACAGACTCTTTTTCCAGGCTAAGTGAAGATCTTCTAAATTAGTGAGACGCCATTTCCTCTCCAACTTACGGGTTATCTGCTTTAAGCTGCGAGTTTGTGAGTTATACCATGGAGTCAGGCACTTCTGATTTAAGGCTCTCTTTTTCAGAGGAGCTACAGCATCCAAAGTTGTGCTCAATGAGGATGTAAAACTATTGACGAGATAATCTATCTCACTCACAGAGTTTAGGTAGCTACTCTGCACTGTGTTGGTATATGGCATTGGAGAACATAACAAAGAAGGAATCATATCCTTAAACCTAGTTACAGCGCTTTCAGAAAGACTTCTACTGTAATGAAAATTATTCCCCACTGCTGGGTAGTCCATTAAAGTAAATGTAAATGTTATTAAGAAATTATCAGACAGAAGGGGGTTTTCAGGGAATACCGTTAAGTCTTCAATTTCCATACCATAAGTCAGAACAAGATCTAAAGTATGGTTAAAGTGGTGGGTGGACGCTATAGCACTTCGTACTTGTAGTCAGGTGTCTGGAATTTGGAGGGGGGGTGTGGAGCACAAGGTCTCCCTTTACGCTGATGACCTCCTGCTTTATGTGTCTAACCCACTTGAATCAATTCCTACTGCATTATCGTTGCTCCATAACTTTGGCACGATTTCAGGCTACAAACTAAATGTTAACAAGAGTGAGCTATTTCCAATTAATGACAAAGCACAGTATATTGATCTCTCTAATTTAAATTTTAAGGTAGAGTATGACACATTTTCATATTTGGGAGTCATAGTCACTAAAAAACATAAAGACCTCTTTAAAGAAAACGTAACTGTTTTATTAAATCAGGCCAGACAGCTGATGTCGCATTGGTCACCCTTGTCGATGTCTCTGGTGGGCCGTGTAAATTCTGTCAAGATGGTAATTTTACCCAAATTTTTGTATCTCTTCCAAACATTGCCCATTTTTATTCCACTTACTTTTTTCCAACAGTTGGACTCAATCATAACCTCTTACATTTGGCAGGGCAAACAACCTTGCTTAAGTAAAATTCACCTTCAAAAATCTAAACATCAGGGGGGTCTTACCCTTCCCAATTTTTGTTTTTATTACTGGGCAGCCCACCTGAGATGTCTGATACATTGGTCCCACTGTTATGATGGGCTGGACTGTCCTGATTGGGTCTCATTAGAGCTCTTCTCACAGAGCATCTCTCCTTTGGCCTCAGCTGGTTCAGCCTTGCCTTTACCCCCCACC
Organism: Thalassophryne amazonica; assembly: GCF_902500255.1. NCBI lineage: Eukaryota > Metazoa > Chordata > Actinopteri > Batrachoidiformes > Batrachoididae > Thalassophryne > Thalassophryne amazonica. Next base: position 5,901,387 of record NC_047103.1, read on the forward strand.
ACTCTATTTGATAATCCAGTGATTAAACACACTTTGAAGATTTGGGGACAATTTCGAAAACATTTTGTCATGGACACTTTTTCACTTTGGAGCCCCATTCTTAACAATCATTTATTCAAGCCATCTGTTATTGATGTGGGTTTTTGGCAATGGCACCATGAGGGGGTTAAACGTTTTAAAGATTTGTTAGTGGATGGTACCATGGCATCATTTGCACAGCTGAAGGAGAAATTTAACCTTAAAAATTTAGATTTTTTTCGTTATCTTCAGCTGCGACATTTTCTCACCACACAACTATCTAACATTCAGGTTCCTATACAGGAGACCATGGTGGACAAAATACTATCATCTAAACCTTCCAAAGGTCTCATCTCTAAGTTGTATAACATCATGCTTGATCTTAAAAGTTCACCATTTGATAAATTCAAAAATGCATGGGAGAAAGACCTGGGTCACGCTGTATCAGATGATGCCTGGGCCTCTGCACTTAAACTTGTGTACTCTTCTTCCTTTTGTGCTAGGCACCATCTGATTCAATTCAAGGTGGTGCACAGAGCGCACATCTCCAGGGCCAGGTTGTCTACGATGTATCCCGAAGTCAGTCCTCTGTGCATTCGATGTAATTTAACTGAGGCCACCCTTTGTCACATGTTTTGGTCCTGCCCATGCCTTCAAGTCTTCTGGACGAACATTTTTAACACTTTGTCCCAGGCATTCAATATTAATTTGGAACAAAACTCTGTACTCGCACTTTTTGGTGTTTTGGAAAATCAGCCACATGTGAGCGCTAGGAAAACTTACTTATAGCACGTAGAGCCATTCTCTTCAAGTGGAAAGATCCTAACCCTCCTCTGCACTCACAGTGGCTACAGGATGTCATGTCCTGTCTAAAACTAGAAAAATTAAGGTTTTCATTGAAACAGAATCTCAGTGGATTTGAGAACACATGGAGACGTTTTATGCAATTGTATCCAGCTCTTTGAAATTATTATAATTATTATTATTATTTTTTTTTTTATGGTCGCATTTGTGTATCTATGGCACATGTTGTTAATATCCTATCTTGGTGGTGACATGGGATTACTTTAATATTTTGCTTTTTTGTGTGTGTGTGTGTGTGTGTGTGTGTGTGTGTGTGTGTGTGTGTGTGTGTGTGTGTGTGTGTGTGTGTGTGTGTGTGTGTGTGTGTGTGTGTGTTCTGTTCTGTATTTTTTTCTTTTTTTTAAACTTCACATTACTTACTGTACATGTGACCTTGAACTGGTGGGACATTCTGCACAAACATTTGACTCTTTAGAATTATTTCTAAATGTCACTGCCAGCTCTTAACATTCTATGTATGTTTTGAAAAATAACAATAAATACATTCTGATTAAAAAAAAAAAGTGGTGGGTGGACTCATTTACATTTTGAGCAAAGCCAATAGAGTCTAATAATAGATTAAATGCAGTGTTGAGGCTGTCATTCTCAGCATCTGTGTGGATGTTAAAATCGCCCACTATAATTATTTTATCTGAGCTAAGCACTAAGTCAGACAAAAGGTCCGAAAATTCACAGAGAAACTCACAGTAACGACCAGGTGGACGATAGATAATAACAAATAAAACTGGTTTTTGGGACTTCCAATTTGGATGGACAAGACTAAGAGTCAAGCTTTCAAATGAATTAAAGCTCTGTCTGGGTTTTTGATTAATTAATAAGCTGGAGTGGAAGATTGCTGCTAATCCTCCTCCTCGGCCCGTGCTACGAGCATTCTGACAGTTAGTGTGACTCGGGGGTGTTGACTCATTTAAACTAACATATTCATCCTGCTGTAACCAGGTTTCTGTAAGGCAGAATAAATCAATATGTTGATCAATTATTATATCATTTACTAACAGGGACTTAGAAGAGAGAGACCTAATGTTTAATAGACCACATTTAACTGTTTTAGTCTGTGGTGCAGTTAAAGGTGCTATATTATTTTTTCTTTTTGAATTTTTATGCTTAAATAGATTTTTGCTGGTTATTGGTGGTCTGGGAGCAGGCACCGTCTCTACGGGGATGGGGTAATGAGGGGATGGCAGGGGGAGAGAAGCTGCAGAGAGGTGTGTAAGACTACAACTCTGCTTCCTGGTCCCAACCCTGGATAGTCACGGTTTGGAGGATTTAAGAAAATTGGCCAGATTTCTAGAAATGAGAGCTGCTCCATCCAAAGTGGGATGGATGCCGTCTCTCCTAACAAGACCAGGTTTTCCCCAGAAGCTTTGCCAATTATCTATGAAGCCCACCTCATTTTTTGGACACCACTCAGACAGCCAGCAATTCAAGGAGAACATGCGGCTAAACATGTCACTCCCGGTCTGATTGGGGAGGGGCCCAGAGAAAACAACAGAGTCCGACATTGTTTTTGCAAAGTTACACACCGATTCAATGTTAATTTTAGTGACCTCCGATTGGCGTAACCGGGTGTCATTACTGCCGACATGAATTACAATCTTACCAAATTTACGCTTAGCCTTAGCCAGCAGTTTCAAAAAGCAAGCATAAAGCAAACATAATAGCCGTTACACAAAAGGCTATACCAGCACCGCAGAGAGGGCGCCGGTGGACCTCAGTCTGCAGTTCATCTCCACCTTAAAGACACTAACCACATGTTTGAGGACAAGGAAGTTAAAATCTTAGTCAGAGAAAAGACATGGTTTGAGAGAGCTGTGAAGGAAGCTTTGTATGTGAAACAGTTGAAACCCAGCCTTAACCGGGGAGGGGGTCTGAGACACGCTTTGTCCCCTGTTTACAATGGGGTCTACAGGTCAAAGCATAATAGAGAAGCTTGAATCTTCGACTGGACTGGGTTGCTTGACGCGAGGACGTTTCGCTTCTAATCACAGAAGCTTCCTCAGCTAAATTTCTTGCTCTGGTTGTCTGACTTCTGTTTTGACTCTTGTAGAGAAGAACAAATGATTTCTTCTTCTCTACAAGAGTCAAGACAGAAGTCTACCAGACTTCCAGAGCAAGAAATTTAGCTGAGGAAGCCTCTGCGATTAGAAGCGAAACGTCCTCACGTCAAGCAACCCAGTCCAGTCGAAGATTCAAGCTTCTCTACTACAAACATGATAACTAGATAAAAATAAACAAGACTCTTCGTGAACTGCAGATTAGCAACTGTGGAACTGAACACATTTTTTGCCTTCATTTCCTTCTGCATTGCCCTTTCGACAGACAGTTAAACAAATTTAAAAAACAAGTTACAGCAGCAAGAAGGTCATGAGTTGACTTCCCACCTGGTCCGTTTTTCGTGTTGTGGAGTTTATACAGTAGTGTTCAGAATAATAGTAGTGCTATGTGACTAAAAAGATTAATCCAGGTTTGAGTATATTCTTATTGTTACATGGGAAACAATGTACCAGTAGATTCAGTAGATTCTCACAAATCCAACAAGACCAAGCATTCATGATATGCACACTCTTAAGGCTATGAAATTGGGCTATTAGTAAAAAAAGTAGAAAAGGGGGTGTTCACAATAATAGTAGCATCTGCTGTTGATGCTACAAACTCAAAACTATTATGTTCAAACTGCTTTTTTAACAATCCTGTGAATCACTAAACTATTATTTAGTTGTATAACCACAGTTTTTCATGATTTCTTCACATTTGCAAGCCATTAATTTTGTTGGTTTGGAACCAAGATTTTGCTGGTTTACTAGTGTGCTTGGGGTCATTGTCTTGTTGAAACACCCATTTCAAGGGCATGTCCTCTTCAGCATAAGGCAACATGACCTCTTCAAGTATTCTGACATATCCAAACTGATCCATGATACCTGGTATGTGGTATATAGGCCCAACACCATAGTAGGAGAAACATGCCCATATCACGATGCTTGCACCACCATGCTTCACTGTCTTCACTGTGAACTGTGGCTTGAATTCAGAGTTTGGGGGTCGTCTCACAAACTGTCTGCGGCCCTTGGACCCAAAAAGAACAATTTTACTCTCATCAGTCCACAAAATATTCCTCCATTTTTCTTTAGGCCAGTTGATGTGTTCTTTGGCAAATTGTAACCTCTTCTGCACATGTCTTTTATTTAACAGAGGGACTTTGCAGGGGATTCTTGCAAATAAATTTGCTTCACACAGGCGTCTTCTAACTGTCACAGAACTTACAGGTAACTCCAGACTGTCTTTGATCATTCTGGAGCTGATCAATGGGTGAGCCTTTGCCATTCTGGTTATTCTTCTATCCATTTTGATAGTTGTTTTCTGTTTTCTTCCACGCATCTCTGTTTTTTTGTTTTGTTTTGTTTTGGTTTGTTTTTTTTTTTTTTGTCCATTTTAAAGCATTGGAGATCATTGTAGATGAACAGCCTATAATTTCTTTGCACCTGCGTATAAGTTTTCCCCTCTCCAATCAACTTTTTAATCAAACTACGCTGTTCTTCTGAACAATGTCATGAACGTCCCATTTTCCTCAGGCTTTCAAAGAGAAAAGCATGTTCAACAGGTGCTGGCTTCATCCTTAAATAGGGGACACCTGATTCACACCTGTTTGTTCCACAACATTGACGAACTCACTGACTGAATGTCACACTACTATTATTGTGAACACCCCCTTTTCTACTTTTTTTTTTTTTTACTAATAGCCCAATTTCATAGCCTTAAGAGTGTGCATATCATGAATGCTTGGTCTTGTTGGATTTGTGAGAATCTACTGAATCTACTGGTACCTTGTTTCCCATGTAACAATAAGAAATATACTTAAAACCTGGATTAATCTTTTTAGTCACATAGCACTACTATTATTCTGAACACGACTGTATATTCTACGCTGTTCCCACCTTCCTCCCACTTGCATGTTCGGTGAACCGGTGACTCTAAACTGACCACAGGTGAGAGTGAGAGTGAGACTGCGACCCTGTGATGGACAAAGTGTCGTGCGGCCTGTCCAGGGTGAACCCCGCCTGTCGCCCTGTGACTGCTGGGACAGGTTAATAAAGTCTTTGAGGTCATGATGGACAGTGAGCCTCTAAAGGATTATTCAGGAAACATCAACTGTCAGAAGGTTTGTAACCAAGGGACATAACTTTGTGGCTCTGCGGGAGTTCGAACACCAGATTTCCCACGCTGGACAACAGGTCCCGTATAATTTCACTTCTTCAATTGCGCCACTCGGGGGCGCTGTTGGATCATAACACCTCGGAGGAGACGCGTTCTGATCGGACTCGTACTCTCACGCGCGGCACGAGCTCAGACAGTGGACGCTCTCGTTATGGCCGAACAACTGTCCAGTTTCTGGGTGTTCTGTGTTAGTACGCGCCCGCAGCCGATGTGCTTGATGAATTCCTGCGCAAAAAGTAGTTCCCAGATAATTGTGATATATTCCTGTGAGATGATCAGTATATCTCATCGAAATTAATTCTAAAATTTACCAGTAATAAAATTATAAAGATAACTGAAGTTTTAAGAGTGGCTGTAATAAATATTCACCTGTTATTGTTCAAGCACATTGTAAACATTGATATGATGGAGTTTGATGTGGAAGAGTTCAGAAAGATACGATTGGAATGTTTTTATTACCATTTACACTTGGTGATGAAAGACTTGGGTGTTAACTAAGGGCGCAATTTAGAACTAGAAATTGGGGGGGACAAAGTGCAAGGCCCACAGGGCCGAAGCCCATAGGCTGGGGGTCTGGGGTCCGTTTTAGGCCCCCAGAAGCCAACAGTTTCTAGATAAGCTCAGATTCATTCTGAGCATCCAGAACAGTAATTTTAATGTTTTGAGAAGACCATAAAGTGGACACCATTTGACTTATACAATCTGAAACTGTGGATATAAGTACTTTATTCTGAGAATAGCCAGCATTGATTTTATTAACATCCTGGTGTAAATAAGGTATCACCACATGTGTAGAACTCAAAAAGAATGATAGGTTGAGTTTTCATTAAAAAAAAAAAAACAACTGCAATGTGGTAAAATGTATTCATAAATATGAAAGAACAGGCTCTTAATAATTATTAACTATCACATACTGTATTTTTTTTTCTCAAGATTTGTTTTTGCATAAGTTTGAAAAAACAACAGATCATAAGTTTAGGATATTATCATGAATTTAATTTTCGAAGTGGCACTAATGACAACACTCATACTGAACAGAATTTCGCTTGCATAGACTGATTTTGGAGATCAAGCAATAATTGCAGATGGGCTTTCTGAGGTCCCAGATAGCTTTTCTGATTTCCTTTTCTAACTTTCAGAATTTAGTAAATTAGCATATGGTCCATTGATACTTATGTGTAGACACTAGTCCCTAGAGGCAACTATTTTTGGTTTCAAATCTGGGCAAATGCAGTCCTAGAAAATTCCGAATGTGACAAACAAGAAACAGGTGTTGGAAACAAGTCAATGCTGCTAAAAATACAAACTTGCAGAAACAAAGATACTATTCTGACATGGTTTTGCACATAAGACTGACATGGTTTGCACATAAGACTGGCATAGCATGTTTCAAGTACACAAATATATGTCAGAAGGTGGGGGGGGGGGGGAGATACCATATTCTGTCCATACCTGGTTGAAAAGGTGGGGGGGGGGCATGTCCCTCCATCCCCCACCAAATTGCGCCCATGGTGTTAACTTGGTGTTAAAGTCAGAACAAGAAGCTGCACTGAAAGAGATCAATCTGGGACAAAGAGACACATTCTGTGTGCTGTCCACAGGAAGGCATTTGCTTTGATTTAATTTTCACCAGGAAAATCCTCATGATTTCACCACTCATAATCATATGTGTTATACACATACTACTGCAATGATACGTAAGCAATTTTCGTGCACTGGGCGTTGTGAAAGTTTCGGAGTGTATCATTGGAGTGTGTCAGGCGGAAGTAGTGTTTCTAAATTATAGGCTGCCTAACACTTTTGCACAGCACTGTGTGTGAATGGTAAAAATTTAGACAAGAATAAACAGATGGAGTATTTTCGTTGTCTATATGCCGACTTTAGAGTTCCAAAGTGATACATTACTTTTTTATTTCAAGAAAAAACCCTAAAATTCAAGTATATTCATACTGGTGCAAAACGGTTCGAAAATAATCTAAACAAATCGTTTAGAAATGATCAATTTCGAAGTTGTCTGCTCAAGTGTAAGGTATGCAGCAATTCATCGTGCCGGCAGGTGGCGCATCCTTACTGTCACTTTTCCGCAGCATGCTTTTATTATTTAGTTCCTTCGGTGAGCTTCCTGTTTGCTCCGTGCTAAGTGCCGCTAGCTTGTGTCGGCGCAGCAGCATCCAGCGCTCAGACCGACTGAGGAGCAGAATCCAGAACCCAGGGTCCAGGATCCAGAAACTTGGTGGAACCGGCGCTCACAGGTGGAACAGCTGGAACCAACGCGTCGGCTGTGTTTGTGAGGGGATTTCTGGAGAAGTTTGGTAAAGATGAACCCTCAGTGTGCCCGCTGCGGGAAGATCGTTTATCCGACGGAGAAAGTCAGCTGCCTGGACAAGGTGAGCAAAAATAAAACCCAAATCAACTGTGATTTACTGCAATAAAACGAAAACAAAAAACAAAACTAGGGTTTTCAAACAGTCTGTGACCGCGGTGCAAACTAGAGGCGCATCACTCAGTGCGCAAAACTCCGCCAACAACCAACCAGACTCCAAATGACGCAGTTATTGCGCATTTTTCTTCATTGCCCTTCATAAAATATATATTTGATCAAAATCACTATATTTGTGTCGGTTTTTTCAAGAAGAAAGATGGCGACATGTCAACATATTGTCTGGAAAAACTGTCAAAACAACAAATTTTATAAATAAAAATATTTTAAAACCCATCTAATTTTTGATTAACACCTAAATGTACTGGGGTTTTTGTCACAAGTGCAGTTTTTCATCCAAATTGTGCAAAGGATGCTTTGCTCAGATATTCAATAAATAAATAAAAACGTCATAAATTAGTGTAAAATAAGTCAGAAACTGTACGTAAGTTCTCACACCAGGTTTTGTTGGGATTTGTTGAAAACAAACTCAGAATCACATGTTTATACTTCAGCTTGTACGAAACAAACCCTCAACATTACTTTTTAAAATTTCACCCTAAAATCCAACTATATTAATTTCACAGTGATATAAAACAGTTAACCAACACTAAAAAAAATCTTATTATTGCCGTTGCTAAACAATCCTCTTTTGTTTCATTTACTGAAAAAAAAAATGTTTTCTAAGGTGTAATAATGTATTTTGCTTTATTTCAAATAAGGTTAACTCAAACGACTTTTCATTGAATCAGTACAACTTTCCTCAATAAAACATGTGCACGCAGCTCCAAGAACATTTCCTATCGTAGGATCTAAGCAGTTTCATGGAACCACTTCACATAACTTTTTAAATAAAAGCCAAGAAAATATTTTTTTGGAGTGGAGATTCATATTTTCATATCTAATCCCCATCTGTATTTATTTATTTATTTGTTTATTTTTGTGTTGTTAACCACAATGAAAATGAAAGAAAATATAAATACATTTTTAAAAAGTACTTAATATTGTTAAAAAAATAGGATTACATAACTAAATTCTGTATATATTCAGCAGACACGAGTAATAAGGGCCATATTATTATTTTTGTAATAATAATAATAATTTGTCAGAATAGAAACAGGTTTCTTCTTGATAACCCTTCTATCGTACACTCAACTCAATCAATCAACTTTTTTCTTGTATAGCGCCAAATCACAACAAACAGTTGCCCCAAGGCGCTCCACATTGCAAGGCAAGGCCATAGAATAATTATGAAACACAGTCTACGTCTAAAGCAACATAACCAAGGGATGGTCCAGGGTCACCCGATCCAGCCCTAACTATAAGCCTTAGCGAAAAGGAAAGTTTTAAGCCTAATCTTAAAAGTAGAGAGGGTATCTGTCTCCCTGATCTGAATTGGGAGCTGGTTCCACAGGAGAGGAGCCTGAAAGCTGAAGGCTCTGCCTCCCATTCTACTCTTACAAACCCTAGGAACTACAAGTAAGCCCGCAGTCTGAGAGCGAAGCGCTCTAATGGGGTAATATGGTACTACGAGGTCCCTAAGATAAGATGGGACCTGATTATTCAAAACCTTATAAGTAAGAAGAAGAATTTTAAATTCTATTCTAGCATTAACAGGAAGCCAATGAAGGGAGGCCAACACGGGTGAGATATGCTCTCTCCTGCTAGTCCCCGTCAGTACTCTAGCTGCAGCATTCTGAACCAACTGAAGGCTTTTTAGGGAACTTTTAGGACAACCTGATAATAATGAATTACAATAGTCCAGCCTAGAGGAAATAAATGCATGAATTAGTTTTTCAGCATCACTCTGAGACAAGACCTTTCTGATTTTAGAGATATTGCGTAAATGCAAAAAGGCAGTCCTACATATTTGTTTAATATGCGCTTTGAATGACATATCCTGATCAAAAATAACTCCAAGATTTCTCACAGTATTACTAGAGATCAGGGAAATGCCATCCAGAGTAACGATCTGGTTAGACACCATGCTTCTAAGATTTGTGGGGCCAAGTACAATAACTTCAGTTTTATCTGAGTTTAAAAGCAGGAAATTAGAGGTCATCCATGTCTTTATGTCTGTAAGACAATCCTGCAGTTTAGCTAATTGGTGCGTATCCTCTGGCTTCATGGATAGATAAAGCTGGGTATCATCTGCGTAACAATGAAAATTTAAGCAATACCGTCTAATAATACTGCCCAAGGGAAGCATGTATAAAGTGAATAAAATTGGTCCTAGCACAGAACCTTGTGGAACTCCATAATTAACTTTAGTCTGTGAAGAAGATTCCCCATTTACATGAACAAACTGTAATCTATTAGACAAATATGATTCAAACCACCGCAGCGCAATGCCTTTAATACCTATGACATGCTCTAATCTCTGTAATAAAATTTTATGGTCAACAGTATCAAAAGCAGCACTGAGGTCCAACAGAACAAGCACAGAGATAAGTCCACTGTCCGAAGCCATAAGAAGATCATTTGTAACCTTCACTAATGCTGTTTCTGTACTATGATGAATTCTAAAACCTGACTGAAACTCTTCAAATAGACCATTCCTCTGCAGGTGATCAGTTAGCTGTTTTACAACTACCCTCTCAAGAATCTTTGAGAGAAAAGGAAGGTTGGAGATTGGCCTATAATTAGCTAAGATAGCTGGGTCAAGTGATGGCTTTTTAAGTAATGGTTTAATTACTGCCACCTTAAAGGCCTGTGGTACATAGCCAACTAACAAAGATAGATTGATCATATTTAAGATTAAAGCATTAAATAATGGTAGGACTTCCTTGAGCAGCCTGGCAGGAATGGGGTCTAATAAGCATGTTGATGGTTTGGATGAAGTAACTAATGAAAATAACTCAGACAGAACAATCGGAGAGAAAGAGTCTAACCAAATACCGGCATCACTGAAAGCAGCCAAAGATAACGATACATCTTTGGGATGGTTATGAGTAATTTTTTCTCTAATAGTCAAAATTTTGTTAGCAAAGAAAGTCATGAAGTCATTACTAGTTAAAGTTAATGGAATACTCAGCTCAATAGAGCTCTGACTCTTTGTCAGCCTGGCTACAGTGCTGAAAAGAAACCTGGGGTTGTTCTTATTTTCTTCAATTAGTGATGAGTAGAAAGATGTCCTAGCTTCACGAAGGGCTTTCTTATAGAGCAACAAACTCTTTTTCCAGGCTAAGTGAAGATCTTCTAAATTAGTGAGACGCCATTTCCTCTCCAACTTACGGGTTATCTGCTTTAAGCTACGAGTTTGTGAGTTATACCACGGAGTCAGACACTTCTGATTTAAAGCTCTCTTTTTCAGAGGAGCTACAGCATCCAAAGTTGTCTTCAATGAGGATGTAAAACTATTGACAAGATACTCTAACTCCCTTACAGAGTTTAGGTAGCTACTCTGCTCTGTGTTGGTATATGACATTAGAGAACATAAAGAAGGAATCATATCCTTAAACCTAGTTACAGCGCTTTCTGAAAGACTTCTAGTGTAATGAAACTTATTCCCCACTGCAGGGTAGTCCATCAGAGTAAATGTAAATGTTATTAAGAAATGATCAGACAAAAGGGAGTTTTCAGGGAATACTGTTAAGTCTTCTATTTCCATACCATAAGTCAGAACAAGATCTAAAATATGATTAAAGTGGTGGGTGGACTCATTTACTTTTTGAGCAAAGCCGATAGAGTCTAATAATAGATTAAATGCAGTGTTGAGGCTGTCATTCTCAGCATCTGTGTGGATGTTAAAATCGCCCACTATAATTATCTTATCTGAGCTAAGCACTAAGTCAGACAAAAGGTCTGAAAATTCACAGAGAAACTCACAGTAACGACCAGGTGGACGATAGATAATAACAAATAAAACTGGTTTTTGGGACTTCCAATTTGGATGGACAAGACTAAGAGACAAGCTTTCAAATGAATTAAAGCTCTGGGTTTTTGATTAATTAATAATCTGGAATGGAAGATTGCTGCTAATCCTCCGCCCCGGCCCGTGCTACACTGTCATTTACGAAAAAAAATCTTGGTAACAATTTGAAATTCTAAGTAAATTTAACAGCGTATATTCTCCTGTTTTTTGGCTAGTAAGTGTTACTCCATTATCACAAGTAAATTCTACTTCAGAGCTGCATCAGATCTAATTAAAAAGTAAACTTTTTTTTAATAATATTGTCTGCAGTCTCAACAGGTTCTCAAACTGTGGTACGTATCGCATCTCCTCCTGTACTCACGGACAGTCAGACAGACAAGTGGGAAATGAACCAACAACCCTTCAGTTAACAGGTTTCTGACTCCACCCACTGAGCCACAGTCACTGAAAAATAACTGAAAACGCCTCCAGTCAGAACTGGAGCATGAAACTCAGACTTCTTGTGACTCAGATGGAAGGACCAGGTGCTTGACCCGGGGTGACCCCAACCAGGTGTCCGTGACCCAAAGACCTGCTGGTTCAAATCCTGTTTGTGAATGCAAATGTCCTTCATTACTTAAAAAGAGGTGAAGAACGTGTCAGACATCACGTCTGGAGAATCTGGCTGAAGATGAGAAAAAGAAAAAAAACTATGTAAAAGCATTTTTTTTTTCAGGTGTTGCGTAATAGTGATAAATAAATTATTAATTGTCAGCAGTCTTCTGCATTCGCAGTCTGTCGTGTTCGGAGTCACATGACACAGCAGCGTGTCGGCGGCGCCACTGATATTAACACCACGTTTCATAATCGGAGTCCAGTTTCAGAACAGCAGACCTCTCTGATCTTCTTCTGTTTAGAAAAAAATATGACAAACTGTTGCACATTTCATAGAAATACAGCTCAAAAAGATTCACATCAAAGTCAAAGTCATTTGAGACACTTCAGAGAAAATTCATTTGAAATGTCAAACAGAGAAAAAGAAAGAAGAGTCAACATACAAATATTTTAGTGCATTTTTAACATCTATGAGACACCAAATAGAAACTAAAAACTCCAAACTGCTGCCACTTGTTAAAAAATAAAAATTACACATCTATAAAGTTAGAACTTCAGAGTATGAATAAGTCAAATAAAATTATAATCTTCTAATTTCAAAACAGTGAGTGTTTTACCCAAACCCCTTTTCATTTTTATTATTATTTTTAATGAATCTTTCCCACTTACATAAACTTGCATTTTCATCTTTGAAGGTTCACAAACTCAGTCTTTTTTCTTTTCTTTTCTTTTTTTAATCTTGAACATCTAAAAGATAATTAATGGAAACCAAAGCCGCTTTTCTTTAAAACCCGTGATGACTCGCGTGAATAAATGAGGAGAAGCGAGTGAAGAGATGAAAAAACGAGACAGAGACGCCGACCGAAAGACAGAAATCATTTAGACGTCAAAGTTCCCGATTTAGTTTTTTTTTTTTTTTCCTGTAACTTGTTGCTTTTGTTACACGTCAGCTTCACTTGTTACTGACATTCATTATTGTTTTGCTATTAATTGATATATAGTGAATTATTAAAAAAATTTTAATGGATGAACATAAGCTGACACTTTCATGTTATTTCTTTTTAACAATCTCAGACCAAATTCTAATGAGATTGTTATTTCGCTGTTCTCAAAGTCACTTTGTTTCACATTTAAGCTTCTTTATTATTAGTATTTTTTCTCACTGGAGGTAAACACGAATGTGGATTTGATCCTTTTTTAGGGTGATCGATGATTCACCACATCAAAATTTAAGCAGCTGATTGAACTTTATGAAACGTGAGGTCATGACACAGTCAGAGTGGATCACATGTCTTATGTCTTGTGTGTCTGTCTTGTGGTCATCACACGTCACTTTGTTTAGGACAGAATTCCTGGTAAACAACACAATTCATTTCCTGGTGGAAATCTGACATTTGACCCCAGTGACTTTGGCCGTAGTCCAAATGATTGACCTTTTGGATGACCTTGCCAGAGGAGTATTAAGGTCATCCGATATCTTGGCCTTTGTTAAAATAAACCAGTAAAGGGCAACTCTGGGCTCAACCTTCATTCATAAGTTTGGTAAAAATCATCTAAAGGACCTGGGAGGAGGAGACCATCACATCACATTCCTTGATCTTGACCTCAGTGATTGACCTTTGAACTTGACCTTGACATTGTATGTGTACCAGCTTGGTGAAATTAACTGGGAGGAGTCGACCAGCAGACAGACAGGACCTGGAGCACAATAACTGACCTTTGGTAAATTTGACATTTCCTGAACAGGTCCAGAACCCACCACCATATCTGCACCACACTTAGCGTGAAGCTTAAATTTTCTTCAAATGAATTCAAATTTTATTCAGATTCTATTTCCCAGCTGTCTTGGGGATGCCTTGGGGTCCCCCAGGAAGAGTTAGAGGACTTGACAGTGGATAGGGAAGTGTGGTACGAGCTGCGTGGTCTGCTGCCAAAGAGATCCTTGACCCAGATGAGCTGCAGAAAATGAATGAATAAATTTAAATTTTATACCTTTGACCCCAGTGGTTGACCTTTAGTAAATCTGATGTTGATCAAGTAATTCCACCGACAAATGAGCGTCACGCTGTTTGGATACCACAGTGAAAATCTAAATCTTGGCCTTTTTCCCCCAAATTCTCTTGACCTTTGTCAAACCAAACCCTCTCAGGACCGTTCTGTGGTCGACGGTGATCCACATGTCACGTTTGGTGAGAATCGGCCAAACGACCTGAAAGAAGTCACAGAATAAACAAATAAATGTGGCTCGAATTTGTACGATTCAGGTTGATTCAAGAGTAAAATCAAACCCAGAAAATGTCCAGTTTAAAATCAGAAGACAGAAGGACGTGTTGACATTCTGCTTGTTGGTGGATGTTAAATTGAGTTTTTCAAGGCAAAAAACAAAAACAAACAAACAAAAACCACACGACTCACCAGTTTGTGAACATTGATTTATGGTGTATTGTGTATTTTAATATTTTCTGTGGTAAATTATTTCATAGCGTTTGTTGTTGTTATTGGTATTATTTTTATTATTATTTCTACAGTTGACAGTATTATTGTCAGCAGTTTGCATGTTGACATTAAAAAGTCCAGTTCAGTTGAATCTTTTCAGGTTAATGCTAAAAAAAACCATGACATTAATTTAATCATTTTATGTCTGATTGGCATTTGACTTGAACTGTTTTGATCTGTTTTATGAAGTTAAGCACTTTGTAAATTATTATTATTATGATTACAGTCAGAGTCAGAAGCCTTTATTCATCAAGTATCTTCAAAGAACAGTAAATGATTCACAGTAAAATATTAAATAAAAAAATACTACTTAAATAGACTGCGTTCATATAGTGCTTTTCCATCTGCATCAGAAGCTCAGAGTGCTTTACATTGTTGGCTCACATTCACCCATTCACACAGACACACTCACAAACCAATGCCAGGGTGCTGCCATGCAAGGCGCTCACTAACTAAGGGATTAAGGACCTTGCCCAAGGGCCCTTAGTGATTTCTCAGTCTGAGTGGGGTTTGAACTGAGGACCCTCTGGTCTGAAGTCCAACGCTGAACCACCAGAACATCAGCTCCCCTCACTTACTTGTTGGCTGAAGCCCTTTTAGTTCCCATGTTATGGCTGAATCTTTACTATTATTATTTTTAAACTCAAATTCAATCTCGACATCACAGGAGATACTTCATTATAAAAAATGCTCTTGGAGGACGTATTATTGAACATGTTGGTTTTATTTTAGATGTTTTTAGCACAATTAGGAGGTGATCTGTGAGCACAAAAAGAAGAAACAAGATTTTTCAATATGTAAATGTCAAATGTGCACGCACACACACACACACACACACACACACACACACACACACACACACACACACACACACACACACACACACACACACACACACACACACACACACACACACACACATGCATAAGGCAAATAAGTAACTACATCCACTGTCAATTTTGCAAGTTTTCCCACCTACACAGAATGGAGAGGTCTGTAATTTTTATCATAGGTTCACTTCAACTGTGAGAAACAGAATAAAAAAAAAGAATCAGAAAATCACATTGTATGATTTTTAAATAATTAATTTGCATTTTATTGCATGAAATATGTATTTGATCACCAACCAACCAGCAATAATTCTGTCTGTTAGTTGAGTTAACAGGGTTTTAAAAAGGAATAGTTTGGACCATGTATCATGCTTAGTTATCATGTTACGGGGTAACATATGTCACATGTCATAGAATCCAATGGACCTTGTTTGACCTTTACTTTGGATACCAACCATTCAACACAGTCAAAACTATTCCATTTATTTATCCTATTGGCTCAACCAATAATTTGCATCATGTTTTACCAATATTGAAGGGACTTTAACTTTTGACCCCTGTACAAACTGAAACTGACCTTTATCACCATTTTTGCTGTTTTTAACCCCATAACTCCTGAACATTCAGTCATAGGTAGTCCAAACTATACCTTTTTGGAATCTTTATAATCAGACAAGTAACATGATGTAGTTTTCAATTTGATTGGAGCATTTTTAAATTTTGACCCCTGTATAATTCTTCAATTGACCCCTACCTGGCCGCCAATTGAAAATTCAAGTGGCTAGTCCGCTTTTTCAAGAGCAATGTCTAAGGAGTATTTGTGCAGAATTTGATGCTTGTATCACCATTTGCAGGATTTTGCTCTAAATATTCTCTTAGCTGCTGCACTACTCCTATTCTGCACTCTTTACCTGTATTAATTGCACCTGTTTGAACTTGTTACCTGTATGAAAGACACCTGTTCACACACCCAATCAATCACACTCCAACCTGTCCACCATAGCCAAGACCAAAGAGCTGTCTAAGGACACCAGGGACAAAACTGTAGACCTGCACAAGGCTGGGATGGACTACAGGACAACAGGCAAGCAGCTTGGTAGAAGACAACAACTGTTATGATTATTTATTAGAAAGTGGAAGAAACATAAGATGACTGTCAATCTCCCTCGGCCTGGGATTCCATGCAAGATCTCACTTTGTGGGGTAAGAATGATTCTGAGAAAGCTCAGAACTACACAGGACCTGATCAATGACCTGAAGAGAGCTGGGACCACAGTCACAAAGATTACATTAGTAACACATGATGCTGTCATGGTTTAAAATCCTGCAGGGCAGCAAGGTCCCCCTGCTCAAGCCAGCACATGTCCAGGCCCGTTTGAAGTTCACCATTGACCATCTGGATGATCCAGAGGAGGCATGGGAGAAGGTCATGTGGTCAGATGAGTCCAGAATAGAGCTTTTTGGTATCAACTCCACTTACCATGTTTAGAGGATGAGAACAACCCCAAGAAAACCATCCCAACCATGAAGCATGGGGGTGGAAACATCATACTCTGGGGGTGCTCTTCTGCAAAGGGGACAGGACGACTGCACCGCATTGAAGGGAGGATGGATGGGGTCATGTATTGTGAGATTTTGGCAAACAACCTCCTTCCCTCAGTAAGAGCATTGAAGATGGGTCATGGCTGGGTCTTCCAGCATGACAATGACCCCAAACACACAGCCAGGGCAACTAAGGAGGGGCTCCGTAAGAAGCATTTCAATGTCCTGGAGTGGCCTGGCCATTCTCCAGACCTGAACTCAATAGAAAATCTTTGGAGGGAGCTGAAACTTCAAACCTGAAGGATCTGTAGGAGATCTGTATGGAGGAGTGGACCAAAATCCCTGCTGCAGTGTGTGAAAACTTGGTGAAATACTACAGGAAACATCTCACCTCAACCAAAGTTTTCTGTACCACATGTTAAGGTCTGTTTTTCTATTGGATGGAATACTTGTTTCAAGCAATAAAATGCAAATTAATTATTTAAAAATCATACATAAAAACAATAAAAATTACAGACATCTCCATTCTTTGTAGGTGGGAAAACTTGCAAAATCGACAGTGGATCAAATACTTATTTGCCTCACTGCAAGTTTATAAAATTAAAGTTCAAAATCAACGCTGCCATGATATCAAAGACGTGACTTTGTTGTTTTGTGGTTGGTTGTCTTCAGAACTGGCATAAAGGATGTTTCCACTGTGAAGTTTGCAGAATGACACTGAACATGAAGAACTATAAAGGCTACGACAAGAAGCCCTACTGCAGCGCGTGAGTCACACTCTCACACTTAAAGCCTTTCAGCCAGTCAGATGGCATTGTGTGTTGTCACATGTTGATCCGCATGCAGTCTGTACGGGAGTTTTTGAGGTCTCGTTGCTGGAGGACGGTGTTTGAGGTCCACGTGGGTCTGAGCGCCGTCGTCTGTTGGTTTGGTGTGATTGGGGCTGAAGCAGATGGTCCCCGTCTTGCTCTGAGTCAGGTCTGCTCGGGGTTTCTTCCTTTCCGCTGTCTCCAGTGGGCTTGCTCATGGGCTGAGTCAGGGGTCCAGCCTGAAGTCCACAGTGATGGGAAAACATTTGTGCACCCTTTGTTGTGTGGGCCGCCAGAAGAGGAGGTACTGCTGGCCCACCACCAGAGGGCGCCCTGCCTGGAGTGCGGGCTCCAGGCACCAGAGGGCGCAGCCGCCTCACAGGAGCAGCTAGGGTGACAGCTGTCACGCATCACCTGCAACAGCTGTTACCAATCAGCAGGGGTACATCAGCAGGACGACGTCTCCACCTCTTTGCCGAGATATCGTTCTACCTGGAAGGTAATATTCTCAGCTGACTGCTTGACAGTAACCTTTTGTGATTTTTGTGAGTGATAACAGACCTTTTTTCCAACGAGAGGTGGAGGTAGCTTTCCTGCCGTGCGGATTACTGGGTGCAAACGCGCCCACCTTTAATTGTGTTTTTGTTCCTCGCCAGCAGTACCAGGTCCGACACGCGGAGGCAGTGGCCACCTGGGAGTTCGGGACTTGGCGGCTCCAGTATTCCCGGGGTCTGGTGGCGGAGGAAATCGTGTGGTTCCGGTTCTGCTTTGGACAGGTGTCTCCTATCTTCGAGCCTGCCCACACGACACCTTTGTGAATTGATTCTGATCTATTGTTGTAATCTGTTGTATTTGTTGTGCACATTCACAACAGTAAAGTGTTGTTATTTGACCTACTCCATTGTCCGTTCCTTTGCGCCCCCTGTTGTGGGTCCGTGTACCTACACTTTCCCAACACCCTTGAGCTTTTACATGTTTGAATTTTTTTTAAATAAACTCGAAAGAAACAAAAATAACACAATGCTAAAAAAAATGCCTCAACTGTATGAGCATGTAATCAATGAAATAGTGTGGAGAAAGAATGTGACCTTTTGACCCCTTGGAACAGGTCAAGGTTATTATTATTATGTGCTTTTACTTCATTTACTTCCATTGTTAAAAAATAAAAACAGTATGGTGCTGTTGTTCCCAAACACTGAGTGATTGAGCAAGAAGGTGACTGGTGAGGGAAGCCACCAAGACGACAAGTCAATTCAGTTCAATTTATTTTATTTGTGTAGTGCCAAATCATATCAAAACTGCATCATGGCGCTTCACATTTTGCAGCAGCCATTGTCGGTGTTTACGTGACGTGGAGGATTTTCTTCTCATGTTGGTGGCTTTCCTCACTCAACATGTCTCAGAGGGGAGGCAGTCAGTCTTAATGAGTTTTTGGTTGGAATTCCTCTCACCAACACCAGGAGCTGCACATTTCTCCATGTAGAACTGGAGTTCCATCACGAAGGGCATCCAGTGTAAAACTTGTGCCAAATCCCAGTCTGGTTTTGTACCGGATCCGCTGTGGCGGCCGTGTATCTTACACTTGACTGTGAGGATAAAATTTGTGTTGCCAGTTGTTTGGTGTGTTTACAGACTTTAAGTGCTCACCCATTTAGGACATGTGTGCAGGTGATGGTGATGTCAGCGAGCTGTGAGATGTTTCCATGACAACCAGCTAAGCGCTCACATGAGGTGTGAACGTTTAATGGTGCACATAAATGCTTTCCAATCAAGCTGTGTGTCGGGTTTCGTCGTCCGAGGAGTCTCAGGCTGGAGTCGTGGCGTCATTATCTCGTCCTGTCTTTAACGTTCCTGTAGCGATGGCGGCGGTTTGGCCGGGGGAGGAGCGGTTCAGTGGTTTGGAGTCTTCTGGCTCCGTGGTGTCACGCTCTGCTTCTTATTCTGGATTACGCAAACTTCAAACTGCCACTCAGCCCCCCCCCAAAAAAAACAAAGCCTGTCACGATCCAGAAAGATTAAAAACATCAGAGGGGGCCAATGTTTGGGAATCTGACCTTTGACCTGGTCACTGTTTGTCTCCAGTTGATTGCATCAACAGAGAAACAGTTGGTGACTAGTTTGACTATCGATTAATCACTTTAGTCATCAAGCAAAAAAAAAAAACACATTAGAACTGTTCAAATTTGTTGTCATCAGTTTTAAATTGTTTTAAACAGTTTCAAAAATATTCAACTGTTTGAAATCATTTTTAAGTGAATTTAAAAGGATCTAAGCCAACAATAAAATGTCCTAAACAAACTTTAATGTCATTTATTTACATATAATCTGTTTTACACACCGGTTTAAAACTGTCACAGTAGATTTTAAAGTGTTTTATACCAAATATGAAGTATTTCTAAACTCATTTAAACTAGTGGAAAACTGTTTAAACCTGATTTCAGCTGGTTTAATGTCAATTTTTTTTTCAAAACCCACCTACATATCTTTGGTTTGGTTTCCTGACATGATATTTATCATAGATGTTTAATAAAAAAAAAATAGAAATCCACTTTGAGACGGTTGTAATATTGGAATAAATTGTACTATCTGTCCCAGCCCTGTGACTGGCCTGTTACTTACCGATCAAATTTATCTTTATGTGCCAGATGCTCAGATTTCAGGGATGTGCCTTCAGAAGAACATAGTGTCAGAACCTGATGTCAAACTGCAGTCGTCCACTCAGCGGCCGCTTTATTAGGTACACCGGGCTCGTCCTGGATTAATCCCCTTTTTTCCTGCAGAAGTGATTTAATTCTTAGTTTGTTTGTTTTTTTTGTTTTTTTTTTTGACAACAAAGTGTTGTGAGCTTTCCTTGCAGGTTTGGGTCCTTACTGATGTAACGGTTCCTGCATCATTGCGCCACCTGCGGGCTGGACTGTAGTTGCGGTTCTTTTAAGATGCTGCAAGTCAGTTTTGCAGCTTTAAGACTCTGCTGACTTGCTGCACTGCGCCTTCATATATGAGTCTTTAATTAACTTACCCTTCATGCTAATTAGTCTTAATCAAAGGGGGTCATGTGAGGCTGCACACACACACACACACACAAACACACCAGCTGCTTGCTGCACATCCGTGCAGCCTGTGTCCGTGCGTGTGTCTGTGTGTGTTAACATGATTTTTGTATGTTGTCAAAAAGGTTTGATGTGCTCAGATGGTGGCGATGCAGACGGTGCGCTTATGTAAGCGCTGCCCACATAACACAGATTCCTCCGGTCTCATTTTGCTCCTCAGCAGCTCAGAGAACGTTTCTGTTCAGTTCTGTTTTCTTCAATGTGTCAGAAGAAAAGAAGTGAGAGAAACGGATCCTCCAGCAGGAACTAAGACCGTTTACATTTCAGGCACTTGGAGACACAATTAGCACGTACGAGTTCGATTTCCTGTCACGTTTTCAGGATTTATCAAACAGGCAGGTGAACCTCACCGTGATCCACATGTCACACTGAGGTGGATTGTTAAGAACTGCAGTGTCACTGTAAATAAAGATTAAATACAAAGACGGTTACATCAGAGACACACCTGCCTCTGATCCGCCCTCATGTGGTTGGAGCTGGGTAACTGTTTTCATGAGGGCGGTTTCCCCAGCCAATGGTAGCAGTCAGTATTGTGCTCAGTCAGTGCATCATTTGTTAATGAATCTGTTTTGGATTTATGAAACCCGAGTGTCGGGGATCAGTCTGTGTTCTTTCTCATTTCACTTCATGAGCTCAGTCCTGATGGAGCGAACAGCTGTCAGTGTTTTCTGTTGCTCAGTAGCAGCACTGACGTGCAGCTTTTAGTGGCATATTTATGCTCTCCTTCACTTCAGATATGCACCAAGTCGGATTCTGATGGATGGCACTTGGTGTCCCCTGCTTGCAGGCATGGTACCCCCCCCCCAATATGGCCCACCTCCTAAAACATAATTGAAGGACATTTAGGCATATAAGAATGATAATAATCATCATAATAAGTTAGCATTGTTGCCTCACAGTGAGAAGGTCCCAGGTTCTTTCCATCCTGGTCCTTCCAGTGTGGAGTTTGTGTGTTCTTCCTGTGTTTGCATGAGTTCCCTCCCACTTTGAAAGACATGCAGGTCAGGTGATGTGGTGACTCAAAATGACAGTAGGTGTGATTGAGTTTGTCTGTCTATATGTGTCAACCCTGCGGTAGACTGGCGGTTTGTCTAGAATGTCCTCTTGCCCATACATACACCCCAGCCCATACTGACCTTTAACTGGACTAAACAGGTTCAGAAATTGAATGAATAATAGTAATGAGGATTAATGTATTTTTAACTACTAAAGCACAACCGCCAGGCGTTGAGTCAAGAGTGTTTGAGTTTTACTACTACAGTGCTGCATAAGCGGAATTCATTCACTCACTCATCTTCAACCACTTATCTGGATTGGGTTGAGGGATGACGCATATAAAAAAAGTTTGGTTGCTTTACTTTGCACAAAAATAAAATGATATAAAACATGATTCAGGAGTAGCTTATTGTATTTTTTTTCTTAATGCATTTCACAGCTGTTTCATAGTTCATTGTTTATAATATATTGGATTGATTTTAATGTATTTGCAGTGCAAATTTAAGATCTTTGAAAATACAGATATCACACCTGGACTCGGTATTAGCAGATAATCAATGATAAATGACTCTGATCCGGATCCGGACATTCCTAGCTTTTACACTGATTGGAGTGGTGATGCTGCCACCAGCCTGTCAGGAGAAGAATTACATTCAACATCAGTTCATCATAAAATGACCGTATTTAACCCTGATGCTGATACTGTGATATTAGACTGGAACTTTATTTGTTTAAATTTTCCCTCGGACAATTTGAGACCTCTGATTTAGTGCAGGAACACTTTAGTTCCCCCTCCTTTTTTTCTTTAAAAAACATCTTTCATAGCTGTTTTGTTTTTATTTATCTTTGTTGAATTTTTCGGCTCAAAAGTTAAACTTCATTTTGTGTTGTTCTTTTACTCTGATTCTTTTTTCTCTCTCTCTTTTGTCAGATAAAAATGGTGAAGTGTGGTGGGTCATCAGTCTGACAGGCAAAAAAGCAGTCCTACATATTTGTTTAATATGCGCTTTGAATGACATATCCTGATCAAAAATGACTCCAAGATTTCTCACAGTATTACTAGAGGTCAGGGAAATGCCATCCAGAGTAACGATCTGGTTAGACACCATGTTTCTAAGATTTGTGGGACCAAGTACAATAACTTCAGTTTTATCTGAGTTTAAAAGCAGGAAATTAGAGGTCATCCATGTCTTTATGTCTGTAAGACAATCCTGCAGTTTATCTAATTGGTGTGTGTCCGCTGGCTTCATGGATAGATAAAGCTGGGTATCATCTGTGTAACAATGAAAATTTAAGCAATACCGTCTAATAATACTGCCTAAGGGAAGCATGTATAAAGTGAATAAAATTGGTCCTAGCACAGAACCTTGTGGAACTCCATAATTAACCTTAGTCTGTGAAGAAGATTCCCCATTTACATGAACAAATTGTAATCTATTAGATAAATATGATTCAAACCACCACAGCGCAGTGCCTTTAATACCTATGGCATGCTCTAATCTCTGTAATAAAATTTTATGGTCAACAGTATCAAAAGCAGCACTGAGGTCTAACAGAACAAGCACAGAGATGAGTCCACTGTCTGAGGCCATAAGAAGATCATTTGTAACCTTCACTAATGCTGTTTCTGTACTATGATGAATTCTAAAACCTGACTGAAACTCTTCAAATAGACCATTCCTCTGCAGATGATCAGTTAGCTGTTTTACAACTACCCTTTCAAGAATTTTTGAGAGAAACATATTAAACATAGAATTATGCACACATCTTTTTGGCAGCTGTCTTACTCCATATAAAATATAAAAGCAACAACTTTAAAGAGAAAACGGCTGTTTTTCAGTATTTTAGTTACAAACATAAATCCCACAATGCTTTTATTTATTGCAGCAGTAAGTTGTCTTTTTTTAACTTTTATTTAAAAGTCCTTTGACCCCGCCCCCTACCAAAAAAAACAAAACAAAAAAAAACCCTGAAATCCTGAAATTAAAGCAGTCAGTCTGTGATTTAATATAATACTCAGAATTTGCGTTGAGCTCCAGTCTGCTGTGGTAAACAACAACAAACAAACAAACACTCTTCCTGTTTGTGTCCAAATATTTGTGGTTCTGAGTGTAACTGTTACAACAGTTGAAGTGATGAAAAACATTCAAACAAAAACTAGGTTTTTAAAGATAGATAAATAGATAGATAAATACTTTATTCACCCCGAGGGAAATTGTGTGGCGTCCGTCGCTCTCATTCATACATATAAAGGTTACACAACAAGTTCAAAAATAAGTTAATAAGTAAAAACAGCACAGAGACAAGTTAATAAATAAGTAGGACAAAAAGACTATATAAAGTGCAACAAGTTACAGGAGTGATTTAAAAGTGTTTAAATCACAACTCTCATAGAATAAAATAGAATAGAATAAAATAGACTTTATTGTCTGTCCCACAAAGGTCACAGAAATTCTTCTTCAACAACTGGCTCATAAAAACATAAAATACTCACACAAAACTTCACTGTTAAAAAAAAAGCACAATTGACAACACAAGCGTCTGTCTGGTCTTATTGAGAGCTGCTACAGCAGAGGGGATGAAAGATTTCTTGTTAGTGTTTTTGTGGGTCAGACGGACTTTGTACCGTCTGCCTAATGGCAGTAAATTGAAGGAGTGGTGAAGGGGGTGTGAGGGGTCCTCAGTGATCAGGGTGGCTTTCCTCACCGAGCGACTGCATCGTTCAGACAGGTGGGTTTGGGGTGAACCAGTTACTAACCTTACTAACCCCCAGAGCAGCAGTGGTGAGAAAAAACTCCCTCTGAGGAAGAAATGAGATGATGGATGAGATATTGAAGGTAAGGAGTGATTCAGTGAGTGATTTATAGACCAGAGTTAAAACGTCCTTGCTGATGTGAAAAGTCCTCAGTTTCCAAAGCAGGTGGAGACGCTGCTGTGCTTTTTTACAAACAGTGTCACTGTGTTTGGAGAAGGACAGGCCAGAGTCGATCTCTGTTCTGAGGTACTTGACGGACTGAACCTGCTCCACCGTCTGACCCTGGATGCTGAGTGGCTGGAACAGTGAAGATGGTGTTTTGTCTCTGCCCCCACAGCAAGAGCTCCTTGGTCTTAGAGATTTTCAGTTCCAGGGAAGAAAAACACAGCATCTTCTGCTAACTACGGCTGAAATTACAGGTTGTTTTTTTTTTATTTTTTTAAGAAAATACTTTTCTGTTCCATGTTGAAGTTGTGGAATTAATGATGCAACAGAGAATCGTTGGGCTGTGCACAGTTTCTCCAGCCACAGGAGCCTAGAAGTCCTTCGGAGCTGTCTGAGTGTCTTGGTGGCTTCCCTTACTAGTATCGTCCTTCTACAGTTATTCAGTTATTCAGTTTTTATGCTCCCACTCAACGAAGCTGGGGGTGGGGGGGCGTTATATGTTTACCCTGTCCATCCGTCTGTCCATGTGACCGGGTGTCCATCTCTGTAAGCTTTTCATTGATGCCCAGTAACTAAAGAAACCACGTCTGGATGGGTTTTGGAGAGGCTCGAGGGAGGTTCCTCTTGATATTGGGAGTCAGTACACCACATATATACCTACAGTACGAGCGGGGACGTCATCTGAGAACGGTCTCATCCACACAGATTTACTGTACAACACCAGACTGTTTGTATTTCTTAATGAATGAATGATGAGTTCTTGCCATTACAACAAATGCAACCGAAATTATCTTCACACCCAGTTACCTCAGAAATACAGCAGTTAATCCACAATTATTACTGGTTGAAGGTAATAATGGCACACATCAGAATTAAAACAAGTGCACATATACATTTGATTTCTTCATGCACGCCAAGTTTAAAGCAGTCCGTCATCCGAATTGAGGCAAAGTGAGTGTAGGCCACAGCAGAGTCCTGTACAGCCGAGCTTGTGGGTGGGTGGGGTGGGCACTACAGCTGTGCCGCGCGGCCTCCCAGAGTGGCAGAGCAGAGGCTGGGATGGGGCGTGGGTGGGGACAGAAACACAAAGGAGGGGGTTGGGGTGGGGGGCGCATGTGTCATGTGTGCAGATGAGTTCACATCAGTCTCTGTCCGAGTCTGTAGGGGAGGGCAAATGGAGCCAAATGCTTCACCAAGGCTGTTGAAATCCTTAGGAAAACAGTGGGGCATTTTGACCTTCGGTCACTGATAAGGCTGCCATGTTTGGGTTAGGCAGAGAGACACAGAATTCCAATACGGCCTCTCTTTAACCGTCCAGATCCAATTGTGAATATTCACTGGTCTCCAACATCAGTTCCTTTGCAGGGCAGACAAATTGCTCCGAGATGGTTTCCACTTGCATTTAAGTTCAAAAGATAACGCAATCTGAAATTGTACCACCTTGCCCACCTCATTAATCATGACAGACAGATGTGGGGTTGTGGTTTTGGTAGCAGCCGTCTTGCCATTTTTCCGGTAGGTCAGAGCAGCACATAATTCATGTAGCAAAAGACCTCCTACCATATAGGCAAATAAGAATAATTCCTTGACGTCTTCCATCGAGAGTGGTGCCAAGCATGCGATGCGCCACTTCTCCCAGGCGTCGAGAACATAGCCCGCAGGATAGGTTACATCTGGACATGCAGGGTTCCCCAGCCCTGATTCCTTGTTGGAAAAAATGGTGTCAATAGCATCGAGAGACCAACTGATCAATTCCATGGTTATTCTAAATACGAGGTCTGTCAATAAAGTATAGGTCCTTTTTATTTTTTTCAAAAACTATATGGATTTCATTCATATGTTTTTACGTCAGACATGCTTGAACCCTCGTGCGCATGCGTGAGTTTTTCCACGCCTGTCGGTGACGTCATTCGCCTGTGAGCACTCCTTGTGGGAGGAGTCGTCCAGCCCCTCGTCGGAATTCCTTTGTCTGAGAAGTTGCTGAGAGACTGGCGCTTTGTTTGATCTAAATTTTTTTCTAAACCTGTGAGACACATCGAAGTGGACACGGTTCGAAAAATTAAGCTGGTTTTCGGTGAAAATTTTAACGGCTGATGAGAGATTTTGAGGTGATACTGTCGCTTTAAGGACTTCCCACAGAGCGAGATGTCGTGCAGCGCTCCCAGGCGCCGTCGTCAGCCTGTTTCAAGCTGAAAACCTCCACATTTCAGGCTCTATTGATCCAGGACGTCGTGAGAGAACAGAGAAGTTTCAGAAGAAGTCGGTTTCAGCATTTTATCCGGATATTCCACTGTTAAAGGAGATTTTTTTAATTAAAGACGTGCGGACGGGTCTGCGTGTCGGGACGCAGCCGGCGCGGTGCGGCGCCACAGGAAAAACACCTCCGTGTTGATAACCATTTGTAAAATCCAGGCGGCTTTTTATGGCTTTCAGTGGAGTGAGTATATGAGAAATTGTTTAACAGCTGGACATGTTCCAACTTGTCCTTAAAGCTTCCAACGGAGGTGTTTTTCCTGTGGCAGAGCGTCGCGGCGGCTGCGAGCCGACGCTGCAATCCGCCCGCACGTCTTTCATTAAAAAAAATCTCCTTTAACAGTGGAATATCCTGATAAAATGCTGAAACCGACTTCTTCTGAAACTTCTCTGTTCTCTCACGACGTCCTGGATCAATAGAGCCTGAAATGTGGAGGTTTTCAGCTTGAAACAGGCTGACGACGGCGCCTGAGAGCGCTGCACGACGTCTCACTCCGTGAGAAGTCCTTAAAGCGACAGTATCACCTCAAAATCTCTCATCAGCCGTTAAAATTTTCACCGAAAACCAGCTTAATTTTTCGAACCGTGTCCACTTCGATGTGTCTCACAGGTTTAGAAAAAATTTTGATCAAACAAAGCGCCAGTCTCTCAGCAACTTCTCAGACAAAGGAATTCCGACGAGGGGCTGGACGACTCCTCCCACAAGGAGTGCTCACAGGCGAATGACGTCACCGACAGGCGTGGAAAAACTCACGCATGCGCACGAGGGTTCAAGCATGTCTGACGTAAAAACATATGAATGAAATCTATATAGTTTTTGAAAAAAATAAAAAGGACCTATACTTTATTGACAGACACAGTCTGGTGCAGTTCGGACTTTTGAAGGTTGGGGCAGAGATAGAGAAAAACACAGAAGGAGAGGAGGAGATGCGACCGCCCTTGCCGGAGTCCCAAGCAAGTATGCTTGAATGTGCAGTGATTGAAGGAAATGAAGTCTGAGACATATTCAATGACTTTGAAATGTTCATGTGTCACCCGCCGACTTGTCTAGAGAAAACTGACTGTAAAAGTGATGAATTGAATGAATAATAATCTTTTATATTTTGTTGGTCCTCTTACTAACAGCCTCTGAAAATGAGAGACAGTGGACAAAAATGTCCGTAATTCCTAAATGACATCTGGATTGTTTTGTTCAAACTTCATGCAGGGAAACAAATGGACTAATTATTGTCCAAATACTTTTGGAACAGCCTGTATGACAAGCGGGTTGATCGAGTTGTACAGCAGGTGGATGAAGTGGTGATTGTGGAGTTTGTTCCAGGTGAAGGCAGTGATGATGATGATGATGATGATGATGATGTGGTGCACACGCACGCACCACATTGGGCTGGGTGGGGGGGCGTGGAGGAGATGCAGCACTGTGCAGAGCAGAATGAACAGGCATTCTACTGACGGATCATCATCATCATCATCACGTCACTCTGCTCATGTGCTCATGACCAAGGTACATGTAGATATTTTTAGGGTAACTTACTGTTTCATCTCAGCCTTCAGACCCAGGAGAGATTTTGTCAGTTAGAAAACGTTCACACGGTCTGTGCTGCTGTCAGGGAGCTTCAGGAGATCCTGATCCTGATCCTGGTCCCTGACTGACACCTTCATCCACAGCTCCGAGCTGTCAGACTAATCGTCCGAATCCTCGCCTCTTAATTCACCAAAAAGATCATCCGTCGTTCCTCAGGAGTACGGAAACGCAGCACGGTCACGCGTCGTTATGGAAACCAACAACTTCAAGCTCAAGCTGTTCTTCCAAAAACATCCTCCCTCCTTCATGGAACAATTTACTCCTTTTCTGAGACAGTTTGGAAAAACAAACTGCTTTAAACTGGTTTTACGACTCATGATACTGTTGGATTATCTTTTTGTTTTTTATTTTTTAAATGGGCTTCACAGTAAAAAGCCTTAGATGGTTCCCAGTTGAGGACTTACCACTTTAAGATGCTTTAAAGACACAAACAGGCTCTCAGCTGTTTGTGAACTGGTTCTAAACAGGTCCAAACTAGAGCCCAACAGGTTTCAACTGGATTTTAAACTGCAAATAGTTGAGAAATTATTTTGAATTTGTCATCAAACAAACAAAACTACCCCAACTGAGAGTAATGGGTGGAGCTTATGTGCTCATCTTGTCCGTGTGTTTGCAGATAATAAAACTGAAAAAGCAGTACCTGGATTACCAGAAAATCAATCAATCAATCAACAGTTGCCCCAAGGCGCTTTATATTGTAAGGCAAGGCCATACAATAATTACATAAAACCCCAACGGTCAAAACGACCCCCTGTGAGCAAGCACTTGGCTACAGTGGGAAGGAAAAACTCCCTTTTAACAGGAAGAAACCTCCAGCAGAACCAGGCTCAGGGAGGGGCAGTCTTCTGCTGGGACTGGTTGGGGCTGAGGGAGAGAACCAGGAAAAAGACATGCTGTGGAGGGGAGCAGAGATCAATCACTAATGATTAAATGCAGAGTGGTGCATACAGAGCAAAAAGAGAAAGAAACAGTGCATCATGGGAACCCCCCCAGCAGTCTACGTCTATAGCAGCATAACTAAGGGATGGTTCAGGGTCACCTGATCCAGCCCTAACTATAAGCTTTAGCAAAAAGGAAAGTTTTAAGCCTAATCTTAAAAGTAGAGAGGGTGTCTGTCTCCCTGATCTGAATTGGGAGCTGGTTCCACAGGAGAGGAGCCTGAAAGCTGAAGGCTCTGCCTCCCATTCTACTCTTACAAACCCTAGGAACTACAAGTAAGCCTGCAGTCTGAGAGCGAAGCGCTCTATTGGGGTGATATAGTACTACGAGGTCCCTAAGATAAGATGGGACCTGATTATTCAAAACCTTATAAGTAAGAAGAAGAATTTTAAATTCTATTCTAGAATTAACAGGAAGCCAATGAAGAGAGGCCAATATGGGTGAGATATGCTCTCTCCTTCTAGTCCCCGTCAGTACTCTAGCTGCATACTTACATACTTAGAGACTTTTTTTGTGGTTGTGTGTCTGTGTCCAAATGACACCTCGGAAGTGAGCCAAACTTTGACATATGGAGAGTGATTATTGAGCACTTTAGTACCAGCAGTAGTAGTAGTCTCTTGTTGAGGCAGCTTTAGTTGCTCCCTAACAGTTCCCTGGAATCCAGGGTAGGTGGGAGGTGATAGCTTTGTTGGTGAAGATGACGTTTTCATTTCTGTCTCTGAATCAAACCGGCGCTGTGGCGAGTCATCAGCTAGTCTTTAGTATTTTGCTTTGTGATGGTGGGGTGGTGGACAAGCAGATTAGTGCGCTTGTTTTCAGTGAGGAAAGTTCCCATGTTCAAAATCCATTTGGCCATGTAATGTGGAGTTGCGTCAGGAAGGGCATCCGGTGTAAAACTTGTGCCAAATCACTATGCAGCTCCACCTCAGATCTGCTGTGGCGACCCCAAGTGAAATCAAGGGAACATCTGAAGGGTCGGACTTACTTACTGTTTTACCTTATGACATCATAAAGATCAGATGGCAATAAACATAAGAATTTTGATGGTCCTAGGTATTAATTACTATTATTTTATACATATTATTATTATTCAGTTCTTTTCAGAGTTATTCGCAACCCTGAATTTTAGAATTTAAAATGTTCAGAAATACATATAAATGGATAATGAATATTTAAAAAAAAATTTCAGTTATTGAACAACAACAAAATTCTTCCATATCACCATTTTATATCTGTAGTTTTTAATTTTACTATCTGAAAGCTTTTTCATTGTTGTGTATTTTTGGACATTTTATTAAATATTCTTATGATACAAAAGTGGTAAATTTGGATTCATTTGTGACCATATTCTAAAATCTGTATTTAAGAATCAGGAGAGCCAATAATTCTGAGTAGGACTGTAGTTTGTTTTTTGTTTTTTTCACTTGCAGCTCTGTTATTTATTCTCTCTTTTGATTCTTTTATTCTGAACTTCTTTTTGCTCATTTTTTTTTCTGTGACATTTACAAAAAGGCTTCCTGTAGAGGTTGACAGAAACAGAACAACCACCAGGATCCTTTTTTGTTTTTTAAATTCATCTACTCTTCAGTCTTACTGGAGGACACAAAAACTTGTTTTGGCTCTACGTTTCACTTCACCTGCTCCTGTTGCTACTAGCAACCATGGATGTTTTGTTGGTTTGTTGCAGTCCAAAGCTTTGAGACAAAGAGCAGCTCTGTGGGATACTTTACACAGACCGAACTGGCCTGGGTGACCCTGGTCCGTCCCGACACCGACCGCGTCTGTGTGGCGGCTTTAACAGACAGCTGAAGCCCGCTGACCGGGATCGGTTCCGTCCACTCTGTCCCTTGTAGCCAAGAACAGTTTCAAAGATTCCACACATCACTGACAGCTTCCTGGAAATCAAAGACTGAAATCCAGTCAATGGGCATCCGGGGGGCCTGAGGTTCTAGCTGGGAGCCCTGACACCCGCTGGTGCCGGTGTTCATCTCCAGATTTCTGCAGTGATTCTGCAGTGAGTCACCCTGGACAAGACGCCAATCCATCACAGGGGACCAGTACACATTTCACA
Organism: Thalassophryne amazonica; assembly: GCF_902500255.1. Taxonomy (NCBI): domain Eukaryota; kingdom Metazoa; phylum Chordata; class Actinopteri; order Batrachoidiformes; family Batrachoididae; genus Thalassophryne; species Thalassophryne amazonica. The sequence continues at coordinate 5,932,919 of NC_047103.1, forward strand.
TGGCATGACTGGGAATTGAACCCGTGCCTACGTACTAGTAGCAGAACGCCTGCCCCACTGGACTACATGCTCCACACACCCGGTTCACTGGGTGTCTCTTTATTTGTCTTCATTCTGTTGATCACATTTCTTTTGGAGCAGGATGGGCAGTTTGAAGTAATGAAACCTGTTTCCAGCTCGTTAAGGTTTTACTTCCTACAGAAACCAACTCAGGATGCAAACTCATCATCATAAAACTTAATTAAAGCTTTGTGCCGGGACAGAAATAGAACCCATCCAGTTTTGTAGTGGATCCAGATAAAGACATGGATGTCAGAATAGTTTAAATAGTTTTGTCACAATCAGGCTTCAGAGCAAATGTATTTAATTTTTATTTTATTTATTAATGTTATTTTATTTATTAATGTTATTTTTGTGAGGCGACTTAGGTTGTGATTTGGGGCTATATAAATGTATTAAATAAAATTAGAGCCCGACCGATATATCAGCCAGCCGATATTATCGGCTGATATAAGCCCTTTTCAAAGTACTCACTATCGGCCGAAATTTTGCCGATAGAACGCCAATAATTTCTCATAAACAGAACAGTTACTGAAATAATGTTTGTGTTGGCAATGTAAAATGTCCTTGCACAGTTTGTCCAGTAGATTGAGCTCTGGCTCCATTCAACTGAGAGCTGCTTACACCCCTGCTTAATTGTGTTCATCACCGCCCCCCGTAGTTCGCCGTTACACTGCACTGATCGGCTGACAAAAGCATACAAGTAAGTTTATAAGAATGTTGTTTGTAAAAACTTTGCGATTACATTCACCCCACATTTCTCCTGTTTCAGTTCAACTCAGATTAATTAGCTCAGTTTATGTAGTAATGTGTCAAATGTGCTTCATTGCATCAGTCACGCTTTTTATTAAGCCCACGTTGTGTAGACCTCATTTCTAACATGAAAGACTTTAGTTTACTGCTAAGAGGTTGAAACATTCAGATTCACTGGTCATCCGGAAGGGTTCTGGGAATTACTGCCATTTGCCATTAACCCTCTGGGGCCGAATTGTAAATAACTTTTTAATGATATGAGATAGAAACTTACTCTTTTTTTTTTTGCTGAAAAGTTAACTCCGCGGACTTTCGATCCACCATCGGCCATCTTGGTACTCCTCATAGAAGATGTGTGATGACATGCGCAATGTGAGTGTCCAATCGGAATTGGTTCTCCGTCACATGGTTTTCCAAAATCCAATCGTACGGCAGATTTACCTCACGTGATATGGCAAAGATTGTTTTCAGGAGTGATATCTTACTAGTTGGCTTGTTTGAACAGCCCCCTAACTGCTCCAATTGCATTTCTGCATTTTTTTGAACTTGAAAATTCTTCTCTGTTATAAAATTAATCAGTATGAGGACAAAGCTTCAGCTTTTAGCTCATACCTTTTTTGTTAAGGGTCCAAAAAGAACATTTTATTAATTAAAAAAGTATCGGCTGATTTATCAGCTGTCGGCAAATCAGCCGATTTATCGATTATTGGCATTTTTTCATCCAAATATCATTATCGGCATCGGCCTCAAAAAATCCATATCGGTCGGGCTCTAAATAAAATTTTTATTTATTTTATTTTGATGGCATTTGGTAGCTGTGAAGTCAATCAATCAATCAATTTTTTTATATAGCGCCAAATCACAACAAACAGTTGCCCCAAGGCGCTTTATATTGTAAGGCAAGGCCATACAATAACTATGTAAAACCCCAACGGTCAAAACGACCCCCTGTGAGCAAGCACTTGGCTACAGTGGGAAGGAAAAACTCCCTTTTAACAGGAAGAAACCTCCAGCAGAACCAGGCTCAGGGAGGGGCAGTCTTCTGCTGGGACTGGTTGGGGCTGAGGCAGAGAACCAGGAAAAAGACATGCTGTGGAGGGGAGCAGAGATCGATCACTAATGATTAAATGCAGAGTGGTGCATACAGAGCAAAAGGAGAAAGAAACAATGCATCATGGGAAGAATTTTAAATTCTATTCTAGAATTAACAGGAAGCCAATGAAGAGAGGCCAATATGGGTGAGATATGCTCTCTCCTTCTAGTCCCCGTCAGTACTCTAGCTGCAGCATTTTGAATTAACTGAAGGCTTTTTAGGGAACTTTTAGGACAACCTGATAATAATGAATTACAATAGTCCAGCCTAGAGGAAATAAATGCATGAATTAGTTTTTCAGCATCACTCTGAGACAAGACCTTTCTGATTTTAGAGATATTGCGTAAATGCAAAAAAGCAGTCCTACATATTTGTTTAATATGCGCTTTGAATGACATATCCTGATCAAAAATGACTCCAAGATTTCTCACAGTATTACTAGAGGTCAGGGTAATGCCATCCAGAGTAAGGATCTGGTTAGACACCATGTTTCTAAGATTTGTGGGGCCAAGTACAATAACTTCAGTTTTATCTGAGTTTAAAAGCAGGAAATTAGAGGTCATCCATGTCTTTATGTCTGTAAGACAATCCTGCAGTTTAGCTAATTGGTGTGTGTCCTCTGGCTTCATGGATAGATAAAGCTGGGTATCATCTGTGTAACAATGAAAATTTAAGCAATACCGTCTAATAATACTGCCTAAGGGAAGCATGTATAAAGTGAATAAAATTGGTCCTAGCACAGAACCTTGTGGAACTCCATAATTAACCTTAGTCTGTGAAGAAGATTCCCCATTTACATGAACAAATTGTAGTCTATTAGACAAATATGATTCAAACCACCGCAGCGCAGTGCCTTTAATACCTATGGCATGCTCTAATCTCTGTAATAAAATTTTATGGTCAACAGTATCAAAAGCAGCACTGAGGTCTAACAGAACAAGCACAGAGATGAGTCCACTGTCCGAGGCCATAAGAAGATCATTTGTAACCTTCACTAATGCTGTTTCTGTACTATGATGAATTCTAAAACCTGACTGAAACTCTTCAAATAGACCATTCCTCTGCAGATGATCAGTTAGCTGTTTTACAACTACCCTTTCAAGAATTTTTGAGAGAAAAGGAAGGTTGGAGATTGGCCTATAATTAGCTAAGATAGCTGGGTCAAGTGATGACTTTTTAAGTAATAGTTTAATTACTGCCACCTTAAAAGCCTGTGGTACATAGCCAACTAACAAAGACAGATTGATCATATTTAAGATCGAAGAATTAAATAATGGTAGGGCTTCCTTGAGCAGCCTGGTAGGAATGGGGTCTAATAAACATGTTGATGGTTTGGATGAAGTAACTAATGAAAATAACTCAGACAGAACAATCGGAGAGAAAGAGTCTAACCAAATACCGGCATCACTGAAAGCAGCCAAAGATAACGATACGTCTTTGGGATGGTTATGAGTAATTTTTTCTCTAATAGTTAAAATTTTGTTAGCAAAGAAAGTCATGAAGTCATTACTAGTTAAAGTTAATGGAATACTCAGCTCAATAGAAGTAAAATAAAGGAAAAAGTTACATCACTTTAATTCCATTGTTGCCAAATTGGAAGGTTTGTTCTGTAATTTGGCATCTTATCTGGCAATTTAGTGAATTTATTTGAGAATAGTGTAGTGCTCTCAACACTGACGGCATAATTCACTTTCTTATGAGTATTCTGTTAGGTGCCATGTGATTCATATAATAGGAGCGGTCCCTTTAAGAGTTCGGGTGACGTGCTCTTTTTTTGCCTGCCTTTCTGTTGGCGCGCGGCGCCATGTTTGTAGTCCATATATTCTTACGGCGACATGTTGGTAGTCTGTTAATAAACTCGACTCAAGGAGTCTTAATGAGAGAAGTTTCGGCTCGTCTTTTCATCAAAAGACAACTTCTACACTGGTGACCCCGACGTTTGTCTGCTGGACGTATCCAGATAGTCATGACGGCCAACGCTGTGTCTCTCAAGCTCCCCGAATTCTGGGAATCTTCTGCTTCGGCCTGGTTTGCTCAGACTGAAGCACAGTTTGCCTTCCGTCAGATCTCCTCTGATGAAACTAAATACTACTACGTAGTATCTGCCCTCGGAAGTTCTACGGCATCAAGAGTGGTGAGCCTTCTTAAAAGTCCTCCTCTGACGGACAAGTATGAAACTCTGAAGGAATACTTACTTCGAACATTCGAACTGTCCGACGCTGAGAGGGCCAATAGGCTTTTCGGTCTTCAAGGGCTCGGTGACAGCAAGCCTTCAGAGCTAATGGACAGAATGCTTGACCTGCTTGGCGACAACAAGCCAGATTTCCTTTTCCTCCACCTTTTCCTACGCCAACTGCCTGCTCATGTGAGAGCTGCTTTGGCCAACACCGCCAGCACTGATTGCAGAGCACTGGCTGCTGAGGCTGACAAGTGTTTCCTGGCAAGTCAGCAACCCTGCGCAGCTGCCCTTCTCCCTGCTGGTGTTGTATCAGAGATACCGGATGATCATATACTCATCGCAGCAGCAGCCCCGCGTCGGCAACGGTTTTCAGGTGTGTGCTTCTACCATGCCAGGTTTGGCCCCAAGGCCAAACGATGGCAATCTCCATGCAGCTTCAGTGGAGTGGGAAACGCCACGGCCGGCGCTCACTAGTAGCCGTGAGCGTCGGCCATGCCGGCAGGCTGCTCTTCATCCATGACTCCGTCTCTGGCCGACGTTTCCTCTGCGACACAGGGGCACAGCGGAGTCTACTGCCTGCTTCCCAGGTGGACGTGGTAGCTGACACCCACGGCCCCCATGGAAGCCGCCAATGGTAGCCCCATCCGTACGTACGGCACAAGGCATGTTGAACTGTGTTTTGGGGGCCAACGCTTTAGCTGGGACTTTGTGACTGCCAAAGTAGCTGTTCCCCTCTTAGGGTCAGACTTTTTGTGTGCATATGGACTGTTGGTGGACGTTAAAAATCAGCGCTTGATCGACGCCGTCACTTTCTGTTCGTATGCATGCTTCTTCAACGACTCCGATGCACTGCACTTCTCCAGCCTGCTCTCTGTCACGGACAGTTTCCAGCGTCTGCTCGCCGAGTTCCCAGCACTCACACAGCCCACTTTCTCCTCTTCCACGGCCAAGCACGGTGTCGAGCATCACATTGACACCACTGGCCCACCTGTATATGCCCGCGCTCGACGCCTCGAGCCGAACAAGCTTACCGTGGCCAAGACAGAGTTCAAGTCCATGGAGCGCCTGGGGATTGTTCGTCGCTCCAACAGTCCTTGGGCCTCCTCCCTGCACCTCGTCCCCAAGCCGGGGGGGGGGGTCTGGCGCCCTTGCGGGGACTACCGACGGCTCAACGATGCGACAACGCCTGACCGCTATCCAGTACCGCACATCCAGGATTTTTCAGCGCACCTGGCTGGTAAGGTCATTTTTTCAAAAGTAGACCTGATCAGAGGATACCATCAAGTGCCCGTACACCCTCTCGACATCCCAAAAACAGCTGTGATCATGCCGTTTGGTTTGTTTGAGTTCCTGCGCACCCCGTTTGGCCTCAAGAATGCTGCTCAAACTTTCCAGCGGCTCATGGACTTCGTGTTACGGGATCTGCCTTTCGTGTCTGTGTACCTTGACGACATCCTGGTGGCCAGTTCATCACCTTCAGAGCACCTTTCGCACTTACGCACTCTGTTCGAGCGACTTGCCGAGCACGGGCTCATCATCAATTCAGCCAAGTGCCAGTTCGGCCTGTCCACCATAGACTTTCTGGGGCACAGAGTCACAAAGGACGGGGTCGTTCCTCTTCCATCAAAAGTGGAGGCCATCACCACTTTCCCATGCCCACTCACTGTCAAAGCCTTACAGGAGTTCCTAGGCATGGTTAACTTCTACCACCGTTTTCTCCCCAGGGCCGCCCAAATCATGCAGCCCTTGTACGAGGCTCTGAAAGGCGGCAAGCCTAAGCACACTGTGGGCTGGAGCCCGGAAAGAGACAAGGCTTTTGTGGACGCTAAGACAGCCCTGGCTAAAGCCACCATGTTGGCCCATCCCTCCACCTCCGCTCCAATCGCACTCAGACTATGCAGTCGGTGCGGTTTACGAGCAGTGGGTGGATAATGCCTGGCAGCCTCTCGCCTTTTTCAGCAGGCAGTTGCGTCCCAGTGAACGGAGGTATAGCACCTTCGATCGGGAGCTACTTGGGGTGTACCTCGCCATCCGACACTTTCGTTCACTGCTGGAGGGACGCTAGTTCACCATTTTTGTGGACCACAAGCCTCTGACTTTCGCCATGGCCAAAGTCACTCAGCCATGGTCGGGCAGGCAACAGCGACAGCTGACTTACATTTCGGAGTTCACAACGGACATTGCACACCTTTCTGGAAAGCACAACCATGTCGCAGATTGCCTCTCCCGTGCTGTTGCGGGGGCGGTCCACCTTGGCCTGGACTATGACAGCATGGCAGCAGAGCAGGCCACAGACCCGGACGTGCAGGTTTGCCGTTCATCCGTTACTGGGCTGCAGCTGCAGGATGTGGAATTTGGCGGCGCTGGCACCACTCTGCTTTGCGACGTCTCCATGGGCTCTCCTAGGCCGGTTGTGCCTGCGAAGTGGAGGCGACCCGTTTTTGACGCCATCCATGGCCTCTCACACCCTGGAACCAAGGCCTCACAACGGCTGGTGGCAGCCAAGTTTGTGTGGCATGGTCTCAAAAAGGACGTGAGAGACTGGGCGAACACCTGTGTAGCATGCCAACGTGCCAAAGTACACCGCCACACCAAAGCGCCACTGGAACAGTTTCGAGTGCCGGAACGACGTTTCGACCACGTCAACATCGACCTCGTTGGCCCGCTTCCGCCCTCCCAGGGTTACACTCATCTACTCACTATGGTCGACAGGACCACACGGTGGGCAGAGGCTGTTCCACTGTCATCTATAACATCGGCTGATGTGGCACGGGCATTTATTGGCACCTGGGTGTGCCGTTTTGGCACCCCATCAAACATTTCCTCGGACCGGGGCGTTCAATTTACCTCTGACCTTTGGAACGCTGTCACAGGTAGCTTGGGAGTTAAACTCCACCGCACCACGGCCTACCACCCCCAGAGTAATGGCCTCTGCGAACGTTTTCACAGATCGATGAAAGCCTCCCTGCGTGCTAGCCTGAAGGACAGTTCCTGGTCTGACAAGCTCCCATGGGTCATGCTGGGCATCAGGACAGCACCGAAGGAAGACCTTCGCGCATCCTCCGCAGAGCTGGTCTATGGTCAGCCATTACGGGTCCCCGGGGATTTCATCCCTAACACCATGGCCCCTTGATCAGCCACATTCCAGTGCTCCAGCCTGTTGGATAATGCCAGGCTGTTTGCTCCACTTCCTACTTCCTGTCACGGTTTGCCGAACTCTCACGTCCCCAGTAGCCTACAGTCTGCTGGCTATGTTTTCATTCGAGCAGATGGTCACCACGGACCTCTCCGCCCGCCTTACGAGGGCCCTTTCCGTGTCGTGGAAACTGGGAACAAGCACTTTGTGGTAGACATTGGGGGCAAACCGGAGCGTATTTCTGTGGACCGCCTTAAGTCAGCTCACCTAGATCTGGCCACGCCAGTTGAGTTGGCGCAACCCCCGAAACGAGGACGGCCTCTGACTAGGCCCCCTTTGCCTGTTCCCCCTGCCCCTCGACCATGCCGCAGGGGAGCCCCGCAGACAGCTACTGAATGGGCGGTTCCGCCTTCTCCCATACGGCGGAGTCGCACTGGACGTTTGATTCGCCCCCCACGCCGTTGATACATTTGTTTTCTCTCCTTCTTTTCTTTTTATGTTCAGGTGTCCTGTTAAAGTGAATTCTGAGGGGGCATGTGTAGTGCTCTCAACACTGACGGCATAATTCACTTTCTTATGAGTATTCTGTTAGGTGCCATGTGATTCATATAATAGGAGCGGTCCCTTTAAGAGTTCGGGTGACGTGCTCTTTTTTTGCCTGCCTTTCTGTTAACGCGCGGCGCCATGTTTGTAGTTCATATATTCTTACGGTGACATGTTGGTAGTCTGTTAATAAACTCGACTCAAGGAGTCTTAATGAGAGAAGTTTCGGCTCGTCTTTTCATCAAAAGACAACTTCTACAATAGTGTCAAATCTGTTTTAAGGTATTACACTGTAATACCTCTCATACTTCAAAGATTATACAGTAAAAACCCAATACAATATATTAAACCATATTCTGTTTAATATCAAAATCCACATTTCTAACTTGTTGTTGTTTGTCCTTCGGCTTGTCCCAGTTTTGCGGGATCGCCACAGCGGATCCCGTTGGGATCTGCACTTGGATTTGGCACAAATTTTACACCAGCTGTCCTTCCTGACACAGATCTAGTTCCTCATGGAGGAACACACACGCACACGCGCACACACACACACACACACACACACACACACACACACACACACACACACACACACACACACACACACACACACACACACACACACACACACACACACACAGAGCTCCTGATGTTTCCAAGTTATAATCTCCATTAAATAATCAGATTTCACCATATTCAGTTGAACAAAATGTATTTTTTTTCAAGAGTCTATAAAATTTTGTCAAATCAGATCTGACACCTGTTTCTCAATTCACATCGAAATCAGCAGAAAGAGGTTTTTGTGCCCAGATTCCACGTTATCCTGCACGTGCAGTTATGTTCAGTGCTGCCAAATGTTTGTACACCCCTGATTTTTTTAAATGACATCAAAATCATGCATCTTCATATTAAAATGTTCTTCAAACTCACAGTGAAAACTAAACTCTACAATGTGACAAAAATTAAATAACAAAAAAGCCAAAACAATGGTGTGTGCCAAAACCTGTTGGAATGACTGAGGGTCAGCTGCAGACAAAGTGATTTAATTTTGAGAAAAACTGGTTAAAAGGTCAAGGTCATCATTTTGACCCTGCCGTTTATACATCAGGAATATTTACTGGACTATAACAAGGAACTGGTTAGAGACGACTTTGGTTACCAGCAGACTCTAAAATTAAGTCATATATTGCATTTCTGTTGCTCACATGACCTTTGACCTTGAGAGGCCAAACTCAAGGTCAAAACTGTTTAGGTCAGGACAGTTTGGAGCAAATGTGGATTATTCACGGTGGAAGGGTTTAATGTTAGTTAGCAATCAGCCGTCTCACAGATCAACACTGAAAAAGTGAAACTTAGACGAATTTAAAAAAATTTGTTGAAATTTGTTTCACCTAAATTTATTAGTTTCTCTCAAAGTGTATTTATAATTTAAGGTTTCAACCATATTATAACTATGCTTTGAGAAAAAAATAATAAATACAGGTGCAACAAATTATAGTGGTTTTTTTTTTAGTTGATCAAATTTTCCTTTTTTCAGTGAAATATTAATGTGTATTAATGTTTATGGTTTAGTGTTTTGGTGTAATTTATTTTAAATTATTTTACTTTTAATTAATTTGTGATATTGTGATTGTTTCTGTTGAGTATTATATGAATACAATTATTATTATTATTACAACCCCAATTCCAATGAAGTTGGGACAAGATATTTAATGTTTAAACTAATAAACTTTATTGTTTTTGTGCAAAGCTGGGACAGTGGTATGTTTACCACTGTGTTACATCACCTTTCCTTCTAACAACACTCAATAAGTGTTTGGGAACTGAGGACACCAATTGTGAGTGTCATGATTGGGTATAAAAGTAGCATCCCCCAAAATCTCAGATAGGGCGAGGATCATCACTTTGTGAACAACTGCTTGAAAAAAATAGTCCAGCAGTTTAAGAACAATGTTTCTCAACATTCAATTACAAGGAATTTCGGGATTCCATCATCTACAGTCCACAATATAATCAGAAGATTCAGAGAATCTAGAGAACGTTCTACACGTAAGTGGCAAGGCCGAAAACCAACATTGAATGGCTGTGACCTTTGATCCCTCAGGTAGCACTGCATTAAAAACCCACATCATTGTGTAAAGGATCTTACCATGTGGGCTCAGGAACACTTCAGAAAACCATTGTCAGTTAACACAGTTCGTCGCTACATCTACAAGTGCAAGTTAAAACTCTGCCATGCAAAGCGAAAGCCAAACATCAACAACATCCAGAAATGCTGCCCCCTTCTCTGGGCCCGAGCTCATTTGAAACGGACAGATACAAAGTGGAAAAGTGTGCTGTGGTCTGAAAAGGCCATTTTTCAAATTGTGTTTGGAAATCATGGACGTCGTGTCCTCCAGACAAAAGAGGAAAAAGTCCATTTATATTGTTACCAGCACAAAGTTCAAAAGCCAGCATCTGTGATGGTATGGGGGTGTGTTAGTGGCCATGGCATGGACAACTTACACATCTGTGATGGCACCATCAGTGCTGAAAGGTACATCCAGGTTTTGGAGCAACACATGCTGCCACCCAAGCAACGTCTTTTTCAGGGACGTCCCTGCTTATTTCAGTAAGACAATGTCAAGCCACATTCTGCACGTGTTACAACAGCATGGCTTCATAGTAAAAGAGTGCGGGTACTAGACTGGCCTGCCTGCAGTCCAGACCTGTCGCCCACTGAAAATGTGTGGCGCATTATGAAGCGCAAAATATGACAACGGCACAGGCACAGTGTGAGCAGTTGGATGCTTATAGCTTTTCAGCAGCAGGATACCCTCACAATGGCCGACCAGAATGATATCAAACAGGTTTGATTTTCATTGGACCATACGATCGGTGATCAGGAGGTGGTCCTGAGATGTTAAGCGCAGCTTGTTACTCCATGTACACTACACGATGCAGGACGCGCGATTAACCTGAAACTCAGTCCAAAAAATTCCTGCATGAAAAATCATCTCGCACAGTGTAAAGCACGTTTTACAACATCATAAAACGTACACACATTCTCTTCACATGCAAAACATTTTGCGATGACACTTCCAGGGCTCCGTAAAAATGCCTGTTTTTACAAATAAAAAATGAACACCAACACATGGCAGACGTCACATTAACGTGTTGGTTTACATAATGAATGACTGAACCAATCAGTGTTTAGCAGAGGCACTTTTACCCAGAATCCTTTGCGATTTGTCTGTTTGTTACAAAACCTCAGAATTAGTGCATTATTCAACTTTAAAAGATATATCCTATATTTTAACTTTGTACAAATGACAGAATTGACATTAATGGAGTTATTCTATCGGTATTAATGTTATTTATAAATCAAAACCATAAGTCAGTATGACTTTATTTTTCAAGACCTCCGCCTGACCGGAGTGTTGTAATTGATAGAGAGCTGGCTTTAGGGCTTGTCAGCGATTGGGCCAGGTCAGGGCGCTGAGCCCTTATTTTTCCCCTTTTTATGGTTTCCTGTTTGCTGCGGCTTTCATTTATTAGTAATTATTTTCATTATGTTCTGTCTTGTTTTTCTTGTCACTTGGTTCGTGTTTTGATTCACTAGTTATATTATTTTCATCTTATGGTTATTCTCAGTTCTGTTTGCTTTGTCACTTTCTTTCCTTGTTACTTTAATACTTTAGCCATGTCTCAGTTCCATTCTAACGGTGTGTGTTATCATTTAGTTATCGTTTGCCTATTTTTGCTGTTCTCATTTCTGTTTGCACTTTGTCAGGAGTTTGTCTGCCAGTTCCAGTTTAGTTTTGTCATGGTGTTTAATTTCTTATTATTCTCTGAGCTGTGTTATCTAGTTTATCTCCGGCCTGCTTTTCTGTCCTGTTAAGTCTCTCGCCAGTTCATGTTTAGTCCAGTTCTCATGTTCATGCCTGATTCCTGTTCAGTAATATTATATTCAATTGTAGCTTTGTACTTATTTCTGTTTCACTCCACATCCTGCACCTGCATTCCTGTCTTCATCTCTCACAGCCAGTTGATTAAGTTCTCTCTGCACCTGCTATGTGTCCCTGTCTCTCACTTTAACTCTGTCTGCTTTGTGTTTTCATTTAGTCACACTCTTGACACTTTTCTTCACTCCACCTTGTGTTGTCCTCCCTCACTGTCTTGCACAATGTAGTATCTTCGTTCACTAGCCACACCCCTTCTTGATTGTTCCTCAGGTGCACCTTGTTAACACGTGTCTTATTTAATCTCCACCCAGCCACCACACCCTTGCTCGTTTGTTGTCTTTGCACGCTTACCAGCTCTGTTTCTAGTCCTGTTTTTGATTCGCTGTGTATCCAGACCCTGCTTTGTGTTTTTTGACTGCGCCTTTTGCCTTGCCCATGATGTCTATGTCTGCTCGTGCCATTGAACCCTGTATTAAAGACCATGATTTCTTCAACATCCACACCTACAACTCCTGGCAAAAATTATGGAATCACCGGCCTCAGAGGATGTTCATTCAGTTGTTTAATTTTGTAGAAAAAAAGCAGATCACAGACATGACACAAAACTAAAGTCATTTCAAATGGCAACTTTCTGGCTTTAAGAAGCACTATAAGAAATCAAGAAAAAAAGATCGTGGCAGTCAGTAACGGTTACTTTTTTAGACCAAGCAGAGGAAAACAATATGGACTCACTCAATTCTGAGGAATAAATTATGGAATCACCCTGTAAATTTTCATCCCCAAAACTAACACCTGCATCAAATCACATCTGCTTGTTAGTCTGCATCTAAAAAGGAGTGATCACACCTTGGAGAGCTGTTGCACCAAGTGGACTGACATGAATCATGGCTCCAACACGAGAGATGTTAATTGAAACAAAGGAGAGGATTATCAAACTCTTAAAAGAGGGTAAATCATCACGCAATGTTGCAAAAGATGGTTGTTCACAGTCAGCTGTGTCTAAACTCTGGACCAAATACAAACAACATGGGAAGGTTGTTAAAGGCAAACATACTGGTAGACCAAGGAAGACATCAAAGCCTCAAGACAGAAAACTTAAAGCAATATGTCTCAAAAATCGAAAATGCACAACAAAACAAATGAGGAACGAATGGGAGGAAACTGGAGTTGTCTATGACCGAACTGTAAGAAACCGCCTAAAGGAAATGGGATTTACATACAGAAAAGCTAAACGAAAGCCATCATTAACACCTAAACAGAAAAAAAAACAAGGTTACAATGGGCTAAGGAAAAGCAATCGTGGACTGTGGATGACTGGATGAAAGTCATATTCAGTGATGAATCTCGAATCTGCATTGGGCAAGGTGATGATGCTGGAACTTTTGTTTGGTGCCGTTCCAATGAGATTTATAAAGATGACTGCCTGAAGACAACATGTAAATTTCCACAGTCATTGATGATATGGGGCTGCATGTCATGTAAAGGCACTGGGGAGATGGCTGTCATTACATCATCAATAAATGCACAAGTTTATGTTGATATTTTGGACACTTTTCTGATGTTTAAGGATGATGAAATCATTTTCAAGATGATAATGCATCTTGCCATAGAGCAAAAACTGTGAAAACATTCCTTGCAAAAAGACACATAGGGTCAATGTCAACGAGCAGATGTGATTTGATGCAGGTGTTAGTTTTGGGGATGAAAATTTACAGGGTGATTCCATAATTTATTCCTCAGAATTGAGTGAGTCCATATTTTTTTCCTCTGCTTGGTCTAAAAAAGTAACCGTTACTGACTGCCATAATCTTTTTTTCTTGATTTCTTATAGTGTTTCTTAAAGCCAGAAAGTTGCCATTTGAAATGACTTTAGTTTTGTGTCATGTCTGTGATCTGCTTTTTTTTCTACAAAATTAAACAACAGAATGAACATCCTCTGAGGCCGGTGATTCCATAATTTTTGCCAGGGGTTGTAGTCAGAGAGTTTGCATTTTGGGTCCTGACAATTCAGGTGCCTGCCACCTGCCCTCCCTGACAGGGCTGCTCTCAGGGTGCCTCTGTGTTGGGAGCTCTGTAGTAAACAAGAGCTTCCAGCAGGGGCAGAATGTTCAAAGACAAAAGTGTGGTCTCAGTGTGTGGGTCTGTTGTTACTTATAATATTAGTAGAAGTTATTGTGGCATTAAAACTTAAATTTGTTTTGCTCATAGTTGCAAATGTTCCAGAGACAATATTGAAATTTATCTGTTATCGGTTATCTGTAGCTTCCGATACATTTTTGGGTGGTTTATTGTTTTATCTTTATCGAAGATAACTTTCCAGTTATCTGATTATCTGTTATCGAAGTTAATTTTTTGGTTATCTGTGCCCACCACTGTGTGTGTATATATATATATATATATATATATATATATATATATATATATATATATATATATATAAACAATTTAGACACCTGATCTTTTCTCGTTATTCTGAGATATTTTCTTGTAATTACAAGATCAGCGGTCTAATTTTTTTTTATCCAGTGAATGCATTACGCTTCCGTAGAAATAAACACTCCTAAAATGAAAACACTGTTGTTGTGACCAGATAACACCTCTGCTGTGATTTACAAGACATCTTATGGAGATGTTAGAGTGCTAATTAATTAGCACAGAAATGTCACTGAAAGACATTAGACTCAAATAAATCAAGGAAACTTTGTTCCTGTTAAACCAGAGGTGTCCAAAGTATTCCAGAAAGGGCAGAGAGGGGGCAGGTTTTCTTTGCAGCCACTGACTCCAGCAGGTGATTTCACTGATGAACTACTCATCTCATCTCCTCAAAGTGACCTCTTGGCCCTTTCTGGAATACTTTGGACATCACTGCATTAAAACACTCAACCAGGAAGTAAAAACTGATAGTGACAGTGTTGGGTTTTTCCAGCCTTTATAATCTATCATTAAACATGATGCACATTAACCCAAGTAACCGCGAGCTAGCTATGCCCCAGGAACGCCCATTAAGCGACAAACTGCTTGCCGCCCACATTTGTAGCTAATCTGACCGTAGGGTCAGGGAAATTGTTGGGTCCACGTTCACTCACATACCAAGTTTAGTTGTGGGAATCCCTCGGTGGTGAGGAAGACAGTCTGTTGGTTGATTCCTGGTTGGGATGGTGGAATTCTACATCCAGTGTTGGAGACACCTGTGCATGGGTTTGGTTAATGTGGGAATGTCGTTGCACGCTGACAAACACACGGTCCTTGATAGATCCTTAGGCTGGTCCAATGGCTAGGAAATCCCAAACGATTTTGGTTTGAGGACCTGCTGCCGCCTTCATCCACCTTCACAGCCGTTGGGAGACAAGCCACCACCTTATCCAGCTGGTCCCCTGTTGAGGACTTCTTGCTTCACCAGAGCCGTTTCATGTTCAGAGTTCCTATTGGGCCTTCATGGTTGCCATGGTGGCCACGAGGTCTGCACCATATTACACCCCAGGGGGCAACTCCTTACTTCAGGGGTATTCAACTGATTCCAGAAGGCAGAGGGAGACCAATGATTTCTTTCTAACGTTCTTATGATGTTCTTAATCAGTGAAATCACCTGCTGGAGTCGGTGGTTGCAAAGAAAACCTGCCCCCTCTCGGTCCTTTCTGGAACCAGTTGAATACTCCCGCCCTACTTGATCTGTTACCCAGGTGTCACAACGGGAAGGAGGGGTTGGATTTTGACACCCACCAACAGACAGACATGACCTTGCTCCCAATGATTGACCTTTGGCAAATTTGACCTTGCCAGAAGCAGTGTTGCCACAGTTACTTTGAAAAGTTACTTTATTAGTTACTTTTTTAGTTACTTTATGCAGTTACTTTATTAGCAGCTGCCGACAATTTATAACTAATAAGTAATATTACTAATAGAATAGAATAATTCTTTATTGTCCAACGAGGTGGAAAATTGTCTTCGGCTCATCAGCACAAAAAAGACAACACTAAAATACAAACATAGTCATACATAAAAACACACAATAAAACAAAATAAGATATATAAAATACATAGAATTAAAGGAAGAAGTAGAACAAGATCTAGTAAAAATAAATAAAATGTAAAATAAGATCTAGTAAAATAAAATAAAACAGAAAGACTGAGTCTTTCTGTTTTAGCAAAGTAACTATTAGTTACTTTGCTGTTTACTCAATCTTAGAAATAACCAAGTTAGATACTAGTTACTGTATTAGTTACATTCAGCAGCTGCTGACAAGTTGTCCACAGCTGCTAGTGAAGTAACTGTAAAATGTAACTGCATAAAGTAAATAATAAAGTAACTTTTCAGTTACTTGGGCAACACTGATCAGAACCCGTATCCATATGTGTGAAAAGTTTGGAGTAATTGGAGGGAAAATGTTAAATTTTGACTTCTGACCCAATGACCTCAACCCCAGCGATTAAGGTTTGGAACATTTTGACCTTTGGCCCCAGTAACTTTGACCTTTGACCTTAATGGCCAATGTTCATCCACATATCTACAATGGAAGTTGTACAAATGACTTGTGAGGAGGAGGAGACCAAACAAACAAACAAACAACAAACATGTTTAAATGATATTATGGTATCTGATATTTTATTCTATTAACTGAGGAAAATATGAACTAAGTAACTCATAATGAAAATAACTGTTTCTAAACCGAGAGAGAGAGAGAGAGAGAGAGAGTGTGTGTGTGTGTCTCACTGTGCAGTCATCTGATTGACAAAATTATTGGAAGTAACTTGTGAAGGTTCATAAGTTAAAAAAAGATGCAGACAATCAATCAAACCAAAGGCATGTAGAGTTTTGCACATCAGGTTAAAGTGGCTGTTTGTTCATGTCAGTGATATTAAAGGTGCACATGAATGAAGGTTGGAGTTTGTGTCACTGTAAGTTGCTAAACTTCCTCCAGAAGCGGTGCGTGGGCGCAGCGCCGACAGATTTAGATTTAGCATTGTCTGTAATGTCACTGTGGAATTTAGCGAGCGGTCTCAGCAGCAGTGACGCACGGCCGGAGTCTCACAACACCACAGACGCTGAGCAGCGCCGCAAGCTGCTGAGGCAGCAACAGTTTGGAAGCAACCTTTCATTTGCACAAAGACTCCTGTGACCGATCGCGGGTTTGATACGGCACAAGACCAGACAGGTTCATCAGATACCCACATACTACAAAATAAATTCACCCTGTCACTTCCTTCAGTTGATGTCATTAGGGGATGTGTGTGTGTGTGTGGGGGGGGGGGGGGGGTGTCACTGGAGTATTTGTATAGTTATGTTTGATTTGGTCCAAGATGAAGTCCTTGGTCAGTTTTTTGGAAGACTAGGAACTGTCACAGATTTATAAATAATTCCCAGGTGTTTTTGAAGATTACAGAAGGTGATCTTTTTTTTTTTTCCTGAACGTCATTATGATGACCATCTTGAGATTTAAAAAAAAACACCTTTTTTTCTCAGTTTGTTGACTGAGTTAATCTACGATTATGGTTCCATCAGCCAAATCCACAGTTTGAGTGCAAGAAGTCATCACATGACTTCAGGTGTGCTCAGCCAGTCAAAAGCTTGTAAACGCCAGACTTAACGATTGTATTTCCCGGACTGGAAGTCACATTTACATTAGCAACACACATCATGCAACAAGAAACAAAGTGACTTCAATCTGCTTCTTTTGACAACTGAACAGACGATCATACATGAGATAAACTTTTAAAAACTCTTAAGGTATTTGTAAAAGATAAGACTTGGCTAAGTTGGCGTTACTGTTCTAGTTCTCACACAGTACAAATTAGTGTTGTGCTGAGTCAACGTTATAGTTCTTCTTTTTATTCCAGAGTGTTGGTCTTTCAGATAGAGATCATGTTTTATTAATGGAACTCCTCCTCTTAAGACATTTTTTAAACATTCAGAGCTGCTTCATTCTGCTGCTGCTGAGTGTGAATCACAGCAGCAGCTTCTCATGCATGTAAACACTGCCATCGTGTGGCCATAGATGATCATGCAGTATTTTTTCATACATAAGTCACTTCAGAATATAAGTTGCAAGACTTCCCAAAATGAGTAAAAAAAAAAGACTTGTGCTCTGGAAAATACAGTAAGCAGTTGTGTTTGCTGCAGGTTTACATGGAAAACATGCAGGACAGGTGACCTCCAGGTGCAGGGTCACTGACCTCTGATCTAATGATGTCAAATATGTACATTAGGGTTCATACTCCCTCCAAAAATAGAATGAAATTAGATAAAGACCATGACTAAGTCCTTCCTGGGAAGAAACTGGTCATCCTTTGGACTGATCAGACCGGGGTGGGCAGCAAGGTCCCATTTTTTTTATTTTTCATTTTATTTATATAGCGCCAAATCACAACAGACAGTTGCCCCAAGGTGCTTTATATTGTAAGGCAAGGCCATACAATAATTACATAAAAACCCCAACGGTCAAAACGACCCCCTGTGAGCAAGCACTTGGCGACAGTGGGAAGGAAAAACTCCCTTTTAACAGGAAGAAACCTCCAGCAGAACCAGGCTCAGGGAGGGGCAGTCTTCTGCTGGGACTGGTTGGGGCTGAGGGGAGAGAACCAGGAAAAAGACATGCTGTGGAGGGGAGCAGAGATCAATCACTAATGATTAAATGCAGAGTGGTGCATACAGAGCAAAAAGAGAAAGAAACACTCAGTGCATCATGGGAACCCCCCAGCAGTCTAAGTCTATAGCAGCATAACTAAGGGATGGTTCAGGGTCACCTGATCCAGCCCTAACTATAAGCTTTAGCAAAAAGGAAAGTTTTAAGCCTAATCTTAAAAGTAGAGAGGGTGTCTCTCTCCCTGATCTGAATTGGGAGCTGGTTCCACAGGAGAGGAGCCTGAAAGCTGAAGGATCTGCCTCCCATTCTAGTCTTACAAACCCTAGGAACTACAAGTAAGCCTGCAGTCTGAGAGCGAAGCGCTCTATTGGGGTGATATGGTACTATGAGGTCCCTAAGATAAGGACCTGATTATTCAAAACCTTTGAAGTAAGAAGAAGAATTTTAAATTCTATTCTAGAATTAACAAGAAGCCAATGAAGAGAGGCCAATATGGGTGAGATATGCTCTCTCCTTCTAGTCCCCGTTAGTACTCTAGCTGCAGCATTTTGAATTAACTGAAGGCTTTTCAGGGTACTTTTAGGACAACCTGATAATAATGAATTACAATAGTCCAGCCTAGAGGAAATAAATGCATGAATTAGTTTTTCAGCATCACTCTGAGACAAGACCTTTCTAATTTTAGAGATATTGCGCAAATGCAAAAAAGCAGTCCTACATATTTGTTTAATATGCGCTTTGAATGACATATCCTGATCAAAAATGACTCCAAGATTTCTCACAGTATTACTAGAGGTCAGGGTAATGCCATCCAGAGTAAGGATCTGGTTAGACACCATGTTTCTAAGATTTGTGGGGCCAAGTACAATAACTTCAGTTTTATCTGAGTTAAAAGCAGGAAATTAGAGGTCATCCATGTCTTTATGTCTGTAAGACAATCCTGCAGTTTAGCTAATTGGTGTGTGTCCTCTGGCTTCATGGATAGATAAAGCTGGGTATCATCTGCGTAACAATGAAAATTTAAGCAATACCGTCTAATAATACTGCCTAAGGGAAGCATGTATAAAGTGAATAAAATTGGTCCTAGCACAGAACCTTGTGGAACTCCATAATTAACCTTAGTCTGTGAAGAAGATTCCTCATTTACATGAACAAATTGTAATCTATTAGATAAATATGATTCAAACCGCCGCAGCGCAGTGCCTTTAATACCTATGGCATGCTCTAATCTCTGTAATAAATTTTTATGGTCAACAGTATCAAAAGCAGCACTGAGGTCTAACAGAACAAGCACAGAGATGAGTCCACTGTCCTGAGGCCATAAGAAGATCATTTGTAACCTTCACTAATGCTGTTTCTGTACTATGATGAATTCTAAAACCTGACTGAAACTCTTCAAATAGACCATTCCTCTGCAGAAGATCAGTTAGCTGTTTTACAACTACCCTTTCAAGAATTTTTGAGAGAAAAGGAAGGTTGGAGATTGGCCTATAATTAGCTAAGATAGCTGGGTCAAGTGATGGCTTTTTAAGTAATGGTTTAATTACTGCCACCTTAAAAGCCTGTGGTACATAGCCAACTAACAAAGATAGATTGATCATATTTAAGATCGAAGCATTAATTAATGGTAGGGCTTCCTTGAGCAGCCTGGTAGGAATGGGGTCTAATAAACATGTTGATGGTTTGGATGAAGTAACTAATGAAAATAACTCAGACAGAACAATCGGAGAGAAAGAGTCTAACCAAATACCGGCATCACTGAAAGCAGCCAAAGATAACGATACGTCTTTGGGATGGTTATGAGTAATTTTTTCTCTAATAGTTAAAATTTTATTAGCAAAGAAAGTCATGAAGTCATTACTAGTTAAAGCAGTTTCACCCATCCCATGATGGGTGAAACTGGTGCATCTTTTCCTCACAATCGATCACCTCAGCAGGTTTTACTGATGAGCAGATAAGAAGTAAGAAGAAGGATTCAGTCCAATCTGTGTAAATATCAAAAAAGCACATGAGCAGGATTTATAAAACATTCTGTCACCAGCATTTCTCAAGTTGAAGCTGTGACGTTCAGGGATGAAGACGGTGTGAGCCGACGTGATGTCAGCGTCCAAAAACAAACAGAACGACTCTCAAACACCACACTGTCCTCTAGTGTCACGTCAAGGTCACACTCAGAAATTGAACCTATTTTTCACCTTTTCTCAAACTGCAGGTTTAAAGAAAAAAGAAAATATTTGTAAAAGGCATGAAAACAGTTGCCACTTATAGATCAGAACTTCAGGCTTCACTGGAGTTGAAACATGACAAGAAGCCTGGAAGTCCTCATTAGAGTTCATTCTTCTGCCACGTTACATATTATTGCGCCTTGGGGCAACTGTTTGTTGTGATTTGGTGCTATATAAAAAAAAAGTTGATTGATTGATATTATTGAATCTTAAACTTTTCCTGATGATTCTGTGACATCTTTTCAGACATTACCCCAAGACGTCGTTCACCATCGTGACAGACACACCGGAGAACCTGAGACTGAGACAACAGAGTGAGCTGCAGAGCCAGGTGAGCCTCTATGTGTGCCGACGTCACATCCCGCCGTCATAACCTGCTTTAATGATCCTTCTGGTTTTTAACCACCACATACAGACAAATTCAGGTTCCTGTTCTCTTCACTCATTGGTGCCGTTTCCACCTTCACAAACTGGAAATGTTCTTCCCCATTTGGCCCGGGAAGTGCCCCGGCCACCATGTGACGCCGCACAGACTCCACTGCAGCAGCGCCATGACTTCAGAGCAGCTGCTTTACAAAACATCATCACAGCCTCAAATAACCAAAAAAATAAATAAATCTAAACACATAATGTTAATCTGAAATGCCAAGAATACGGTACTCTGTGTGACACGCCGCCATGTTTAAAGACGTCAGCGCGGCTTTGCAACAATGCGGGAATAGCACGCCAAATCTTATATATAAGAGTCAAATGTATGTCGTTGTGTCTTCATATGACTGGCCTGTTGCTTAGCAACAGTAACTAACAACCCCCCCCCCCCACACACACACAGTGTCCCACTTTCTTCCTTCCATCCTTCCTTCCTTCCTTGGTTGCAGTCAGATGTATGTTTTTACGTATACAACCCCTGGCAAAAATTATGGAATCACCGGCCTCGGAGGATGTTCATTCAGTTGTTTAATTTTGTAGAAAAAAAGCAGATCACAGACATGACACAAAACTAAAGTCATTTCAAATGGCAACTTTCTGGCTTTAAGAAACACTATAAGAAATCAAGAAAAAAAGATTGTGGCAGTCAGTAACGGTTACTTTTTTAGACCAAGCAGAGGAAAAAAATATGGAATCACTCAATTCTGAGGAAAAAATTATGGAATCACCCTGTAAATTTTCATCCCCCAAATTAACACCTGCATCATATCAGATCTGCTTGTTAGTCTGCATCTAAACACACCTTGGAGAGCTGTTGCACCAAGTGGACTGACATGAATCATGGCTCCAACACGAGAGGTGTCAATTGAAACAAAGGAGAGGATTATCAAACTCTTAAAAGAGGGTAAATCATCACGCAATGTTGCAAAAGATGTTGGTTGTTCACAGTCAGCTGTGTCTAAACTCTGGACCAAATACAAACAACATGGGAAGGTTGTTAAAGGCAAACATACTGGTAGACCAAGGAAGACATCAAAGCGTCAAGACAGAAAACTTAAAGCAATATGTCTCAAAAATCAAAAATGCACAACAAAACAAATGAGGAACGAATGGGAGGAAACTGGAGTCAACATCTGTGACCGAACTGTAAGAAACCGCCTAAAGGAAATGGGATTTACATACAGAAAAGCTAAACGAAAGGCATCATTAACACCTAAACAGAAAAAAACAAGGTTACAATGGGCTAAGGAAAAGCAATCGTGGACTGTGGATGACTGGATGAAAGTCATATTCAGTGATGAATCTCGAATCTGCATTGGGCAAGGTGATGATGCTGGAACTTTTGTTTGGTGCTGTTCCAATGAGATTTATAAAGATGACTGCCTGAAGAGAACATGTAAATTTCCACAGTCATTGATGATATGGGGCTGCATGTCAGGTAAAGGCACTGGGGAGATGGCTGTCATTACATCATCAATAAATGCACAAGTTTATGTTGATATTTTGGACAACTGAAAGGATGTTTGGGGATGATGAAATCATTTTTCAAGATGACAATGCATCTTGCCATAGAGCAAAAACTGCAAAAACATTCCTTGCAAAAAGACACATAGGGTCAATGTCATGGCATAGGGTCAATGTCAATGAGCAGATCTGATTTGATGCAGGTGTTAATTTGGGGGATGAAAATTTACAGGGTGATTCCATAATTTTTGCCAGGGGTTGTATGTATGTAAGTGTGGCCTGTTGCTTAGCAACAGTAACAATGATGTCTCTGTTTGCGGGTCATCGTTCAGTCATTCACATGACATTTCATTTGTGACTGAGTTACAGTGGTTACTTAATGTAGTCGTACACATAGTGACCACAAGAAGCCTACTGGTGTTGGAGTCAAAAGGTCAAAGGTCATAATCACTGAACTGACTTTGTAAAGTCGTCTGCAGAAAAGCATCGCTCATCAGTTTGCCCGGAACGCCGTGGATTAGTGCAGAGTATGGGCTCGTTTTAAGCATATTTTTCATGACCTTGACCTTGACCTTGACCTCTGCCTCTCTGTTTCCTTTCCAGTCTTTGGATTTGTTCACGTTGTTTGGATTTTGGGCTGTGCCTGAGGACTCTTGGGGTCCTTTCAGAGTCTTGTCTTTAAATAGTTCCTTGTCTTCGCCTGTGAGTGTCCTCCCAGTCTCCAGACATTCTGTGCTCGGGTTCGTCCATCTCTATCTGGAAGTTCTTGTTCTCCAACGTGAGCAACATTTGCGCAGAACTACGGCCTCCAAATAGAACTGGACTGAAAAACAACTTAACACCGTTGGCACTGAGACGACTGCGCGGCACAGGAGCGACTCAACCTCTGCTGTTTGGCAGAGAAGCGCGTGGCTCAAAGCTCTGCCCCTGTGGCATCACATGCAGATGAAAACGAGCAGTGGCATGTGGGGTGTGATACACGCAGAGCTCTGCTTCCTGAACCCAGGATGAGTCAGACTGAATATTTTCCTCACACACACACACACACACACACACACTGATAGAAACAAGTGGTGATTCACCACCATATGTCTTCACTGCAGGACAAAAGGACAGACGTCCCCTCAGCAGTCTGTAGAAGACAACGTGCTGTTTTCCGCGGTGTGTCCACGTCCCAATCTGCCCCCATAAAATGACTTTTAGCACCAGGTTGTCATGTGGAGACTCCAGATTTACAGGCACATTTATTCATTCTGTCCTTTGTTATTCTTCATGTCGTGATGTCGCTGTCGGCTAAACGCCGCACACAAATATCTGACATCACAGCGACAACACGAACTACTTAATAAAATCACTCACAGACCTGATTAACATATAAGCAAGCTATTTGTTCACAAATGAGTTAAACAGGCTAATTTTCATGCCAGCTACATGCTAACTATTCAGTCTACTGCAGCGGATGCTGTCTATGCTAGCACAGGCAGCGGATGCTAAGATGGCCAGATGTCCCCTTTTTCACGGGAGGTTTTCTGTCGCTATCATTGGCTAAAAGTATCCCCATTTTTAACTGTGAATTAAAAACAGACTACAAAGACCAGACAAAAGTTTTGCATTTTTTATTTTGGCCAGCAGAGGGGGCTGTCTGCTTGCTATAACAGTTTCATGTAAATCCGCTTCAGCTGTTAAGCACCAGCTCCCCCGGGTTTGAGAAGAAACTGCTGTGCAAAACCTGACCACAAACTAGCAAGTTTTAAGAAAATCCACAAACATCTTGTTGAAGCTACTATGATAACACGGTCAGGTCCATAAGTATTTGGACAGTGACACTGTTTTTGTTAAAAAAAAATGCCTCTGTACATTAAAGCAATAGAGTTAAAATAAAACAGTTCAGATTAATAACATTTACATTTACTTTAATGGACTACCCAGCAGTGGGGAATAAGTTTCATTACACTAGAAGTCTTTCAGAAAGCGCTGTAACTAGGTTTAAGGATATGATTCCTTCTTTATGTTCTCTAATGCCATATACTAACACAGTGCAGACTAGCTACCTAAACTCTGTAAGTGAGATAGAGTATCTCGTCAATAGTTTTACATCCTCATTGAAGACAACTTTGGATGCTGTAGCTCCTCTGAAAAAGAGAGCTTTAAATCAGAAGTGCCTGACTCCGTGGTATAACTCACAAACTCGCAGCTTAAAGCAGATAACCCGTAGGTTGGAGAGGAAATGGCGTCTCACTAATTTAGAAGATCTTCACTTAGCCTGGAAAAAGAGTCTGTTGCTCTATAAAAAAGCCCTCCATAAAGCTAGGACATCTTACTACTCATCACTAACTGAAGAAAATAAGAACAACCCCAGGTTTCTTTTCAGCACTGTAGCCAGGCTGACAAAGAGTCAGAGCTCTATTGAGCCGAGTATTCCTTTAACTTTAACTAGTAATGACTTCATGACTTTCTTTGCTAATAAAATTTTAACTATTAGAGAAAAAATTACTCATAACCATTCCAAAGACGTATCGTTATCTTTGGCTGCTTTCAGTGATGCTGGTATTTGGTTAGACTCTTTCTCTCCGATTGTTCTGTCTGAGTTATTTTCATTAGTTACTTCCTCCAAACCATCAACATGTCTATTAGACCCCATTCCTACCAGGCTGCTCAAGGAAGCCCTACCATTAATTAATGCTTCGATCTTAAATATGATCAATCTATCTTTATTAGTTGGCTATGTACCACAGGCTTTTAAGGTGGCAGTAATTAAACCATTACTTAAAAAGCCATCACTTGACCCAGCTATCTTAGCTAATTATAGGCCAATCTCCAACCTTTTGGATTGATCTAGATTACTAGATAACTAGATTACAATCTAGATAACTAGATTGATCTAGTTATCTAGATTACGATTTGTTTCCCAGTGTAATCTTCACGTGCCTTAACTAAAGCACTCCTTCTGCTGAATCACTTCTAAATTATTTACACATTATTCACTTTGCGTGTTTTTAGGAATCCGCTAGCTTAGCGCAGCTACTAGCTCTTAGCCGATTTAGCATGGCGGCTTCTCCTGTCTCTCCCGCACTTTTCTGCTCTGGGTGTGAAATGTTTAGTTATTCCTCGGCCTCCTTTAGCAGTAACGGTACTTGTAATAAGTGTAGCTTATTCGTAGCTTTGGAGGCCAGGCTGGGCGAATTGGAGACTCAGCTCTGCACCGTGGAAAATTCTACAGCTAGCCAGGCCCCTGTAGTCGGTGCGGACCAAGGTAGCTTAGCCGCCGTTAGTTTCCCTCTGGCAGATCCCGAGCAGCCGGGAAAGCAGGCCGACTGGGTGACTGTGAGGAGGAAGCGTAGTCCTAAACAGAAGCCCCGTGTACACCGCTAACCCGTTCACATCTCTAACCGTTTTTCCCCACTCGACGACACACCCGCCGAGGATCAAACTCTGGTTATTGGCGACTCTGTTTTGCGAAATGTGAAGTTAGTGACACCAGCAACCATAGTCAATTGTCTTCCGGGGTCCAGAGCAGGCGACATTGAAGGAAATTTGAAACTGCTGGCTAAGGCTAAGCGTAAATTTGGTAAGATTGTAATTCACGTCGGCAGTAATGACACCCGGTTACGCCAATCAGAGGTCACTAAAATTAACATTAAATTGGTGTGTAACTTTGCAAAAGCAATGTCGGACTCTGTAGTTTTCTCTGGGCCCCTCCCCAATCGGACAGGGAGTGACATGTTTAGCCGCATGTTCTCCTTGAATTGTTGGCTGTCTGAGTGGTGTCCAAAAAATGAGGTGGGCTTCATAGATAATTGGCAAAGCTTCTGGGGAAAACCTGGTCTTGTTAGGAGAGACGGCATCCATCCCACTTTGGATGGAGCAGCTCTCATTTCTAGAAATCTGGCCAATTTTCTTAAATCCTCCAAACCGTGACTATCCAGGGTTGGGACCAGGAAGCAGAGTTGTAGTCTTACACACCTCTCTGCAGCTTCTCTCCCCCTGCCATCCCCTCATTACCCCATCTCCGTAGAGACGGTGCCTGCTTCCAGACTACCAATAACCAGCAAAAATCTATTTAAGCATAAAAATTCAAAAAGAAAAAATAATATAGCACCTTCAACTGCACCACAGACTAAAACAGTTAAATGTGGTCTATTAAACATTAGGTCTCTCTCTTCTAAGTCCCTGTTGGTAAATGATATAATAATTGATCAACATATTGATTTATTCTGCCTTACAGAAACCTGGTTACAGCAGGATGAATATGTTAGTTTAAATGAGTCAACACCCCCAAGTC
The DNA here is from genome assembly GCF_902500255.1 of Thalassophryne amazonica. Classification (NCBI taxonomy): domain Eukaryota; kingdom Metazoa; phylum Chordata; class Actinopteri; order Batrachoidiformes; family Batrachoididae; genus Thalassophryne; species Thalassophryne amazonica. Next base: position 5,959,608 of record NC_047103.1, read on the forward strand.
ACACTAACTGTCAGAATGCTCGTAGCACGGGCCGGGGCGGAGGATTAGCAGCAATCTTCCATTCCAGCTTATTAATTAATCAAAAACCCAGACAGAGCTTTAATTCATTTGAAAACTTGACTCTTAGTCTTGTCCATCCAAATTGGAAGTCCCAAAAACCAGTTTTATTTGTTATTATCTATCGTCCACCTGGTCGTTACTGTGAGTTTCTCTGTGAATTTTCAGACCTTTTGTCTGACTTAGTGCTTAGCTCAGATAAGATAATTATAGTGGGCGATTTTAACATCCACACAGATGCTGAGAATGACAGCCTCAACACTGCATTTAATCTATTATTAGACTCTATTGGCTTTGCTCAAAAAGTAAATGAGTCCACCCACCACTTTAATCATATCTTAGATCTTGTTCTGACTTATGGTATGGAAATAGAAGACTTAACAGTATTCCCTGAAAACTCCCTTCTGTCTGATCATTTCTTAATAACATTTACATTTACTCTGATGGACTACCCAGCAGTGGGGAATAAGTTTCATTACACTAGAAGTCTTTCAGAAAGCGCTGTAACTAGGTTTAAGGATATGATTCCTTCTTTATGTTCTCTAATGCCATATACCAACACAGTGCAGAGTAGCTACCTAAACTCTGTAAGTGAGATGGAGTATCTCGTCAATAGTTTTACATCCTCATTGAAGACAACTTTGGATGCTGTAGCTCCTCTAAAAAAGAGAGCTTTAAATCAGAAGTGCCTGACTCCGTGGTATAACTCACAAACTCGTAGCTTAAAGCAGATAACCCGTAAGTTGGAGAGGAAATGGCGTCTCACTAATTTAGAAGATCTTCACTTAGCCTGGAAAAAGAGTCTGTTGCTCTATAAAAAAGCCCTCCGTAAAGCTAGGACATCTTTCTACTCATCACTAATTGAAGAAAATAAGAACAACCCCAGGTTTCTTTTCAGCACTGTAGCCAGGCTGACAAAGAGTCAGAGCTCTATTGAGCTGAGTATTCCATTAACTTTAACTAGTAATGACTTCATGACTTTCTTTGCTAACAAAATTTTAACTATTAGAGAAAAAATTACTCATAACCATCCCAAAGACGTATCGTTATCTTTGGCTGCTTTCAGTGATGCCGGTATTTGGTTAGACTCTTTCTCTCCGATTGTTCTGTCTGAGTTATTTTCATTAGTTACTTCATCCAAACCATCAACATGTTTATTAGACCCCATTCCTACCAGGCTGCTCAAGGAAGCCCTACCATTATTTAATGCTTCGATCTTAAATATGATCAATCTATCTTTGTTAGTTGGCTATGTACCACAGGCTTTTAAGGTGGCAGTAATTAAACCATTACTTAAAAAGCCATCACTTGACCCAGCTATCTTAGCTAATTATAGGCCAATCTCCAACCTTCCTTTTCTCTCAAAAATTCTTGAAAGGGTAGTTGTAAAACAGCTAAATGATCATCTGCAGAGGAATGGTCTATTTGAAGAGTTTCAGTCAGGTTTTAGAATTCATCATAGTACAGAAACAGCATTAGTGAAGGTTACAAATGATCTTCTTATGGCCTCGGACAGTGGACTCATCTCTGTGCTTGTTCTGTTAGACCTCAGTGCTGCTTTTGATACTGTTGACCATAAAATTGTATTACAGAGATTAGAGCATGCCATAGGTATTAAAGGCACTGCGCTGCGGTGGTTTGAATCATATTTGTCTAATAGATTACAATTTGTTCATGTAAATGGGGAATCTTCTTCACAGACTAAAGTTAATTATGGAGTTCCACAAGGTTCTGTGCTAGGACCAATTTTATTCACTTTATACATGCTTCCCTTAGGCAGTATTATTAGACGGTATTGCTTAAATTTTCATTGTTACGCAGATGATACCCAGCTTTATCTATCCATGAAGCCAGAGGACACACACCAAATAGCTAAACTGCAGGATTGTCTTACAGACATAAAGACATGGATGACCTCTAATTTCCTGCTTTTAAACTCAGATAAAACTGAAGTTATTGTACTTGGCCCCACAAATCTTAGAAACATGGTGTCTAACCAGATCCTTACTCTGGATGGCATTACCCTGACCTCTAGTAATACTGTGAGAAATCTTGGAGTCATTTTTGATCAGGATATGTCATTCAAAGCGCATATTAAACAAATATGTAGGACTGCTTTTTTGCATTTACGCAATATCTCTAAAATCAGAAAGGTCTTGTCTCAGAGTGATGCTGAAAAACTAATTCATGCATTTATTTCCTCTAGGCTGGACTATTGTAATTCATTATTATCAGGTTGTCCTAAAAGTTCCCTAAAAAGCCTTCAGTTAATTCAAAATGCTGCAGCTAGAGTACTGACGGGGACTAGAAGGAGAGAGCATATCTCACCCATATTGGCCTCTCTTCATTGGCTTCCTGTAAATTCTAGAATAGAATTTAAAATTCTTCTTCTTACTTATAAGGTTTTGAATAATCAGGTCCCATCTTATCTTAGGGACCTCGTAGTACCATATCACCCCAATAGAGCGCTTCGCTCTCAGACTGCAGGCTTACTTGTAGTTCCTAGGGTTTGTAAGAGTAGAATGGGAGGCAGAGCCTTCAACTTTCAGGCTCCTCTCCTGTGGAACCAGCTCCCAATTCAGATCAGGGAGACAGACACCCTCTCTACTTTTAAGATTAGGCTTAAAACTTTCCTTTTTGCTAAAGCTTATAGTTAGGGCTGGATCAGGTGACCCTGAACCATCCCTTAGTTATGCTGCTATAGACTTAGACTGCTGGGGGGTTCCCATGATGCACTGTTTCTTTCTCTTTTTGCTCTGTATGCACCACTCTGCATTTAATCATTAGTGATCGATCTCTGCTCCCCTCCACAGCATGTCTTTTTCTTGGTTCTCTCCCTCAGCCCCAACCAGTCCCAGCAGAAGACTGCCCCTCCCTGAGCCTGGTTCTGCTGGAGGTTTCTTCCTGTTAAAAGGGAGTTTTTCCTTCCCACTGTAGCCAAGTTCTTGCTCACAGGGGGTCGTTTTGACCGTTGGGGTTTTACATAATTATTGTATGGCCTTGCCTTACAATATAAAGCACCTTGGGGCAACTGTTTGTTGTGATTTGGCGCTATATAAAAAAATTGATTGATTGATTGATAGTTGTAAAACAGCTAACTGATCATCTGCAGAGGAATGGTCTATTTGAAGAGTTTCAGTCAGGTTTTAGAATTCATCATAGTACAGAAACAGCATTAGTGAAGGTTACAAATGATCTTCTTATGGCCTCAGACAGTGGACTCATCTCTGTGCTTGTTCTGTTAGACCTCAGTGCTGCTTTTGATACTGTTGACCATAAAATTTTATTACAGAGATTAGAGCATGCCATAGGTATTAAAGGCACTGCGCTGCGGTGGTTTGAATCATATTTATCTAATAGATTACAATTTGTTCATATAAATGGGGAATCTTCTTCACAGACTGAGGTTAATTATGGAGTTCCACAAGGTTCTGTGCTAGGACCAATTTTATTCACTTTATACATGTTTCCCTTAGGCAGTATTATTAGACGGCATTGCTTAAATTTTCATTGTTACGCAGATGATACCCAGCTTTATCTATCCATGAAGCCAGAGGACACACACCAATTAGCTAAACTGCAGGATTGTCTTACAGACATAAAGACATGGATGACCTCTAATTTCCTGCTTTTAAACTCAGATAAAACTGAAGTTATTGTACTTGGCCCCACAAATCTTAGAAACATGGTGTCTAACCAGATCCTTACTCTGGATGGCATTACCCTGACCTCTAGTAATACTGTGAGAAATCTTGGAGTCATTTTTGATCAGGATATGTCATTCAAAGCGCATATTAAACAAATATGTAGGACTGCTTTTTTGCATTTACGCAATATCTCTAAAATTAGAAAGGTCTTGTCTCAGAGTGATGCTGAAAAACTAATTCATGCATTTATTTCCTCTAGGCTGGACTATTGTAATTCATTATTATCAGGTTGTCCTAAAAGTTCCCTGAAAAGCCTTCAGTTAATTCAAAATGCTGCAGCTAGAGTACTAACGGGGACTAGAAGGAGAGAGCATATCTCACCCATATTGGCCTCTCTTCATTGGCTTCCTGTTAATTCTAGAATAGAATTTAAAATTCTTCTTCTTACTTCAAAGGTTTTGAATAATCAGGTCCCATCTTATCTTAGGGACCTCGTAGTACCATATCACCCCAATAGAGCGCTTCGCTCTCAGACTGCAGGCTTACTTATAGTTCCTAGGGTTTGTAAGAGTAGAATGGGAGGCAGAGCCTTCAGCTTTCAGGCTCCTCTCCTGTGGAACCAGCTCCCAATTCCGATCAGGGAGACAGACACCCTCTCTACTTTTAAGATTAGGCTTAAAACTTTCCTTTTTGCTAAAGCTTATAGTTAGGGCTGGATCAGGTGACCCTGAACCATCCCTTAGTTATGCTGCTATAGACTTAGACTGCTGGGGGGTTCCCATGATGCACTGAGTGTTTCTTTCTCTTTTTGCTCTGTATGCACCACTCTGCATTTAATCATTAGTGATTGATCTCTGCTCCCCTCCACAGCATGTCTTTTTCCTGGTTCTCTCCCTCAGCTCCAACCAGTCCCAGCAGAAGACTGCCCCTCCCTGAGCCTGGTTCTGCTGGAGGTTTCTTCCTGTTAAAAGGGAGTTTTTGCTTCCCACTGTTGCCAAGTGCTTGCTCACAGGGGGTCGTTTTGACCGTTGGGGTTTTTACGTAATTATTGTATGGCCTTGCCTTACAATATAAGGCGCCTTGGGGCAACTGTTTGTTGTGATTTGGCGCTATATAAATAAAATTGATTTGATTTGATTTGATGCGCTTGTAGTGTCAGTTTAGTGTTTTAATTTAGTGGGTTTAACAAAAATATCCCAATTACAAATTAAATATGAGCGTTATTTTTTATGCAAATGATCACTTTTACAGCCAGTTTTCTTGAGACATGTCAGGGGATGAACACATGAACATTTTCTTGGTCTTGATTTACATCAATCTCGAAGAAATGCAAACAGTCTACAGCAAGCAGTTCTCCCAAACTGAGTGACCGTGCAAGGAGACAAGTGAGGGAAGCCACCAAAACACCCAGACAGCTCTGAAGAAGATACAGACTGCTGTGGCTGCAGATCAACTTTTGTCTGTTGCATCATCAGTTTTACAGCTTCATATTGGAATGGAACAGAGAAGGAGAACAAAAGTTTGCCAGAAGGCACATGGGAGGCTCAAGCCTAGATCTGATCTCTTATATTGTATTAAAATCCATCAAAACAGCCAAGTGGACACCGGTTTGGTAACACCGTGACACATGTCCAACAGACAGACAGACCGGCGGGTTTGGTTTGACCATGAATGAAGGCAGATTATAGAAAAAATGAAATATGTTTTATGACTGAGTTTTTGTTACTGCAACTCCTAAACCTTTGATATTTATCTGTTTTTAAGTGGATAATCTACTTTTAGTTAATATTCCATCTTGGTTGGTTTCTTCACTTCCACCTGCTCTGTGTGCACATTACGATCAGATGCTGTGTGCACGTTACAATCAGATTCTGTGTGCATGTTACCATCAGATACTGTGTGCACGTTATGATCAGATGCTGTGTGCACATTACAATCATATGCTGTGTGCATGTTACCATCAGATACTGTGTGCATGTTACGATCAGATGCTGTGTGCACATTACAATCATATGCTGTGTGCACGTTACAATCAGATGCTGTGTGCATGTTACCATCAGATACTGTGTGCACGTTACGATCAGATGCTGTGTGCACATTACAATCAGATGCTGTGTGCACATTATGATCAGATGCTGTGTGCACATTACAATCATATGCTGTGTGCACATTACAATCAGATGCTGTGTGCACATTACAATCATATGCTGTGTGCACATTACAATCAGATGCTGTGTGCACGTTACAATCAGATGCTGTGTGCATGTTACCATCAGATACTGTGTGCACATTACAATCATATGCTATGTGCACGTTACGATCAGATGCTGTGTGCACGTTACGATCAGATGCTGTGTGCATGTTACGATCAGATGCTGTGTGCACGTTACGATCATATGCTGTGTGCATGTTACGATCAGATGCTGTGTGCATGTTACGATCAGATGCTGTGTGCACGTTACGATCAGATGCTGGGTGCACATTACGATCAGATGCTGTGTGCATGTTACGATCAGATGCTGGGTGCACGTTACGATCAGATGTTGGGTGCACGTTACGATCAGATGCTGTGTGCATGTTACGATCAGATGCTGTGTGCATTTTACGATCAGATGCTGTGTGCACATTACAATCATATGCTGTGTGCACGTTACGATCAGATGCTGTGTGCATGTTGCGATCAGATACTGTGTGCACCTTACGATCAGATACTGTGTGCACGTTGCGATCAGATACTGTGTGCACGTTGCAATCAGATACTGTGTGGACATTACAATCAGATACTGTGTGCACGTTGCAATCAGATACTGTGTGCACATTACAATCAGATACTGTGTGCACATTGCAATCAGATACTGTGTGCACATTACAATCAGATACTGTGTGCACGTTGCGATCAGATACTGTGTGCACGTTACAATCAGATACTGTGTGCATGCAGTTTATCTCATTAATGTAGCCCAGCCAGGAGCCGGCATTTGATGAACGAGAGTTTAACGTGTCCTGTAGTGAAAACCCATGATGTACCCGAATGCATCGCCACGGCGACAGACAGTCATATTTCTGTAGTTTAAATGCGGTGAAGGTCATGATGAAGTGCAGCAGTTAAAACAGTGCGGCTGTGTGAGTGCAGGTCGGCAGAGAAACACGATTTAGTTAAAGAAACGGTGCAAATCCCAAACAGCCAGACTCTGGGGAGGGTTACCCCACTTCCAAATGGTTTGACCGGGTAATTTTATCCAAGCGACCTCTGTCTTCCAGGTGAAGTATAAGAAAGACTTTGAGGAGAGCAAAGGTCGAGGGTTCACCATCGTGTCCGACACACCGGAGATGCAAAGACTCAGACGGACTCAGGAGCAGATCAGTAACGTATGCATGTGGACATGTTCTCCACCTTCCTGTTTGTCTTGGTGTCTGTGCACGTACGCGTGAGCGAGTGAATGTGTTGGAAGCAGGTGCAGTTTGGTCACTGAGCACGCACACACACATGCACACGCACATACGTTTTCATCAAGAAGTCTCGAGGGTTTGAGGAGGATCTTCTCCTGCGACCGCTGACTGTAAGTCATTTAATTTTTTTCTTCTCTTTTTGAGTGACTGCTTGATTATACACCTGCTGCTTTATGAATCTGAACAAGAAAATTCATTTTAAAAATCGTCTTCTGTGCTTTAAGGTGTCCTGTTTGGACTCATTTCATGTGCAGCATGTTGCTGAATGTGTTTCTTTACACAGATGGCCCACACGTATGTGGCGTGAAGACCTGCTGATCCTCTGCACACACTGTCAAGGTACACTCGTGTTCTCTCTGCCTCAGTTCTCCTCCATAAACCCGCGGGATTTCACAATGATTTGCACAAAGTAGAGCTGCATATAGTAGACTTGCATAAAGCACATTTCCATTAAGTAGATCTGCATAAAGTAGATCCCAATTAAGTAGATTTCCATGAAACAGATCTGCATAAAGTACATCTGTACAAACCAGAGCTGCATATAGCAGACTTGCATAAAGCACATCCCCATTAAGTAAATCTGCATAAAGTAGATCCCAGTTAAGTAGATCTGCATGAAGTAGATCACAATTAAGTATATTTACATGAAGTAGATCTACATAAAGTAGATCTCCATGCATCAGATTTTCATTGAGTAGATCTGCACAAAGTAGGTCTGCACAAAGCAAATTTCCATTAAGTAGATCTCTATTATGTATATCCTCATTAAGTAGATTTGCATAAAGTAGATCCCCATTAAGTAGATTCGCATAAGGTCGAGCTGCATTAACTAGATCTGCATAAAGCACATCTCCATTAAGTAGAGCTGCACAAAGCAGATCCCCACTAAGTAGCTCTGCATAAAGATCTGCAAAAGCTAGATCTGCATTAAGTAGAGCTGTATGAAATACATCTGCATAAAGTAGATGTACATATACTAGATCTCCATTAAGTAGATCCCCAGAGTAGATCTGCATGAAGTTGATTCGCATGCATCCTCTCTCCTACTCTAAAATAGTAAAACAGAGTGTTCATGCAACCTGTGGCTGCCTCATCCCCCCCCCCCAAAAAAGAGCAACAAACATCCTTTGTGTTTCATTTGAACGAAACACTGCCATCAGTGTGGCATAACCTTGGCACCTCCAGAGAACCTTTTGGTGATGTTACAGCTTGTACAGCATTATTGGCTGCACTGAAATACAAGAAATTACCAAAGTATGTCAAAGGTTTGAGGAAAAAAAGATATTTTCATTATATATATATATATATATATATATATATATATATATATATATATATATATATATATATATATATATATATATATATGTTCCGGGAAGAAAAAACAAGAATGTACAAAGGACATTTTATATTATTGAAAATATTACAATTACAATCCCAATTCCAATGAAGTTGGGACATTGTGTGAAATGTAAATAAAAACAGAATACAATGATTTGCAAATCCTCTTCAACCTGTATTCAATTGAATACACCACAAAGACAAGATATTTAATGTTCAAACTGATAAACTTTATTGTTTTTGTGCAAATATTTGCTCATTTTGAAATGGATGCCTGCAACACGTTTCAAAAAAGATGGGACAGTGGCAACAAAAGACTGGGAAAGTTGATGAATGCTCAAAGAACACCTGTGTGGAACATTCCACAGGTAAACAGGTTAATTGGAAACAAGTGAGTGTCATGATTGGGTATAAAAGGAGCATCCCCAAAAGGCTCAGCTGTTCACAAGCAAACATGGGGTGAGGATCACCACTTTGTGAACAACTGTGTGAAAAAATAGTCCAACAGTTTAAGAAGGAATTTAGGGATTCCATCATTTACAGTCCATAATATAATCAGAAGATTCAGAGAATCTGGAGAACTTTCTACATGTAAGCAGCAAGGCCGAAAACCAACATTGAATGCCTGTGACCTTCAATCCCTCAGGCGGCACTGCATTAAAAACCGAGATCATTGTGTAAAGGATCTTACCGCGTGGGCTCAGGAACACTTCAGAAAACCATTGTCAGTTAACACAGTTCGTCACTACATCTACAAGTGCAAGTTAAAACTCTACCATGCAAAGTGAAAGCCATATATCAACAACATCCAGAAACGCCGCCGCCTTCTCTGGGCCTGAGCTCATTTCAAATGGACAGACGCAAAGTGGAAAAGTGTGCTGTGGTCTGATGAGTCCACATTTCAAATTGTTTTTGGAAATCATGGACGTCATGTCCTCCGGACAAAAGAGGAAAAAGACCATCCAGATTGTTACCAGCACAAAGTTCAAAAGCCAGCATCTGTGATCGTATGGGGGTGTGTTAGTGCCCATGACATGGGCAACTTGCACATCTGTGATGGCACCATCAATGCTGAAAGGTACATACAGGTTTTGGAGCAACACATGCTGCCATCCAAGCAACGTCTTTTTCAGGGACGTCCCTGCTTATTTCAGCAAGACAATGCCAAGCCACATTCTGCACGTGTTACAACAGCGTGGCTTCATAGTAAAAGAGTGCGGGTACTAGACTGGCCTGCCTGCAGTCCAGACCTGTCGCCCATTGAAAATGTGTGGGGCATTATGAAGCGCAAAATACGACAACTGAGACCCCGGACTGGTGAACAACTGAAGTCGTACATCAAGCAAGAATGGGAAAGAATTCCACCTACAAAGCTTCTACAATTAGTGTCCTCAGTTCCCAAATGCTAATTGAGTGTTGTTAGAAGGAAAGGTGATGTAACACAGTGGTAAACATATCACTGTCCCAGCTTTTTTGAAACATGTTGCAGGCATCCATTTCAAAATGGGCAAATATTTACATAAAAACAATACAGTTTATCAGTTTGAACATTAAATATCTTGTCTTTGTAAGTAAGTCCCTTCGGCTGCTCCCTTGTTTGCACTTGGGGTCGCCACAGCAAATCCAAGGTGGATCTGCATGTTGAATTGGCACAGGTTTTACACTGGATGCCCGTCCTGACGCAACTCCACATTACATGGAGAAATGTGGCGGGGGTGGGATTTGAACCCGGAGCCTTCTGAACTGAAACCAAGCGCATTAACCACTTGGCCACCACCCCTAAATATCTTGTCTTTGTGGTGTATTCAGTTGAATATAGGTTGAAGAGGATTTGCAAATCATTGTATTCTGTTATTTACATTTTACACAACGTCTCAACTTCATTGGAATTAGGGTTGTAAGTTATATCAAGAGGTTTTTTTGTGGGTAACACACTTTATACTGCTTTCTTGATATATTATTTTTTTCTGTTCTAAAAGATACGACTTGATTAGTTTCTGTTCCCGACCTTGTGTAGATGTGTAGAACAGGACCGTGCTGCAGGTTTGAGCTGTAGAGTAAATATAAAATTCCTCTGAGGGTCTTTCTTCTCCCGCCTGCCCACCTGACTGACTAATCCTATTCTGCCGTGTTCAGAGTCTCCTGGTTCGCTTGCCCACACGTTTGGATTTTATTACTCAGCTCGTTAAAGGTTGACCTGATAAGGTGGAACGGCAGAATGAGAAAATGAAAAGAGAATCATTTGTGTTAAAGATTCATCAACAGCGTCGCTCCTTCGAAATCAAACATCTCAGTGAAAATCAAAGACGCTGTTAAATGAACAGTGACTTTAAATCAAATGTGTCCTTTGTGGATTCTGTTGTAATAATGTCATAAGACTCCAGACTCAGAGTTAAGATTTGTAAGCTCCTGGTGTCCAAATGCAGGTTTTTGACTATGAAGAAGTTGGTGCTATCCAGGCCCTGAGACCCATCGAGCCGGTATTTATCCCTGTATACATGACAGGAAGCGAATGAGAGTCTACAACTCTCCCTGGACAGAGCGCCAGTCCATCATGGGTTACTTCTCTAGCCAACGCTGATACCCATTTACAGCTGGGTGGACTGTGATGATGCAGATGAAGTGTCTTGTCCAAGTACACAGACACGTAGTGTGACAGGGAATTGAACCCAGGTCTACAGGTAGCACATTTGGCATTCTGAAATAAGGCTGCTTGAGTTGAGGAATCACTTGTACAATTCCAAATTTCGATTCTACATAGTTGAAAAAGTATGATTTCATGCTAGGATCAACAGTATTGGTAAAGTCTGTGCAAACTTGTTACCAAAAGAAGAATTGCCATACCAAGCATGGCAGCCTTCATGAAAGTGGCTGCCATTTTGAAAATATGAGTGGCTCATGGGCATTTCCAAAAGAGTAATGTAAGGGCAGTGTCCCACTGGGGAGAGGATCAATTGTGCATGAATTGAGTACACAAATTACGGGCGTTCGTTGTCGTCCGCAACAAAAATGGCCAAAAATGACAAATGGCCCAGTATGAATTGTGAATATATTAATAATACATAGCGAATATATGATGAACAATCGCGGTTATATAACGCATGTAGTGAGGAAACTGATCTGACACATTGAGATTATCATGGCAGTATTACGGGTGTATTATGAATGCATCACACACGTGTTGCGCGTGCACAGCATCTGCATTGCGGTCATAAAAGAAGCGCACTCAGGCCATCGGCATCACTATTCATACCAACAATACAGCCTCTGGAGCATTTGCTGGACTTGGACAAGTTGATCACAGAGTTAATGTTCATGTTGTCATGCGAGGGTTAACTGTTCATGAGTATGGGGAGCAGGAGGGGGGAAGCCGCTCGGGGTGTGAGATGGTGTTTTTTTTTTTTTTTTTTTTTTTGAGAGTGTCACAGAAAACAGACTTCAGCGTGAGTTGTGGCTAAACAGCAACTCTTCCTTTTGTTGGTGTTAAATTAAAGTCCTGGATTGCAGCAGCCACGTCTTTGTGGATTTACACAGCAGGACCGGCACTGACTGGCAGGTATGTCGCTTTCTGCCACATATAGTACTTTGGGTTTATGTGACGTGTTTGTTATGCATTCACAGATTGTCCGCAAATCAGCTGCAAAGCAGATGTAATAAAAACGCTTTATTCGTGGCCAATCTGTATGCATTCGCTACAGCATATTTTAGTTTGTGATGTGGGCATGATGGGCACGCAATATATCTGTTTTACACACTGTCCCGGTCCGCTGCCAAGCCGCAAATCCCCGTCAGTTGTGGATATCAGTGGTTAACGGCAGATATACAGCGCATAGAGTGAGTATGTATTGTGTATGAATTGAGTATATATGCAGTATGTAAGACGGATGTCATCCGCATCCAGATTTTTGAACAGCTCAAAAATACTGGCTGTGGACATGTGTGCCTCTGCGGATGATCACGGACGTGTTCGGATGACGGCCAACTCATACAGGCATGTTACACGGATATTGCTGATGTTTGGCGAATATGGGCCAATTTTGTGCGCAATCCATATGCAAATCCTCCTAAACGCCAGTGGGACAGGGCCCTAAGGCTGTAGGAGTATTTGTGCCACATTTCATGCTTGTAGCACCATTTGAAAGATTTTTCATGTAATCTTGGCCACTGGGGCTACAAAGTAATGGATCCAGAATGGTATCAAAGGTCAAGGTTATTGTGCAATACTAAAATGCTGGATGAATCTCTAGATCCAGAAGATCTCCAGTTTGTCAACAAATGCGCAAGAAAATTATTGAAATGTTTAAAAACAGTGTTCCTCAAAGAATGACGATTAGGGATTTGCATATTTCTGCGTCTACAGTCCACACAGTTATTAAACAAGTCAAAGAATGTGGAGGAATTGCAGGGCATAAAGAGCAAAGACCTGTACAACCACCGTGATTTCTGATCCCTCAGATCTGCCATTCATCAATAGCTGATATAACACAGCATTTGTGTATGCATTATCATTTGCCTTAATAGAATGCTCAACAATGAGGATGATGGTGAAAGTGGATTTATTTGTTTTCAATTTATACTTGGGAATAACTTTCTGAAGCTACAGTCTGAGTCATGGCTACCAACAGGATCATTATTTATTAAAGAGAACGTGTTTGTAAGTGGAACATTCCTTCCAGTGTGCGACATCTCTAAATGTCCCAACAGTGGCACTGCCATGGAGGTGAAGGGCGCAGTGGCCGATAAGGTCTCGAGCAGAGGGCTAAATGTGGAAAGTAGACATGATAAGGAGTACCCAGTGATCCAGCACCCAGAAGTACAGTCAGACATCACAAGACAAAGACTAGAGGACAGAAACCGTGACAAAACGGTAAGGGAGAGTCTGAGATATTCAGAATCAGAAGATTTGGCCAAATTGAAGGTTTGGGAGGACGGCTAGGTCAATAAACCAAAAACAGTGAGGACTATATCTAGATACGGAACACCAGAGTACCTCAGGTTGGAGTGGAAAAGGTGATGGTTGGAAAACTGAAAGGCTGACGACTAATTGGACAAGGTGAGTGCCATATCAAGGAGAAACTGAAGGATGTCCAGCCCTTTGATGAAGCATTGAGAAGGTTATAACTCAGTAATGATTTAAGTTAGAATACAACATTCCAACTAGTCTGCACAGCTAAACGACAGCAGAAGAGCATCGTTTGAATGATTAGGTCATCAGTATTCTGAATCAGAGTAGTCTTTATTCTCCAAGTATCTTTAAAAAATACAATGACCTGTACTCTCTCTGTACAAGCATATACATACACACTAAACACTAAATAATTCACAATAATAAAATGTGCAAATAGAAATATGCTATAAAAAATGTGTGCAAAGGAGAAACAGATGAATGAGTGAGTTTTTTGGCAGGTTAAGTTGTTCATCAGTGTGATGGCTTGTGGAAAGAAACTGTTCCTGTGTCTGGTTGTTCTGACGTACAGAGCTCTGTAACGTCGGCCAGAGGGGAGGAGTTTAAACAGTGAGTGTCCAGGGTGAGAGAGGTCTGGAGAGATGTTACCAGCTCACTTCCTGGTCCTGGACTGGTATAAGCCCTGGATGGAGGGCAGGCTGGCTCTGGTGATTTTTTTCTGCAGAACTGACAGTTGCTTGAAATTTGTGCCTGTTATGTTTGGAGGCAGAGAGAAGCCAAACAAAGATGGAGCTGCGCAGTACAGACTGGATGATGGATGTGTAGAAGATGATGAGCAGTTCCTGGAGCAGTTGAACTTCCTGAGCTGTCTGAGGAAGTTCATCCTCTGCTGTTTATTCCTGATGGAGCCTATGTGGGAGGTCCACTTCAGATCCCGGGAGATGGTGGATCTCAGGAAACCAGAAAGTGTCCACAGTAGGCACAGTCTTGCTGAGGATGGGGGGGTGTGATGGAGGGTTTCTCCTGAAGTCCACTGTCATCTCCACAGTCTTGAGCAGGTTCAGCTCCAGGTTGTTCTGACCACACCAGAGGACCAACTGTTCCGCCTCCTGTCTGTATGCATCCTCACCACCATCCTGGATGAGTCCAATGATGAGACCAGTTTCAGCAGTTTAACTTCAGTGTGTGATGTGTGAGATTACCAGCAGTTGTCAGCATGTACAACTGAGTATCATCAGCATTGCAGTGAAAAATGATACCATAACGTAGCAATATGTGCCCAAGGGGTGCTAATATAAAGGTAGAAAAGCAGGTGGACTAAGACGGACCCTTGTGGAACTCCAAATTTCATGGCAACAAGGTTTGAGGTGACGCTACAGGACACAGTGAGAGTGACTGTTTAGGTATGATGTCAACCATGCAAGGGCACTCCCAGTGATCCCAAAATGATTTTCCAGCCTATCAAGTAGAATATGATGATCCAAGGTATCAAACGCAGCACTGAGATCTAACAGCACCAGAACTGTAGTGGTCTCTGAATCCATTGCAAGCAGAAGATCATTCACCACTTTAGTAAGAGCCGTCTCTGTGGAATGATATTTTCTAAAAGCAGACTGCAGTGGCTCAGAGAGATTATTCTCAATAAGGTGGTCCACTTTTTCAAGAATCTTAGGACAAAATGAGAATTTTTCAGTAGACCGGGATCAAGGTTCGATTTCTTAAATAATGGTTTAATCACTGCAGATTTGAAACAATTTCAATTCAATTTCAATTTATTTTCATTTATATAGAGCTAAATCACAGCAAAGTTGCCTCAAGGTGCTTCACACAAATAAGGTCTAACCTTACCAACCCCCAGTGGTAAGGAAAAACTCCCTCTGATGATTAGGAACAGATACAAAAGTTAGTGAGAGATTAATCATTTCCCAACCTGGTCTCACGGCATGTCGTGATTCAGGAGCACGAAATATACATTAATCTGTTTGTTTGTGATATTGTGATGAAAAGCGCCTCATTTTTGTCACAGCAGCACAAATTCATTCTCATTCATTCTGTGATGGCTGCACGAAATTAAAAGTGAAGTGGGGGGGGGTGTCTTAGTTGTTATGGTTAGGGTTGGGGGTAGGAGTAGAGTTAGTAATAGTGAGTTAAAAAAAAACCATCACGAAAATTTGACTCATGGTGTGATGGGAGCACGAAAAAAAAAGTGAGACGGCTGTAATTTCCAGCACAGTCGGCCCAAGAGTGGGCCACAGGTCCTTAAACAGTTTTGTTGGTATAGGATCAAATAAACAGGTTGTGCTTTTTGTAGACGTTACGAGATTCGTAAGTACGCCTAGCAAGAATTAGATTTCCAGTGTTTACAATAAAAATTGCGTTTTAAAAAGGATGACTAGAGGGTCAGTATTTATCTTCCCAGATTGCCCCAGAATGCAGGCAAAAGCCTCAAGACACAAGAGAACACAAGCCCTCGTTTCTCCAGAAGCTAGATCCCCCCAGCAGAAGTTAGGTCAAAAGCAACTGGACTTATTTTGGGCCTTTCCCCAGTCGCATTTCTAAACTGGTTTGGCCACCAAAGTTCTAAATCTAAAGAATGGAATGAAGATAACAGAGAAGCTCACGATTTTACAAACCGGTTTACTTCAGAGTGGAAAAACCCATTTGGGACCAAAACAAGAAGTCTACTTGGTTTTGACTAAATCCTGGTTTCTGTCCTTCCGTTGTTTGTCTTTTGGGATTCTGCTCTGGTTTGATGTTGTTTTGGAACCTTGTTTTTGGTAAATGCTGTTTCATTCACAGTGGCTGTGATTGTCTCTGAAGCAGAGGAGGCTGACATGGAAGAAGGAGACCATCCAGATGCTCCGCTTGATGGAGAATCAGAAGAGGAGATGTCAGTGGAGCAGAAGAACGAGAAGTCCTTTCGGGAAATGGTGGTCACCACAAAGATGACCCTCAACACAAGTACAGAGACCACAGATGAAAAGAAAAATACGGAAATGGTGGAAGGAGAAGACCATCCAGCTGCTCCGTTTGATGGTGAGTCGGAAGAGGCCGTGATGGTGGAGCAGAAAAATGAGAAATCCTTCCAGGAAACTGTGGTCACCACAAAGAGGACCCTCAATACAAGAACAGAGACCAGAGATGAAAAGGAAAATGCGGAAATGGACAAAATTGTGGTGGAAGAAGAAGAAAAATCAGGGGGAGGAGGAGTGAGTGAAGACGAGGAGAAGCATGGAGAGAAAAAAGTGACGTTACTGTGGGAATCAGAGGTGAGAAATGTGGAGTTCACCTTCCTGCAACATTTAAAACTCACAAGTGATCAATGAAATTCAAACATTACCAGAAACGTAATGAGCTGATCTGCCCAAAAATGTGAAATTCTTAATTTGCATGACGTTTGATGAGACTTTGTAGTGATACACAATCACAGGTCGTCTGAACACTGCTGAGTTTTGCGATGATATATATGTTAAAAAAAAAATCATGATGTGGGGCATCGTTAGCTTTATGTTAGTCATATGATAAACGCTAAGGTTAGCTGTACGGTTTTCAGTGATTTATACTCACCATTTAAAATTGAACTAGTGGTAATTATTGGATAAACTAATATAGTTAAACACCATGGTAATGTGAATGGTAATTATTTTTATTGGAAGCTGTAATAGAAGTAGAAAAAAAGTCACCTGTTTTTATTGTTTTGAAAATCTGACAATGTATTTTAAATGTGGGTCTTGGATTAACGTTTAATTTTGCACCTTCTTAAAATCTCCTGCAGTTGTTTCACTGTTGTTTTATTGTTAAGTAATTTCTATTTTGAATACTTTTGCTGGCACTGAGCTAAACTCTGAATGTTGGTGAGGATTTGACTTTTATTTGCTGAACAAAAGTTGGTTATAAAGGAAAACCACCTCGCTGCTCTGACTGGGAGTCTTTGTGTTGTATTTTCTGTGGGAATTAAACAGGATTAGTCAAACTTCAATTCAAAATCTGCTTTTGTGCGACGTCGATGGAGGTTTTTGTAGGTGTGAGTCCAGCCTGTTCAAAGAAGAAAAGGATCAATGGGGATTAGGAATATTTCTCATGACTGACTTTGTGTATGTTCACAGCATATACAGTAGTGTTCAGAATAATAGTAGTGCAATGTGACTAAAAAGATTAATCCAGGTTTTGAGTATATTTGTTATTGTTACCAGGTACCAGTAGATTCTCACAAATCCAACAAGACCGAGCATTCATGATATGCACACTCTTAAGGCTATGAAATTGGGCTATTAGTAAAAAAAAAAAGTAGAAAAGGGGGTGTTCACAATAATAGTAGTGTGACATTCAGTCAGTGAGTTCGTCAATGTTGTGGAACAAACAGGTGTGAATCAGGTGTCCCCTATTTAAGGATGAAGCCAGCACCTGTTGAACATGCTTTTCTCTTTGAAAGCCTGAGGACAATGGGACGTTCAAGACATTGTTCAGAAGAACAGCATAGTTTGATTAAAAAGTTGATTGGAGAGGGGAAAACTTATATGAAGGTGCAAAAAATTATAGGCTGTTCATCTACAATGATCTCCAATGCTTTAAAATGGACAAAACCACCAGAGACACGTGGAAGAAAACGGAAAACAACTATCAAAATGGATAGAAGAATAACCAGAATGGCAAAGGCTCACCCACTGATCAGCTCCAGGATGATCAAAGACAGTCTGGAGTTACCTGTAAGTGCTGTGACAGTTAGAAGATGCCTGTGTGAAGCTAATTTATTTGCAAGAATCCCCCGCAAAGTCCCTCTGTTAAATAAAAGACATGTGCAGAAGAGGTTACAATTTGCCAAAGAACACATCAACTGGCCTAAAGAGAAATGGAGGAATATTTTGTGGACTGATGAGAGTAAAATTGTTCTTTTTGGGTCCAAGGGCTGCAGACAGTTTGTGAGACGACCCCCAAACTCTGAATTCAAGCCACAGTTCACAGTGAAGACAGTGAAACATGGTGGTGCAAGCATCATGATATGGGCATGTTTCTCCTACTATGGTGTTGGGCCTATATATCACATACCAGGTATCATGGATCAGTTTGGATGTGTCAAAATACTTGAAGAGGTCATGTTGCCTTATGCTGAAGAGGACATGCCCTTGAAATGGGTGTTTCAACAAGACAATGACCCCAAGCACACTAGTAAACCAGCAAAATCTTGGTTCCAAACCAACAAAATTAATGCCTCGCAGATGTGAAGAAATCATGAAAAACTGTGGTTATACAACTAAATACTAGTTTAGTGATTCACAGGATTGCTAAAAAAGCAGTTTGAACATAGTAGTTTTGAGTTTGTAGCGTCAACAGCAGATGCTACTATTATTGTGAACACCCCCTTTTCTACTTTTTTTTTTTACTAATAGCCCAATTTCATAGCCTTAAGAGTGTGCATATCATGAATGCTTGGTCTTGTTGGATTTGTGAGAATCTACTGAATCTACTGGTACGTTGTTTCCCAGGTAACAATAAGAAATATACTCAAAACCTGGATTAATCTTTTTAGTCACATAGCACTACTATTATTCTGAACACTACTGTATATGCTGCTATTTATATTTCTATTGTTATATTTATCCTTTTATTTAGTGACCCGTGTTGTTTAAAAGATCGCTTTGTTTGCTCTGAAGTCAGTAAAAGAATACAGAAAGTTGTCAGTTTTGTGTGCAAAGTTATTAGATAGCAAGTATTTTCTAACAATGAATTAAGTTGTAATTGTATTTAATAATCCTTTAATGGTGGAGTTTCTGTTAATTAAGGTATTCATTTATTTATAAAATATTTAATTATTTATAAAGATACTGAAGACCATTAATAAATGATATATAAACACACTAGTTAAAACCCTTAATTAACTGTTAAATTCTTAACATTGCTTTAACTAACATTAATTATTATATTTGTATTCCAAAGTCTTACCAGTTATTACATATAAATAAATTAATCGTGATCACAAACACCACTTATTTCTGATTTTACTATTTTTGTGTGTTTTCAGGCACCCTCAAATGTAAAGCTGCCGTTGCCGGACCCTTCGTTCAACAGGAGATGCAGTTTGCTCTCCAGTGACGTAAGTTGACTTGATGAAGTTCTGGTTGTCAAAAAAAAAAAAAAAAAAAATTCTACATCCATTTGTAGAACTAGACCCAATGTCGCAGGCCAAATGCTCCCCCCCCCCCCCCCTAAAAATTGGTCCGCCCTGCCTCCACTGTGCATGCGTCATTTCGGAGCTCAGCAGCTTGTCTGAGACTGAGTTGTTGTGTGTTGGGGGGCGTGGTTGGATATTGTGTTGGTGTTTGTGTGTTTGTTTTCCTTTCCAGGTGGTTTGGGACTGTTCTCTGGGTAAATTGTGCTGCAGAAGAGTCTCTCACCTCTGATACAAGGATTTGCTGCACCTGTGGCGTTCACGTGCAGAGTAAGGACTTTCAGCTGGTGTCAATAGAGAAATGAGGAGCTGCATTTAAGCCAGCGGTGATGAGTGCTGGCTGCTTTTCACAGCTCAAAACAACGTTGTGTCGACCGTTTGGGGACGCTGAGGGTCGCTCCAGAGCCTGACCGTACGTCTGTGAAGGAGGACGAGGGTGAGAGGCAAATGCTGTCAGCACACGTCAGAGGTGACTTTCTTTGAATGTTTATCTATGAAAATAATATGGCAATTGTGCATAGCTAAATTTAAATACTAAAAGTCAGTGTCTTGTTTGCTTCTCGCGGCGGTGGCGTGCGGAGTGATAATCCTCCACCGGCTGCGAGCAGCTGTTCTTTTAAATAACGCTGAGATCAAACTGAACGTGTTGCTGATAAGTAAGCCTCTAATAGTTTCTGATATTTATATTGAAGGATATCACCTTTGTTTCCTCCTCACAGAGTATAGTCCGGGAAAGGCCACCTGGGGGGGGGTGTCGGCAGGGATCCTGAGTCCTGAACGTTCGGGCTCCAGTCAGTCCAGGCGCAGAGAGAGCGCGCCGCCTGTTTAGCCACCACCAGATGTATTTTATTTTGACGTTTATGTACAGCATGACAGGGGGATTAATAAACTTGTTTCTTTGGAACTGCTTCTAGTTATTTTAGGCTGGGTTCAGTCGAGCCTTGGATCGCCCTTTTAACTTGCGCCCCCACATAATATGAGTCTCTTCACCTAAAGTGATCAAATGGATTATTAACCATCAGATAACAAGGTAAAACCTCTTAAATCATTCTAAAGTCAGTTTTAAGCAGAAATGAGGCCGTTTTAAGCAGAGACGAGGTGATAATTAGTGATACTTTGAAATGACGGAGACGTAGTGAACGCATCAGCTCATGTAGCTGAGGCGCTCTGATCGCTTCCTCCGTCTTTTATGATGAAATAATGCTGAATTTATGTGGAAATGATTGTTGTACAAAAGCTTCAGATATCTGTCGCTGAGACAGATGATGACTGGAGGCAGTTTGAAGCAGAAACAAGGCGATAATCGGTGAACCACGGCTAATGACACATGCACAATGAAAGCAGGGTGGATTGATTTTTAGGGGGGACCATTCAGTCTGTGACAGTGGTTTATGAAGTACTTATGAAGTATTTATGAACAAAAGTCACAAAGTGTAATGTAACACAGTTATTTGCCATGAGTCTTCCAGTAATTCACTATATTTTAAAGTCAGATAATTGCATCCAGAAAGTCTTCCACATTTTGTTATGTTACAGCCTTATTCCAAAATGTATTCAATTATTTTTTCCTCAAAATTCTACACACAATACCCCATAATGACAATGTGAACTTTTTTTTTAGATTTTTGTAGATTTCTTAAAAATAAAAAACTAAGAAATCACACGTCCAAAGGTACTCACGGCCTTTGTCACGAAGTTCTAAATTGAGCTCACACTCGAAAAAATTAATTGCTATCTCAATGAGAAAAAGTGAAGTAACAATTTGCATAGATTTTTTTTAAGTTATTTCAACTTAACTAAAGTTATTTTAGCTAAAGTAGATAAGTCTTGTGGCATTAACTCAGTTGAAAGTTGAAATAACTAAGTTGACATAATTTAAAAAACTATACAAATTGTTACATCACTTCTGTGAAGTGCTGTGAATACTTTCCAGATGCACCGTAGTTTTTTTGGACTATAGGAGTTTTTAAAAAGGCTGTCCAGAGGTTTGGTGATGTGATCGATGCAGGGTAATTTCTACTTGCTTTGTTTGCAAGAGTCGAATAACTTGATATATTGTTCTCTTAACTGTTATGTAATTAAGAAATGTTGCGAAGTGGACATGTTTTATGTTCCACAATATTCAGTATCAGCCACAACTGGAACAACATCAGTCTTCACGAGATTCTGCAGGTGGAAAAAGGCAAAAACAACGCAGGACCTCTGAGCTTTTAATTACTATGAAGAAAAAGGCTTAAAAAAATGAATCAATTCTGAAACTAGTTGTACTGCACCAACAAAGTGTAGCTAGTACTTGTACGAATAAAAGTACAGTTGGTAGTATGAGCAGTACTACCAGTGGAACTGGTGCAGGATAATGTGTCTAAATATTTATGGTTTAAGATAGTTACAACATCATTTTGGAACATTTTTCATTGCCATGGTAACAGGCATCACTGATTGGTGCACCTGGGAGTTTTAGGTGTGACGTAGTGAACCCGGCACAGTGACGGACGGAGCTGTTTGAGGTTTTCACACACGGGGAGGTGAATGGGGCTGCAGGGCGCTAACAGCTGGAGGAGGACAGGCTGGTTTTCTGAAGTGGGTTTGAAGAGCTTCACCTGCAGCTGATGCTCATTCTGCTGTTGCAAACAGCCGAGCTGCCAAGTTTGACTCACAGCGAAGAATCAGTACTCGCCCTCCCATGTCCCGAAACGGCTCCGAGCCCAATTCAGCCACATTCAGCGCCTGACAGCGAGCTGCTGCTGCAGAGGTCAAAAGGTCATCTTTGACTGTATGTTATTACAGAGGCTGTAGTGAAGGGATGGTTACCGATGGCAACGCTGCAAAGCGTCACCGATTAGAGTCCAAAGCATTTTTATTTGCGAGATAAACAACATCTGCTGAGTAGGTTATGTTTGTTTGTTTTTCTGTGTCTGTTTGTGTTTCAGCAGAATTACTCAGAAATTACTGAACTGATTTTAATCAACCTTTGTGAAAAATTTATGTCTAGTCTGGAAATGAAACTGATTTATTTGGATGTGCAAAAAAACAACAACAACAAAAACAGGAATACTGAAACAGGAAATTTGAAGGAGATTTTTATTATCCGAGTCCATCAAATGTGGCCATCAGGTACTGCGAAGACTTTGCGTCCGTCTGTCCGCCCATCTGTGCTCAGCATAAGTCCAGTCTTCTTACTGCCACGGTCTTCAAATTCACAGGGAACATTTTTGGGACACAGACCTTGGACAAGTTCAGAGATGGCTAACCTTGTGTAGTGGTTAGAGGTCCGGATGGAACCGGACTGTTACATGGTGCTGGATTCAAACGCTGGGAGCAAGAACCACAACAGGTTGTGAACGGAAAGAACTTTATTTACAACACTAAGTAACTTAAAGTACTGTGCTGAGCTGGAGGAAGCCTGCTGAGCCGAGACCAGGTCCACATATAGTGGTGGAAGTTCAGGAGCTGCAGTGCACACAGGGACAGATTTGGGAGTCTGAGAACGAGCTGGAGTGCTGGAGTATATGGAGCTGGAACCGGGACCAGGTGGGACGCAGAAGGCCGAGGATGAGGAACTAGGAGGATGGATTATAACACAGGTGAGTGACTGCACTCGTGACATTGGAAGCCTTAACCAACAAACAGTTCACTGAAGGCTTAAACAGGAATGTTTTCAGGTCCAGGAATAAAGTTCACTGTCTAGGAAATAAGGTTCTCTGTTCAGGAATTGTTCACAGTTCATGAATTATCTTCAGAGGTCAGAGGTCAGGTGTTGTACGTCTTGTGACACAGTTCCAGTTAAGCAGGACTTGACTTTAGAAATGACTTGGAAAGTTCTTAGCTGTTCTGCATCAGAGCTCATACAAGTTCTTGGAATTAGTTCTTGGAAACAGTTCTTGGATACAGTTCTTAGTCATGCACAGTTACAAACAGGAGCAGCGTGAGAACAGGATCTCACAGACATGCAGGAACTTAACTGAACGTGGGCAGAGCTGTACGCTTCAGAGGCAGAGAGCAGATGAGTTCCAAAGTGATGCCGTGCAGAGAGCAGCGTGGGAGCTGCGCAGGAAAGTGTCTGGAAACACAAAAGGACCAACAAGCTCTAATACAGGAATTAGGGATGGACAGGTTACCTGGAGATGAGCTACGGGAAGCTCAGACATGAGAGTGCATGGAAGCGGCAGGAATGACAACGTGTAGAATCTGGCATGGTCAAGGACACGGATTCATCATGGAAGGCTCATGGAAGAGCTGAATCCGGCCAGTCAGGGTCACGGAACAAAGACTCTGGCAAAGACTGAGCTCAGAGACGGGGTTTAAGTAGCCGGCTCCTAATCAACCACTCATGCGAATCAACTGCGAGGAGAAGATGAGCTGCAGGTGCTCCTCGGCTCTGCAGCACGCCACCTTGAGGGAAAACAGACAAACTACACACAAGAGGTTAAAAAAGGGAAGGACAAAGGCAGACCATGCCCTTGACCTTTTTTAAAAGGTTAAAATGTCACATTCTGTTTCAATCTGTTCAGTTTTTTTTTTTGAGTGGTGGGTGTGACAGCCAATCAGAGTAGAGCTGCACTGTGACGTCAGTGACTGCTCTCTCTGAAATTGCTTTGTTTTGTGTGTTTATATAGGTTTCTCATATATAATATAAAAGCTAACGATAAATAAATACTTCTAAAACTGAAAATGCTGTTTTTGGAACCTAGTAACACCATTGAACTCATTTACAAGACATTTTGTGGATGTTAGCATGGTGATGTCACAGGCTTTTAGCTAGCTGCAAAGCTCTGTTTCGTTTGTGTGTAAATATATCCTCTTTGTCATATATTATGCAAAAGCTAGCAAGAAATAAACACTTCTAAAACTGAAAATGCTGTTTTTATAACCTGATAACACCTCTATAGTCATTTACAGGACATTTTGCAGCGTTAGTGTGCATGCTAACATCCGCTAACTCAAATCTTTATTTGCAGAATGGACACATGGTGGAAAAATTAGAATGGATCTGTTATAGGTTAAATTTTAAAGCAAGCCCAAGACACAAAAAATTTAAATGAAATACAAATTAATTAGTTAATTAAATAACAGTCAATCAATCAATAATAATAGTAAACAAAATAATGATGAATGAAACAAAAAAAGTCCTGTAAAACTGGCTGTTTTGCTTTTGAGAATGCTAACCTGAAATAGAAAACATAAAATTGTGTCACTTCTTTAAATAAAGGTGAAATCAAGTCATTTGAATGTTTTTTTTTTTTTTTTTTTTTAGTTTAGCATATCGAGATAACTTAAAACTATATGATTAACACTGTGGCCAATGGTGTGGTATTTTTTTTTAGGAAGAATCTATTCCAAAATATATACGAGTATACAGGCTAACTGTAATAGAAGCCAGCAGTTTTTAATTTTGGTGTAAACATTTCACAGGGCCTCTTATTATTGACTTTGGGAAGACATTTTGACATTTTGCGATGTCGCTGAGATACATGCACTCTAATTAGTGCCCTTCCAGACACATGCTGGTTGTTTTGGTTGTTTTGTTTTTGTTTTTTTTGGTCATGTATTTTCCTTTTGTGTTTCTATAAATAAACACAATATTCCTCTCAGCGATGCAGCAAAAGTGTAACATGAGTTCAGCGCACATGCAGTAAAAAAGATGCACAATGTGCCCACGTCTCCTCCTTCCTGCAGGCGAAATATAAGGAGGACTTTGGAAGGTAAAATAGAACAATTCTATTATTCTAATTATTCGATTCTCAGTTCTATTCTGTTCCTCCTCCCTGCAGGTCAAGTATAAGGAGGACTTTGAAAAGATGAAGGGTCAGAGTCGGTTTGTTCCTGGAGCCGAACTTGTCCACGCCAAGAACATCAGCGCCGTTATATCTGAGGTGTGCACACACTAACGGGCTTCCATCCACCAGGTTTAATCTCTTCAGAGTCACCCTGCAGTCGCACAAATGTTTTTCATAAGTCCAGCTGTGGGCCGAAAATACCAACAGGAAGAAGCTGTAAAAATTAATATAGAGACTTTATGGATCCTCCAGAGGAAATTAGTCTTCTGCGGTTAACCATCCTAACACTCGAGGCATAAAGAAACTGGGTTTTGGTGGAGAATCAAACCCAAAATCTTCTGGTTGTGAGGGGCGAGCCACTGTGTTGCTGTTTGTGTGTGTGTTTGCTGACACAGTAAGTCCCTTCAGCTTCTCCCTTGTTTCAGTTGAGTTTGCCACAGTAAATCCAAGGTGGATCTGGAACCAGGACCCTTCTGCACTGTAAACAAGCACCGCTTGGCCACCACCGTAGTTTCTATTCAGATAATGAGATAAAATTTACTTTCAGGACATATGTATGACACAGTTGTGTTTATAACTGACTTCAAAACATACAAATCAATTTCTGCAAGAGTCAGACTTCAGCACTGCAGAATTTAATAGAATCTGACTGCATGACAGAGCTAGCTAATGTGCCAAAGTTGAAGGGGTGATGATGAATGTCATCAGTGCATATGTCCCACAGGTAGGTTGTGAGATAAAGGCCAAAGAAGATTTGTGGAGTGAGTTAGATGAGGTGGTAGAGAGTGAACCCAAGCATGAAATAGAGGTGAATAGAGGAGTGTCTTGGTGAAGGGAACAGAGGTGATGAGGAAGTAACAGGTACAGTGGGGTAAAGTATTTAGTCAGCCCCTGATTGTGCAAGTTCTGCTGCGTAGAAAGATGAGAGAGGTCTGTAATTTTCATCATAGGTACACTTCAACTATGAGAGACAAAATGAGAAAAAAAAATACAGAAAATCACATTGTAGTATTTTTAAAGAATTTATTTGTAAATTATGGTGGAAAATAAATATTTGATCACCCACAAACAAGCAAGATTTCTGGCTCTCACAGACCTGTAACTTCTTTAAGAAGCTCTTCTGTCCTCCTCCACCTGTTACCTGTATTAATGGCATCTGTTGGAACTCGTTATCTGTATAAAAGACACCTGTCCACAGCCTCAAACAGTCAAACTCCAAACTCAACCATGGCCAAGACCAA
This sequence comes from Thalassophryne amazonica, assembly GCF_902500255.1. Taxonomy (NCBI): domain Eukaryota; kingdom Metazoa; phylum Chordata; class Actinopteri; order Batrachoidiformes; family Batrachoididae; genus Thalassophryne; species Thalassophryne amazonica. Next base: position 5,986,193 of record NC_047103.1, read on the forward strand.
AGAGCTGTCGAAAGACACCAGGAAGAAAATTGTAGATGTGCACCAGGCTGGGAAGAGTGAATCTACAATAGTCAAGCAGGTTGGTGTGAATAAATCAACTATGGGAGTAATTGTAAGAAAATGGAAGACATACAAGACCATTGATAATCTCCCTTGATCTGGGGCTCCACGCAAGATGTCATCCCGTGGGGTCAAAATGATCATGAGAACGGTGAACAAAAATCCCAGAACTACACAGAGGGACCTGATGAATGACCTGCGGAAGCTGGGAACAAAGAAACAAAGGCTACACACTGCACAGAGAGGGACTCAAATCCTGCAGTGCCAGGCGTGTCTCCCTGCTTAAGACAGTACATGTCCAGGCCCATCTGCAGTTTGCCAGAGAGCATATGTGTTATGCTGATGATACTCAGTTGTATATGCCGATAGCTGCTGGAAATCCTGTCCACATAAAATCTTTACAGGACTGTCTTGCAGCAGTGAGAAGTTGGATGTCTAGCAGCTTTCTACTTTTGAGCTCTGATAAGACTGAAATGATGGTTCTTGGCCCAGCAAGACATCTGCACCAATTTGATCAGCTGGCGCTTAGCCTAGGTTCATGTGTTATACATCATACTGACAAAGTGAGGAACCTTGGGGTAATCTTTGATCCTACGTTGTCCTTTGACCTCCACATTAGGGACATTACGAGGACTGCTTTCTTTCATCTGAGAAATATAGCAAAGATTCGCCCCATCCTGTCTATGGCCGATGCTGAGACTCTGATTCACGCATTTGTCTCTTCTAGATTGGATTATTGTAATGCTTTATTTTCTGGTTTGCCGCAGTCTAGCATTCGAGGACTTCAGTTGGTGCAGAATGTTGCTGCCAGAATTTTGACACAAAGTAGAAGGTTTGACCATATTACTCCCATTCTGGCATCCCTTCATTGGCTACCGGTTTCTGCCAGATTGGATTTTAAAGTTTTATTGTTGGTTTATAAAATTGTTCATGGACTGGCGCCTTCCTACTTGGCGGACTTGGTAAGCCCTACGTACCCGCGAGGCCTTTGCGTTCGCAGGGCGCAGGGCTTCTGTGTGTTCCGAGGATGAACAAAAAGTCTGTGGGGTATAGAGCCTTCTCCTACCGTGGTCCGGCTCTTTGGAATGATCTACCTGCTGTTATTCGGCAGTCTGACACGGTGGAGATTTTTAAATCAAGACTGAAGACCCACTTTTTTAGACTGTCTTATCATTAATTTTTTTAATCTGTTTGTGTTTGCTTTGTAATTTCTTTTTATTCTACTGTGTTTTATCTTTTAACTGTGCTTTTCTTGCTTTTAATTTTGATTTTAGATTAATTTGTGTTGTGAATTATGTGAAGCGCCTTGGGGCGACTTTGTTGTGATTCGGCGCTATATAAATTAATAAATTGAATTGAAATTGATATGGATGATGCAGAAGAGGATTGGGAGAATATCATGTGGTCAGATGAAACCAAAATAGAACATTTTGGTAAAAACTCGTGTTTGGTGGAAGAAGAATGCTGAGTTGCATTCCAAGAACACCATATCTACTGTGAAGCATGGGGGTGGAAACATTATGCTTTGGGGTTGTTTTTCTGCAAAGGGGACAGGACGACTGATCCGTGTTAAGGGAAGAATGAACGTGGCCATGTATCGTGAGATTTTAAGCCAAAACCTCCTTCCATCAGTGAGAGCATTGAAGATGCAACGTGACTGGGTCTTCCAGCATGACAATGATCCCAAACGCATCGTGCAGGCAATGATGGAGTGGCTCCATAAAAAGCATTTCAAGGTCCTGGAGTAGCCAAGCCAGTCTCCAGACCTCAACCCCATAGAAAATTTGTTGAGGGAGTTGAAAGTCCATGTTGCCCAGCGACAGCCCCAAAACATCACTGCTCTAGAGGAGACCTGCATGGAGGAATGGACCAAAATACCAACTACAGTGTATGTGCAAACCTGGTGAGGATGTTTGACCTCTGTCATTGCCAACAAAGATTATGTTACAAAGTATTGAGTTGAACTTTTGTTATTGACCAAATACTTATTTTCCACCATAATTTACAAATAGATTCTTTAAAAATCCTACAACGTGATTTCCTGGATTTGTTTACTTATTTTGTCTCTCACAGTTGAAGTGTACCTATGTTGAAAATTACAGACCTCTCTCATCTTTCTAAGTAGGAGAACTTGCACTATTAGGGGCCGACTAAATACTTTTTGCACCACTGTAGGTATGAAATCAAGGAGAAGAACATGGAAGGGCAGATGGTGGTCGATTTTGCAAAAAGGATCTAAATGGCTGTCATGAATATTTATTTTAAGAAGATGGGGGAGCACAGGGTGATGTTTAAGAGTTGATGAAGGTGCATGCAGGTACATTTTTCTATAAAATAAGTAAATTCCTTGGTTGGCCTATAGTTGGGCTGTGATCCTACACACTGATATTCTGAACTTTTGTCTGAAATGTTTCACTTTTCAGTCCAAGTATAAAGAGGACGGAAAGAAGGAGGCATCCGTGTCCCTGTACTCCGTCCTACCAGAGACTCCAGAGACACAACACGCCAGAGAGGCTTCTCACATACAGAGTGAGGTAGATTCACACCTTTGACAACACCACGCCTCCTCCCACTCTGCTTTTCCTGATGGTCATCTTCCTCTGGGCAGATGAAATATTTATTTATTATTTATGATGTTGACACAAAACATCAAACTGCTGATGACGTTCAATTTAGTGTGAAAAATACAGTGGCTTGCAAAAGTATTCAGTCCCTTGGTATTTCATGCATTTTAATTTGTTTATGGCATTACAAATACAAAAAGTAGATCAGGCTTCTCAATATAAAAAAACTGAAAGTAAATCTGTACAATGATGTAAATTAATTAAAAATATAAAAGCCAAGATGATACAACTTCATAATGAAGTGGGACAGAGGAGGATTTTATTTCACCAAAACATTACATCTAGGCTTGCATCTCAGATATACCTTCTGGCAGATTGTAGCTGAAGTTTCAGGTCTTCTTTTTAATAAAACCCTCCTCTGTGCCACTTCATCCTGACGCTGTATAACTGGGGATACAAAATGCAAAACATGCACTGTGCACAATTTCTCCAGTCACAGCCACAGAAGCCTGTAACTTCTCCTGGGTTGTCTGGGTGTCTTGGTGGCTTTCCTCACTGCTCTCCTTCTTGCACAGTCACTTAGTTTTTGAGAACTGTCTCCTCCACACAGATTTACCACAGAGTGTCATACTGTTTGTATTTCTTCATAACTGATGTAAATAAAGTTCAAGACATATTCAGTGACTTGGAAATGTTTCTGTGTAGGCTCTCTGTTGTCCAGGTGGTTTCCATAGTAGAGAAGCTTGAATCTTCGACTGGACTGGGTTGCATGACGCAATCAATCAATCAATCAATTTTATTTATATAGCGCCAAATCACAACAAACAGTTGCCCCAAGGTGCTTTATATTGTAAGGCAAGGCCATACAATAATTATGTAAAAACCCCAACGGTCAAAACGACCCCCTGTAAGCAAGCACTTGGCGACAGTGGGAAGGAAAAACTCCCTTTTAACAGGAAGAAACCTCCAGCAGAACCAGGCTCAGGGAGGGGCAGTCTTCTGCTGGGACTGGTTGAGGCTGAGGGAGAGAACCAGGAAAAGGACATGCTGTGGAGGGGAGCAGAGATCAATCACTAATAATTAAATGCAGAGTGGTGCATACAGAGCAAAAAGAGAAAGAAACACTCAGTGCATCATGGGAACCCCCCAGCGGTCTAAGTCTATAGCAGCATAACTAAGGGATGGTTCAGGGTCACCTGATCCAGCCCTAACTATAAGCTTTAGCAAAAAGGAAAGTTTTAAGCCTAATCTTAAAAGTAGAGAGGGTGTCTGTCTCCCTGATCTGAATTGGGAACTGGTTCCACAGGAGAGGAGCCTGAAAGCTGAAGGCTCTGCCTCCCATTCTACTCTTACAAACCCTAGGAACTATAAGTAAGCCTGCAGTCTGAGAGCGAAGCGCTCTATTGGGGTGATATGGTACTATGAGGTCCCTAAGATAAGATGGGACCTGATTATTCAAAACCTTATAAGTAAGAAGAAGAATTTTAAATTCTATTCTAGAATTAACAGGAAGCCAATGAAGACAGGCCAATATGGGTGAGATATGCTCTCTCCTTCTAGTCCCTGTCAGAACTCTAGCTGCAGCATTTTGAATTAACTGAAGGCTTTTCGGGGAACTTTTAGGACAACCTGATAATAATGAATTACAATAGTCCAGCCTAGAGGAAATAAATGCATGAATTAGTTTTTCAGCATCACTCTGAGACAAGACCTTTCTAATTTTAGAGATATTGCGTAAATGCAAAAAAGCAGTCCTACATATTTGTTTAATATGCGCTTTGAATGACATATCCTGATCAAAAATGACTCCAAGATTTCTCACAGTATTACTAGAGGTCAGGGTAATGCCATCCAGAGTAAGGATCTGGTTAGACACCATGTTTCTAAGATTTGTGGGGCCAAGTACAATAACTTCAGTTTTATCTGAGTTTAAAAGCAGGAAATTAGAGGTCATCCATGTCTTTATGTCTGTAAGACAATCCTGCAGTTTAGCTAATTGGTGTGTGTCATCTGGCTTCATGGATAGATAAAGCTGGGTATCATCTGCGTAACAATGAAAATTTAAGCAATGCCGTCTAATAATACTGCCTAAGGGAAGCATGTATAAAGTGAATAAAATTGGTCCTAGCACAGAACCTTGTGGAACTCCATAATTAACCTTAGTCTGTGAAGAAGATTCCCCATTTACATGAACAAATTGTAATCTATTAGATAAATATGATTCAAACCACCGCAGCGCAGTGCCTTTAATACCTATGGCATGCTCTAATCTCTGTAATAAATTTTTATGGTCAACAGTATCAAAAGCAGCACTGAGGTCTAACAGAACAAGCACAGAGATGAGTCCACTGTCTGAGGCCATAAGAAGATCATTTGTAACCTTCACTAATGCTGTTTCTGTACTATGATGAATTCTAAAACCTGACTGAAACTCTTCAAATAGACCATTCCTCTGCAGATGATCAGTTAGCTGTTTTACAACTACTGTTATGTGTCGGACGCAGCTCGGAGAACCGACCAGCGTTTGAAGGACCCAGTATGAAATAAGCAGAGCACGGTACAAAGGCTAACTGAATTTAATACATAACAGTGATACAAAAAATAACAAAAGAAAGTGCGGTCTGGCGTGGTGCGCTCCCAGCAGCGCTAACGGTCCGGAGCCAGAAGCTGTTCGGACCCAAGGACCCCGCCGACACCCCCCAGGTGGCCGCAACAAACCGAGTCTGTGAAAGAAGGAACCATTATGTGAGTCCACACTCTACACACAGAGAGAACACTTAAAGGTGTACAAACAGCAAACACTTCCTGGCTTGATTACTAATCAGCTTCCCAACCTGCAGGCATGGAACATCCAGTTCACAAAACTCCACTGCAGTGGAAGCCGATACATGACTAACATACAGCTCAATATAATAAAGGTGTGAGGGACACCACATTTACTGACTGTATAAATGTTAGTCACAAAATCTAACGTACCTCAGGAAGTGTGCTGACGAGCGTGAGACCTCACCCCCTCCTCTTTCACAGACCGTGCATCAAACCCTGGACGTTCTCTGCATCCACTGATGATGAGATGGCTCCCGAGACGACGATCTCACCCGTCTGGTCACAAGGTCGAGTCTCTGGCAAATACACACTGTATACTCCAGTCTTAAATGCCACCATGTTCCAATCCATATAGATGCACCTCAGCTGTGAGTCCTGACGAGCCGCAGGTGATCAGGGTGAGGTCCTGATAACCTCAGCAACACAGCCACTCAGTCCCAAATGCAAGCCACCTGGAAGGAAAAACAAAAGACAGAAACAAAAAGGCAGCCAGGCCCCCCAGCCATACAACAGTACCCCACCCTCACGGGAAGCCTCCCGGCGACCACACAAACCTGGCCCAGGAGAAACACCCCCCTCCAGGGACCATGGCTGGAAACCGCATCTGCATTCGTCTTCCAACAGAATGGTTGATGTCCTCTCCTCTGGCTGCATCCTTGCCTTTGTTTCAGTCAGTCACTTAGCACAGGTGTGGCCAGGAGTTCTTAAACCTGTGCGGTCAGCCTTTATCCAACCATGTGCGGTCATTAGTCATAAAACAAAAAAGACAAACACAAACAACCAAACCACTCCCCCCTCCCCAGGGGACCGTCCTATCAAACCCCGGGATGAGGAGAAAAGAAAAACCCCAAACTTAAGCGTACAAATAAAAGCGCTAAAACACCCCCCCCCCCCCCCCCCACAAACGACATGTAGGGACCAACACCCCCCAGAGGACTTCCCGCCAGCTCCAGGAGTAATAACCACAGCCGAGGTCCCTCTGGGATCCAACGTCACCCACGGGGACTCCCAGCGCCTCCCAGAGGACCACTCGTCAACCCCAGGAGACGCCTCCCCTCATGACCAACGGACCCAGCCCTGGTCGTCTATGGCTAGATGGATCCACAGCCCTTTCCCCCCCAGAGGACACCACAGTCAAACCCTGAGGGCGGAAACTGGGGGGAAAACACCCCCCCCCCAGGTGCAGTGGTTACCTGGGAAACGCCCAGCATAACCACACTGCACCACTCCAGCAACGCCGACACTACAGCTCACACGGCTGGAGCCAGAGGAGAAGAGAGGGAACAAAAAGAAAATACCCCAAACCCCCCCCTCCCCTCCCGGGTGCAGAGGTTACCTGGGAAACGCCCAGCATAACCTAACTGCACCACTCCAGCAACGCCGACACTACGGCTCACACGGCTGGAGTCAGAGGAGAAGAGAGGGCATAACAAAAAACAAAACAAAAAAAAAAGAAAGAAAAAACAACAACCCAAATACCCCCCCCACGACCCCCCAGGGGACCGTCCCATCAAACCCTGGGAGGTGAAACTGAAAAAAAATAAATAAAAAGAAAGACTAACAGACTGACATAAGGTTGCTTGGGTCCGTCCTTTTTTTTTTTTTTTTTTTTTTTTTTTGGCAGAACTGCAGGGTCACGACCCCAGACACTAAATAGTGAAAAACAAAAAATAAAATCCCACACAAACACCAACTCAAAAAACACCCACACAAAATGAACTAACACAAAACAAATAAGGGATTTATACCGTCAAGCTCCAACAAATGGAACACACCTGTTCCGACTTAAGAGCTTGACGGTAATGTGACTCAGTCACCAAAAGAGGGAGCCAAAGTGCTACAAATGAAAAACCCCCTTTGGTAACTGAGAAAACAAACTCATGCTGCCTTTCTGTGAGCAGCACACAACCAAAAATGTGATTCAACTAAATAACACCGGAGCTGACACAACAGACGCAGTAGCTATCATTACCCGGGGAAACGGGGCTACGACTGTAACACAGGAAGCACCGCGACCCGTGCCACAGAGCTCCGCCGTGCGCGTTCACCCATTACAGACTCACTCCTGCAGCTCCCGTTCAAACCTCTTATCCGGTCGAAGTGCGACGCGAAGCCGTCGCCAGTCACACTCCACCACAACCCACGGATAAGGCACACACAGGAACATGGCTGCAAGAGAGCACGAATCAGTATTCAGTAATGGGTTCTCAAACACGTACCATCCGGGCGGAGAGCACCCGCAACTGATCCGGATAACTTCTGAACGTCTGCTGCCGCCTTCCCGGCGCGTTACCGTCTCTGCTACCGCTGGGTCCGTGATGTTTGGCCAGAGACTACTGTTATGTGTCAGACGCAGCTCGGAGAACCAACCAGCGTTTGAAGGACCCAGTATGAAATAAGCAGAGCACGGTACAAAGGCTAACTGAATTTAATACATAACAGTGATACAAAAAATAACAAAAGAAAGTGCGGTCTGGCGTGGTGCGCTCCCAGCAGCGCTAACGGTCCGGAGCCAGAAGCTGTTCGGACCCAAGGACCCCGCCGACACCCCCCAGGTGGCCGCAACAAACCGAGTCTGTGAAAGAAGGAACCATTATGTGAGTCCACACTCTACACACAGAGAGAACACTTAAAGGTGTACAAACAGCAAACACTTCCTGGCTTGATTACTAATCAGCTTCCCAACCTGCAGGCATGGAACATCCAGTTCACAAAACTCCACTGCAGTGGAAGCCGATACATGACTAACATACAGCTCAATATAATAAAGGTGTGAGGGACACCACATTTATTGACTGTATAAATGTTAGTCACAAAATCTAACGTACCTCAGGAAGTCTGCTGACGAGCGTGAGACCTCACCCCCTCCTCTTTCACAGACCGTGCATCAAACCCTGGACGTTCTCTGCATCCACTGATGATGAGATGGCTCCCGAGATGACGATCTCACCCGTCTGGTCACAAGGTTGAGTCTCTGGCAAATACACACTGTATACTCCAGTCTTAAATGCCACCATGTTCCAATCCATATAGATGCACCTCAGCTGTGAGTCCTGACGAGCCGCAGGTGATCAGGGTGAGGTCCTGATAACCTCAGCAACACATCCACTCAGTCCCAAATGCAAGCCACCTGCAAGGAAAAACAAAAGACAGAAACAAAAAGGCAGCCAGGCCCCCCAGCCATACAACAACTACCCTTTCAAGAATTTTTGAGAGAAAAGGAAGGTTGGAGATTGGCCTATAATTAGCTAAGATAGCTGGGTCAAGTGATGGCTTTTTAAGTAATGGTTTAATTACTGCCACCTTAAAAGCCTGTGGTACATAGCCAACTAACTATACAGAACAATCGGAGAGAAAGAGTCTAACCAAATACCGGCATCACTGAAAGCAGCCAAAGATAACGATACGTCTTTGGGATGGTTATGAATAATTTTTTCTCTAATAGTTAAAATTTTATTAGCAAAGAAAGTCATGAAGTCATTACTAGTTAAAGTTAAAGGAATACTCGGCTCAATAGAGCTCTGACTCTTTGTCAGCCTGGCTACAGTGCTGAAAAGAAACCTGGGGTTGTTCTTATTTTCTTCAATTAGTGATGAGTAGTAAGATGTCCTAGCTTTACGGAGGGCTTTTTTTATAGAGTAACAGACTCTTTTTCCAGGCTAAGTGAAGGTCTTCTAAATTAGTGAGATGCCATTTCCTCTCCAACTTATGGGTTATCTGCTTTAAGCTGCGAGTTTGTGAGTTATACCACGGAGTCAGGCACTTCTGATTTAAAGCTCTCTTTTTCAGAGGAGCTACAGCATCCAAAGTTGTCTTCAATGAGGATGTAAAACTATTGACAAGATACTCTATCTCACTTACAGAGTTTAGGTAGCTACTCTGCACTGTGTTGGTATATGGCATTAGAGAACATAAAGAAGGAATCATATCCTTAAACCTAGTTACAGCGCTTTCTGAAAGACTTCTAGTGTAATGAAACTTATTCCCCACTGCTGGGTAGTCCATCAGAGTAAATGTAAATGTTATTAAGAAATGATCAGACAGAAGGGAGTTTTCAGGGAATACTGTTAAGTCTTCAATTTCCATACCATAAGTCAGAACAAGATCTAAGATATGATTAAAGTGGTGGGTGGACTCATTTACATTTTGAGCAAAGCCAATTGAGTCTAATAATAGATTAAATGCAGTGTTGAGGCTGTCATTCTCAGCATCTCTGTGGATGTTAAAATCGCCCACTATAATTATCTTGTCTGAGCTAAGCACTAAGTCAGACAAAAGGTCTGAAAATTCACAGGGAAACTCACAGTAACGACCAGGTGGACGATAGATAATAACAAATAAAACTGTTTTTTGGGACTTCCATGTTGTGTGGGCCGCTGAAGAGGAGGTACTGCTGGCCCACCACCACCAGAGGGCGCCCTGCTTGGAGTGCGGGCTCCAAGCACGAGAGGGCGCCAGACCTAGAAGAAGTGACAGCTGTCATTCATCCCCTGCACCAGCTGTCACTCGTTCATCATCATCACCACCATAAAAGCCGGACTGCATCTCCACCTCCTCGCCGAGAAATCGACTACCAGTAACAAGGTAATTTCTCTGCTGACTGACACTGTGTGTGTTTAACCTGCACTTCTATTGCAGCCGTTTTCCTGGAGTGTTTCCTTATCTGGAGGATTGGCGTTTGGTGTGACAGTGACGGCTTCGCCTCACACCCCAACTCAGATAAGTGGTTGACCAGGAGCTGCACGAGTGTGTGTGATTGGAGGTGGAGGAGCTCCCTCCTAACTGTGTTTGGACTGTGGATTACTGAGTGTGCGGACTCACACTCACACATCATATCTCTGCTTTCTGCCAGCAGTACCAGGGTCGACAGCCGAAGACAGAGGCCACCTGGGGACTCGGGACTTGGCGGCTCCGGTGTTCTTCAGACCGTTGGTGGTGGAAGCCGTGTGGGGCGCGGCTTCTCTCTCGTCAGGGGTCTTCTATCTTCGAGCCTGCCCACACGTCACCTGGTGTTTATTGACTGTGAAAATTACTGTACATTTCGTTGTGTATTATCACAACATTAAATTGTTACCTTTTGGCTTACTCATTGTCCGTTCATTTGCGCCCCCTGTTGTGGGTCCGTGCTACGACACCTTCCCAACATTCCAATTTGGATGGACAAGACTAAGAGTCAAGCTTTCAAATGAATTAAAGCTCTGTCTGGGTTTTGGATTAATTAATAAGCTGGAATGGAAGATTGCTGCTAATCCTCCGCCCCGGCCCGTGCTATGAGCATTCTGGCAGTTAGTGTGACTCGGGGGTGTTGACTCATTTAAACTAACATATTCATCCTGCTGTAACCAGGTTTCTGTAAGGCAGAATAAATCAATATGTTGATCAATTATTATATCATTTACTAACAGGGACTTAGAAGAGAGAGAGACCTAATGTTTAATAGACCACATTTAACTGTTTTAGTCTGTGGTGCAGTTGAAGGTGCTATATTATTTTTTCTTTTTGAATTTTTATGCTTAAATAGATTTTTACTGGTTATTGGTGGTCTGGGAGCAGGCACCGTCTCTACGGGGATGGGGTAATGAGGGGATGGCAGGGGGAGAGAAGCTGCAGAGAGGTGTGTAAGACTACAACTCTGCTTCCTGGTCCCAACCCTGGATAGTCACGGTTTGGAGGATTTAAGAAAATTGGCCAGATTTCTAGAAATGAGAGCTGCTCCATCCAAAGTGGGATGGATGCCGTCTCTCCTAACAAGACCAGGTTTTCCCCAGAAACTTTGCCAATTATCTATGAAGCCCACCTCATTTTTTGGACACCACTCAGACAGCCAGCAATTCAAGGAGAACATCCGGCTAAACATGTCACTCCCGGTCCAATTGGGGAGGGGCCCAGAGAAAACTACAGAGTCCGACATTGTTTTTGCAAAGTTACACACCGATTCAATGTTAATTTTAGTGACCTCCGATTGGCGTAACCGGGTGTCATTACTGCCGACGTGAATTACAATCTTACCAAATTCACGCTTAGCCTTAGCCAGCAGTTTCAAATTTAATTCAGTGTCGCCTGCTCTGGCCCCCGGAAGACAATTGACTATGGTTGCTGGTGTCGCTAACTTCACATTTCTCAAAACAGAGTCGCCAATAACCAGAGTTTGATCCTCGGCGGGTGTGTCGTCAAGTGGGGAAAAACGGTTAGAAATGTGAACGGGTTGGCGGTGTACACGGGGCTTCTGTTTAGAACTACGCTTCCTCCTCACAGTCACCCAGTCGGCCTGCTTTCCCGGCTGCTCGGGATCTGCCAGAGGGAAACTAATGGCGGCTAAGCTACCTTGGTCCGCACAGACTACAGGGGCCTGGCTAGCTGTAGAATTTTCCACGGTGCGGAGCCGAGTCTCCAATTTGCCCAGCCTGGCCTCCAAAGCTACGAATAAGCTACACTTATTACAAGTACCATTACTGCTAAAGGAGGCAGAGGAATAACTAAACATTTCACACCCAGAGCAGAAAAGTGCGGGAGAGACAGGAGAAGCCGCCATGCTAAACCGGCTAAGATCTAGTAGCTGCGCTAAGCTAGCGGATTCCTAAAAACACACAAAGTGAATAATGTGTAAATAATTTAGAGGTGATTCAGCAGAGGGAGTGCTTTAGTTAAGGCACGTGAAGATAACACTGTGAAACAAATCGTTATCTAGGTAACTAGATCAATCTAACTGCGCAGATTAAACAGCTAACAGATACAGAAAAACACCGCTGTGGTCCGGAACAGGAAGTGATACAATACCACAGTGAGAGCCAACCACCAGTAGACGCAAGGACGTTTCGCTTCAAATCGCAGAAGCTTCCTCAGCTAAAATTCTTGCTCTGGTGGTCTGACTTCTGTGTTGACTCTTGTAGAGAAGAATAATCAAGAAGTCACAAAAGCTGGAGTTTTAAACCTAACCAGACCCCTCCTACCGAGAGGCAGACTGCTATAATTCTAAGACCCAAAATCCTCCTAAGGTAACTGTGCTGGATCTTTTCTGCTGTGTGACCTGCTTCTAGTGCCTTTTGCTTCATGCATTTGGGAATAACATTGTTTTGTTTCCATCTCAGGTTAAATCTTACGTGGTTTCTAAAGTTAGCTATCTTTTTAGCAGTCTTTTCCAGCTTACGTACCAGTGCCAGGGTCTCGTGCCCACAGTTGGTCACAATGTTTCTGTGTAGGCTCTCAGTTGTCCAGGTGGTTTCCATAACAGAGAAGCTTGACGCGATAAGATCACAAAGTTCATAGTTAAAATTCAAATGGCTGAGCATTTAAAAAGTAAGGAGCGGCAAATCAGGAAGTTTCACAACCTTTCACGTCATTAGCAGAGTCGTCAAGGCAGCCATCAGGAGAGGGACAGCTGCCCTGTCATTAGGAGGGTGCTAACTAGAGCACAATAGGTGCTAATTAGAGCTATTGTTTAGTCACCAGCCTATAGCAGTCTGCCTCTCGGTAGGAGGGGTCTGGTTAGGTTTAAAACTCCAGCTTTTGTGACTTCTTGATTATTCTTCTCTACAAGAGTCAAGACAGAAGTCAGACCACCAGAGCAAGAATTTTAGCTGAGGAAGCTTCTGCGATTTGAAGCGAAACGTCCTCGCGTCAAGCAACCCAGTCCAGTCGAAGATTCAAGCTTCTCTACTATGACTTGGAAATGTTCATGTATCCATCCCCTGACTTGTTTGAAGAAAATTGGCAACAAAATTGATCATTTACAGGTATTATACCAAAGGGGCTGATTACTTATGCAACCCATCATCTTGACTTTTATATTTTTAATTAATTTATATCAAGTTGTACAGATTTACTTTCAGTTTGAGTCTAAGGAAAATAATTTTAGAAACTTTTATATTGAGAAGCCTGATCTACGTTTTGTTTTTGAAATGCCATAAATTAAAATGCGTGAAATACCAAGGGGCTGAATACTTTTGCAAGCCACTATATACAGAAACATGTCATCCAGGTCTTTAAAAAACAGTTATTTGTTTCAGGAGGGCTTTAGACCAACAAAAATTTAAAAAGTGCATTAAATGATGACTGACCTCTGAAAAGGTTATTCTAATCATTAGAGTTAGGTTTTAAGGTTCGTGGTTAAACTGAGGATACGCTGATGGAGTTCGGGGTCAGGATTTGCTTAAGGTAGGAAATCAGTGATCAGAACGTCTGTAAAGAGTTTCCCTCATTACTGTGGTCATCTTATTTGGTTTTTCAGATTAAATACAAGGGAAGTGTGAAGACAGACATTTCCTCATCACTTTACTCTTTACTGCCAGAAACCACAGAGACCCAGTTTGTCAAAGAGCTGACGGACATCCTCAGCGAGGTCAGGATGGATGGATGGATGGATGGATGGATGGATGGCTCGAATAGTAGGATAGACAGATGGATGTGTGAGTGAATAAATGCCTGGTTGGAGGGATGGATGTGAGTGGATGGAAGGAGAGGTGGATGAAAGGATACTGCCACAATGGATGGATGTGAATGATGGAGAGATGGAAGGACATATGGATGGAGGGATGGATGAATCTTGATTAGATGAATGAGTGATGGATGAAAGAGCCAATGAATGGATGAGTGGAAGAACAGAGAGGCTGATGGACGGATTGATGGATGGACAGATGGACGGACAGACGGATGGAATGGTAGGATAGACAGATGGATGGGGTGGGTGAATAGATGGTTGGTTGGAGGGATGGATGTGGGTAGGTGGAAGAAGAGGTGGATGAACAGATACTGCCACACTGGATGGATGGATGGATGGATGGATGGATGGATGGATGAATGGATGTGAATAATAGAGAGATGGAAGAAGAGGTGGATGAATGGATACTGCCACACTGTATGGATGAATGGAGGGATGGATGGATATTGATTAGATGAATGAGGAATGGAGTGGATGAACAGAGGGGCTGATAAATGGATACTGCCACACTGTATGGATGATGGAGGGATGGAAGGAGGGATGAATATATGTATGTTGGTGGATTAAGAGATGTGGGTCAGTTGATGGAGGGATGGATGGACAAAGGGGCTGATGGAGGAGAGGATGGATATTAGGATGGTTGAGTTGAGGGATGGAGTGGTGGATGGACAGAGGGGCTGATGGAGGAGTGGATGGATATTAAATCAAATCAAATCAATTTTATTTATATAGCGCCAAATCACAACATACAGTTGCCCCAAAGCGCTTTATATTGTAAGGCAAAGCCATACAATAATTAAGTAAAACCCCAACGGTCAAAACGACCCCCTGTGAGCAAGCACTTGGCAACAGTGGGAAGGAAAAACTCCCTTTTAACAGGAAGAAACCTCCAGCAGAACCAGGCTCAGGGAGGGGCAGTCTTCTGCTGGGACTGGTTGGAGCTGAGGGAGAGAACCAGGAAAAAGACATGTTGTGGAGGGGAGCAGAGATCAATCACTAATGATTAAATGCAGAGTGGTGCATACAGAGCAAAAGAGAAAGAAACACTCAGTGCATCATGGGAACCCCCCAGCAGTCTAAGTCTATAGCAGCATAACTAAGGGATGGTTCAGGGTCACCTGATCCAGCCCTAACTATAAGCTTTAGCAAAAAGGAAAGTTTTAAGCCTAATCTTAAAAGTAGAGAGGGTATCTGTCTCCCTGATCTGAATTGGGAGCTGGTTCCACAGGAGAGGAGCCTGAAAGCTGAAGGCTCTGCTTCCCATTCTACTCTTACAAACCCTAGGAACTACAAGTAAGCCTGCAGTCTGAGAGCGAAGCGCTCTATTGGGGTGATATGGTACTACGAGGTCCCTAAGATAAGATGGGACCTGATTATTCAAAACCTTATAAGTAAGAAGAAGAATTTTAAATTCTATTCTAGAATTAACAGGAAGCCAATGAAGAGAGGCCAGTATGGGTGAGATATGCTCTCTCCTTCTAGTCCCTGTCAGTACTCTAGCTGCAGCATTTTGAATTAACTGAAGGCTTTTCAGGGAACTTTTAGGACAACCTGATAATAATGAATTACAATAGTCCAGCCTAGAGGAAATAAATGTATGAATTAGTTTTTCAGCATCACTCTGAGACAAGACCTTTCTAATTTTAGAGATATTGCGCAAATGCAAAAAAGCAGTCCTACATATTTGTTTAATATGCACATTGAAGGACATATCCTGATCAAAAATGACTCCAAGATTTCTCACAGTATTACTAGAGGTCAGGGTAATGCCATCCAGAGTAAGGATCTGGTTAGACACCATGTTTCTAAGATTTGTGGGGCCAAGTACAATAACTTCAGTTTTATCTGAGTTTAAAAGCAGGAAATTAGAGGTCATCCATGTCTTTATGTCTGTAAGACAATCCTGCAGTTTAGCTAATTGGTGTGTGTCCTCTGGCTTCATGGATAGATAAAGCTGGGTATCATCTGCGTAACAATGAAAATTTAAGTAATGCCATCTAATAATACTGCCTAAGGGAAACGTATAAAGTGAATAAAATTGGTCCTAGCACAGAACCTTGTGGAACTCCATAATTAACCTTAGTCTGTGAAGAAGATTCCCCATTTACATGAACAAATTGTAATCTATTAGATAAATATGATTCAAACCACCGCAGCACAGTGCCTTTAATACCTATGGCATGCTCTAATCTCTGTAATAAAATTTTATGGTCAACAGTATCAAAAGCAGCACTGAGGTCTAACAGAACAAGCACAGAGATGAGTCCACTGTCCGAGGCCATAAGAAGATCATTTGTAACCTTCACTAATGCTGTTTCTGTACTATGATGAATTCTAAAAACCTGACTGAAACTCTTCAAATAGACTCTTCAAATAGACTTCAAATAGATATTAGGATGGTTGAGTTGAGGGATGATGGAGTGGTGGATGGACAGAGGGGCTGATGGAGGAGTGGATTGATATTAGGATGGGTGAGTTGATGGATAATGGAGTGATGGATGGAGGAGAGGGACAAATGGTGGAATGTTGATGTGACTTGAGAAAAGGAGTGAAGGATTGTGTGCTTGCAGAAGGCAGTGAGAGCGTTTTGTGTGATTGGTTCTTCTCGGTGGACACGTTTATGTCGACTCTATTAAAGTGCTGTTTGGACTCCTCACGGTTCTCCTCAGAACAAGTACAAGGAGGAGGGGAGGAGGAGGAGGAGGAGCAGTCTCTACTCTCTGCTGCCTGAAACTCCGGAGACGCAGCTGGCCAGGACGCTCCACGAGTTCCAGAGCGAGGTCAGTCCACAGATACACGTCCGCTGTCCCTTCAGTTTTATGCACGTCATTGACTCGGACTTGTTGGACTCTTCACAGTTTGATGGTTTTTTCGTGCTACATTGCAACTCATCATTATATCATAAAGAAGGTTGTTTTTCCTCCAGAAAGGACTAAGTCCTACATCGTCCCTGAGGCTTCTTAGCGCCATTGTTTCTCTGCAGATTCCGTAGCGTCATGCGGATGACAGTCCATGACTCCCCTTGGATGGGACACTAGTCCCACACAGGTTACCTGTCAGGCCTTCACCCATTTTTTCAGCTGGGTGAACTGACACAATGCAGATTAAGTGTCTTCCATAGGACACAGACAGGCAGAATGGGCGGGATTTGAACCAAGGCTGGCTCCTCCTCCACTGAGCTACCTGTTCTACTCTACTACAGACCTTGGTGGAATTATCAGTCGAACCAGAGAAATTAATCTGCATCCAGATGTGCAGTCAGAAGCTCTCTGAAGAACCTCTGATCTCTGTCTCTGACCCTGGACCAGCCAACCATCACAGGCTGAATCCTCTTCTCCTGAACTGACCAGGATCGATCTGGATCAACCTTGTTTCACATCCCGAACATCAAACGGATGTAAACAGAAGCTGTTTAAGTGGTTTCTTGTTGTGTAGGTGCTGTTCATAACTCTGCTCCTCGCCCGCCTTTCCGCAGACACTGTAAAGCCACGCTTCCCTCCACATGCATCATTTATTATTTTCATCCATGCTGCAGATTTTAAGCTGTTTCTCAATAAGTGTTCAGCCAGTCTCTATAAGACCTGATGAAGCTTATCAGAGTGGTGAACACATGAAATTTACATAGCAAAATGTGACATTTTCAACATTTTTATCAGTTTCTCTGAATCGTAAACACTGATATTAATGAGTTCATTCTGCCCCATCACAGACAATCATCAAATAAAATCTCCTGGAGATCTGATCTAATGTGTTTCAGAAAAAATACAAAGAGGATGGTCGGAGGAAGGCGTCCCTCTCTCTCTACTCTCATCTCGCGGACACTCCAGAAATCCAGCACGCTCTGGAGATGTCACAGCTGCAGAGTCAGGTACACATTCATTTAAACAATAAATAAAAAGGAGGAACGCTGAATGCTGGTTATTGCCATGCCCCTTTAATATTACATCAGAAATGCATTTTTATTCATCAGAATATTGTCAGCATTAATTTTTAAAATTAATGTTGAAATCAGCTCTTGTTTCATTTTATATTGTGGGATTTGTGGCTAATGTCATTAAAGCTACATAAAAACATTTTATTAAATTCATTTAATGAAATAAAGACAAGTTCAAAATATTTGAATTAACAGAAATGCCACACATTAACGTGTGGTTCTAATGCTTACTTTTAGAAGTAAGAACCCGTGTTTAGGTTTAGCCAGTGTTCTAAAATTAAAAAAAGGTTAATGAAGACTGAAAATTTTCTTCTAAAATAATTCTGTGATCAGGTTTAGTGACTTGTAAAAATGTAGAAAGTAGAAATGATTGGCACAGTTGGCAGAGGCTGTTGCTCATGACTCTGTGGGTAATCACCCCAGATTTACAGATAAATACAGCTTGTATTTTTGCCATAAAATGCAGAAGCGCTGGATAGTTTGAAAACTTTCTCTTTTGGGAAGATATTTATTTTCTTAACTCCAATAACTTTGAGTCTTCTGACCTGTTCGAGACCTAATTGAGGTATCTACCTGGCAACACATACCCGAACCTGCATACCAAATTTGGCTGAGGTGGGTCCCATAGTGGAAAAAGTGGGTTTATTCAGACCCCAGTAACTTTCAGGGTTCTGGCCCAATCGGGATAATAATGGAGTGTGCACGGCTTCACTCCCAGCCGAACCCTCGTGTCGAGTTTTGGGCAGATTGGCCCAGCGAACGCTGAGAGGTAGCCTTGAAACCTCTGCGTAACAAACACACACAGATAGGTACTAACAATTATTATAAGAGGATATGGAAAATATAGAAACATAAATTAAAAACAAGCTGTCTGTACTGACATCAGTTATCTCTCTCTCTCTGTCTCTCAGGTGAATTATCATCCAAAGGTTGTGGTCAAAGGGGCCCCCTCCTCTCTGTATTCTCAGCTATCTGACACCACAGACATCCAGTTTGCCAGAGAGATGACCGAGATGCAGAGTGAGGTACTAAACATGTAGTTACACTGTTTGTAACACTCAAAGACGGTGTACGGACACAGTGGACAGTCACACCCAGAATTACGCCGCGTTATTTCAAATTTCACGTATTAGCTCTTCTGTGTTATATAATATTTGAAATTATGCACAATTGAAAGAACATTTTATATTCATATGTGCAGAATGTTGTTTTCTATCAAAATATACAAAAAAATGGCATTAAAATTGAAATAAATTTTAAAAACAACCCCAACTGGTAGACTTTTAAATAAATTTTTTTTTAACTAGTTTTTGGTTCTTCATGATTGCTGTTACTAAGTGATAAATTGGTCATGCTAATCATAATATACAATAATAAAAAGCCACAAAGACAATGATATTTTATTTAATAAAGTCAGTCACTGATATGACCTCATATTTTCAGAACACATTGCTCACAAACAAACTCAACAAGTCAATTTTGGGGGAGCTACATGCTAACTATCCAAGCTAGCTGGCTTTTTTATCCAGTGTATTAACTAGGTTAGCTCAGCGAGCTCATTTTGTCAACAATACTTAATCACTTTATAGGTGTGCATTACTATCCATCCATCCATCCATCCATTTTCTTCCACTTTATCCAGAGTCGGGTCGCGGGGCAGCAGCTCAAGCAAAGCCGTCCAGACCTCCCGATCCACACACACCTCCCCCGGCTCCTCCGGGGGAACCCCGAGGCGTTCCCAAGCCAGCCGAGAGACGTAGTCCCTTCAGCATGTCCTGGGTCTTCTCTGGGGCCTCCTCCCGATGGGACGTACCTGGAACACCTCTCCAGCGAGGCGTCCAGGGGGCATCCGGAAAAGATGCCCGAGCCACCTCAGCTGGCTCCTTTCAACATGGAGGAGCAGCGGCTCGACTCCGAGCTCCTCCCGAGTGACCGAGCTACTCACCCTATCTATAAGGGAGCGCCCAGCCACCCTGCAGAGGAAACCCATCTCGGCCTCTTCTACTCATGATCTCGTTCTTTCGGTCAAATCTCATGACCATAGGTGAGGGTCGGAACATAGCTCGATAGGTAAATTGAGAGCTTTGCCCCCCTGCTCAGCTCTCTCTTCACCACGGTGGGCCGATACAGTGACCACATCACTGCAGACGCTGCACCGATCCGTCTGTCGATCTCACACTCCATCTGTCCCTCGCTTGTGAACAAGACCCCGAGATACTTAAACTCCTCCACTTGAGGCAAGGACACTCCACCAACCTGAAGAGGGCAAGGCACCTTTTTCCGGTCAAGAACCATGGCCTCGGATTTAGAGGTACTGATTTTCATCCCGGACGCTTCACACTTGGCTGCACACCGTCCCAGTGCACGCTGAAGGTCCTGATTTGATGAAGCTAACAGAACCACATCATCTGCAAACAGCAGAGATGAGATTCTGTGGTTCCCAAACCGGACCCCCTCTACACCCTGGCTGCACCTAGAAATTCTGTTCATAAAAGTAATGAACAGAACCGGTGACAAAGGGCAGCCCTGGCAGAGGCCAACGTGTACTGGAAATAGGTTTGACTTACTACCGGCAATGCGAACCAAGCTCCTGCTGTGGTCATACAGAGACTGGATAGCCCTTAGCAAAGGACCCTGGACCCCGTACTCGTGGAGCACCCCCTACAAGGTGCTCAGAGGGACACGGTCGAACGCCTTCTCCAGATCCACAAAGCACATGTGGACTGGTTGGGCGAACTCCCATGAACCCTCGAGCACCCGATGGAGGGTGTAGAGCTGGTCCAGTGTGCCGCGACCAGGATGAAAAGCACACTGCTCCTCCTGAATCCGAGGTCAAATTCTCCTCTCCAGTACTCTGGAGTAGACCTTACCGGGGAGACTGAGGAGTGTGATCCCCCTATAGTTGGAACACACCCTCCAGTCCCCCTTCTTAAACAGTGGGACCACCACCCCGATCTGCCAATCCAGAGGCACTGTCCCCGACCACCACACGATGTTGCAGAGGCGTGTCAACCAAGACAGTCCCATAACATCCAGAGACTTAAGGTACTCAGGACGGATTTCATCCACCCCAGGAGCCTTGCCACCGAGGAGCTTTCTAACCACCTCAGTGACTTCGGCCTGGGTGATGGAGGAGTCCGCCTCTGAGTGCCCAGTCTCTGCTTCTTCTTCGGAAGACATGACGATGGGATTGAGGAGATCCTTGAAGTATTCCTTCCACTGCCCGACAACATCCCCTGTCAGGGTCAACAGCTCCCCACCCGCACCGTAGATAGTGCCGGTGGAGAGCTGCTTCTGCCTCCTGAGGCATCGGATGGTTTGCCAGAATTTCTTCGAGGCCCACCGATAGTCCTCCTCCATGGCCTCCCCGAACTCCTCCCAGGCCCGCATTTTTGCCACAGGCTGCAGTACGCTTGGCCTGCCAGTACCTGTCAGCTGCCTTTGTGGTCCCACTTACCAACAAAGACAAGTAGGACTCCTTCTTCAGCTTGACGGCATCCTTTACTTCCGGCGTCCATCACTGGATTCGGGGATTGCCACCGTGACAGGCACTAGAGACCTTGCGATGACAGCTATGAGCGGCCACATCGACAGTGGAGGTGGAGAATACTGAGCTGGGGAGCAATAAGCAATACTACCCCAGCTCTCCGCTTCTCCCCGTGCGCAACGCCAGAAAAGTGGAGCATGCAGCCCCTCTCCAGTAGTTGGGTACCAGAGCCCAAGCTGTGCGTGGAGGTGAGCCCGACTATCTCTTGTCAGTATCTCTGAACCTCCCGCACAAGCTCAGGCTCCTTCCCCACCAGCGAGGTGACATTCCACATCCCAACAGCCAGGGGCTGTGAGCGCGGACCGGGCCGCCAGGCCACCCGCCCTCGACCACCACCCAATCCTCTCTGCACCTGACCCCATGGTCACCTGTGCAGGTGGTGAACCCACAAGAGGGTGGGCCCACGTTGCTCTTTCCAGCTGAGCCCGGCCGGGCCCCGTGGGCTAAGGCCCGACCACAAGGCGCTCGAGCCCCAACCCCATGCCTGGCTCCAGGGTGGGCCATACCGGGCAACATCTTGGTCCTTGATTTTGTACTGGTCATGGGTGCTTCTGAACTGTCCTTAGTCTGACCCGTCACCTAGGACCTGTTTGCCTTAGGAGACCCTACCAGGGGCACAAAGCCCCCAACAACATAGCTCCTAGGATCATCCTGGTACGCAAACTCCCCCACCACGATAAGGTGGCAGTTCGAGGGGGAGCATTACTATCCATAATTGAAAATTATATTGATCTACATTTCAAGCGTTTGTTGAATCATTTGACTTGGCGAGCTAATGCATTAGCCACCATGAGCACTGTTTGTGATTAGTCGTTCTAAATTAACCAGATATGATCTCATGAATAATTTGAACAGATTGCCCAAGTGAGTACTTTTCCTCTTTGAGGAAATTTGTGTTGCTCCACAATTATGTTGAAATGACATAAAATTTACCCTGAAATTATCTCTGAAATTGTCAGTAAAGCTGAATTTTCTTCAAAATAGCCTTAAATTAATTCATAATTTCATGCAGAGATGGGATGAAGTCACCATCAAGTCACTCTCAAGTCATGAATCAGAAAGTCCCAGGTCAAGTCTCAAGTCGTAATGACCACCAAGTGTTTGCAAGCTGACTTCATCCCACCTCTGATTTCATGTATTAAATATAAAAACAATACAAGTACACACCTTAAGGCCTGGTCCCACTGGCGTTTAGGAACATTTGCGCATGAATTGTGCACAAAAGTGGTTTATATTCGCTAAACATCTGCAATATCCGTGAACCATCTTGTATGAGTTGGCCGACGTCTGCACACCTCCGCAATTATCCACAGAGGCACGTTTTTCCGTTGCCAAGATTTTTGAGCTGCACAAAATTTTGGTTACAGATGACAGCCGCCTTACATACTCAATACATACTCAATCTATGCACTGTATATCCGCCGTTATCTGCAGATATCTGCAACTGATGGGGTATTGCGGCTTGGCAGCAGACTGGGACAGTGTGTAAAACAGATATATAGGTGTCTATCACGTCCACATCACAAACTAAAATAAGTTGTAGCGAATGCAGACAGATTGGCCACAAATAAAGCGTTTGTATTACGTCTGATTTGCATCTGATTTGCGGACAATTTGCGAACGCATAGCAAACAGAAATCGACATACCTGCCAGTCAGTGCCAGTCCAGTGGAGACGTACAGATGTAGTTGTTATGAAAGTGTAGGAACACGGACCCACAACAGGGGGCGTAAAAGAACGGGCAATGGATAAGCCAAACAGTAACAATTTAATGTTGTAAATTGTGCACAACGGAATACAGACAACAACCAGTTTGGAACTACAGTCAATTACGTTGGGTGACGTGTGGGCAGGCTTGAGGATAGGAGACGCCCATCCAGAACCGAGCCGGATCCCACACGGCCCTCACCGCCAACAGATCTGAAGAACACCGGAGCCGCCAAGTCCTGGGTCCCCAGGTGGTCACCGTCTCCAGCTGTCAGACCTGGTACTGCTAGCAGAGAACAGAAACAGTACAGGTGAGTGTGAGTACGCACACTCAGTAATCCCACAGTCTGTGTTCTTTTTGGAGGGAGCACCTCCACCTCCAGTCACACACTCGTGCAGCTCATGTCTAACCACTTATCTGGTTGGGGTGTGAAGCGAAGCCGTCGCTGATCACACCAAATGCCAATCCCACAGATAAGGCAACACCCACAGGAAAACGGCTGCAAAGAAGTTCAGACTATTAGTCAGTGTTTTCGGTTTAGCAGAGAAAATTACCTCCAAGGTAGCTGATTTCTCGGCAAGGAGGTGAAGTTGCAGTCCGGCCTTTATGGTGATGGTGACGAGTTGAATGAGTGACAGCTGGTGCTGATGATGAGTGACAGCTGTCACTCCCAGTGGCTCCGGCGCCCTCTCGTGCCTGAAGCCCGCACTCCAAGCAGGGCACCATCTGGTGGTGGTGGGCCAGCAGTACCTCCTCTTCAGCGGCCCACACAACAGGACCCCCCCCTCAACGGGCGCCTCCTGGCGCTCGACCAGGCTTGTCCGGGTGCTGCCGGTAGAAGTCGGCCAGGAGGGCCGGGTCCAGGATGAAGCTCCTCTTCACCCAGGAGCGTTCTTCGGGTCCATACCCCTCCCAGTCCACCAAATACTGGAACCCCTGGCCCTTCCGACGGACATCCAGGAGCCGGCGCACGGTCCAAGCCGGCTCCCCGTCGATGATCCGGGCAGGAGGCGGCGCCGGTCCCGGGGTACAGAGGGGTGAAATGTGGTGAGGTTTGATGCGTGACACATGGAAAACCGGGTGGATCCGCAGCGAAGCTGGCAGCTTCAGCTTCACTGCAGCTGGACTGAGGATCTTGAGTATGGTGAATGGTCCAATGTATCTGTCCTTTAATTTCTGGGATTCCACTTGCAGGGGAATGTCTTTTGTGGAAAGCCAAACCTCCTGCCCAGGCCGATACGTAGGGGCCGGGGCACGCCGGCGGTCTGCATGGTTCTTGGCCCTCGTCCGGGCTTTGAGCAGGGCAGAACGGGCGGTACGCCACACCCGACGGCACCTTCTCAGATGGGCCTGGACCAAGGGCACCCCGACCTCTCCCTCCACTAGCAGGAACAATGGGGGCTGGTACCCCAAACACACCTCAAACGGGGAGAGGCTGGTAGCAGACGATACTTGGCTATTATGAGCGTACTCGATCCAGGCCAGATGGTTGCACCAGGCCGTCAGGTGCGCAGAGGTCATGCAGCGGAGGGCCTGCTCCAATTCCTGGTTCGCCCGCTCTGCCTGTCCATTCGTCTGAGGATGGTACCCGGACGAGAGACTCACGGTGGCCCCCAGTTCCCTGCAGAAACTCCTCCAGACCTGAGAGGAGTTGGATTGAATGGAATTTGGATTTGGATGGAATCCCATGCAGACGCACGACATGGTGGACCAGGAGGTCTGCAGTCTCCTGGGCCGTCGGGAGCTTCGGGAGGGCCACGAAGTGGGCCGCCTTGGAGAACCGGTCCACTATCGTGAGGATGGTAGTCATGCCCTGGGACAGCGGGAGGCCCGTGACAAAGTCCAGGCCGATGTGAGACCAGGGGCGATGAGGCATGGGCAGAGGCTGGAGGAGGCCTTGGGCCTTGTGGTGGTCAGCTTTGCCCCTGGCACAGGTGGTGCAGGCCTGGACATACTCCCGGACGTCGGCTTCCATAGACACCCACCAGAAGCGCTGCCGGACCACTGCCACGGTCCTTTGCACCTCTGGATGACAGGAGAGCTTGGAACCATGACAGAAGTCTAGGACCGCAGCCCTGGCCTCTGGTGGGATGTACAATTTGTCCTTCGGACCTGTCCCCGGGTCCGGGCTCCGTGTCAGGGCCTCCCAGACGGTCTTCTCCACGTCCCAGGTGAGGGTGGCCACGACAGTGGACTCGGGGATGATGGTTTCCGTCGGGTCTGACAGCTCGGTCTTGACCTCCTCTTCATGCACCCGGGACAGGGCGTCAGATCGTTGGTTCTTCGTCCCGGGGCGGTAGGTGATCCGAAAGTCAAAACGCCCGAAGAACAGTGACCAGCGGGCTTGCCTGGGGTTCAGACGCCTGGCGGTCCGAATGTACTCCAGGTTCCGATGGTCCGTGAAAACCGTAAATGGTACAGATGCTCCCTCCAACAGGTGTCTCCACTCCTCAAGAGCCTCCTTCACTGCAAGAAGTTCCCGATTGCCGACGTCATAGTTCCTTTCAGCCGGGGTCAACCTGCGGGAAAAGTAGGCACATGGATGGAGAACCTTGTCGGACTCCCCGCTCTGGGATAGCACAGCTCCTATCCCCGAGTCAGAGGCGTCCACTTCAACTACAAACTGGCGATTGGGATCGGGCTGCACCAAAACTGGTGCAGTCGAGAACCGGCGTTTCAACTCCCTAAACGCGGCTTCGCACCGATCCGACCAGGTGAAGGGGACTTTAGTGGAGGTCAGGGCTGTCAGGGGGCTAACTACCTGACTGTAGCCCTTGATGAACCTCCGGTAGAAATTTGCAAAACCGAGGAACTGTTGCAGTTTCCTACGGTTTGTTGGTTGGGGCCAATCTCTCACCGCCGCAACCTTGGCCGGATCAGGGGTGACGGAGTTGGAGGAGATTATGAACCCCAGGAAGGACAAAGAAGTGCAGTGGAAGTGAGGCCGAACGGCATGACCAGGTACTCAAAGTGACCTAACGGGGTGTTAAATGTCGTCTTCCACTCGTCTCCCTCCCGGATCCGAACCAGGTGATAAGCATTCCTAAGATCCAATTTTGTGAAAATTTGGGCTCCATGCAAGGGCATGAACACTGAATCCAACAGAGGTAATGGGTATCGGTTGCAAACCGTGATCTTGTTCAGCCCTCTGTAATCAATGCATGGACGGAGTCCGCCGTCCTTCTTGCCCACAAAAAAGAAACCAGCACCCATCGGGGAGGTGGAGTTCCGGATCAACCCGGCAGCTAACGAGTCCCGGATGTAGGTCTCCATTGATTTGCGTTCCGGATGTGAGAGGTTGTACAGCCTGCTGGACGGGTACTCAGCGCCCGGTATCAAATCAATGGCACAATCGTACGGACGGTGCGGGGGCAGCGTGAGTGCCAGATCTTTGCTGAAGACATCAGCAAGGTCATGGTACTCGGCTGGCACCACCGCCAGATTGGGGGGAACTATAACCTCCTCCTTAGCTGTCACACCGGGTGGAACCGAGGATCCTAAACACTCCCGGTGGCAGGTTTCGCTCCACTGAACCACAACACCAGACGGCCAATCAATCCGGGGATTGTGTTTTAACACCCATGGGAAACCCAAAATCACTCGGGAGGTAGAAGGTGTTACATAAAACACAATCTCCTCCCTGTGATTTCCAGATGCAAGCAATGTCACTGGCTGTGTCTGGTGTGTGATTAGTGGAAGAAGGGTGCCATCTAGTGCCCGCACCGACAATGGTGACGGTAAGGCCACTAGAGAGCCCAACCTCCTTTGCCCATCTGCTATCCAGCAGATTCCCCTCCGACCCCGTGTCCACCACTGCTGGGGCGTGAAGGGTTAGATCCCCACTCAGGATCGTGACTGGGATACGTGCAGATTTTCGGGGTCTCCCCGCGTGGGTATTGTGACCCACCCTTAGCCCAGTCTCTAAGGACGAGTGCTGCTGTTTTGACCGTTTGGGGCATTCTCTCTGTGTGTGCTCGGTTGAGCTGCAGAGAAAACACTCCCCACGGATCAGCCTCCTTTGTCTCTGATCTGATCACCTTTTGGCCCTGCTCGTTTCCATAGCAACGTCAGCAGGGGGAGCTGTCGTCACGTGGAGTGCCCTGGCTGTGGAGCGTGGGGAAGATGGCTCCCTTTTGGACCCGGGAGGAAGACGGACGGCTTGTGCCTGACCACGCCCTTCGTTTCGCTCCCGTCGGTGTTCTATTAATCGGTTGTCTAACCGTATAACCAGGTCGATAAGCCCGTCTAAATCCCGCGGTTCGTCCTTCGCCACCAGGTGCTCCTTAAGGACCAGAGACAGTCCGTTTACAAAGGCGGCACAGAGCGCAACAGCATTCCAGCCGGCTCGCGCTGCCGCGATGCGGAAGACAACTGCATACTTCGCTGCGCTCCAACACCCCTGTCTTATCGACAGCAGCACGCTTGAAGCGGTCTCGCCTCTATGAGGGTGGTCGAACACCTGTCGGAACTCCCTCACAAACTCAGTGTAAATCATTAGGAGCCGTGAATTCTGCTCCCAGAGCGCCGTAGCCCAGGCGCGTGCCTCTCCTCGAAGCAAATTTATAACGTAAGCCACCCGGCTAGCGTCTGACGAGTACATGACGGGACGCTGTGAAAAGACGAGCGAGAACTGCATCAAGAAGTCCGCGCACGTCTCCACACAGCCTCCGTACGGCTCCGGAGGGCTTATGTATGCTTCAGGGGAAGGTGGGGGGGTTCGTTGAACGACCAGTGGAATGTCTGTTTCTGGCATTCGGTCAGCAGGAGGAGGTGCTGCAGCAGCACTCTGAGCATGCGCTTCCACCTGGGCGGTGAGAGCCTCCATCCTTCGATTGAGAACAACGCTCTGCTCGGTAACTAAGTCCAACCGATCAGTAAAAGCGGTTAAGATGTGCTGCAGCTCACCTAACACGCCTCCTGCTGGCGTCTGTGCACCTCGCTCTTCCATTGGCTGTTCAAGCGATGGTTGACGCCCCTCGGGATCCATGACGCTGGCCGAGAAATCCTGTTGTGACAGTGTAGGAACACGGACCCACAACAGGGGGCGTAAAAGAACGGGCAATGGATAAGCCAAACAGTAACAATTTAATGTTGTAAATTGTGCACAACGGAATACAGACAACAACCAGTTTGGAACTACAGTCAGTTACGTTGGGTGACGTGTGGGCAGGCTTGAGGATAGGAGACGCCCGTCCAGAACCGAGCCGGATCCCACACGGCCCTCACCGCCAACGGATCTGAAGAACACCGGAGCCGCCAAGTCCTGGGTCCCCAGGTGGTCACCGTCTCCAGCTGTCAAACCTGGTACTGCTAGCAGAGAACAGAAACAGTACAGGTGAGTGTGAGTACGCACACTCAGTAATCCCACAGTCTGTGTTCTTTTGGGAGGGAGCACCTCCACCTCCAGTCACACACTCGTGCAGCTCCTGTCTAACCACTTATCTGGTTGGGGTGTGAAGCGAAGCCGTCGCTGATCACACCAAACGCCAATCCCACAGATAAGGCAACACCCACAGGAAAACAGCTGAAAAGAAGTTCAGACTATTAGTCAGTGTTTTTGGTTTAGCAGAGAAAATTACCTCCAAGGAGGTGGAGTTGCAGTCCGGCCTTTATGGTGATGGTGACGAGTTGAATGAGTGACAGCTGGTGCTGATGATGAGTGACAGCTGTCACTCCCAGTGGCTCCGGCGCCCTCTCGTGCTTGAAGCCCGCACTCCAAGCAGGGCGCCATCTGGTGGTGGTGGGCCAGCAGTACCTCCTCTTCAGCGGCCCATACAACAGTAGTTATGGATCCCCAAAGACGTAGTGCGATAATTGCTGCCATCCAACAACATACCAATCAACGTGTCCAAGTCCAGCAATTGCTCCAAAGTCTGTGGTGTTGGTGTGAATAGTGATGCCGACAGGCCCGGGTGTGCTTCTTTTATGACTGCAATGCAGATGCCACGCACTCGCAATACAACCGCTGTTTCCGACACACGTGCGCGATGCATTCTCAATACATCTGTAATATTTCCATGATAATTGCAATGTGTCCGATCCGTTTCCTCAATACGTGCATTATACATCCGTGATTGTTCCTCATATATTACCGATACATTTTCAATATATCCGTAATTGATACTGGGACATTTGTCATTTTTGGCCAATTTTGTTGCGGACGATAACGAATGCCCGTAATTTGTATACTGAATTCATGCGCAATTAATCCTCTCCCCAGTGGGACAGGGCCCTTATAACCTAAAGAGAGAAAGAAAGGGAAGGCAGGAAAGGGAAAGAGTAAGGAAGGAAGGAAATAAAAAGAGAAAGAAAAGAGAAAGGAAGGAAAGAGAGAGAAAAGAAGAGGAAGGAAGGAAAGAGAAAGTGGTAGGAAGGAAAGAAACAGAAGTAGAAGAAATGTCAAAAGCTGAAACTTGCAAATGTTTATTTTTAATTTTAATTGATCAGTAAGAGCTCATTTTTCAGAATCAGTCCAGACTGAGATCTCAATCATGTAATAAGTTCTCTCAGCTGTTTTGTAGTTGATGTTATGTAAATCATTTCTTGTAGTTGAGGTTCGATGAAAGCCACTGAGATTTCATTTTCTCTCTCAGAATAAATACAAGGAGGACGGCAAGAAGATCCTGAGTCAGAGTTTCTACTCTCACCTGCCACAAACTGCACAGACGCAGTTTGTTAAATCTGTTTCTGAGCTGCAGAGTCAGGTGAGATTAACGGCAATAATCACAGGTATCATCACCACAACCTTTGTGGAACCACAGACGGTCCCTCTGTGGAACCACAGAGACCATTTATGGAACCACAGATGATCTGTCTGTGGAACCGCAGACGGACCAGTTGTGGGTCCACAGATGGATGGTCCATCTGCGGCCATCAGCTCTAAGAACGTCTTCCCATGTTGATCTGATCCACTGCAGCTTCTGACATCTGCTCGGTTCTTTACACACGTTGTCATTTCTGCACAAATTCATAGTACAATAAAGTTTTACTTCTAGATCCGGTACAAGGAGCCGGGGAAGAAGGACGTGACCTCGAGTTTGTACTCTCTCCTCCCTGAGACTTTAGAGACGGCGCACGCCAAAGACATCTCAGAGCTCATCAGTGAGGTAAATGTACTAAATCCACAAATACAACACGCGATCAATCAGCTCTCAATACAACCAGATCTGAACCAAACATGTTTATTTTGGTCAAACGTTGGAGCCACTGATATTATTACTATTACCCCCAACATTAGAACCACTTGGGTTTGATGGTCTGTCTGTCTATCTGTCCAGAACTGGATCTCTGAAACCATCAGGACCAGTATGGTGTTAGTTCTGAACCCTGGCCTGATTCCTGTTATATTGGCATTTCAAATCAAATCAAATCAATTTTATTTATATAGCATCAAATCACAACAAACAGTTGCCCCAAGGCGCTTTATATTGTAAGGCAAAGCTATGCAATAATTACAGAAAAACCCCAACGGTCAAAACGACCCCCTGTGAGCAAGCACTTGGCGACAGTGGGAAGGAAAAACTCCCTTTTAACAGGAAGAAACCTCCAGCAGAACCAGGCTCAGGGAGGGGCAGTCTTCTGCTGGGACTGGTTGGGGCTGAGGGGAGAGAATCAGGAAAAAGACGTGCTGTGGAAGAGAGCAGAGATCAGTCACCAATTATTAAAAGCAGAGTGGTGCATACAGAGCAAAAAGAGGTGAATAAAAAGAAACACTGGGTGCATCATGGGAAACTCCCCAGCAGTCTAAGTCTATAGCAGCATAACTAAGGGATGGTTCAGGGTCACCTGATCCAGCCCTAACTATAAGCTTTTTCAAAAAGGAAAGTTTTAAGCCTAATCTTAAAAGTAGAGAGGGTGTCTGTCTCCCTGATCCGAATTGGGAGCTGGTTCCACAGAAGAGGAGCCTGAAAGCTGAAGGCTCTGCCTCCCATTCTACTCTTAAAAACCCTAGGAACTACAAGTAAGCCTGCAGTCTGAGAGCGAAGCGCTCTATTGGGGTGATATGGTACTAAGAGGTCCCTAAGATAAGATGGGACCTGATTATTCAAAACCTTATAAGTAAGAAGAAGAATTTTAAATTCTATTCTGGAATTAACAGGGAGCCAATGAAGAGAGGCCAATATGGGTGAGATATGCTCTCTCCTTCTAGTCCCCATCAGTACTCTAGCTGCAGCATTTTGAATTAACTGAAGGCTTTTCAGGGAACTTTTAGGACAACCTGATAATAATGAATTACAGTAGTCCAGCCTAGAAGAAATAAACGCATGAATTAGCTTTTCAGCTTCACTCTGAGACAAGACCTTTCTAATTTTAGAGATATTGTGCAAATGCAACAAAGCAGTCCTACATATTTGCTTAATATGCGCATTGAAGGACATATCCTGATCAAAAATGACTCCAAGATTTCTCACAGTATTACTAGAGGTCAGGGTAATGCCATCCAGAGTAAGGATCTGGTTAGACACCATGTTTCTAAGATTTGTGGGGCCAAGTACAATAACTTCAGTTTTATCTGAATTTAAAAGCAGGAAATTTTTGGTCATCCATGTCTTTATGTCTCTAAGACAATCCTGCAGTTTAGCTAATTGGTGTGTGTCCTCTGGCTTCATGGATAGATAAAGCTGGGTATCATCTGTGTAACAATGAAAATTTAAGCAATGCTTTCTAATAACACTGCCTAAGGGAAGCATGTATAAAGTGAATAAAATTGGTCCTAGTACAGAACCTTGTGGAACTCCATAATTAACCTTAGTCTGTGAAGAAGATTCCCCATTTACATGAACAAATTGTAATCTATTAGATAAATATGATTCAAACCACCGCAGCGCAGTGCCTTTAATACCTATGGCATGCTCTAATCTCTGTAATAAAATTTTATGGTCAACAGTATCAAAAGCTGCACTGAGGTCTAACAGAACAAGCACAGAGATGAGTCCACTGTCTGAGGTCATAAGAAGATCATTTGTAACCTTCACTAATGCTGTTTCTGTACCATGATGAATTCTGAAACCTGACTGAAACTCTTCAAATAGACCATTCCTCTGCAGATGATTAGTTAGCTGTTTTACAACTACCCTTTCAAGACATTTTGAGAGAAAAAGAAGGTTGGAGATTGGCCTATAATTAGCTAAGATAGCTGGGTCAAGTGATGGCTTTTTAAGTAATGGTTTATTTACTGCCACCTTAAAAGCCTGTGGTACATAGCCATCTAATAAAGATAGATTGATCATATTTAAGATCGAAGCATTAACTAATGGTAGGGCTTCCTTGAGCAGCCTGGTAGGAATGGGGTCTAATAGACATGTTGATGGTTTGGAGGAAGTAACTAATGAAAATAACTCAGACAGAACAATCGGAGAGAAAGAGTCTATCCAAATACCAGCATTACTGAAAGCAGTCGAACATAAAGATATGTGTTTGGGATGGTTATGAATAATTTTTTCTCTAATAGTTAAAATTTTATTTGCAAAGAAACTCATGAAGTCAATACTAGTTAAAGTTAAAGGATTACTCAGCTCAGTAGAGCGCTGACTCTTTGTCAGCCTGGCTACAGTGCTGAAAAGAAACCTGGGGTTGTTCTTATTTTCTTCAATTAGTGATGAATAGTAAGATGTCCTAGCTTTATGGAGGGCTTTTTTTTATAGAACAACAGACTCTTTTTCCAGGCTAAATGAAGATCTTCTAAATTAGTGAGACGCCATTTCCTCTCCAGCTTATGGGTTATCTGCTTTAAGCTGTGAGTTTGTGGGTTATACCACGGAGTCAAGCATTTCTGATTTAAGGCTCTCTTTTTCAGAGGAGCTACAGCATCCAAAGTTGTGCTCAATGAGGATGTAACGCTATTGACGAGATACTCTATCTCACTCACAGAGTTTAGGTAGCTACTCTGCACTGTGTTGGTATATGGCATTGAAGAACATAACAAAGAAGGAATCATATTCTTAAACCTAGCTACAGCCACTGCTGGGTAGTCCATTAAAGTAAATGTAAATGTTATTAAGAAATGATTAGACAAAAAGGGGTTTTCAGGGAATACTGTTAAGTCTTCAATTTCCATACCATAAGTCAGAACAAGATCTAAAGTGTGGTTAAAATGGTGGGTGGACTCATTTACATTTTGAGCGAAGCCAACTGAATCTAATAATAGATTAAATGCAGTGTTGAGGCTGTCATTCTCAGCATCTATGTGGATGTTAAAATCACCCACTATAATTATCTTATCTGAGCTAAGCACTAAGTCAGACAAAAGGTCTGAAAATTCACAGAGAAACTCACAGTAACGACCAGGTGGACGATAGATAACAACAAATAAAACTGGTTTTTGAGACTTCCAATTTGGATGGACAAGACTGAGAGTCAAGCTTTCAAATGAATTAAAGCTCTGTCTGGGTCTTTGATTAATTAATAAGCTGGAATTGTTATGTGGGCCGCTGAAGAGGAGGTACTGCTGGCCCACCACCACCAGAGGGCGTCCTGCTTGGAGTGCGGGCTCCAAGCATGAGAGGGCGCCAGACCCAGAAGAAGTGACAGCTGTCACTCATCCTCAGCTCCAGCTGTCACTCATTCCTCATCATCACCATCACCATAAAGGCCGGACTGCAACTCCACCTCCTCGCCGAGAAATCAACTACCGAAGAGGTAATTTTCTCTGCTGACTCATATCGTTGAGTGATAATCTGAACTTCTTTTGCAGCCGTTATCCTGTGGTGTTTGTCCTTATCTGTGGGATTGGCGTTTAGTGTAATCAGCGACGGCTTCGCCTCACACCCCAAACCAGATAAGTGGTTAAGCAGGAGCTGCACGAGTGTGTGATTGGAGGTGGAGGTGCTCCCTCCTAACTGAGTGCAGACTGTGGATTACTGAGTGTGTGGATTCACACTCATTCATCTTGTCTTTGTTTTCTGCCAGCAGTACCAGGGTCGACAGCTGAAGACAGAGGCCACCTGGGGACTCGGGACTTGGCGGCTCCGGTGTTCTTCAGGCCATTGGTGGTGGAAGCCGTGTGGGACGCTGCTCATCTCTCGTCGGGGGTCTTCTATCTTCGAGCCTGCCCACACGTCACCTGGTGTTAATTGACTTTACAAATCTTGTGTGTTTAGTTGTGTGTTGTCACAACATTAAATTGTTACTTATTGGCTTATTCATTGTCCGTTCCTTTGCGCCCCCTGTTGTGGGTCCGTGCTACAACACCTTCTCAACAGGAATGGAAGATTGCTGCTAATCCTCCGCCCCGGCCCGTGCTACGAGCATTCTGGCAGTTAGTGTGACTCGGGGGTGTTGACTCATTTAAACTAACATATTCATCCTGCTGTAACCAGGTTTCTGTAAGGCAGAATAAATCAATATGTTGATCAGTTATTATATCATTTACTAACAGGGACTTAGAAGAGAGAGACCTAATGTTTAATAGACCACATTTAACTGTTTTAGTCTGTGGTGCAGTTGAAGGTGCTATATTATTTTTTCTTTTTGAATTTTTATACTTAAATAGATTTTTGCTGGTTATTGGTGGTCTGGGAGCAGACACCGTCTCTATGGGGATGGGGTAATGAGGGGATGGCAGGGGGAGAGAAGCTGCAGAGAGGTGTGTAAGACTACAACTCTGCTTCCTGGTCCCAACCCTGGATAGTCACGGTTTGGAGGATTTAAGAAAATTGGCCAGATTTCTAGAAATGAGAGCTGCTCCATCCAAAGTGGGATGGATGCCGTCTCTCCTAACAAGACCAGGTTTTCCCCAGAAACTTTGCCAATTATCTATGAAGCCCACCTCATTTTAAATTGTCAGTTTTGATGCTAAGAATTTTTCAAGTCTTTGTCCATGTTTGTCCATCCAGGTGTCTTGTACCACCATGTGGCAACTTGGTGGAATTGCACCTGAAACATCAGACGCTGTCTTTTAATACAGAAACTTTTTTCTAACTTCTTATTTGCTGCCCCCAGTGGCAAATATGAATCAGATCTGATTCAACTATCTTTTTGTTTTTATTAAACATGTTTTGTACTTTAAATATATTCATTTAACATAAAAGTAATTTAACTGTATTTGTCAGAACCAGAATTACTTGTGTTCTCAATAGTTTTGCCTTTTCAGCCATAATTTATACATGTAAAATGATTAATAACTATATTTTTGCACACAGAAGACGACGTACTTTCACTGAATCACATAATCAGCCAAAACCTTCAAGGCAAAGAGTAATTTTGAATATTCAGAGGTGCAAAAGTGCTGGATGTCTCCCAAACCGCACACATCTACACCTACATTTGTTAAATTGCCTTCAGCAGAACCTGTTCCTCACCTGAACTGCAGAGAAGAAACCAGATTATTATACACTTCACCTTTATGGAGCACTATGTTACCATGATTACCCATAATCCCCTTCTCTGCGTAGGTCTGCAGAGGCTTTTACATGTTGTGTGCTGATACAGAAGCATTAAAAAAACCTTTAAAGATTGCCTGAAATCTTTTGAAAACACAATATCCTGAATGGAGATGAATTTGATTTTAAAATGTTATTTAGTTTTTGCATCATGTATTTGGATTTTTTATTTTATTTTTTTATTTTTGGTCATGTTGACGATTATAAAGTAAAAAAAAAAGTGAAATAAGTTGTTACAAAGGGGCATTTTTGCACAGTGTGAAAAAAAACATCAGTTTATCTTGTTCACTGAGCAGCAGCCACTTGTTCTTGAGTTGATTATGACTTTAGCCTCACGGGTAAACACACTCTTATAAGCAGTCATCTAATAATGGTTTTATGCTTTTTCTGTGGCATAACCGCACTATAGAGCAGGTAGCTGATTGGATAAGAAGCTGGCCTTCAAATATGTAGACTTGTGTTCAAATCCTCCTCGTGTTACCTGTCTGTGTCCTCAGACAGGACACTTAATCTACATTACATTGTCTCAGTCCACCCAGCTGTAAATGGGTACCAGACTCAGATGGGGAAGTAATCTGTGTTGGACTGTCCGGGGGGAGTGGTAGATTCTCATCCTCTTGATGCTGCAGAATGTGGAGATAAGGACCAATGGGTGTCAGGGCCCTATCAGGGACTTGCTTCATCTTCTATGTGATAGATCCTCTGAAGTAATGTAAATAATAATTTGTAGTTTGGTGTTTTTTGCAGGTGAAATATAAAGAGGATGGTAAGAAAGATGCTCAGATTAATCTCTACTCTGTGCTGCCTGAGACCCTCGACACACGACACGCCAAAGAACAGTCGAACCTGCAAAGCGAGGTACTCAGGCGTGTTTATTCATTTCAGAATATTAGCTCAGCTTCATGACTGGTGAGACCCATTTAGCTTTTAGCACCAGCTACAAGTGTCAGCTTTTTGATACGTGTTGGCTGAAAACCCCCGTTGACAGGTGAAATACAAAGAAGACGTGAAGAAGAAGATGCAGATGAGTTTGTACCATCGGCTTCCAGAGACCACGCAGACGCAGCTGTCCAAAGAGCTGTCTGAGCTGCAGAGCGAGGTACGGCCCCAAACAGTGCAGCCAGTTTGAAAAACTGAATTAAAAAGCTATTTGGTGATGTGTTCAGGTGAAATATAAAGAAGCCGGATTAAAGGAGGTGGAAAGCAGCCTGTACTCTGTTCTTCCGGCAACCCTGGAGACACAACACGCCAAAGAGACCACCGAGCTGCTCAGTGAGGTGCAGTCAGGCTTTTAGCCATTTACACCACAGTTACACTCTGCTCACTCACAGGTACACAACCTTTAACTCCATCGGAGTTGTTATGGGAGTCTTGGTGGCTTCCCTCAATAGTCCCTTTTTTACTTGGTCTCTCAGTTTTTGAGAACTCCTTGATGCAGATTTACCAGATAGTATCACACGGTTTGTATTTCTTCATGATCATGAGTCCGTCCTCTGACGTGTCTAAAGAAAACTGATGATTTTAGGCTCTTACTTACTTCGTTTATTTACTTTAAGTTATACAATTTTGCTGTAAGTTTAAAGGTCATAACATTTTAAATGTTAATTCAGGGAAGCCTGAATTTCTTAATTTGGTTGAACAAATAAACAAACAAATAAATAATTAAAATGTGTAAAAGACCAAGGGTACCTTTTCCATGCTACTGTAAATTTCCTCATCAAGTTTCAGGAAAATATTCCACAAAGTTGTTTTTCAGTTCTAACAATAAACTGAGCTGCAGACAGAGCGAC
The DNA here is from genome assembly GCF_902500255.1 of Thalassophryne amazonica. Lineage (NCBI taxonomy): Eukaryota > Metazoa > Chordata > Actinopteri > Batrachoidiformes > Batrachoididae > Thalassophryne > Thalassophryne amazonica. Next base: position 6,023,439 of record NC_047103.1, read on the forward strand.
TTTGGTTCCAACATGTCAGTGTCTCTGTGTAAACGTTCCCAGATTAAGTACAAAGAAGACGGGAAGAAGGAGATGTCAACTTCTCTTTACTCCACTCTGGCCGACACGTCAGAAACCAGCTTTGCCAGAGAGGTGACGGGCATGCAGAGCGAGGTACAAACATTCTTTACAGTTGTACACATGGTTCCATGTGTTCTGACAGACTTTTCAGACAAGAGATATGAGATGATTTTGTATGTCATAGCATACTGTGACACCTGATTTAGTCATGATAGAACAAGTTGGTGATGTGAGATGAGAAATACAATGAATTTGCAATTTATTTGTTGTGATAATGTATGTAGATAAGTGAAATGAGATTTAATGACAGCAATTAGTCTCTGAAGACTGTCAGTCTTTATACAGAGACGTCTTCATCAAACGGATGCTGAAGACAGTCTTTATACAGAGACGTCTTCATCAAACGGATGCTGAAGACATTCAGTCTTTATACAGAGACGTCTTCATCAAATGGATGCTGAAGACGGTCAGTGTTTATACAGAGACGACGTCATCAAACGGACGTTGAAGACGTTCAGTCTTTATACAGAGACGTCTTCATCAAACGGATGTTGAAGACGTTCAGTCTTTATACAGAGACGTCTTCATCAAACAGATGCTGAAGATGGTCAGTGTTTATACAGAGACGTCTTCATCAAACGGACGTTGAAGAAGTTCAGTCTTTATACAGAGACGTCTTCATCAAACGGACGTTGAAGACGTTCAGTCTTTATACAGAGACGTCTTCATCAAACAGATGCTGAAGACAGTCAGTGTTTATACAGAGACGTCTTCATCAAACGGACGTTGAAGACGTTCAGTCTTTATACAGAGACGACTTCATCAAACAGACGTTGAAGACGGTCAGTCTTTATACAGAGACGACTTCATCAAACAGATGCTGAAGACACTGTTTATACAGAGACATCTTCATCAAACGGACGTTGAAGACTGTCAGTCTTTATACAGAGACGTCTTCATCAAACGGACGTTGAAGACGGTCAGTCTTTATACAGAGACGACTTCATCAAACAGACGTTGGAGACAGTCAGTCTTTATATAGAGACGTCTTCATCAAACAGGGACGATAAAAGAAGCAGTGACAGAATAAAATCAATCGACATTATTTCAGAAACTGAGATATTAATGATTTATCTAATCTGAGATGTGAGATGATTGACAGGATGTGTAACGTGTTAACGTTCAAAGACGTCAGCATGGTGACATTTGTGACAGTTTGTTGGTTTTTGGTCATCTCCCTGTAGAGTTCGTCAGAAGTAGTTTTTCCTTTTTATTAACCCTCGAATGACTGTCAAAGAGGTATCAAAGACATCACGGTCGTCTGTCTCTGTGTGTGTCTGTCTGTGTGTCTGTCAGGTTTCCTGCTGTGGTTCATATGAAGCTGTGGCGTTGTTTTCAACTGATTGTGGAAACTAAAGTGATTCATTAAAATGAACTGTCCCAATAAGACTTTCATTTCTTGTTTTTACAGACTAAGTATAAAGAGGACGGATTGAAGGGTCTCCCTCACAGTCTGTACTCCCAGCTACCAGAAACCACTGAGACTCAGTTTGCTAAATCTGTGTCTGAGCTCCAAAGTGAGGTGAGACCTTCAGTTTGACATAAACCTTTAATAAATACATTAAAAAAAAAACTATATGGGGACATCAAACAGGAGGTCACAGGGGCTCTTAGGTTGAAAGTGTACACGAACACACACGAACACACACACACACACACACACACACACACACACACACACACACACACACACACACACACACACACACACACACACACACACACACACACACACACACACACACACACAGTCAGCCTTATATATTAGATCACGACCCGCTCACTGGAGCCCTTATTTTCACATTTCACTTGATACTCAGGTCAGGTAGCAAACATCACACTTTACTTACTACATAGTAGCGGCTGGGTAGGGTGCACTTTAATTACAATCCGAACGGGCCAGCGGGTGCCATGTGTGAGTTAAAGAAATTCAGTTAAAATGTACCTGCTGTATATGGCTGCCAGAGCGTTGCAGTGATATGACACCTTTTATCATTCACTTGAGTCTCATGAATGTCACAAATTGCGCTATGAAAATTAATGATGACAATATACACTGATCTGAGTGATCATTGTTGTGTTTTCTTTGATTTGATGGTGCCATCTGAGCCTCGACCTGTTTCTATTAAGGCAGAAAGGAGAATTATCACAGAGACGACAGCTACGCTTTTCTGTGATAAATTCAACCCTTTACTTTTTAGTAATCTCACTGAAACTGATTGTTTTATGAATAGCTTTAATAGCCACTGTGCCACTATCTTGGATCAAGTGACACCACTTAAGGCTAATAAAGCTCCTCGTGAAAGTTTCTGTCCTTGGATAAATGATGGGATTATGACTCTAAGGAGAACATGTCGCCAGATTGAACGCCTATGGAAGTCAACAAAACTGGAGGTTCACAGGCTACATTTAAGAGACTTAATATCTTCCTTAAATAAGACGATAGAGGAGGCCAGGACTAGTTATTTTAATCGCCTGATTGCCTCCAATAAAAGAAATCCTAAAGTGCTTTTTGACACAATCAGCTCTCTTATGTCACCTGCTGCCGTCACTCCTGTTATCTCTAAAACTAGTTGTGAGGAGTTCCTGGATTTCTTTATTGATAAGGTTAGAGTTATAAAGTACACCCTGCCTCCATGCCATGGTCCCCAGCACTGGGAACCTCCCACTCAGTGCTGGGCCTCATTTGAGCCTGTTACTGTAGAGGACATCTCAACCATCATGAATAAAGTGAAGCCATCCTCTGGTATTTTGGACGTTCTTCCGTTTAAACTGTTTGTGAATGTATTTGACTCCATCAGGCCCTACATTGCTAAAATGTTTAATATATCTTTGTCGAGTGGTGTGTTTCCCTGTTATTTTAAACATGCCATTGTGGAACCACAGTTAAAGAAAGCTGGATTGGATTCTACAGAACTCAAGAACTTTAGGCCAATATCTAAAACCCCTTTCTTGGCCAAAGTCTTGGAAAAGGTAGTCTGTGCTCAGTTGAGATCATTTTTGCAGGCTAACAACATCCATGACACTTTTCAATCTGGGTACCGTGAGTTTCATTCTACTGAAACAGCCCTGTTGAAGGTGTCTAGTGACATGATGATGGCAGCTGACACTGGCAGATGTTCTGTGCTGGTTCTGTTTGATCTGTCTTCGGCGTTTGATACCGTTGACCATGGCATTCTGATAAACAGATTGCGGGATTTGGTTGGAATGTCAGGTTGTATTTTAGAGTGGTTTACCGCTTACCTGACTGGTAGAACTTTTAGTGTGACGGTGGGCAATGCAGTGTCGGAATCTGCAGATCTTCTGTGGGGTGTGCCACAGGGATAAGTCTTGGGACCTGTTTTGTTCTTGTTGTATCTCCTTCCTCTCAGCAAGCTGATCCAGCAGTTCAGTGATGTGTCCTATCATTTGTATGCCGATGATCTGCAGCTGTACTGCTCTTTTAAGACAACTGAGCCACAGAAACTCTGCTCTCTCACAAATTGTTTGGCCAAAATTACGGAATGGCTCACTGAGAACAGTCTGCAGTTAAATTCCAATAAGACTGAGACTCTGATTGTAGCACCAGATAGTGCTGTACCTGGAATTCAGCAGCATCTCGGTAGCCTAAGCTGTACGGTCAAAAGCAGCCTGCGTAACCTGGGTGTCATTTTGGATGGAGGAATGTCTCTGGAGCAGCACACAAATTATCTGGTTAAGAACTGTTTTTTTCCAAATTCGGAACATCTCTAAGCTCCTTAAGATGGTGACTTTAAAAGAGCTTGAGATGATTGTTCATGCGTTCGTCTCATCGCGTTTGGATTATTGTAACAGTCTCTTCACCTGTCTGAATAAGAAGGAGTTGGCCCGCCTGCAGGTTGTGCAAAATTCTGCTGCGCGCCTGCTTACCCGCACCCGCAGGAGGGACCATATTACTCCTATTCTTAATACTTTGCATTGGCTGCCTGTCTCCTACAGGATTCATTACAAAATCCTGGTATTGACTTTTAGAGCTCTGCATGGACAGGCACCGGAGTACATCAGGGACCTGATCCAGCCTTATGCTTCCTCCAGGAGCCTCAGGTCGTCCAATCAGAACCTGTTGATGGTTCCTTGGACCCGTTTTAAAACTCGCGGGGACAGATCTTTTAAAGTGGTGGCGCCTAGCCTCTGGAATGAGCTTCCCTGTGCTCTTCGTTCTCTGGACTGTATAGATACTTTTAGAAGGCAACTAAAGACGCATTTCTTTAAGTTAGCTTTTTAGCCTAATGTATTTTATTGTTTTCGTATGTTATTTTTAGATTATTTTTGTATGCCATGTGCAGCGCTTTGTGACCCTGGTCTGTGAAAGGCGCTTTATAAATAAAGCTTACTTACTTACTTACTTACTTACTTACACACAATGCAACTTACTGCACCTTAACTAAAGCGACATGAAATAACCAACAGGAGAAACACCAGGATTTAAAGCTCCAGCGTGCAGGATTTAGGGACGTTTATTAGCTCAGATAGAATGTAGCATTCGTAACATCTGTTAATTAGTTTATAAATACCTGCAACACTGATTTGTTGTGTTTTCAGGAGTTTAAAATGCACGCTTCGTGTTGAAAGATCAACATTCCTTCTTACTTAAAGCTATACAGCATCTGTATTCTTAAGATGTAAGCCATAAAAAGAATTATCTTTGGCACCACTCTAACTTTATTCCTGAGTCTTTAAATTAGGGATTTGTAATATGATTTTCCCAATATGATCAAAACTCATGCTGCCTGGAAACACTTTACACCCCTGAAGGGTAGAAATTCAAGTGATCAGACGCCATGACCTACATTTGGTGGCAATGTCATAGATCATCTAGAAACAACATGGCGACCACCATTCAGGGTAAAGAAAAGCAGCGTAACATCAGCTGGCTGCTCACTCCAACAAAACAAACCAAGATGGCGGAAAACCTTCTGACACATTTTATTTCTGTATAAATCTATGTTTCTCATATGTTTTGTAAAGGTTAGTGAGAAATAAAGACTCTTGGAACCAGATAACAGCTCTGAAGTGATTTACACGACATCTTACGGACGTTGGCGGGCATGTGCCAGGAACGTACATCAAGCAAGTTCCCCACCCCCAAATAAATATTTTCCCTTCATTAAAATGCGCTGTAATTTTGCAACGTGTTACAAAAACAAATCAACATTATAATGCTTGGATTTTGGTAGAAACTAACGTTTGTCACTTGTATGAAATTTGAAAGGCCGTACAGCTTTAAGTTCTGTTAGATGTCTTTAAAAACTCATAAAAAGCAGAAGTTTGATTTCACTTATTTCACTTTAGATCAAGTACAAAAACGTAGGAAAGACAGATGTGTCCACGTCTCTGTATTCTACTCTCCCCGAGACTCTGGAGACACTTCACGCCAAAGAAGCTTCTCAGCTGCAAAGTGAGGTAAAAATACTAAAATTTGTCAGGCATTATTGGTCCATCTGTTCATCTTTGACATTATGAGGATGATCTCTGCTGTGATCAGATGAAGTACAAGTCTGCAGTGAAGAAAGATCTCTCCAACAGTCTGTTCCACCTAATGCCTGAGACGTTAGAGACGCTTCACACCAAGAACGTCTCCGAGCTCCTCAGTCAGGTAGCATAAAGGAATTCCAGGCTACACTTCCTGCTTCTTCGGGAGGTATTTTGTGACCTTGTGGGTCCATGTATGTGATTCTGCAGGCGAAGTATAAAGAAGACGGTAAGAAGGAGCTGAGCGTGAACTTGTACTCGCTTCTGCCTGAGACCATCAACAGCCAACATGCAAAAGAGCAGTCCGACCTGCAGAGTGAGGTATTCACGCTGTCTGCAATACATATATATATATATATATATATATATATATATATATATATATATATATATATATATATATAAACGCATCTTTGAAGCACATTTTCAGGTTCTGTAGCCACCTTTCAAAGTAAGAAGAACCAGTGATGCTCTGTGACTCTGTGACACGCCCATTTTTAATTGGTCGAAACATTTGAGAATCAGGTTTGTGTGTTTCTTCGCTATGTTGGACTTTTAAAGGTGAAGTATAAAGAAGGTGTGAAGCAGAAGATCCAGAACACGTTGTATCATCAGCTTCCTGAGACGGCACAGACCCGGCAGGCCAAGCAGCTGTCGGCTCTGCAGAGCGAGGTACGCCAGTGCCTTTAAATTCTTTTAGATCTGCTGCTCGTGCACAGTGTGAAGACATCAATCACTGTCAGTGCACACGTTGTATGTTTACAAGAAAAACTTTAGAAAATGTGACCAACTGTGGGCATGAGACCCTGGCACTGGTACGTAAGCTGGAAAAGACTGCTAAAAAGATAGCTAACTTTAGAAAGCACTTAAGATTTAACCTGAGATGCAAACAAAACAATGTTATTCCCAAATGCATGAAGCAAAAGGCACTAGAAGCAGGTCACACAGCAGAAAAGATCCAGCACAGTTACCTTAGGAGGATTTTGGGTCTTAGAATTAGAAGCCTTCATTTTAAAATATTAGACCTCCAAAATAATCTGGATAGTCTGCACAAAATGTTAGAAACTTTAGTGGAGGAAGAGGCCCATAATAAGATCACAAAGTTCACAGTTAAAATTCAAATGGCTGAACATTTAAAAAGTAAGGAGCGGCAAATCAGGAAGTTTCACAACCTTTTAGTGCAGAAAAGGCGTACTTTCAGTGGGAGTATTTTTAAAGATACACCCAGACAAATTAGTGACAACAGGGAAAATTGGGTAAAGAATCTCTCCAACAGGGTTCTTACACAGACAGAAAAGGATGTGCTCGCTAAAGGACTAAATTTCTCAGTGACCCCTAAACATATACTGACAGTAGATTACATCACTGCAGTAGAGTCAGCCATTAAACATAACAGTTTGTCAGAGTCAGAAGCTGGGGACCTCCGACTAAGAGTCACAGCAGTGTTGAACAGTGCTAAGCCTCCTCCGTCCAACATCACAGGAGAAGAACGGAAAGCTTTGTCAGCACTGCAAAAGGACCAAAGCATCCGTATCCTGCCAGCGGATAAAGGCAGATGCACGGTGGTCCTGAACACATCTGACTACGAGGCCAAGATCAACAACTTGCTCAGTGACTCCAATACATACGAACATCTGAAGAGAGACCCCACGAGCGGCTATAAGAAGAAAATCATTAGCTACCTCCAAAACCTGGAGAAAGAGGGATTCATCGACAGGCAGACATACTACAGACTGTACCCTGGGGACGCCACTCCATGCATCTATGGACTGCCCAAAATCCACAAACAGGACGTGCCACTCAGGCCTATTGTATGTAGCACAGATTCCATCACGTACAGTGTGGCCAAGCACCTCAAGTGGATTTTGGCTCCTCTAGTGGGTAACTCAGACCACCATGTGGAGAACACACAAGATTTTGTGAACAACAAACAATTGTGTCTTTTTATGTGACTTCGTTGTTCACCTGCATCCCCACCGCTGAGGCCGTCTCAGCTGTGAGGCAGAGACTGCTGGAGGATGTGTCTCTACTTGAAAGGACCAAACTCACACCAGACCACATCTGCCAGCTCTTGGAGATCTGTCTTAACACCACGTATTTCCTGTTTAGGGGGAATTACTACAGGCAGATTCATGGCTGTGCGATGGGGTCTCCGGTATCCCCCATTGTGGCCAATCTGTACATGGAGCAAGTGGAGAAGACAGCCTTGAAGTTTTTCACGTGCATCTCTCCCAGTCACTGGTTCAGATATGTTGATGACACATGGGTCAAAATCAAGCAACAGGAAGTTGAGGACTTTACAGAACACATCAACTCGGTGGACGCCAATATCAAGTTCACACGTGAGGATGCCAGAAACAACCATTTAGCCTTCTTGGACTGTGATGTTACGATTGGAGAGAACAGGCAGCTCCAGACAGGGGTTTACAGAAAACCAACTCACACTGACCAATATCTGCTCTTTGGCTCAAACCACCCCCTTGAACACAAGCTTGGGGTGATCAGGACGCTTCAACACAGAGCCCTACAGGTGCCCACAACTGCAGACGGAAGGGCTAAAGAACAACAACTTATCCGGAAAGCCCTCACAGTATGTGGATATCCACGATAGTCCCTAGACAAAGTGCAGAAGTCCCAGAAAACAAAGAGACCAGATAGACAGGAGACGGAGACAAGAAGAAGAGGAGTGTCTCTCCCTTATTTAGCTGGAGTAGGAGAAAAACTACAGAGGATCTTCAGACAGCACAAAATCAAAGTTTACTTTAAACCGGTTAACACCTTGAGACAGAAATTAGTTCACCCTAAGGACAGGATCCCTAGATACAAACAGAGCAATGTAGTGTATTCTATCAGATGTCAGGAAAACTGTAACGAAGACTACATAGGTGAGACTAAGCAACCTCTACATAAAAGGCTATACCAAATGGTTTGAGAGAGGGGTCAAGGAGGCATTCTTTGTGAAACGTTTGAAACCCAGCCTTAACCGGGGAGGGGGTCTGAGACATGCTTTATACCCTGTTTACAATGGGGTACTCAGGTCAAAGCAGTTTCAGTCTTTTGTTCATGGTAATGAGTTATTCACGTCATCAGCAGAGTCGTCAAGGGAGCCATCAGGAGAGGGACAGCTGCCCTGTCATTAGGAGGATGCTAACTAGAGCACAATAGGTGCTACTTAGAGCTATTGTTTAGTCACTAGCCTATAGCAGTCTGCCTCTCGGTAGGAGGGGTCTGGTTAGGTTTAAAACTCCAGCTTTTGTGACTTCTTGATTATTCTTCTCTACAAGAGTCAAGACAGAAGTCAGACTACCAGAGCAAGAATTTTAGCTGAGGAAGCTTCTGCGATTTGAAGCGAAACGTCCTTGCGTCAAGCAACCCAGTCCAGTCGAAGATTCAAGCTTCTCTACTAACTTTAGAAAATATCACACATGATGTATATTTATATCCTGCTTACAACACATATAGTGATTCTCTAGTTTTCATTCTGTTATCTTATTGCGAGTTATCTTATCTTATCACATGTTATCTTAATAACTGGTTATTAAAACATGAAATAATTTTTCATTTATTTCACATTTCAGGCTGTGTACAAGAAGGCAGCCAAAAAAGAGGCGAATGTAAATCTGTACTCACGTCTTCCTCACACCATGGACACACAACACGCTAAAGAAGCCACCGAGCTGCTCAATGAGGTAACAACACACTTTATTGTATGTGGAACAGAGCTCACGTGGTTGATGTGACAGTCAGATCGCCCACTGTGTGTTATGATCTGACGGTCCATTGTCACCTGGGACAGCCTGTCAATGTGCGCGCTGTTGGTGGACACACCCCGTCAGTTCAGCACAGACACCAACACACCATCTGTACATCCATATATCAGCACCTCATGTAAGTGCGCCCTACCATAGCATCGTATGTTTACGGATGGGGGGAGCGCAACACACCCGCGATTCACACGCACGCCATGTGTGTGTGGTGGGGGGGCGACACTCTGGCACCTTACATGTGTGTTGCTGTTTTGTAAAGCCACACTCATGGGGCACTTAGACACATTTCATATCCAGCTTGACAGTGACTGGCTGCTGACTGCTGTCGTGTTAATAGTGTGAATGGTCACATATTTTCTAAGTGCCACACAAGCGCTGTTAGATGTTCATGTGTGTCATCTGGAATTTGGCCGACACCTGCCGCAAGAGGGTTTGATGGGTTTGCACAGCGCACACTCTTTCAGGCGCTGGTGTGCGCAAATAGTTGTAGCAACAGGTGTACGAGGCGTTCGAGGCAGCTATGAATTTACGTTTTGCATACGATTCCTGCTTCATGCGCACTTCGACCAAATTTGCACTATGTGTGAAGGAGTCCTCATCCACTGACCGTATGAAGGTGGATGTGGAGCCTTCCATCCACAGAGGATGAGTCTCCTGGCCAACAGACAACAACATGCAATGCGTGGTGATCTCACTGTGTGTGGAGGACAGATAAATTTTATTTTCTACATCTCTTCCTAGAACAAGTACAAAGAGAGCAGGAAAAAGGAGATGTCCAGGTCACTCTATTCCACCATGTCAGATACTACGGAAACCAGCTTCGCCAGAGAGATGACGGCCGTACAGAGTGAGGTACTCACGCCATCATCTCTACGGTTACCAGGCAACACTTAGAAATTATACCACCTAAATGTGTGCCAATAAATGTATTTATTTATTTTTAGCAAGAAATTCTACATTTTACCCACAAGGGGGCAATATTTTATTGTTTATAAACTTTTTGGCTGTCAGTTTGCCTTGTGAGCTGAGAAGCACTGGGGAGGATTTGGAAATTAATACGAGGTCTGTCCATAAAGTATAGGTCCTTTTAATTTTTTTCAAAAACTATATGGATTTCATTCATATGTTTTTACGTCAGACATGCTTGAACCCTCGTGCGCATGCGTGAGTTTTTCCATGCCTGTCGGTGACGTCATTCGCCTGTGAGCACTCCTTGTGGGAGGAGTCGTCCAGCCCCTCGTCGGAATTCCTTTGTCTGAGAAGTTGCTGAGAGACTGGCGCTTTGTTTGATCAAAATTTTTTCTAAACCTGTGAGACACATCGAAGTGGACACGGTTCGAAAAATTAAGCTGGTTTTCAGTGACAATTTTAACGGCTGATGAGAGATTTTGAGGTGATTCTGTCGCTTTAAGGACTTCCCACGGTGCGAGACGTCGCTCAGTGCTCTCAGGCGCCGTCATCAGCCTGTTTCAAGCTGAAAACCTCCACATTTCAGGCTCTATTGATCCAGGACATTGTGAGAGAACAGAGAAGTTTCAGAAGAAGTCAGTTTCAGCATTTTATCCGGATATTCCACTGTTAAAGGAGATTTTTTTAATGAAAGACGTGCGGGTGGATTGCAGCGTCGGCTCGCAGCCGCCGCAACGCTCCACCACAGGAAAAACACCTCTGTTGGAAGCCTTAAGGACAAGTTGGAACATGTCCAGCTGTTAAACAATTTCTCATATACTCACTCCACTGAAAGCCATCAAAAGCCGCCTGGATTTTACAAATGGTTATCAACACGGAGGTGTTTTTCCGCCGGCTGCGTCCCGACGCGCGGACCCGTCCGCACGTCTTTCATTAAAAAAATCTCCTTTAACAGTGGAATATCCGGATAAAATGCTGAAACCGACTTCTTCTGAAATGTCTCTGTTCTCTCACGACGTCCTGGATCAATAGAGCCTGAAATGTGGAGGTTTTCAGCTTGAAACAGGCTGACGACGGCGCCTGAGAGCGTTGCACGACGTCTCGCACCGTGGGAAGTCCTTAAAGCGACAGAATCACCTCAAAATCTCTCATCAGCCATTAAAATTTTCACCAAAAACCAGCTTAATTTTTCGAACTGTGTCCACTTCGATGTGTCTCACAGGTTTAGAAAAATTTTTGATCAAACAAAGCGCCAGTCTCTCAGCAACTTCTCAGACAAAGGAATTCCGACGAGGGGCTGGACGACTCCTCCCACAAGGAGTGCTCACAGGCGAATGACGTCACCGACAGGCGTGGAAAAACTCACGCATGCGCACGAGGGTTCAAGCATGTCTGACGTAAAAACATATGAATGAAATCCATATAGTTTTTGAAAAAAATCAAAAGGACCTATACTTTATGGACAGACCTCGTATTTAGGAATAAATCAAACAAATAGAAGCACTGACTGATTAAAAGCATTTCTGTATATTCATATACTTTGTTGATAAAATATTCTGTCAGGACGCTGAATGTCTTGTGGTGTCATTGTTTCATTTCGACCCTAATTTCTGGCTCAGTTCATCTTATTGAGTTAAAGGAAGAAACTTAAATGAGACAGAACAGAACCCACAAACTGAAACAGAAGGCCTTTTTATATCTACACATACACAATAAATGCTGCTCTGGTTATCAAGCAAACTACGTTTTTTTTTCTTTTTCTTTTTCCAGAATAAATACCGGGAAGATGGCAGGAAAAGTCTGTCCCACAGTTTCTACTCTCAGCTTCCAGAAACTTCAGAGACTCAGTTTGCTAAAAGTGTCTCGGCGCTGCAGAGCGAGGTGAGAATTACGCAGTTATTGAAATAAATGCTACGTTTTAGCCTCAATGCCAAAGAAGAAGAGGCTTTTATAAGGACCAGGGCTCTCTGTCACAACACAGGTCATGTCAAGGTCATAGGTCTCAGGTCAAGGTCAAATTATAGGTTATCTAAAATGGAAAAATCCTGCAAAACTCAATCAAATACGGTAGTTTTATTGTTCAGACAGAACCAGATAAATGGAATAATGAAAAAACTGTGGAACATTTAAGCACAAGTAAAGTTCTAGTTAATTAAGTCCACATATTGTAGAGAAATGGAGTCCTCGATGTAGGTTAACTGAACATTTGTGTTCTCTTTCAGATGAAGTACAAAGAAGCAGGAAAGAAAGCGGCGACGAGCTCCTTGTACTCGTCTCTCCCGGAGACTTTGGACACGCTGCACGCTAAAGAGGCTTCACAGCTGCACAGTCCGGTATTTCCACACAAAACACACAAACGGCCGAGCTGAGGCCTGCAGCATCTCTGGATGCGACCTTTAAGAGAGAGGGTTCAGCTGCTTTGAGGGTTCAGACCGATCAGGTCCGGGTTTGAGTCCCGTACTGTGCTGTCGGCCAAGGGCGTAGGTTTGGTCTCAGGTTTGGTAGGGACAATACCCCCCCCCGGCCCCCCTGCCCACCACCACCACCCCCTAACCCACTCATACCATTAGACGCACAAGTACAGCATAATACATAACATATGACGACATAATGCTGAATAATTTAACACTTTATTTACAATATTAAGTGTGTAGGCAAACAGACAAATAGCTTAAATAACAAAATTGCACCCAAAATCACTAATCTATTCTATAGGCCTACACCTGAGAGAACAAGACAACAAAAAAATACTTGTGGAGCTAACAAAAAAAAAAGTTTTTGCAACCAAGATGTATAATCTATTCTCTTCATCAATAATGCAGTTGTAGGTATCTGGCAACCTAATTTGCCAAAAAAAAAAAAAAAAAAAAAGATTTCCAATGATATATATGGTGTATTACGGTAAACGTAAGCCTGTGATGTCATAACGCAAAGGAAAAACACGAAAGTTTCACACTAGTGCGCCGCTGAAAAAAAAAAAACAAAAACTAGTGCGCCGCTGATTCTCATTACCGTAAGTTCTCATATAAGCCCTCACTCTGAAAATTTGACAGCAAGCCAAGAACCCGTTCTTTCCAACAGTGCGTTCGGTGACTTTTGAAACAAGGGAAAGTATGAAAAAGAGCGCAAAAGTGACAGAAAAGTACAGAGACAGACAGCAAACATAAATGTAGTAATTTTTGAGGAAAAGGCAGGATGTTAGTGTCATTTGTGAAGGTGTGTGTGCGTGTTTGTGTGGGTGTGCAGTTTATTGTAAGTGTGGCGCACAGCATTGTTTGCAACCCCTCCCCCCCGCCCTTCTTGTTTTTCTGCACCGGAACAGTGTTGCCAGATATGAAATATGAAACTATCGTACCAAAACCTCAAAATGATCGTATTTTGGGAGAAATGATCGTACCCAAACAAAACGCATACAACGTAGCTATTTTAGCGTTTTTTTTTAATTTACAAAGAATTTTATGTCACATTTTTAAACAGAAATTATAGTAATGGGGAAACTATGGCACAAAAAGAACGCAAATGCACAAGCAAATGCACTACCAGACTAGAAAGATTTTTTTTTTCTGTGAAGGGACACAAACGTGTTAATTACCAGACTAGAAAGAGTCGAATTCAACCTCGAGGTCGCTGTCGTCATCCGATGCCACTTGTGCAGATTTTGTTGAACACAGAAAAAAATGTTGACACCTCCATAAGGAACTTTAACTTTTTTTAATTTTTCTTGTATATCTCTTTGCTCTTGTGTTTTGTTCCTTTGTTATTGCATTTGTTGAAATAAAGTTTCGAAAAAAAAAGATGGTTGGGGAATCTTCCTGTCACGGCACAGATTGGATGGAACTCATTACTCTGTATGAGAGGGGGCGGGCTTTCAAATGACGGTCGCCCAAAGCCAGCAGCAGCCCTGTGTGTGTTGTGTCTTTGATGCCGCCTGAGTGCAACACCTGCAAAATGATTCTTGGGTGTCAGAGAGAGATGCGTGTTTGGGCAACCAACTGAAATTATCGTACATATTGGATTTTTCCCATTATTGATCGTACATTTATTGATCGTACAGAGGGCACAACTATCGTACAAATACGATAATTATCGTACATCTGGCAACACTGCACCGGAGCCACCCATCCTCTGCGCTCCGGGACCTCCCACTTTACAAATGAAGCACTGCCTGCCACGAGATGCGCTTTGTTTACGTCCATGTGAGAAGAACGTGAGCCAATGAAATTGCAACATGGGTAACTCTGTCACTCTGACACGTCGAAAACACAAAACGTGACGACTAAAATTATAGTATCGAGTTCGCAAAAAAAAAAAATAGTGAATGATTTTGTTATATAAAAAATGCTAAATATTGGTAGGGACTATTTTGCCATCCCAAAATATTGGTTGTGACTTGTCCCTATGGTCCATATGCAAACCTACGCCCCTGCTGTCGGCTGTATGCCAACATGTCAAATCCTGATTACCAGACAGCTATTTTTAAATCAACATGTTGTCCAAAATACAAATATTTTGTGTTTCCTGCTTCTTAAATTTGAGAAGATTTCTCTGTAGGAGTTACTGTAGAACTTTATGTTTTTTCTTTGTTTTTTTATCATTGTAATACTGAGGCTTCTTGTTTGTTTTTTTCCTGCTAGAAGCCTAGATGTTATTCAGGTTACTTTTTTTTTCCTTTTGGTTGGTCTCATGGTTTTTCTCCATATTAAGAACTCCAATTTTTTTCTGATCCACACCTTGATTTGGCACTGGTTTTACACCGGATGGGCTTCCTGATGAAAAGCCAAATGCATCCTGTCATGCATGTCTTGATGGCTGGAGAAGGCCCACACGGATACACGGAGAACATGAGAACTCCATACAGGAAGGAACTGGCCATGGGTGGACTTGAACCCATAACCTTTTTGCAGCAAGACCAACCACTGCACCACCATTACTACTTATTGTCATTCGGATAAAGTCCCTTTGTCAGGTGATGGTCTAGTGGTTAAGGTTTTGGGCTTGAGACTAGAAGATCCTCGGTTCAAATCCCCTCTGACTGGAAAATCACTAAGGGCCCTTGGGCAAGGTCTTTAATCCCCTATTGCTCACAGTGTGTAGTGAGTGCCTTGTATGGCAGCACCCTGACATCGAGGTGAATGTAAGGCATTATTGTAAAGCGCTTTGAGCATCTGATGCAGATGGAAAAGCGCTATATAAATGCAGTCCATTGACCATTCCCCTTGTTGGACCTACAGTTTCCAGAGACTTGGTGAAAATGATGTGACCTGAATCCAAACCTAATGTGTTTGAACTTTTGTGCTTCAGCTGAACTACAAGCAGAGTTTGAAGAAAGACTCCTCCAGCTTGTATCACTTGTTGCCGGAGACCAATGACACTCAGTTTGTGAGACAGCAGACGGAAACGCTCAGTGAGGTACAACAGCTCACAGTTATAAAGATAATTCATCCAGTCTATAAATATTCATTGATTTCAGGTCTTTATTTGTGATGTAAGCAGTGATTTTAAATGCGACATGATAAATTCAGGATAATGCTTGAAATGGAGCTATGGCTCCATTTCGATAACCTTAAGTCCAGGCTGCTGTGGGACACGATGACAACCAACCTGTTGCTTATGTTAGTAGATTAGAGAGACATCAGTCCAAATGTTAGATGTGATCCTCCTAGAATCTTGAAGAAATAATCCTACCTCTCTTCTGCCTTTGCTTTCATCACAAAGGTTAAGTATAAAGAAGATGGTAAGAAAGAGATGAGCATCAGTCTTTACTCTCTGCTCCCGGACACCATGGAAAGCCAGCGCGCCAAAGAGCAGATGGAGCTGCAGAGCGAGGTGACCGACGATTCCACGTGCTGCTGTATGAATGTGCACAACATGAACCAGTTTCATACGAGCTCCCAGACGTCTATATGAGTTATGAAGTTATTAGTTATTAGTTATGAAGGAGTGATACCAGATGAGGAAATCTTGGTGTGCAGCTAATTCTGTTCTTCACATGATTAAATGTCTCATTTCTTTTCTACTTCACAGTAGACTTGCTGTTTGACACAAGTTGATGGTACCAGAAACAGATATTCCTGAAGCCTGTGAAATACAGTGAATGAATAAATAGAAGAACACGATTGCTCACAGACAATAAGGGGTTTTATGCTTTTTTTCTTCTTCTTCTTTTTCTTTCTTTTGGTTTGTCCCAGTACAGAGTTGCATTAGGATTTGGCACCAGTTTTATGCCTGATGCCCTTCTTCTACTTGGAAAAGGCACTGACATCTCCTAGTGGTCTCCAGGCCAAGTATTAAACAGGACAAAAGTAACTCCTTTCAGCTATTCCCTGTTTTCACTTCAATCAATCAATCAATCAATCAATCAATCAATTTTTTTATATAGCGCCAAATCACAACAAACAGTTGCCCCAAGGCGCTTTATATTGTAAGGCAAGGCCATACAATAATTATGTAAAACCCCAACGGTCAAAACGACCCCCTGTGAGCAAGCACTTGGCTACAGTGGGAAGGAAAAACTCCCTTTTAACAGGAAGAAACCTCCAGCAGAACCAGGCTCAGGGAGGGGCAGTCTTCTGCTGGGACTGGTTGGGGCTGAGGGAGAGAACCAGGAAAAAGACATGCTGTGGAGGGGAGCAGAGATCGATCACTAATGATTAAATGCAGAGTGGTGCATACAGAGCAAAAAGAGAAAGAAACAGTGCATCATGGGAACCCCCCAGCAGTCTACGTCTATAGCAGCATAACTAAGGGATGGTTCAGGGTCACCTGATCCAGCCCTAACTATAAGCTTTAGCAAAAAGGAAAGTTTTAAGCCTAATCTTAAAAGTAGAGAGGGTGTCTGTCTCCCTGATCTGAATTGGGAGCTGGTTCCACAGGAGAGGAGCCTGAAAGCTGAAGGCTCTGCCTCCCATTCTACTCTTACAAACCCTAGGAACTACAAGTAAGCCTGCAGTCTGAGAGCGAAGCGCTCTATTGGGGTGATATGGTACTACGAGGTCCCTAAGATAAGATGGGACCTGATTATTCAAAACCTTATAAGTAAGAAGAAGAATTTTAAATTCTATTCTAGAATTAACAGGAAGCCAATGAAGAGAGGCCAATATGGGTGAGATATGCTCTCTCCTTCTAGTCCCCGTCAGTACTCTAGCTGCAGCATTTTGAATTAACTGAAGGCTTTTTAGGGAACTTTTAGGACAACCTGATAATAAGCCTAGAGGAAATAAATGCATGAATTAGTTTTTCAGCATCACTCTGAGACAAGACCTTTCTGATTTTAGAGATATTGCGTAAATGCAAAAAAGCAGTCCTACATATTTGTTTAATATGTGCTTTGAATGACATATCCTGATCAAAAATGACTCCAAGATTTCTCACAGTATTACTAGAGGTCAGGGTAATGCCATCCAGAGTAAGGATCTGGTTAGACACCATGTTTCTAAGATTTGTGGGGCCAAGTACAATAACTTCAGTTTTATCTGAGTTTAAAAGCAGGAAATTAGAAGTCATCCATGTCTTTATGTCTGTAAGACAATCCTGCAGTTTAGCTAATTGCTGTGTGTCCTCTGGCTTCATGGATAGATAAAGCTGGGTATCATCTGCGTAACAATGAAAATTTAAGCAATACCGTCTAATAATACTGCCTAAGGGAAGCATCTATAAAGTGAATAAAATTGGTCCTAGCACAGAACCTTGTGGAACTCCATAATTAACTTTAGTCTGTGAAGAAGATTCCCCATTTACATGAACAAGTTGTAATCTATTAGACAAATATGATTCAAACCACCGCAGCACAGTGCCTTTAATACCTATGGCATGCTCTAATCTCTGTAATAAAATTTTATGGTCAACAGTATCAAAAGCAGCACTGAGGTCTAACAGAACAAGCACAGAGATGAGTCCACTGTCCGAGGCCATAAGAAGATCATTTGTAACCTTCACTAATGCTGTTTCTGTACTATGATGAATTCTAAAACCTGACTGAAACTCTTCAAATAGACCATTCCTCTGCAGATGATCAGTTAGCTGTTTTACAACTACCCTTTCAAGAATTTTTGAGAGAAAAGGAAGGTTGGAGATTGGCCTATAATTAGCTAAGATAGCTGGGTCAAGTGATGGCTTTTTAAGTAATGGTTTAATTACTGCCACCTTAAAAGCCTGTGGTACATAGCCAACTAACAAAGATAGATTGATCATATTTAAGGTCGAAGCATTAAATAATGGTAGGGCTTCCTTGAGCAGCCTGGTAGGAATGGGGTCTAATAAACATGTTGATGGTTTGGATGAAGTAACTAATGAAAATAACTCAGACAGAACAATCGGAGAGAAAGCGTCTAACCAAATACCGGCGTCACTGAAAGCAGCCAAAGATAACGATACGTCTTTGGGATGGTTATGAGTAATTTTTTCTCTAATAGTTAAAATTTTGTTAGCAAAGAAAGTCATGAAGTCATTACTAGTTAAAGTTAATGGAATACTCAGCTCAATAGAGCTCTGACTCTTTGTCACCCTGGCTACAGTGCTGAAAAGAAACCTGGGGTTGTTCTTATTTTCTTCAATTAGTGATGAGTAGAAAGATGTCCTAGCTTTACGGAGGGCTTTTTTATAGAGCAACAGACACTTTTTCCAGGCTAAGTGAAGATCTTCTAAATTAGTGAGACGCCATTTCCTCTCCAACTTACGGGTTATCTGCTTTAAGCTACGAGTTTGTGAGTTATACCACGGAGTCAGACACTTCTGATTTAAAGCTCTCTTTTTCAGAGGAGCTACAGCATCCAAAGTTGTCTTCAATGAGGATGTAAAACTATTGACGAGATACTCTATCTCCCTTACAGAGTTTAGGTAGCTACTCTGCACTGTGTTGGTATATGGCATTAGAGAACATAAAGAAGGAATCATATCCTTAAACCTAGTTACAGCGCTTTCTGAAAGACTTCTAGTGTAATGAAACTTATTCCCCACTGCTGTGTAGTCCATCAGAGTAAATGTAAATGTTATTAAGAAATGATCAGACAGAAGGGAGTTTTCAGGGAATACTGTTAAGTCTTCTATTTCCATACCATAAGTCAGAACAAGATCTAAGATATGATTAAAGTGGTGGGTGGACTCATTTACTTTTTGAGCAAAGCCAATAGAGTCTAATAATAGATTAAATGCAGTGTTGAGGCTGTCATTCTCAGCATCTGTGTGGATGTTAAAATCGCCCACTATAATTATCTTATCTGAGCTAAGCACTAAGTCAGACAAAAGGTCTGAAAATTCACAGAGAAACTCACAGTAACGACCAGGTGGATGGACGATAGATAATAACAAATAAAACTGGTTTTTGGGACTTCCAATTTGGATGGACAAGACTAAGAGACAAGCTTTCAAATGAATTAAAGCTCTGTCTGGGTTTTTGATTAATTAATAAGCTGGAATGGAAGATTGCTGCTAATCCTCCGCCCCGGCCCGTGCTACGAGCATTCTGACAGTTAGTGTGACTCGGGGGTGTTGTCTCATTTAAACTAACATATTCATCCTGCTGTAACCAGGTTTCTGTAAGGCAGAATAAATCAATATGTTGATCAATTATTATATCATTTACCAACAGGGACTTAGAAGAGAGAGACCTAATGTTTAATAGACCACATTTAACTGTTTTAGTCTGTGGTGCAGTTGAAGGTGCTATATTATTTTTTCTTTTTGAATTTTTATGCTTAAATAGATTTTTGCTGGTTATTGGTAGTCTGGGAGCAGGCACCGTCTCTACGGGGATGGGGTAATGAGGGGATGGCAGGGGGAGAGAAGCTGCAGAGAGGTGTGTAAGACTACAACTCTGCTTCCTGATCCCAACCCTGGATAGTCACGGTTTGGAGGATTTAAGAAAATTGGCCAGATTTCTAGAAATGAGAGCTGCTCCATCCAAAGTGGGATGGATGCCGTCTCTCCTAACAAGACCAGGTTTTCCCCAGAAACTTTGCCAATTATCTATGAAGCCCACCTCATTTTTTGGACACCACTCAGACAGCCAGCAATTCAAGGAGAACATGCGGCTAAACATGTCACTCCCGGTCTGATTGGGGAGGGGCCCAGAGAAAACTACAGAGTCCGACATTGTTTTTGCAAAGTTACACACCGATTTAATGTTAATTTTAGTGACCTCCGATTGGCGTAACCGGGTGTCATTACTGCCGACGTGGAGTCACCACAGCAAATCTGAGGTGGATCCACATGTTGATTTTGGCACAGATTTTACGCCGGATGCCCTTCCTGACGCAACTCCACATTACATGGAGAAATGGACCTACTCTGCTTAACGTCTGCGATCCAACGGGATCAGGCCTACGCAGAGAGGAATGGCAGCAAGCGCAGTTATCCTGCAAATCTCCAAAATAAAAGTGAAGATATTGATGATAAACTGATTGTAGTCTGGTTTACTGTGATGGACCAAATCTGGAAAAAAAAAAAAAGTTTTATATATGTAATATACCCAATGCTTGCCTGCCACCTAGTGGGCATGTTGGGGATTGCAACAGGTAATAATCTCATCATCACATGCATGATAGCCCGACAACCGGCCCAGCTATGAATTGGCCCGGATACTGGCCTCCATTTTGGAGTGAGAGTTCCCTCTCCTAAATGACCAATAGGAAAGCAGCGCTCGTGCCACGTCAGCCTGAGGCTGACGCATGGGGTGATGAGGCTAGGAGAGAGAGACCAGCAATATGTGGCCCAATTCAGGACTGGTTGTCGGGCTACATGCATGATGGAAATTAGGAGCAGGTTCTCGTTTCATCTTATCAACACATACTGTATTTTCTGGAACATAAGTCACATTACTATTATTATTATTATTATTATTATTAGCAGTAGTATTATCATTATTTTATTTATTTATTTTTACTAGTTTGTGAAGTCCTGTGACTTGTGCATCAGTGTGACTTACACACAGAACAATCATGCATCTGTTATTAATAATATTTATTAAATTAATCATACTGATAACTCCAATGATAATAATATTAAGTCCAATAATAAAAGAATAAATGGTCATTTAAAAACAATGCACAAAAATCCAAACTAAAGCGCTGATCTTATGTACATTTTCCCCGGGTGTGGCTTAAGCCCTGTGGGTCGAGAGCGTCGTATCATCCACTGCTCAGGCACTCGGCCGACCCCGTCCTCCTCTAGTCTTCCCGGTGTGTTTGTCGTCTTTGTCTCCTGTATGCTGTCTCTCCATCTCTTCCCAGGTCTTTCTGTGTGTCCCAACCATTTGAGTGTTGACCTTTCAGTGTCGTCCTCTGTTGATGTTGTGCCTAACAACAAGGACTGATTAAAAAATAAAACTGATAAAATCATATCTAACCCAGAATGAGTGTTTCGTGGATTACAGTGAGCTGGAAACAGAGAGAGAGAAAAACACACACACACACCTGTAAAGATCTGTTCTCACGTCCTCTGAAAAATGTTGCTTCACTGGCTGGGAAACTGACTGTTAGGATTTTCTGGAACGTGTTCTTGTTCATGGATTAACTTTCTACAAGAAGCTTCTGATTTCCGTCCCATGTTCTTTCCACTCGGTTTCTCTGCGGTTCACATCTGCACTCTCCAACAAACCCCCAGAAATTCTACAAATTAATAATAATAATTATGTATTTCAGGTGAAGTACAAGGAGGCCGCTAAGAAGGAAGCATCAACGTCTCTGTACCACCAGCTGCCTGAAACCTTGGAAACGCAACATGCCAAAGAGGCCTCACACCTGCAGAGTCTGGTAGAAGACCAGAAACACAATCAAAAGGAATCAAACACAAACAGGAAATAGTTTTCAGTCAAAAAAGTATAAAAACATGTTTCCGAACCATTTCCCAGGTGGTGCTGTTGTTTACATATTTGCTTGGATCCAAAGGGTTCAAACGTTTATCCAGCAGGGGGCAGATTAGTGCTGATTAGTAATCGTTTTTTTGAATACTTCTGAATATCATTCTTCTGTTGCAGATCTGATATATTTATCATGATAAAGCTGCATTGCGACATCATCATAAAGGGACATCACTGTGGACAATCTCAGCCATTTTTGTTTTGTTATTAAAACATACTATTTTCTTTGCATTTGTGCTCCTCAGATGTTTGCACTGCCCCCTTGTGGTTGAAACTGGTATTGTACGTGTGAGATGCAGCTTATTTTTTGCTGTCAGGAACATTTGCTTTCGTTGTGTTGCAGATCGCATATCAGGAGGGTGGTAAGAAGGAGGCGTCATGTCCACTTTACCACCAGCTGCCGGACACTCCGGAGACCCAGCTCGCCCGAGAACTCACTGACATGCAGAGCCAGGTCAGACCACTGGAACCTCACAGTGATCGGACAAGTAACGGGCAGCTTGGGTGACATGGAGGAGGCCTACACCATTTAATTCTCAGCGCATGTTAAACCAAACTAAATCCCAAAAATGAAAGGATTATTATTATTTGTTATTGTTATTATTTATTTATTATTATTTTATTATTATTATTATTATTAATATTGTTTTTGATAGTTTGTGAGGTCCTGGGACTTATACATCCTGTAGGTATGACTTACATACAGGGTTTTCCCACGAATCAAAGTGCACTGAACAAAATAAACTCCAATTATAATAGAATAAATGGCAATAACAAAAATACACCACAGCAATGCACAAATCTCCTAAACTAAAGAGCTGATTTAAAAAAAAAATCATATATAGGACTCATGTCTTTTCTTGTAGAGTTTCCAGCACTGTGGACCAGCAATCCAAATCCATCTGATGATTTCTTTTTTCACACCACATCAAATAACATCCAATATGTTCTCCAACACATCGATTAGTTATTTTTGGAATTTGAGAATCCTTATGTTAAGAAACAGCAGAGCCTGTGGTGTGCACATGTGCTACACTGAGTTCCTGTCCATTGTTAAACTCACCCTAAACTTGAAAAATGCTGTGTTGCAAAGTGAGTTCCACAAACAGAAGAAAGGTGCAGCTTATCCTGCAGTGAGACATGTATTCTGAAAAATATGGTTAAATTTATTTATTTGTTTTAATTGTGTGTTAGGTTAGAAACTGGGACCTGGTAGTATCATAGTTTTTACTAGTAGAAACTACAGTCACCACAATTCTAACAGATTGCAGGTGACATGAGACACCAAACCTTGAGCTTCAATTTTTAATTCTTTGGAAATGTATCTGAGAGCTGAAATTACTAAAGGAGGGAACCTTATGTGGACCTGAAGCCACCAGTGAAATTAAACAAGCAGTTACTTCTGAGTAAAAATGTTTTTAAAAAAGTAAAAGTGTTTTTCTGTGATGTTTTTTTTTCCCTTCATAATAATAATAATCCCACACCTGATTTATTTTATTTATTTATTTTAATATTTTGTCTGTTTGTAGAATAAATACAAGCAGGACGGATTGAAGAGTCTTTCTCAGAGTGTTTACTCTCAGCTGCCAGAAACCGCAGAGATTCAGTTTGCTAAAAGTGTGTCCGAGCTGCAGAGCGAGGTGAGACGTTTTGTCTGACTTTGAATTCTTTATGATGTCACTGACACAACCAGCATGACTCTAACAGTCGGTGTAAGTTTTACATGTCACCATTAAGGCTGATTTGTACTTAAATTTCATTCATCAGACAAAATACAGAAAATCCAGGAGGGAAGAAGCTGGGCATTGTCTCTACTCTGTGATGGCAGAAACGCCAGAGACGCAACACGCCAAGCAGACGTCACAGATTCAGAGCCAGGTAAGAGTGCAAACGCTAAAATCACTGTTGGTGATGATTATTGCATGAATGGATCTGTAACCTTCTCCACTATCATCCTGATCCAGCAGCTATTCACATCTTTAAACTGTCTTTGAGTGCAGATTAAAAACTGTGTGCATCTTATGCTGATTGTAAACCGGATGCAGCGACGCACGAGTGCTATGACTGTCCTTTCATCCCTGCAGGTAAAATACAAGGAGGGCATTGAAAAGCAGCTGTCTGTCAATTTGTTCTCCAGCCTTCCTCAAACCCTGCAGACCCAGCGGGCCAAAGAGGTGATGGAGCTCCAGAGCCAGGTGACCCACATGTTGCTGAGTTTTTAAAGCTCTTCCACAAAATCCATGAAATGCATTGTAGCTCTGTGAAACCATGAAAAATACAGTTTTACACAAAATAAACAATAGTGGTCCTAATACAGAACCCTGTGGAACTCCCAGGTTGAGGAACAAATGGATACAAGATTATTACCCCCCAACCCCACCCCTTTTGCAGGGTGCAGTCAGTTGGCTACATATCAGTATGTGTGGGGAGTCCATTAGTCAGTCACTTGTGAGTGAGATCACTGCAGTTATTCTGACCGATTGTCAGCAAACATAGTTTATATGGATTAGGTACAGTGACCCCAAGAAACCGATTGATTTTGGAGCTTTGTGGATTTTGGGGATTTCCCTGGTGAAACAAGAAGTCCACAAAGGGCGTATCAGGGAGTGGAGATGATGGTTTGTAACCTAACGGCTGTGAAGGTGGATGAAGGCTGCACCAGGTCCTCAGACCCCGGTTGTCTGGATTCTCCAGCCATCGGACCAGCACAAGGATGCCACTCATTTTTGTCCAGTGTAAATTCTTCGAAGTGGCTGTGATGATGGCTGTAATGTGATCTGTCTACTGCTTCCTTTTGCCGTCAAAATAAAAACTGTGGGTTTTGGGACTTTAACTCTCTCTGATTTTTTGTGGACACTTTTAAGGAAAGATTTTCTGATTGAGCAGCAGAAAATCTTAGACTCATGTCTGGTGAGTAAGGACTTTTGTTCTGAAACTCCATGACAACTGTGTGTGTTTGCTGGCGTGCAAAGACATTCCCACATTAAACGAACCCACAAACGGTCCCGGATGTAGAGTTTGACTTTGGCCACCATCCCGTCTGGGAATCAATCAAGAGAGAATCTTCCTGGCCTTCAAGGGATTGCCACGATGATTGATTTTGGTGTCAAACATTCAAAGCTCAAGGTCACTGGGATCTACTATCTAAACATCTTGTGACAGTGAAAACTTCTTTTCTAATTGGTTGGTTCTCTGCCAATGCAGGTTTGTCCGGGGGCTCCAACTGGGGCCCAGCTGGTTGGAGGTGGGTCCAGTTGGCTGCCCACATGAGGCTCAAAAGGGCTACCCCATACCCACCTCCAACCAGCTGGGCCCCAGTTGGAGCCCCCAGACAAAACTGCATTGACCTCAGTAGGCCGCCCATGTGGAACCAACATGGGGCCAATGTGGATGTGTTTAGTGGGCGGGAACATGGGCTGTGATGTCACTGAAGGTATCCACCAAGGTATTTCTTAGAGGAATCTGTAAAAAGTAAGACAAAATTAAACCTTGCAGCACACATTCACGGCGAGCGATGGTACTCTGAGGTACTGTTCCACTGTGCCACTTGCTTTGAGCGGTTACCAAAAGCTGATCCCCTCCTGCCAGGATCTTGGACGTCTCCAGTGTCAGGGCTCTGCTGGCTGATCCACCAGTCAGATACAAACCACTGGATCTCAGTGAGATTACAAAGGTGGTGAAGGAGCTACAGGTAACCCGTGGTACCAGAACACGCTGCTGGACCCGACGTGAACTTTGTGGTCTGTTGTGTGTTGTCTTTGTGGTTTTGCTGAGGTCATCGATGCAGTTTGTGATAGTTTGTCTGCACGTTGATGTGATGCAGGTGAAATATAAGGAGGGATGTCAGACAAGCGTGTCCTCGTCCCTCTACCGTCTGCTCCCTGAGACGGCTGAAACGCAGCTCGCCAAACAGCTGTCAGAGGTCCAGAGTGAGGTAACCCTACGTCACACCTCCACGTGGTTCAACTTTCATTTTCTTTCACTGAAATTACTTTTATGTGTTATTTTTTTGTCTTCTTATTAAGACAAAGTACAAGAAGGACAAAGAGGACCTGTCCTCGTCTTTGTACTCGCTGCTGCCTGAGACTCTGCACACAAAGTTTGTTAAAGAGATGGCCGAGACGCACAGCGAGGTAACAGACGCGTTTATTACGAGTTATCGCAGTTTGGTGGAATTTTTGTGACATCATTTTCAGAGTATTTCAGATGCACCTCGTTCACATTCTTAAAAACTGTTCAAACTTTTTTTTTCCCCAAAAAGTAAAATCTAGAAACTTTTCACTCTTCAGGCTTCACGTTTTCTGCTCCTGTCAGACTATTTTTGACAAAGATGAATAATGTTTAGTGACAACGTTTAGCAAAAACTTTGGATCATTAGTTTGCCTTCTTTACTTCTCATATTTAGATTTTATGCTGTAATTAATATTGTTTTGTTGACTTTAATAAACCTAACATGTGTGTGCATGCTTGTGTATGTGTGTGTGTGTGTGTGTGTGTGTGTGTGTGTGTGTGTGTGTGTGTGTGTGTGTGTGTGTGATGTAAAGTGTTGCCAGTGGTGTGAGGAGACATTTTAAAGTGCAGCCACGTGCGCTCAGAGATAAGCGCGTGTTCTCTGACTGGACCAGGGCCCCACACGGCTCAGAACACAGCAGCGAGCTCTCTGATTGATCCTGACTTCACTTCAAACGAGCCAAAAACCTGCAGCCTCATTGGCTGCTTACTGATAAATACAGCTGATGATGTCACAGCGCAGACAGCCAATAGGATGCCGGGCAGAGAGGACAGATGTTTGTAGACGTTGCTGCTGTGGTGGTTTTTGGACTTTACGTGCTCGTTTCTGCACATCAGGTGAAGTACAAAGAGGCGGGGAAGCAGCAGGCGACATCATCGCTTTACTCCAAACTGCCCGAGACTCTGGACACCAAACACGCCAAAGACGTGTCTCAGCTGCGGAGTGAAGTCAGTCTCTTTGAATGTTTTTACTTCTTTTGTCTCACATCCTTTGTTTTTGTTTTGTGCTGTTTGCTCATGGGCTGGGTAAGGTCGTGACCTTTCTCATGTGTTGCACTTTGAATTAACTCTTTGTTCCAGAAAAAGTACACAGAAGAGGGGAAGAAGCAGATGACCTCGTCTTTGTACTCACAGCTCCCTGAAACCACAGAGACACAATTTGCACGGGAGATGACAGAAATACAGAGCGACGTACGTACAAACGCAAAAAACAGGCGAGCGTCGGTTCTGCACCAATCTCACGTTCAGAGACACGATGTTTGTTTGTTGTTTGCAGAGTAAAGTGTCCATAATGTCTCACTGTCTTATATGTCTTCAGATTAAATACAAGGAGAGCGGAAAGAAGAGTCAGACTGTCAGTGTTTACTCACGGCTGCCGGAGACCAAAGAAACCCAGTTTGCCAAAGCGGTTTCTGAAATTCAGAGTCAGGTATGAAAAACAAAAACAACACAAACCCACCAAACGTTTGCTTCATAGTGGAGATCAAACAAAAAATCGCATATTGTCTGAAATCATGAAATATCCTGATGCAGAAACCCACAAAATACCTTCATCTGATGGAACACTTTAAAGCTACAGTGTGTAGGATTTAGTGCCGTCTAGTGGTGAGATGGCAGAGTGCATTATGCCGTCTCCAGTCATGGTATTGTTTCTCTTCACGTTTTCACTCCCTCTCCGCCTCTTGTAATTAAAAAAAATCTATTCAATCCTTTGTTGCATGAAGATGAGGGTTCTCTTACTTGTTAGCTTGCGCTAGCAACCAGTAGACTGGAGTAACCACTGATTCCTGTTTTTATTCAGTCATCTGGCTGTGCTGCAAATTGCTAAAGATGGATCATATGTGTCACTTTTGGGCTATTATATCAACATGGTGGTGTGTAACATGGCGTTGGGGTCTGCTAGCATGTACGATATGAAGGGCTCGTTCTAATCCAATGAAAACACACCGATTCATTGTTTCAGATAATTAAACACAAACAACAGATTGTTAAGAAGGCTACAGTATATTTTACTTCCACTACTAAACGCCCTTAAATCCTGCACACTGTAGCTTTAATTTTTAAAAGTCTCCTGATGAATAAAAGAGCAAAGAGCTTCTAAGGCTCCAGTGCTGTTCCTCCAGATTTCTTTGAATAAGAGTCAGTTGTGTTTAATATTAATTCAACATTCACCCTTTTCATGTTTCAAATCCCGCAAAACTTAAGGAGAGGTCGCCGCGCTGCGAGATCTCAGTAACATTGAGAACTGCGTTGAGACGCTCTGATCTTTTTTATATTGTGCCTAAAACTCTCGTGAATATATCCTCAGGGTTTTTAGACATTGTTATTGTTTATTTTATGTAAACATGTGAGAATCACAGTTTGTCTCTCCGTTATTTTCAATGGGAGCTGCTGTGAGCTACAATCACTTCTTCTTCATGTTGTTCTGCTGGAAAGTGAAGTTTGCTCTTTAATGTCTTGATGATTGTTCTTTACAACACTGTTTGTCCTCTTTGTTCCAGACTAATATATAATATGTCTGAAATTCGATTTGCGCTTATTAAATTCCACGCAGATTAAATGTAACAGACACGGATTATTTGTTATAATTGTTTTAGTACGTTTTCAGGGTATCATGCAGCAGTCTCTTATTAATGTGATGAAAAGCATAAAAAAATACATTTTTGTAGTATAATATTAATTTACAATTGTCATCATGAGGATTCTCTATGCTGTTTTGACTGCAGCGACTCTCTGGCGCGCAAGGGATTATGGGATACATGAAAACCCTGGATGGTGGAAACACAAAGTCTCTCAACTGCTCTGTTTATGTTGCAGAGCTGCAAACATTAATCCAACTAGAAGCACTCAGAGAGTGCAAACCTCCGCCAAGGCCATAGGGTCACTGACCCTAAAGAGATTCCCTCCTTGGCACAGTGATCTATTCAACAATTCAGTGTTACAACCAAAACTATGATAATACACTTTTCTTTCCTTTATATTTGACATCCTTGACCATGAAAACATACCACTAGAACTTGGAATCACTTTTATGTCTTTATTAGTTCAAAAGTTATTGCATAAAAACGATTTTTCGGTAATGGCGGTTTTCTTCTGGATCTAGCTCCATAACATTTGAAACTACATCAAATCTGATGACACCTTACTGAATCAGTACAGATTCAGCTACAATTTGGTGTTAGTTGTGCATCTCTAGCTTCATTTGTCACCTCACACTGACACATTTTCGATTTTCCCTATATTTTTGCATATTCTGGATCACCAGATCCGGAATCCGGATCCGATCATCACCAAACTTTGTTGTTTGATAGAATATTTGACTATGTTACACCCCAATTTTTTTTCAAGCCTTTCTGCCTTGTTTTTGTGGAGTTAGAAACTAGAATGTCAAAATTCCCCCTATCCCGCAATGGTGAAGAATCCTTTAAAAAAATTCCTGGATCCGGATCGTGATCCGGATCACCACTAAAATTTAATCACTTGTTCCTCTTGTCATTTCCAACCACTCCACAAAATTTCATCAAAATCCGTTCAAAACCTTTTCAGTTATCCTGCTGACAAACAGACAGACAAACAAACAAACGCGACTGAAAACATAACCTCCTTGGCGGAGGTAATTATAGAAATAATTCATGGAAAAATAAATGTATAAGCTTCAACAAGTAATATTTGTGTTCCACTTGATTCTGGGGCTTAGTAAATCACTTTCTAGACTGATTAACTGTGGCCCGATTCACTGTGCCCCGGATGCATGTGACACACGAGTCATGTTATCAAATAGCTGATAGTCTGGAGAAGACATAACACATACTCATCAGTTGGACAGGGTAGTCTTCTAACTAATAACAATTTCTGGGCCACCTTTCCTCTGTTGTGAGAAATAAATACAAAGACACTGACATCCAAACAATTTACTTTGATAGGAAAAACTGACTTCACTTGCCACTTAGTTTTACCCTTAATGTATCCAAAAATAAAATGCTAATTTATACGGGATGTCTTCATGCATAAAAATATGGCATAACTGCTGCAATATATATATGTAGTTTTGCAGATATGACTACTGATTCACTGTGCCCCTTGGGTGACTGTGCCCCAGTTTCCCTTACTGTTATGACTTACAGTCATAGGAAGCATGTACCACAATGCAGCAGCTGAGGTAAAGCTACAGTGGGTAGGATTTAGGAGTGTTTGTAGCATGGTGTAACCAGTTATTGTAACCAGGACTTCTACTGGGTTAGCCAGTATTAGCGACATCAGTTGATAAACACCACCTTACGCGGTAAATATTCAGCAGTTTTCATAGACAGTGGTAGCATAGTACTGTGTGCAGGATTTATTAAACTGGACATACAACAGACAGAAGTGCCAAAAGCATTAAAAAAATATAGCTTTCAATGTCATTGCTGCTCAGAGGAGCCATGATGGGTTGTGAATTTGGAGTATGTGGGGTTTGTATGACTTGTCGAGAACAAATTATGACTTCAGTGGCTGTTCCTGGGAGTGCATAACTGAGAAATTTCAACCTCTGAGTACAAATGGAATGCACTGATACTTACTGTATGCACCGCATTTCACATTTTGCAGTGTGTCCCCTTAGAGTGCACCTGGAGGAATCAGTGGTTGTACTGGTTGCTAGTGCGGGTCTGAGGACCCCCAGTTTTGTGAAATGGAAAATCATAGATCTTGCTTATCACCAGAGTGAAGAATTTCCTGGATCCGGATCGTGATCCGGATCACCACTAAAATTTAATCAGTTGTTCCTCTTGTCATTTCCAACCACTCCACAAAATTTCCTCAAAATCCGTTCCAAACTTTTTGAGTTATCCTGCTGACAAACAGACAGACAAACAAACAAACGCGACCGAAAACATAACCTCCTTGGCGGAGGTAATAATTGATTACAAAAATAATATAATAAAAAAATATAATAAAAAAAAAAAATAACGACAAGTTTGACTGTGAACATTTGTTTAATGCTTTTATTCATGCAGGAGTGTCCAAAAAAATGAATTTTAAATGGTTCGTATATCTCACTGTTAGCACTGGTTTTATTTAATGATTTAAAGAACTGAATGAAATTGCCTCTGATGTTATAAAGTCGCCCTGATGTCGTTCTGCACCTGCTTAGCGTCCTGTGGACTCTGAACTGTGACAGATGTTTTTAAATGCACACTGAATAAAGTTCCTTTCTGTCTGTTGCTGAGACGGTACTTTGTCTCGTTTTCAGACCAAATATAAAGAAGCTGGTAAGAAAGAAGAGAACAGTTCTGTATACTCCACGCTTCCAGAGACGCTGGACACCGTGCACGCTAAAGAAGTTTCAAAGCTGCAGAGTCAGGTACTGAAGAAATGTCCCTCATTTTTTAATATATATACATATCTAAGGTTCCAGCGCAGAGTCTGTGCGTGGAGCTCTGGCTCCTTCCCCCACAGTTAGGTGACATTCTGCACCCCCAGAGCTAGCCGCTGCCGTCCAGGTGTGGTCCATTGAGTCCCTCAACTTTTATTGCCACCCCTGGGACAGCACACCCGACCCCAGCGGTTCCCCCTGCGGGTGGTGAGCCCCCAGGGTGTAGATGGAAGGTGCTCAGCTGGACTCCGTGGCAAGCCCAGGCACCAGGCGCTCCCTGACGGGTCCTACGTCCAGGCCTGGCTCCAGATTCATCAGATAAAAAGTTGCCATTACACCTCTAGGATTTTGTCATTACTACATCGCTGCAGTGTCACAAGACGGCGCCGTGACCTCAACTTGACCTGACAAAACGTCCCCAAGAATCACCACGAGCTGTCAGAACGTCCATACAAAATGTCCTGAGTATGTTTTAACGCTGTTACGACATATAAAAACATGTAAAGACATTGACTAGACGTCACAGACACGGCAGTCATGTTTATGGAGCAAAGTGCGCCAAAATCTACTATAACCATGTGGCGTTCTGCGTGTTTACATCATGAAGAATGATGGACATGATTATGAAGGACGGCTGCCACGGAGGATGAACGATGTCTGCTGTCACATCATCTTGACAGCATCGTGGCGGTTGACTGGCTGTCATGAAGCCGCCAAGACATCAACACGCCACTTGTCACACCACGATGACATAAAATGGTCCTTCCAGTCCATGACGATGACTCAGGACTTTAGTAGGACATGTCCAGGACCCACGTCTTAGATCGTCCTGTAGTCCGTGTTAAAGGTCATGCAGGTGGAAGGCGCCTCTTCAGCTGAGTTTTGGTTGTTGTTGTTGTTTTTCAGTCTTTGCTGTGGTTCTGTTTCCTTTGCGTTTGTGCAGGTGAAGTATAAGGAGGGCAGTAGGAAGGAGGCGAGCAGTTCTCTGTATCATCAGCTGGCAGAAACCACGGAGACCCAGCTGGCCAAAGGGCTGAGGGACGTTTACAGCCAGGTGACCAACACGAGGAGCACAGAGGCTGCACTAACCTACAGCGCCCCGGGCACACGTTGATAAGCTTAACATTCTGCACAAGATTTTTGAAAAGTAGAGTTCATTGAGTTTGACCTTCGACCTTTTGACCCCAAAACCATCAGTCTTCTTTCAGGCACCGTGCCGAGTACACATACCAGGTTTGTGGCATAGTGAAAAAACATGTTCACGAGCTCACAAGATTTTCAGAAAGTATACTCCAGTGACCGTGACCTTTGACCTTTTGACCCCAATATTAATCGACTTCTTGGGGCTGCATAGTGCATATACCAAGTTTGGTGACAACTGGGTCAGTACAACTGAAGTAATCTTACTCATAAGTAAAACATGGACTGACTGACGGACTGACTGAGGGACTGACGGACTGACTGACTGACTGACTGACGGACTGACTGACGGACTGACTGAGGGACTGAGGGACTGACTGACTGACTGACGGACTGACTGACTGACTGAGGGACTGACTGACTGACGGACTGACTGAGGGACTGACGGACTGACTGACGGACTGAGGGACTGACGGACTGACTGAGGGACTGACTGACTGACTGCACGTAGTGACTTCGAGCCCGCTGGATGCGCTGTGGGAATATTCATTTTTTAATCACTTCTGTAGTGCAACAAAACATCAGCATGACCTCTGTTTGTCTCTTCAGGTGAAATATAAAGATGGCGGGAAACAGGAGCTGAGCCACAACTTGTACTCACGGCTTGCTGAGACCTCAGAGACCCAGTTTGCTAAGAAGATGTCTGAGATCCAGAGTGAGGTTGGGCCATTTCTTATTGTTTTTGGTTTCAGTTTCTTGTAAACAAACTGCTGACAAATGTGGTGTTTGTTGTTTTTTTGTCTTTCAGGTAAACTACAGGAAGGACAAAGAGGACATGGCGAGCTCGTACTCGCTGCTACCTGAGACGCTGCAGACTCAGTTTGTTAAAGAGATGGCAGAGACGCACAGCAAGGTGGGAAACTCATCACGTGCACGCCTGCTTGTTAACGCCTCACAGATATTGTCTATTCTGGTCTCATTATCAGTCTGACCGGCTGGAGTGTCTCTGTCTAAGCAAAACCAGAGACTGTCCCCCTGACGCGCTGATGGACGATGCTCCTGAATGCAGCAGATTAGTTATTTTAAGCCTCGTTATAAATAAACACTCTCGCAGTCACCCGAAAACTGACGCTTGTTAAGTGTGAGCTAGTTAAGTGTAAGACAGTTATATACACGTTAGTTAAGTGTGAGCTAGTTATGTATGAGTTAGTTAAGTGTCAGCTAGCTAAACTTGCATTGACATGTGCATGACTTCGATTCACACACTTGCACGCACTGTGTTGTGCAGGAGAGTAAACTCGTCTTTAATGGGTGCAGACTGAACGTGAGAGGGGTGCTGGTACGTGCTATTGCGTACAGAGAATTTTGATACGTTCAAAAAAATCTTTCATGCATAAATGTCGTGCTACGTGGCGTGATCTAATCACCAACAGGACGTGCAGCTCATCAAGTGGAGTAAAGAAGAAGTGAACAGAGCGAGTGGTTGCGTCAGCGGATCACATCAGAGCGCAGCTCGTCTGAACGATTATAACAAGATGTTAAGTCTATCATTAACATACTTTAACAGCTGTACAGAAGAAGGAAAGAACATGCAACTGTTTTGCCAAACCATGACAATGTAAACATGACAAATAATTACCTTTTTAGACGGCTCCAAATGCTTTCTCAGGCTTATTCAGGGTGAACGGCACTGCTGGAGTGGACGTCTGTGATTCAGGAAGTGATTAGAGCCGTTTTCAACAGGCAACTTGCAGAGAAAACAATTAATCCGCTACGAAATAATTATTTTATATATGCAGCATCCAGTATAGAGCACGTGGCAGGAGTTGGAACAAAGCACGGCATTCAGCTGGGAACACAGCGGGTGGGATCATCACAGTGACGTGCGTGTAAGTGCGTGAATCAAAGTCATGCACGTGTCAGTGCACCTTAAGTATGAGTTAGCTGTCACTGTGTGCTGGTTAAGTGTGAGTTACTTGTGTGTTAGTTATGTATGAGTTAGTTAAGTGTGAGTTAGTTAAATGTGAGCCAACAAAATATGAGTTCATTGTAGCTAGTTACATGTAATTTAAGTGTCTGGTAGTTAAATGTGTTAAGTGTGTGAGTTAGGTAGTTATGAGTTAGTTAAGTGTGAGTTGAGTGTGAGGTCGTTAAATGTGATGGTTAAGTGTGAGCTAGTTCATTTTGAGTTAGTAAGATGTGACTTAGTTAATTATGAATTACTTAAGTAGGAGGTAATTTAATGTTAAGTGTGAGGGGGTTGATGAGATCCGTTCAGAAATTGCTGAAGGCTCTTGAGTGTGGAGGGACTGTTTCGGATGAGACGTCTCTTCAACATTGCATTGAGGTCTGGGACAGTGTCTAAGGAGTGGCAAACTGGGGTGGTGTTCCCCATATTTAAAAAGGGGGACCAGAGAATGTGTGCCAATTACAGGGGCATCACACAACTCAGCCTCCCTGGTAAAGTCTACTCCAGGGTGCTGGAAAGGAGGGTTTGGCCGATAGTCGAACCTCGGATTGAAGATGAACAATGCGGGTTCCGTCCTGGTTGTGGAACAACCGACCAGCTCTTCACTCTCACAAGTATCCAGGAGGGTGTCTGGGAGTATGCCCACCCAGTCTACATGTGTTTTGTGGACTTAGAGAAGGCGTATGATCGGGTACCCCAGGCGATACTGTGGGAGGTGCTGTATGGAGTGAGGGGGTCCCTTCTCAGGGCCATCCAATCTCTGTACTCACAAAGCGAGAGCTGTGTTCGGGTGCTCGGCAGTAAGTCAGACTTGTTTCCGGTGGAGGTTGGCCTCCGCCAGGGCTGCACCTTGTCACCAATCCTGTTTGTGATATTCATGGACAGGCTATCGAGGTCTAGTCGGGGGGAGGAGGGTTTCCAGTTTGGTGGGCTCACGGTCTCATCACTGCTTTTTGCAGATGATGTGGTCCTGTTGACTTCATCGGCCTGTGACCTCCAACACTCACTGGATTGGTTCGCAGCTGAGTGTGAAGCGGATGGGGCTGAGGTGGTTCGGACATCTGATAAGGATGTCTCCTGGGCACCTCCCTAGGGAAGTGTTCCAGGCACGTGCACCTGGAAGGAGACCCCGGGGAAGACCCAGGGGAAGACCCCAGGGAAGACCCAGGAAGGCCTAGGACTAGGCGGAGAGATTATATCTCCACACTGGCCTGGGAATGCCTCGGGATTCCCCAGTCAGAGGTGGTCAATGTGGCATGGGAAAGGGAACTCTGGGGTCCCCTGCTGGACCTGTTGCCCAAACTGGAAAAGTGGTTGAAGATGAGTGAATGATTTAAGTGTGAGCTAGTTGAGGCAGTCAAATGTACACCTTATACCAGGGTCACATGATCTGCCAGGTGCAGTGGTGCGCAAATCAAACACACCCTGGTCACGTGACCTCCATCACTTTATAAATGAATGCTCCTTCCACCTCCAGAATTCCAGGATTTCTTTTTTATTGTTAAGACTTGTTTCTTTCCAATGGATTAATTTTGTTTGTGTGTGTGTGTTTGTGTGTGGGTGAGAGAGAGAAAACACTGGAAAATTCATTATGGACATGCACCTGAATCCACAGTATGTTGAATAAGTTCCATTTTCACTTTCACAGATTTTCATCATGGAAGTTCATGGTTTGGAATTCTGTCCTTACATGTGAAAACTTTAAAGGTTCTGATGAGATGGGATAATCCGTGTTCACGTGGCGCCCGTAACGTCGTTGTCTGTCTTGTGACATCATTGGGAGTTTTCCAGATGAGACATGCCAAAGTTGTATTGCAGTTGGTTGTTCTTTTTTTCCCGGCAGGTCAAGTACAAAGAGGCGGGAAAGAAAGAGGTCGTGGATTCTCTGTTCCACCACCTGCCAGAGACGGCGGAGATGCTGCACGCTAAAGAGCTTTCAGAGCTTCAGAGCCAGGTGCTCACATGTATTATTCACATCCTGTCCATCTTTAATGTGTGAGCAGACAAATACTTGACAAGAATTCCACGATAAAACACTTTGTGTACAGGAGGCGTGATTCAGCGTCAGACGCACTACTTTTGGAGGCGAGCCAGCCTTCAGGTGGGGAAAGTCAGACTTTCCAGGGCCAGCACGTAGGGTTTAATTAGGTCAGCTAGGTTGGGAGGTGCCAGTCCGTGAACAGTTTTATAGGTTAATATCAGAACCTTAAAATCTGATCTCACTAGGACAGGAAGCCAGTGAAGAGACGCCAGAATGGGTGTAATGTGGTCAAACCTTCTGCTTCCTGTCAAAAGTCTGGCAGAAACATTTTGAACCAATTGGAGACCCCTAATGCTGGACTGCGGTAAACCAGAAAATAGAACATTGCAGTAGTCCAATCTAGAAGAGATAAGCGTATGGCTCAGCATCAGCTGTAGACAGGATGGGACGAATCTTAGCTATATTTCGCAGGTGGAAGAAAGCAGCCCTAGTAATATCTCTAATGTGGGGGGTCACACAATGTAGGATCAAAAATTACCGCAAGGTTCCTCACTCTGTCAGTGTGATGTATGACACACGAGCCTAGGCTAAGCGTTAACTGGTCAAATTGATGCAGATGTCTCACTGGACCAAGAACCATCATTTTAGTCTCATCAGAGTTTAAAAATATAAATTGCTAGACATCCAGCTTCTCATTGATGCAAGGCAATCTTCTAAGGATTTTATGTGGATGACATTACCAGCAGTTACTGGCATGTATAACTAAGTATCATCAGCATAGCAGTGAAAGGTAATCCCAAAGCACGGCAATATGTGGACAAAGGGTGCTATATAAAGGGAGAAAAGCAGGGGACCTAAGATGGACCCCTGTGGAACCACAAATTTCATGTCACTAAGGTTAGAGGTAATGTTGTACAAAACACAGTGAGAGCGACTGGTCAGGTAGGGTTTTTAAATTTGATTCCTGTTTCCTGCAGATCAAGTACAAGCAGAGTGGGAAGAAGACCGCGTCCACCAGTTTATTCGCTCAGCTGCCGCAGACAGCAGAGACGCAGCTCGCCGCCAAAGTGTCTGCCCTGCAGAGCGAGGTGAGGGACTGAGCCGCTCTCGTCTGGCCCGTTTGAGTCCTCACATCAGAGACTTCAGCCTCTTCTGTCTGTTCCAGGTTAAGTACAAAGAGGACGGGATGAAGATGCTCCGGCGCAGCATCTTCTCTCAGTTACCAGAGACGACCGAGACTCAGTTTGTGAAATCACTCTGTGAGCTGCAGAGTGAGGTGAGAGGACAGTGTGGCAACACAAAAAAAGAACTCAAATAACATAGAATTTGAAATCAGGTTTGAGTTGCGTTTACACTGTGAGTCCAGAATTAAAAAAACAGTTTTCATACAGTCTCACCAATGAGCTTTTTTTTGTTCCCATGTGACAACGGCACATGAGTCACTTTTCGATGCTTGGTCTGAGATTAAAATCCATCTGTCTGCATGATGAACAGTTCCAGCACCATTTCAGCCTCCAGAAACGTGCCTGGCAATCAAACTCCACTCAGCTCGGTGTGCTGAGATCTCTGCCAAAAACACTGAGTCCTGTCGTTTTGACGAGAACTTCTCAAAATGTAAAGGAAAACTTTATTGCCAAAACAAGATAGATGTTTTTTTTTATTTTTATTGCTACCACCAACATTGACGGTGTCACACGTACCATTGACGTTGTAACTCAAAACGAGATACAAAACAAGATGCATCCAGTTTTGGTTCCAAAACTAGACACTGTATTTTTTGAAAAATGTAGTTACTACCACCAACATTGGTAGTGTTACACATGTTATTAATTGTGTAACTCAAAAGGAAAGACATAACAGGATATAAAAGGACATGCATCTTGTTTTGGTTTTTGAATACTAATTTTACTTTGGTTCCAAAACAAGACACACATAATTTTTTTAAAAGCAGTTGCTATCACCAACATTAACAGTGTTTACACATGCTATTAATTTTGTAACTCAAAACGAGATATGAAATAAGATACTAACAGAGATGCATCCTGTTTGTTTTTGAATGCATATTTACTGTGGATCAAAAACGAGATAAATGTTTTTTTTATTAGTTACTACCACCAACAGACAGTGTTGCACATGCTATTAATTGTGTAACTCAGAATGAGATACATAACAGGATATAAAAGGAGATGCATCTTGTTTTGTTTTTTGAATACAACTTTTACTTTGATCCCAAAACAAGATACGCATTGTTTTTTTTTACATTGACAGTATTACACATGCCATTAATTTTCTAACTCAAAACGAGATACAAAATAAGATACTAATGGAGATGCATCCTGTTTTGTTTTTGAATGCAAATTTTACTTTGGTTCCAAAATGAGATATATGTTTTGTTTTTTGTTTTTTTTAATTATTATTATTATTATTATTAGTTGCTACCACCAACATCGTCAAGTGCTACACATGCAGTTATCTTTGTAACTCAAAATGAGATGCAAATTGAGATGGTTCCTGTTGATTTTTGAATGCTGAGTTTGGCTCCAAAACAACATATGTGCCTTGTCTCTCTCCCGATAAAACAAGTTATATCCATTTTAGCCTTGGAAATGTAACATTTTGGAGGAAAAAACCATTATTGTTTCACATTTATAGTCTTTTGACAAGAAAAGTTTTTTTTGGCCTTTAAAATCACCAGAAATTAAACAGGATTTAAATTTTTTATCTAATGTGTGTTAAACATATTAAGTCCTGTGCCCTAATTTACTAGAATGAATAAATGTTTTTCTTGAAACAAACAAATAAAAAAAGGAAAAAAAATACAGATTTTTTTTTTTTTTTTTTTGGATGCATATTTTGTTTTGGAAATAGACTTTTCAGATGGAGCATACACAGTGCTTTAAAGTGCAGAATTTAAACAAATGCATATAGATAGTATAAGTCCCCGTTAATGGAATAATATCTTTTTAATTTAATTTGACTTTTTAAGATGGCAAAAAATTCATACAAAAGGTGCATTAATAACATTATTAATGAGTCCTTTCAGGTCTTTAAGTTTAAAAGTGGGTTCTGATGTTGTGGCACCTTTCAGATTTGCCACAAGTGTTTTCACACTTATGATGATTACTGTGAATATCTTGTCCATCTGGAACTGAATCATGAAGAACATCCAACTTCTTGTGTGAAATCAGCATGTAGATTGTACGAGAACTTTCTAAAAGATCTCAGACCCAGTTGTCGGAATGCTGCACCAGTGAGCCAAATTAAAACATGGCTGTTGGTTTCTTGTTGATATTGTTTAAGATCTTTTACGGTATCACATTTAAGAGGTTTTTTAAAAAAAGATATTTACATTTCTTATCTAATCTCAAAATAAATAAGAATCAAT
The DNA here is from genome assembly GCF_902500255.1 of Thalassophryne amazonica. Lineage (NCBI taxonomy): Eukaryota > Metazoa > Chordata > Actinopteri > Batrachoidiformes > Batrachoididae > Thalassophryne > Thalassophryne amazonica. The sequence goes on from NC_047103.1 coordinate 6,063,418, forward strand.
CTTGTGGATAAATTCAACAGAACATCCAACAATAAACTTTGAATAGCAGGTGAAATGGAGCCTGTGAGCACAGTCAGTTCTGGCAGCCAACTGGTGTTTTGTGCATCGTCAGGTCACATGACTCTCACCTTTCAGCACATTACATAACAAACGCATCTTTTACACATCACTGTGATACAACATTCTGTCTGAGTCCTGCTCCAAAGGGTCAGAGCTGTGACCCCAAACATTAAGGCCCCTTCACACATAACACGATTTAAGCCAACTAGCGCACGAAGGAGGAATTGCGTACCAATCGTGAAAAATCGAAGCTGCCTCTAACACCTCGTACACCTGTTGCTACAACTATTTGCGCACACCAGCGGCTGAAAGACAGAGAGTGCCCTGTGAGAGCCCATTCGATCCCTCTCGCAGCAGGTGTCGGCCAAATACCAGGTGTCACACATGAACATCTAACACCGCTCACTTGGCATGTAGAAAATGTGTGGCCATTTGCGCTATTAGCACGAAAACAGTCAGCAGACGAGCACTTTCAAGCTGGATGTGAAATTTGTCTAAGTGCCCCCACGAGTGTGGCTTTGCAAAAAGCAGCACACATGTGACCTGCATGTGTATCGCACGTGTAGATGTGTCTCACCTCCCCCCCAACACATGTGGCGTGTCAGGGGAGCACACTTGCATAAAATGCTTATATGTATGCTGCATAGACATGCTCACATGGGGGCCGGACGGGCAGGTCTAAGCACATACAGCACAGTGAGGTGCCTGTCAGCTGCTGACCAGAGACTCACTGACAGCTCACATAACACAGACACAGAGTGACACGTTGGTGTGTGCGCTAAATGGACAGGGGGTGTGGCCGCTGACAGCCGCAGCTGTTGAGATCTCTGATTCTGGATGTCCCAGCTGGAAAACACATTCGTATTTGGACGGATACAAACTTAAAACTGTCCACTGTGACACGCGTAAGTCTGCTTGCTGTCCTCACGTAGACGTACAAAAAAGCATATGTCGCTGTTGTGATGGGCTGCAGCAAGCGAGCGCACGGCGCACATATTGACAGGCTGCCCCAGGTGATACGGGCCATCAGATCTGAACACGCAGCGGGCGATCTGAATGTCATGTTACCCACGTGAGCTCTGTTCCACATGATGCTGTGTCTGTCCTGCGGCACGCCATCCACAGGACACGCGTATCAGGCTGGACACGCCAGAACAGTACATGTGGACATGATAAGAGCGCCCTGCTTCATTCATGTCATTTCATGACTATACATCTGTAACCATGGGTCATCTACAGAGGAACAGATGGTTCATACTTGTATTGTTTGCTTGTTAAGAGGGATTCAATAAAATGCGGTATTTTTTTATGGTGTGTAGTTTTATTTTTTTAAATATGTTTATCTCCTTGTTGATTTTTATAGGACAGTGATGGTAATGCACTGGTAAAGTTTCGGGCTGGCAGTCAGAGCTTTTGTAAATTGCAGGTTTGAATCCCATGGGTGGCATGTATTTTTTTGTTTCACAGCAGCTGCGCGATGTGGTTACACATGGTCCAGCTGCTCACATTGTGTTCCCGCTGTGACGATTTCATGCACACTCGTGCACGACACTGTTGCATGCACAAAACCGTTGCAACGGAATTGTTCACTCCTGCCCGTCGGCTTGATGTTTTTCTGGTTCGCTCATATGAGCTCTTCCTGTGATTTGCCCTGATTTGCACTTATTGGTACTATGTGTGAAGGGGCCTTACCTGTGACACCTGCATCAGTAATAAAGCACTTGACAGAAGCAGCTGCTGACACGTGCACGTGATTTGTGCAGGTCAGGTACAAAGAGGCGAGTAAGAAGGAGGCTGCCAGCTGCCTGTACCATCTGCTACCTGAGACTCTGGATATGCTGCATGCTAAAGAGGCTTCTGGGCTGCAGAGTCAGGTACACGTGCACGTTCCTGGACTAACAACGCACTGAGATTTCCTCCTCCAGGTTCTCTGGGTGATTGTGGAGATTGATGTTCTGTGATTGAAGTGAACTTCCATGTCTGCAGGTTAAGTACAAAGAGGGCAGGAAGAAAACGGTCAACACCAACCTGTATTCTCTGCTCCCGGACACACAGGAGATTCACTTTGCTAAAACTATCATGGAGCTTCAGAGTGAGGTGGGTTTGCTCCTTTGTAACCTTTGGGTGAAATCCTTGGAACCCTCTCGGTTTGTCTGTTGGTAACCTCTTGATTAGGTCCTCCATAAACTCTGGGTTAGTTTCTCTGTAACCTCTAAATTAGGTTCTTGGTAACCTCTGGATTAAATCCTCTGTAATCTCTGGGTTAAATCCTCTGTAACCTCTGGGTTAAATCCTCTGTAATCTCTGGGTTAAATCCTTAGTCAACTCTGGGTTAAATCCTCTGTAACCTCTGAGTTAAATCCTCTGTAAACTCTGAGTTAAATCCTTAGCCAACTCTGGGTTAAATCCTCTGTAACCTCTGGGTTAAATCTTCTGTAAACTCTGAGTTAAATCCTTAGCCAACTCTGGGTTAAATCCTCTGTAACCTCTGGGTTAAATCCTCTGTAACATCTGGGTTAAATCCTTAGCCAACTCTGGGTTAAATCCTCTGTAACCTCTGGGTTAAATCCTTAGTCGACTCTGGGTTAAATCCACTGTAACCTCTGGGTTAAATCTTTAGCCAACTCTGGGTTAAATCCTCTGTAACCTCTGGTTTAAATCCTTAGCCAACTCTGGGTTAAATCCTCTGTAACCTCTGGGTTAACTCCTCAGTCAACTCTGGGTTAAATCCTTAGCCAACTCTGGGTTAAATCCTCTGTAACCTCTGGGTTAAATCCTCAGTCAACTCTGGGTTAGGTCCTCTGTAACCTCTGGGTTAAATCCTCTGTAACCTATGGGTTAAATCCTCTGTAACCTGTGGGTTAAATCCTCTGTAACCTCTGGGTTAAATCCTCAATCAACTCTGGGTTAGGTCCTCTGTCAACTCTGGGTTAGGTCCTTGGTAACCTCTGAGTTAGGTCCTCGGTAACCTCTGGGTTAGGTCCTTGGTAACCTCTGGGTTAAATCTTCAGTAACCTCTGGGTTAGGTCCTTGGTAACCTCTGGGTTAGGTCCTTGGTAACCTCTGGGTTAAATCTTCAGCAACCTCTGGGTTACGTCCTTGGTAACCTCTGGGTTAGGTCCTTGGTAACCTCTGGGTTAGGTCCTTGGTAAACTCTGCATTTGCTTACAGCAGATTGTCACGTGGATTCAAAATGCCTTTGTTGGTTTTGTCACGTCCAGATTGTAAATCTGGACTAAGAACTGTTATCAAGCTCTTTTGTGTTTTCTAGAATAAATACAAGCAGAAAGGACGAGAGCAGATCAGAAGCAGTGTTTTCCATCAAATGCCTGAAACCAAAGAGATGGAGTTCGTAAAGCAGATCTCTGAACTTCAGAGTGAGGTGAGCTTGTATGTCGTGTAATTTTCTCTTTGTAATGAAGATGATTAAAAATGATTTTAAGTGTCATGTGGTTGACACAGTGAGACTGATGTGGTTCACATGGAGCTGACAGCAGCCTGGCAATTAAAATTGATTAGAAATGATCATTCTGAAGCTTTGAAACAGTTTCATAAGTTCTGAACCAGGTGTTGTTTTGAAAGAGTTCTCTTGCACCGCCTGCTGTCGGAACTTTCCACTGCAGGTATTCTGAAATATTAATTAATTGATTATTGTTTGGAAAGACATAAAGCTGAAGTTTTGAGTCTGTCTTGTACAGATAGACTGTCTATGTTGAAATCGTCGTGTCTACTGTCCATTTGGTTTTTTTCTTGGTATTTTGCACTACAGACTCATTTTATTTTTAAAATATCCAACAAAAATACAACGTGAGCTAACTGACATAAAACCGAGTGTCCATAAGACGATGTCTGGCTTGTATGTCAATGCTGAGACCTACGTGTGGATCAACGGCTGACACTCGGACTGGTTCTCCATCAACTGCAGAGTTCACCGAGGCTATGATGACTTACTCAGTGTCATCAAAGACCATCTTATGATGCATTTACAAATAACGACGACAAGTCATGAAGTACACATTCTCGGCCGCTGATCACGAATGTGATGATTAAGGGCAGAGGCATCAGGTGTCCTCAGGAACTGCTGTAACCTGTTACCACGCGTTACGATTAATGGCGCGTGTTGCTGGCGATTATCACGGACCATTGCACACGGTCAAGAATAATGTTCCACGCTGCTGCGCGTAACAGCGCATTGTTCTGTGACATTGTGAATCAGGCAAATTGTCTCCACACACCCCCATATTCATGCTACTGTCAGCTGCTGAAAAGTTCGCTCCAGATTGCTCCTCAAAATCCAGATGAATCCACAGCAGAAGAATTTTGTGATTGCATGCTTAGTTGGGCTGTGTGCCATGGAGTTGCGCAGAAAGGAGGAGGAGATGGAGAGAACCGGATGTCCGGCTGCACGTGGCTCTCCTCTGGCTCAGACTCGTTCTACCGAACATCAGGCACAACAGCAGGTGGAACACCTACAGGAGCACGCTGAGGAGCATTGGAACAAGACTTAGCCAACTTGGCATCACTGTCCTTCTTGCGGTGCAGCAGGGTTTAATGGTGTGCACGTGAGAGAAGTCATTCATAGTGGCGTGCAGTGAAATGTGACGCAGCGTTACAATTCATGTCAAAGCTTGAGTTTCTGTGTCAATTTGTGACATGTGACAGTTTGGGCTCCAAGAACCATCACAGGAACAACTATGAACCCTGTCACGCTCTTTTAAGGATCACCATGAATCAAGACGCATCAACACGCACAGCTGTGAACTCCATGACGTGACGCGAAATGAGAGCGGTGTGTGACATTCAGTGTTGCCACAGTTACTTTGATAAAGTAATCCAATTACTGATTACTCCTTGAAAAAGTAACTTAGTTACTTTACTGATTACTCAGTTGTAAAAGTAACTAAGTTAGATTACTAGTTATTTTTTTAGTTATTTTTCCCAGCTGCCCACAACAACCCTCTGCCACCTCAACATGACAATGATACTTGTTTTGCCAAAACTCACTTTATAGTCACCCTTTCTTGACTTCAATGAAAATAAATACTTGTTTTATGAAAAGTAAAATAAAGACCTCTTTCTTGACCTCATATTTAACTGTTGACAGCACTGTAACAGTAAAACTTGCAATTTCTAGCCTACATTGTTTATAAATGTAACTATTAAATTCTTTCTAACATTTTTCTAACATTTAAATTCTCTCTAAACATTTTACATGTCAAAATTATTATTATTTTAAGTAGTATTAGTAGTTGTAGTAAAAAAAAAAGGCTTCAAAACTGGACCTTTAATCTAGGGGTGTTGTGGGGGAGGGGGGCACATCCCTGCCCCACGCCCCTATTCCATCTGGATCCGCCCCTGCTTTGGCGTTTGAGCACAAAGAATGGATAACATTTATTTATGCAGAAAACATGACCAGATTTACAGGTAAGAAAGTTTTATTGCGTTTTCACATCATGTGGTCCTCAGAAAGAGAGTTTAGGTGCATTTGAGTGGAAAATAGTGTTAGTTGTTGACGCGTCGCGGAGGATCAGCTGTTTTTAACAACCAGATACAGAGCGGCTCAGCTCAGAATTCTAAATAAAGGAGGAAAAAACATAAAAATGTCTTTTTAAAGCTCAATGCAGGTGTGCTGTTGTCACCGCGCTTTAAGAGGTGAGGACGAGCTGCTGCAGAAAACCACAGATGAAAAGCTCACAGCTCATTTAAAGTGGGCAGTTCAGTCGAACCCCGACCTCCTGCCCACAGACCAAGTTTAATGCTGCTATCGACCCACAATGAAAAATAATAGTAACGCACAGTGACTTGGAGAAGTGACTTCAATCTGATTACTGATTTGGAAAGATTAACGCGTTAGATTACTCGTTACTAAAAAAAGTGGTCAGATTAGAGTAAAGCGTTACTAAGTAACGTGTTACCGGCATCACTGGTGACATTTGTGGAAGAATTTTTTGGTAGCCACAAACATGCTCCATGAATATCACGCACCGACACTCACTGTTAAGAAACCTATTCAGATGCGTTAAGTCACATTAAGAATGTCAGAAATGTGCCACAAATGACAGAAAAATGACATTCGTAACACGTCCTGCCTATGTGTAAACACAGCGTAAGGAACATTTTGGCTTCTAACATCCCTGAGGTCGCTCTCGGTGAGTACTCCCTGTCCAACCTTGAATACACATTTGGCACAACCCTGTTTGTCACATTGGAGCTGGACATCATCAGATCCCTCACCACTTTCTCAGAAGACCCAGGAAGCTCGGGCTTCAAGTCAGTTGGCCAAAAACTATGCTCCTTTACTTCAGTGAAGGCCCCACACCCCAGTCCATCCATGTCAAGGGCCAGTAGGTTTAGTTTGTTGAATTTTTGTCTGTTTTGGTTCAACGTTGACCACAATTGGTGGAATCCTGGCCTCTCTGGTCATGACGTCACACTGGAAGCCATTCTGGTGTCACTGCAACATCACCTGCTTGGTGAAGCTCCAAGTCTACATTGCCTCTACTCTGTCTTTGCTGCTGAGTCCTAGCCTCTGCCAATAGTGTCACCCAGCTCTTTGTACCATCAAAAGCATTTGTTAGTCTAAACGTATCTCCACGGATGCACACAGCAACCACCAATACTTCCTCAAACTGGTCTGCTCCAGTTGTTTGGGCACTTTTGCTGCCTCCCACTCAGTCATCTCATCACCAACATCCTTAACTTCAATCCAGAGGGTGCAGGTTGGTGAAGACTTGGAGGGGCACCAATGACGTTGTCAAAAACAACCTTACCCAAGTCAGTCTCGTTCTGGAGAAAACAGTCATGCTTAAAAACAACCGTGGTACCTGGGGGAGACTGGTGTAGTAGTAGTAGTGGTAGTAGTAATAGTAGTAGTATAAAATTACCTCTGATCTTACGGACATAAAGTTTGGGGTTCCGTGGGGATCTGTTTTAAGCCCCCTGCTTTTTTCCCTTTATAGAGCTCCCCTTGGGAATATACTGCGGCATTTTGGGATTCCCTTTCATTGCTATGTTGATGATACTCAGCTGTACATGCCGATAATTGCTGGTAATCTCACTCACATAAAATCGTTAGAAAATTGCCTTGCATCAGTGAGAAGTTGGATGTCTAGTAACTTCCTACTTTTAAACTCTGATAAGACTGAAATGGTGGGTCTTGGTCCAGTGAGTCATTGGCATCAATTTGATCAGCTAGCGCTTAGCTTGGGTTTGTGTGTTATACATCATATGGACAAAGTGAGGAACCTTGGGGTAATTTTTGATCCTATGTTGTCTTTTGACCTCCACATTAGACACTTTAGGAGGACTGTTTTATTCCATTTGCGAAATATAGCGAAGATTCGTCCCATCCTGTCTATGGCTGATGCTGAGACTTTGATACATGCATTGTTTCTTCAAGATTGGACTATTGTAATGCTCTATTTTCAGGTTTGCCAAAGTCCAACATTAGGGGTCCTCAACTGGTTCAAAATGCTGCTGCCAGACTTTGACTCGAGGCAGAAAGTTTGACCATATTACGCCCATTTTGGCATCTCTTCATAGGCTTCCTGTTGCTGCGAGATCGGATTTTAAGGTTCTGTTATTGGCTTTTAAAATTGTTCATGGAATGCACCTCCCTATCTGGCTGACCTGGTCAAGCCCTACGTACCAGCTTGGGCCCTGCACTTGCAGGGTGCAGGATTTTTGTGTGTTCCTAGAGTGAATAAAAAGTCTGCCAGTCACAGAGCTTTCTCCTACTGTGCCTCACCTCTGTGGAACGATCTCCCAGCACATATACAGTAGTTGGATAATGTGGAAACTTTTAAATCAAGACTGAAAAACCATTTGTTTTCCTTGTTTTATCATTAGTTTCATTGTGTTATTGTGTGTTTTTATTCTTGTGCTCTTTTCTGTTTTGTCTTTTTATTGTATTTTTAACTTTTTGTTACATTTTTTTTTCTGTTTTTTTGTATTGTGTTGTGTAAAGCGCCTTGAGGCGATCTCATTGTGAGTTGGTGCTATAGAAATTATTAAACTTGAAATTTGAAAACAGAATCAGCTAAAGTGAACATCAGGACCAACTTAGGGACTAAGACGGAACCAAACAAAGGATCCTCTAACCCAGGGGGTGCCCAAGTTTGGTCCTCCAGATCTACCTTCCTGACACTCTTAGTTGTCTCCCTGTTTCAACACACCTGAAATCCAATGAAGACTCGTTAGCAGGTTTTTAATGAGTCTTTCATTGGATTCAGGTGTGTTGAAACAGGGAGACAACTAAGAGTGTCAGGAAGGTAGATCTCGAGGACCGAACTTGGTCACCCCTGCTCTAACCTCTCAGCGATTACCTCTATTAGTCCTAGGACTTAATGAAGCACACAGACAGACCAACCCAGTCTCACGGCAAGTCGTGCTTCAGCAGCATGAAATATACATTAATCTATTGGTTTGTGATATTGTGACGAAAAGCGCCTCATTTTCGTCACAGCGGCACAAATTCATTCTCATTCATTCCGTTATGGCTGCACGAAATTAAAAGTGAAGCGGGGGTGGGAGTGGTTATGGTTAGGGTGGGGGGAAGGCGTAGGATTAGGTTATGGTTAAGATTAGGGTCGGGGGTAGGAGTAGGGTTAGTAATAGAGAGTTTAAAAAAAACCCATCACAAAAATTTGACTCATTCCGTCACAGGAGCACGAAAACAAAAACAAAAATGTGAAACTGGGCTGCACAGACACACATTCACTCAGGGGCAGACTCTAGGTTGGGAGCAGATTGGGTGGAATGTCAGTTAATAAGTGATGTTAACTCTATCCCTCATAAATTTTAGGGCCGTTGCTGCCAACATCATGTATGTGTGAGTCAGGAGAGATTTTGTTTAATGTTTCTTGTGTTTGAAGGCAAAGTACAAGAAGGACAAAGAGGACCTGCCGTGTACGTTATACTCCCTGCTGCCTGAAACTCTGCAGACTCAGTTTGTTAAAGAAATGAACGAGCTACACAGCGAGGTGAGAAATATCATATAACACTCACTGATTAATCATTAATCATCAAATCTTGATCCACACCGCGTGTGCTTCTGTCACATGTGCAGCAGCAATGGTGTGATAGTTGTTTATCTGTGACACGCGTGATGGAAACATGATCATGTTGCTGTCGTGGTCATGATTGCTGCCGGTGCAGCAGTTTGTGCTTGTGATTCGTTTTTGATGCTGATGATGCAGACAGAGGCAGACATTGGAAACAGTCCTAACAATTAACATGTGACTAGTTTATGCATGGTCGAGTCGACATTATTTCAACATTTACTGACCTTGAACTCACGGACGATGCTGTGATCTCTGTGGAATCGATGGAAAACCTGATTAGAGTGTCCAGGTTTGTGATTTTCCTGGATCCAGACTAAGATTCTGGGCTTGTATGCAAGAAGCATCTCAAAGTCCTCTGAAAGAGCTCCTAACTTAGCCTAAATTTTCTGGCAAGGAATCTTAGCCTAAGAGTGAGCCAGGAGGTGTCTGAGGGCAAGTCTGAGGAAGGAGTTGACAGAAACTCCTGTCTTAGTGAGGAGGCGGGGTTGAACTGTCACTAGATATGACATGGTCCTGTAAGAGTTGTGACTGGTTGTCACGGAAAGGGAAGGGGAAATAAAAAAAAGTAAAATCAGCCGATAATATAACTGCATTAAGAAATGCGTAATCATGAAAATAATTTAATATGATGATGATGATACTCAGCATAATTAAACGGGAGCGATCGCCGGGCCATTCGCTGAACCTGTAATTCTTGTCCTGCAATGCATTATGGGAGTTCTGGGTTTTGGGTTTTAAATGTTTGCTGTTGTGGTCATGTTAGTTAAAAATGTTGTTAGTGTTGTTGATTTATTGTGTTTTTGTAGTTCATTTGGTTTAGTGAGTTAAGTGTCACCATGTTGTCATCATAGTGTATCGTGGTTTGATGCCGTCTCTGTGTTGTTTTATCTGAAAAATAAGCACGCCTCCTAGTGGCAGAGTGCCAAAAAGACAAAGCTCTCTCCTATCTTTCATTCCACACAGTTCACAACAAAATGATTGTTACACAGCTTGAAGATGTTTGAACATATCTCATTCATAGGCTGATTATCTACATATTAAAAGTGTGCGTGAGTGTTATAATAAGTTCAAAGTAAGTACATAATATACTTGTAAAATACGTAAAATTACATGCATGACACAAGAAAGTGGAAAACTCTTACTTCCATTGTGTTCCATTTACAAATCAAATGACAAAATAGAAGTAAAATAAAATAAAATATCATAATAATAATAAAATAATAATATTAATGTGTGTATATGATAACAACAACCTAAACAATTTATAAATACATTAGGACAGTAAATTAACATAAAATAGTTACGTAGATCAAGCGGGTAGTGTGTTACTGACTCACTGTCATCCTTCATATGGAGACTATCTCTTCTTCCTCTTTGTCTTTTCCACTAGTTTGTCTGTTTAAGACACTCTTAGGCTTCTTAAAAGTCTTCCTCACTACTCTTACCAATTTGGCACCTTAGGAGCTCTCTTAAGGCCAAAGGTGCTTTGTGGACAACTTTCATTTTACCAAGGGAAAATTCTAAGAAATGTCTATGAATTTGAGAAATCCTAACATTTTTTTTTTAGAATAACATCACTAGGAGCTATTTTTAAACTTAGGATACTTCGTGCATACGGGCCCTGGATTTCATTGACTTCCTGGACTCAGCCATCACAAGTGTTTCTGTAAGTGTTGATGTTGTAAAGATTCACGTACCTCTGCAGTGACATGCATGTCTCCAGAGTCATGAGGTCAAAGGTCAGAGGTATTTGATGATGCTGATACTGTATCTTTATAGGAGAACGAAGGTCCAAGTCTTTAGGCTCCTGGTGCTTCCTGTCTTGCTGTCTGATTGTCAGACTTGGACTCTAACCAGTGATCTAAGGCGAGGACTGGTTGTCTTTGGTACCAGGTCTCTGGAGGATCCTTGAGTCATGATGAGGTGACTTGTGTCAAATGAAGGGTTAATTAGTGAGACTCAGGATGAGGAGGATCACTGACACTGTGAGGGAACATCAGCTCCCACATTTTGTCCATGTGGTGCGTTTCTTTGGACATGATGCCCGGCATCAGTGCTTCAGTGTTGAGGATCCCAGCAGCTGGAGAAACCCAAGGACACGCCCACATTTCACCTGGCTACAGGACATATGAGGGGCAGTCAAGAAGCTTTGAACCTGAATCAGAAAAAGTAGGTTTGTTTGTTCTCCATCTTTTGCTTTCTGAGAAACCAACATGTGTCATCATCGTACCCACTGAGTCAAAACTTCACACGTTCTCAAGAAATGTTGGTTCCTCAAAATGCAAAAGATGGAGAATCACACCCTACTTTTTCTGGGTCAGGCTCAAAGCTTCTCAATCGCAGCTCGCAGATGGTTACTTTAGGGGTTGGGGATGGACTGGTTATCTACCTGGGTGGTTGCTATCCAGGACCTATGGTAGTTAAGGTGTGGCTGATATGAAACGACCTTGTAGACACGGCGATAGATGATCACCTGCTACGTGCAGTTAGTTATGATTCCATCATGAAACTGAAAGCTGCGTGTGGTTCTTTTTGTTTATGCAGACTAAATATAAGGAGGCGGGTAAGAAGGAGCGGCTCAGCAGTCTGTACGCGGTGCTTCCTGAGACCAAAGACACGCAACACGCCAAGGAGCAAACTCAGCTGTGCAGCGAGGTGCACGCAACCTGCACGCTTCTACTCACTTACACTTAAATTTATCTTCCTCCATCAGTTTCAGCTTTTGTTTACTGAATTCAAAAAATCAGCCACAGCTTCCAGGTCTGCTGGTGCTGATCCAGTCACTTTTAAACTCAAGGTTTTGGGCCTGATTGGTTCTCTGTCTCATTGTGGGTGGAGCAACGGTGAGTTGTCGTTGGTCTATAACACACTGGAGGATTTAAAGTCTGGATCACGATGGGGATGAGTTTTTCTGTCTGTCCTGATTCATGTGCATCCTGCACAGTTTCCCCTGATGCCTTCACGGACAGCGTATATTTCTTACACGTGTTTTGTTTCATGCAGAAAGCGTACAGGGAGGAGGGTAAGAAGGAAGCCAGTTCCAGTCTGTACTCGCAGATGCCCCAGACCATCGAGACCGTCTTTGCCAAAGAGGTGACCAAGACCCAAAGCGATGTGAGTCTGAACGCCGCCAGGTCACAGTGTTAGTGCCAGAAAACAAGACGGAAAATCCATTGAACACCAACTTTTTAAAATAAATCTGTAACAACACTTGCTGCTGTTAAGCGTCAGGTATCAAAGAACATCTTCACGTTGCCTTTCAGAGTCTGTGGGCATCAAAACTCTATGAAAACTTTGACAGATCCGTAGGGTAACTACAGCATCATGAAGGATGTGGATAAGATAAGATAAGATAAACTTTATTGATCTCACAGAGGAGAAATTCACATGTTACGTCAGCTCTTAAAAAACGCACAAGATGGGTGCAAGTAGAGGAAAATGTTCATCAAACAGCGTGTGCAAGGATAAGCAATAATAATAATACTTGTAACAGTACAAAACATAAGAAAATGAGGTAGGTATCTTATTTATGAAGGAATTTCCTGTTTTTTTGGTGGAAAATCCGACCTTTGATCCCAATGACATGGACCTTTGACAAAAATAAACTGTTAAGGGCAATTTTAGGGTCAACCTTCACCCATATCCAGTCTTTAGTAGTAATTGACCAAAGGACCTCGGCACAGTGCACGTCCTGCCAAATAGATAAATAGACATTGCATTGACCCCAGTGAATGACCTTTGGCACATTTGACCTTGTCTGGGTAATTTTGGAGCTCGCCTACATACATATGTGCACCCAGTTTGTTGGATACTTAAATAAAAGACCTAATTTTGACCTTGGACCCAAACAGCCTTGATATTTGCTAAACAAGCGCATGACGAATAATTCAAGTTGACCTCCATCCACATACCAAGTTTGGCACAAAAGAATAGAATAGAATTATTGTGAAATTTGGTACAAACACTCTTTGGAGGTCGTGGTAAGATGGACTTTATGATTGAAGCCCTGTGGGCCGCCTAAAATGGAAAAAATAAAATAAAATGCCACTTTTCGATTCAGTGCAGAAAATCTGTTCAATAATTTTTGTATAATTGTGCATAAAGATTTCGGGTAACACATACAGATGACTTACTTAATGACACCTTCCCCATATTTGGTCATAATGTCTCTTTGTTTGTCCAAAGGTCTTCGGGCGCTCTTGACCTTATTTTCTTAGCAGTAGGTCGCGTGGTGATATGATCAAGTCTGCTGAGACGTGACCTCAGACAGCAGCTGTGATGCTGTCGACAGCCTGGGGGCTGCGCATGCTGACCCAATACCCACACGCCAAACACTCGCTCGTCTACAACTCAGGACACCGTGCACGCAGCCGTGCACAGCAGCAGGCTCGGGAACCCCATAGTCAACAGTAATTATATTGTGGCATGATGGGATATTCCGCTTAGCTGTCCTCACTTCTGCATCACCACGTAGGAAATCTGTGTCGTACTGTAGTTCAATCATGACTTATTCTTTAAACCAGTTCCTGACTCAGTCCTGCTGGGAGTAATTTATTAACTTTGATGCATGCAGAGTGGGCGTGGTCACGTCATCTTTCTGTTTAAGGGTACTTTTGTCCCTGTCACAGCAATACTCCAAATACTGTACCTTAATAAAATCATTTAATTGAATAATTGCTCGTCGGTGCACGAATAGTTGCCACAGTTGCACATCATCGTCCAGTGTTTGCATCGACAGCGCAGACCACACCCCCTGCACAGCGCACGCCCCCTGCACAGTTTTTTTTTTATTTAAAGCTCAGATTGATGTTTGTCATCATTGTGCCCTGAAGGCAGGAAACCAAAGCTCTGGTTAAACTGGGACACGACCAGTTGGATTCAGATTTGATGTATGCTGACCGTGTCGGGCTAACTGGAGCACGTAATGCAGACGAACAACAACAATAAAAACCCATCACCCAGTACCTCAGGAATGGAGCCCCGCCCACAAAAACAACACAGTGTAAACATAATGTCTCTTTTAACTGTCAGATATTTTATTTATGATTTCAAAGGGGTAAAAAAATTCTGGAAACACTCCAGATGCTTTCCATGGGAAGTTAAGCTCTGGAATGTTGGAAATTTTACCACTTTTTAAGAAAAACAAACAAAAAGATTTTCAACATTCCAAGTTCGGGAATTTATTGACATTAATGAGAATTTACTGGAAATTTGGGATATATATATATATATATACAACCCCTGGCAAAAATTATGGAATCACTGGCCTCGGAGGATGTTCATTCAGTTGTTTAATTTTGTAGAAAAAAGCAGATCACAGACATGACACAAAACTAAAGTCATTTCAAATGGCAACTTTCTGGCTTTAAGAAACACTGTAAGAAATCAGGAAAAAAAAAAATTGTGGCAGTCAGTAACGGTTACTTTTTTAGACCAAGCAGAGGAAAAAATATGGAATCACTCAATTCTGAGGAAAAAATTATGTAATCATGAAAAACAAAAGAACGCTCCAACACATCACTAGTATTTTGTTGCACCACCTCTGGCTTTTATAACAGCTTGCAATCTCTGAGGCATGGACTTAATGAGTGACAAACAGTACTCTTCATCAATCTGGCTCCAACTTTCTCTGATTGCTGTTGCCAGATCAGCTTTGCAGGTTGGAGCCTTGTCATGGACCATTTTCTTCAACTTCCACCAAAGATTTTCAATTGGATTAAGATCCGGACTATTTGCAGGCCATGACATTGACCCTATGTGTCTTTTTGCAAGGAATGTTTTCACAGTTTTTGCTCTATGGCAAGATGCATATCATCTTGAAAAATGATTTCATCATCCCCAAACATCCTTTCAATTGATGGGATAAGAAAAGTGTCCAAAATATCAACATAAACTTGTGCATTTGTTGATGATGTAATGACAGCCATCTCCCCAGTGCCTTTACCTGACATGCAGCCCCATATCATCAATGACTGTGGAAATTTACATGTTCTCTTCAGGCAGTCATCTTTATAAATCTCTTCGGTCACAGACGTTGACTCCAGTTTCCTCCCATTCGTTCCTCATTTGTTTTGTTGTGCATTTACAACTTTTGAGACATATTGCTTTAATTTTTCTGTCTTGACGCTTTGATGTCTTCCTTGGTCTACCAGTATGTTTGTCTTTAACAACCTTCCCATGTTGTTTGTATTTGGTCCAGAGTTTAGACACAGCTGACTGTGAACAACCAACATCTTTTGCAACATTGTGTGATGATTTACCCTCTTTTAAGAGTTTAATAATCCTCTCCTTTGTTTCAATTGACATCTCTCGTGTTGAAGCCATGATTCATGTCAGTCCACTTGGTGCAACAGCTCTCCAAGGTGTGATCACTCCTTTTTAGATGCAGACTAAGGAGCAGATCTGATTTAATGCAGATGTTAGTTTTGGGGATGAAAATTTACAGGGTGATTCCATAATTTATTCCTCAGAATTGAGTGAGTCCATATTTTTTTCCCTCTGCTTGGTCTAAAAAAGTAACTGTTACTGACTGCCACAATTTTTTTTCCTGATTTCTTACAGTGTTTCTTAAAGCCAGAAAGTTGCCATTTGAAATTACTTTAGTTTTGTGTCATGTCTGTGATCTGCTTTTTTCTACAAAATTAAACAACTGAATGAACATCCTCCGAGGCCGGTGATTCTGTAATTATTGCCAGGGGTTGTATATATATATATATGTGTGTGTGTATATACACCCTGCTATTGAGGTGGACGCCACTCCATGAGGTATTACCTAGATTTACAGAATTTGATAGTATCTCTCTAGATATGCTGACAAAACTCGTAATGTCAACAAAAAGCACAACCTGTTTATTTGATCCTATACCAACAAAACTGTTTAAGGACCTGTGGTCCACTGTTGGGCCTATTGTGCCGGAAATTATTAATCTTTCTTTAACTTCTGGATCTGTTCCTAAATGTTTCAAATCTGTAGTGATTAAACCATTACTTAAGAAACCTAATCTTGACCCTAGTGTATTGACAAACTATCAGCCAATATCAAATCTATCATTTTGCTCTAAAATTCTGGAAAAAGTGGTGTCCCGACAGCTTGTGGACTATCTTACTGAGAATTATCTCTTTGAGCCACTGCAGTCTGCTTTTAGAAAATATCATTCCACAGAGACGGCTCTCACTAAAGTGGTGAATGTTCTTCTGCTTACAATAGACTCGGACACCACTATGGTTCTGCTGCTGTTAGATCTCAGTGCTGCATTTGATACAGTGGATCATCATATTCTACTTGATAGGCTGGAAAATCATTTTGAGATTAGTGGGGAGTGCCCTTGCATGGCTTACGTCATACTTGGCCAGCCATTCTCACTATGTTTTGTACAGTAACACTACCTCTAACCTTAGTGACATGAAATTTGGGGTTCCTTGGGGTCTGTCTTAGGCCCCCTGCTTTTCTCCCTTTATATAGCACCCCTTGGGCACATATTGCGGCGTTTTGGGATTACCTTTCACTGCTATGCAGATGATACTCAGTTATATATGCCGATAACTGCTGGTAATCTCGTTCACATAAAATCCTTAGAAGATTGCCTTGCAGCAGTGAGAAGTTGGATGTCTAGAAACTTCCTACTTTTAAACTCTGATAAGACTGAAATTATGGTTCTTGGTCCAGTGAGACATCGGCATCAATTTGACCAGTTAACATTCAGCCTAGGCTTGTGTGTCATACATCACACTGACAAAGTGAGGAACCTTGGGGTAATTTTTGATCATTCGTTGTCCTTTGGCCTCCATATTAGAAATATTACTAGGACTGCTTTCTTCCACCTGCGAAATATAGCGAAGATTCATCCCATCCCATCTATGGCTGATGCTGAGACCCTGATCCATGCATTTATCTCTTCTAGATTGGACTACTGCAGTGTTCTATTTTCTGGTTTATGCCAGTCTAGCATTAGGGGTCTCCAATTGGTTCAAAATGCTGCAGCCACACTTTTGACACGAAGCAGAAAGTTCGACCACATTATACCTATTTTGGCATCTCTTCACTGGCTTCCTGTCCCAGTGAGATCAGATTTTAAGGTTCTGCTACTAACCTATAAAATTATTCATGGACTGGCACCTCCCTACCTCGCTGACCTAATTAAACCTTACGTACCGGCCCGGGCTTTACGTTCTCAGGGTGCAGGACTACTTTGTGTCCCTAAGGTGAATAAGAAGTCTGCGGGTCACAGAGCTTTCTCTTATTGTGCCCCTGTTCTGTGGAATGGTCTCCCTGTGTCAATAAACAATCAGATTCTGTGGAGATTTTCAAGTCCAGACTTAAGACGCACTTATGGCTAGAATACTGGTACAGTTTTGTTTTACGCTTTTTACTCTTTTAATTAATTTATTAGTAATTGGAGTGGGCTGCGGCCTCAACTTCACCTAAATTCTGGGTCTTTTAGTGAAGTTTAGGGCTAGCGGCCGGCGATCACCTTAGTATTTCTTCTGTTTTTCTTGTTGATTAATGCTGGCAAATTATACAGTATTTTTTGTCTTTCTGATTCCTGATTCTGTTTTTTCTCTGTTTAAGGTGCAGCTCCATCCAGAGATGGGAGTTGTATTCGTGTTGACGACCCTCCTGTCCTGTGCACCAACAGCAATTCTTGTATATTCGTCTGTGAATTGTTCTGTGAATTATTTCTGTAATTTATGTCTGTATCATGGCAGAGGGTCACCCCTTTGAGTCTGGTCTGCTTGAGGTTTCTTCCTCAGAGGGAGTTTATCCTTACCACTGTTGCTCTGGGGGTTGGTAAGGTTAGAGCTTACCTGTGTGAAGCGCCTTAAGGCAACTCTGTTGTGATTTGGTGCTATATAAATGAAAATAAATTGAAATTGAAATTGAAAATTGAACCAAATAAACATATCCCCCCCCCAAAACAGTCCTATTTTAGATGAAAAATTATTGCATTTCCTCTCAAGATTCTCATTTGTCTGGTTTCTTGGTCATATGGAGTCTTGGGCTGAAACACTGTGGTGTGTCTGCGGCAGTGGTGGGCACAGATAACCAAAAAAATTAACTTCGATAACAGATAATCAGATAACTGAAAAGTTATCTTTGATAAAGATGAAACAATAAACCACCCAAAAAGTTATCGGAAGTTACAGATCACCGATAAATTCTAATATTATCTCTGGCACATTTACAACTACTAGTAAAACAAATTTAATACCTTCTAATAATATTAAAAATAACAGACAAACAATAAGACCATACTTTTTTCTTTCAACATTCCACTCCTGCTGGAAGCTGTTGTTTATTACAGCCCTCCCAGTGCAGTGGTACTCTGAGAGCAGCTGTAAAACTAGCCATATATCAATTATAAAGTTCCGGTCATGCGGAGGTCTTGAAAAATAAAGTCATATTGACTTATGGTTTTGATTTATAAATAACATTAATACAGATAGAATAACTCCATTAATGCCAATTCTGTCATTTGTACAAAGTTAAAATATAACATATATCTTTTAATGTTGAATAATGCACTAATTCTGGGGTTTTGTAACAAAGAGACAGATCACAAAGGATTCTGGGTAAAGGTGCCTGCTAAACACTGATTGGTTCAGTCATTCATTATGTAAACCAACACGTTAATGTGACGTCTGTTGTGTACTGGTGTTTAAATGTGCTTTTGTAAAATATTCCATTTTTTTACTTGTAAAAACAGGCATTTTTTACGGAGCTCTGGAAGTGTCATCGCAAATTTTTTTGCATGTTTTTTTTTTGCATTCTTTTTTTTTTTCATTTTTTTGCATTCTCTCTTTACAACATTCATTTGATGTAAAACATACTTTACACTGTGAGAGATGTTTTTTCATGCAGGACTTTTTTGGACCAAGTTTCAGGTTAATCGTGCGTCCTGCATCGTGTAGTGTTCATGGAGTGTCAAGCTGCGGTCAACATCTGACGACCACCTCCTGATCGCTGATCGTATGGTCGAATGAGAATCAAACCTGTTTGATATATTATTGTGGTTGGCCGTCGTGAGGTTATCCTGCTGCTGAAAGCTACAAGCAGCATCCAACCGTTCACACTGTACCTGTGCAAACACTGCAGAGCTGTCTTGTAATAATGTTATTATTATTATTATTATTATTATGCAGTTGTTTTGTTTTTAAACTTCATTTGTAAAAAAAAGCCATTTGCAAAGCAAAAATTTGATTTGACAATCATCTTTCTTTCTTTAATATTTATTTAATTCATTTAAAAGAAAAAAACAGAAAAAACTGAAATAAAGCATCACAATCACCAGAATGAAAAGGAGCAGAGAGAAGAACAAGTCTTATATCTGACATAACCGGGGTCAAAATAAATAGAACACTGCCATCTACTGGTTCCCAGACACTGCCATGAACACTACTGGCCAGTAGATGCTAGATGGCAGTTGAGGCTTTCACAACAAATTCTAGATAATCCCTGTCTGTTCACATTTAAAATGCGTGGAATTTAACAAATGCAATTAAAAAATCAATGTCTATAAACGCAGAGAATATATACAAGAGAGTTTTAGGCACTAGAGTTTAATGCTGTTGTCCTTGGAGCCTGAACAGAGTGTCTGAAATGCATTTATCCTGTCGTGACGTACTGAGATTACATATATCCTACCCACAATGCACTGCGGGGCAGAGCGTGTGCTCACAAAACCTTACAAAGTAACACATTACTTTAAAACTAAAACATATATCTGATATTTTACTTTATACAACTTCAGACATGACAGTCATTTTAAATAACTTGTCCAAAATTAGTTTGGTTAAAATTTGAACCATAAGTTAAAGATGTATGCGTCTGGATGACTTGGGTCATATTGCCAGCATACCGGTATGGTATTAAAGGAAATTTTTTTTTGGGGGGGGGGGGGGTGTTTTCCTTTTGTTTGTACAGGATTGAGATGCTTTTTGTACAAGTTCTCTTCTGTTTGCAAAGGTTATAACTGTGCGTCTGATACAAAACTTTTAACAGGTGGGTGCTGAACTAATTTTAAAAATGCTTGTCGCTGTTTAGTTTTGTTTATCGGTTTAAACGTTATCGGACAAAAATTCATCTTGGAAGATAATTACTCCGATGATGGTCTTTAAAGTTATCTTAAAAGATAATCCAATAATGAAAACGTTATCTTTGATAATTATCTGTTATCGGATTATCGGAACTGTGCCCACCATTGGTCTGTGGTCATCCTGCTGTGAAGTGCAGGATTCCAGAAATTGTGTGTGCACGTGAGTGAGGAATGCGCAGTGCAGGGATGAAATTCAACTGAATTTGCATTGTTTATTTTAATGTAGATTATGCTGCAAGATGTCTTTTTAAAACTACATTAAAGTTCCTTGTAACCTGCAATTTTGCTAATGTTGATTCCCCTTAATTCCATATCTTCCCATTAATATCCATGGAAGGTTTAGATGTTGGGAAAATTCCTGGAATTTTGCATTCCTTCTTCTCATCATTTGTAAAATTTTATGAGTTTAATGTTTTATTTGCATCTGTTCTTCTTGTGCTCACAGCGCCTGTTCTCCTCTTCCTCTCTGCAGAAGCTGTACAAGGAGAAGTACAACCAGGAGAAGGGGAGGTCCTCTTACATCACCATGACAACGCTGCCGGAGGTGGAGCACGCCATGGAGGTCCACAAACACCAGAGCGATGTGTGTAAACATAAACAATACACAACTACAATTAAAAAAAGGCTTCATCTGCACCCTGAAAACCAAAACCCCATCTGAACTCTGAACCCTAAGACACCTGCACCAGTTTTGTTTGTTTGTTTGATTGGTTGCAGAATAACTGAGAAAGTACTGAACTGATTTTCCTTTAACTTTCTGAAAAGGCTTAATCTGATTTGGAATAAATTTAATTGGATCCTGAGGCGGGTCTGGATTCAGGGCGGTTGCAGGGATTTCAGATGGTTTACAGCACACGTAGACTGATGTGCACGTCTTCAGATGAAAAAGAATTCATCAGATTTTAGTGCTTTCAGTTCATTAATCCAAATATATTCTCCTGGGAGAGACTGTGAACAGAAACATGGCCGCTATGCATCGCCACGTCTTAGCGGCGCCGTTGTTGAGAAAGTGTAACGACACGGACCCACAACAGGGGGCGTAAATGAACGGACAATAGATGAGCCAAAATACAACACTTTACTGTTGTGAAATGTGCACAACGAGAATACAGACAAACACAGAATTTGGGTTACAATCAAAATGTACAAGGTGTCAGATCTGGTACTGCTGGCAGGAAGCAGAGAACAGATATGAGTGTGTGGAAACACACCCAGTAAACAGTCAGCTGGAACAATAGTTTCTGTTACAGTGGGAAAGACACCTCCACCTCAAGTACACAGTTTATGCAGAGTCTGTATTCCTACTTATTGAAGTTCGGAGTGAGGAGTGAAGTGCGTCACTCCTCCACCATCCGTGAACCCAGCCTCCAGCTGAAAGTAGCGAGCAAGACACCTGCAAACAGTTCAACAAACACGAAACAAGTAACGTGCATCAGCACAACAACGGCTGAGAATTTACCTCGTAGGTAGACGATATCTCGGCGACGAGGTGGAGATGTCGTCCGGGTTTTGTAGGGTGGTTGACGACCTGGTGATTGGTGACAGCTATCATAGTTGATGAGTAACAGCTGTCACCCTCGGCTGTTCTTGTGAGGCGGCAGCGCCCTCTCGTGCCTGAAACCCGCGCTTCAGGCAGGGCGCCCTTTGGTAGTGGGCCAGCAGTGCCTCCTCTTCAGCGGCCCACACAACAGGACCCCCCCCTCAACGGGCACCTCCTGGCGCCCAACCAGGCTTGTCGGGATGGCGGTGGTAGAAATCGGCCAGGAGGGCCGGGTCCAGGATGAAGCTCCTCTTCATCCAGAAGCGTTCTTCAGGTCCATATCCCTCCCAGTCCACCAAGTACTGGAAACCCCGGCCCTTCCGGCGGACGTCCAGGAGCCGACGCACAGTCCAAGCTGGGTCTCCGTCGATGATCCAGGCAGGAGGCGGCGCCAGTCCGGGAGCACAGAGAGGTGAGGTGTGATATGGTTTAACTCTGGAAACATGAAAAACTGGGTGGATCCGCAGTGAAGCTGGGAGCTGGAGCTTCACTGCGGCAGGACTGAGGACTTTAAGGATCTTGAACAGTCCAATGTATCTGTCCTTGAGTTTTGGCAAGTCCACTTGCAGAGGAATGTCTTTCGTGGATAGCCATACCCCCTGCCCGGGCTGGTATGCAGGGGCCGGGGAACGCCGGTGGTCTGCATGGGCTTTAGCCCTCATCCGGGCTTTCAACAGGGCAGAACGGGCGGTGCATCACACCCGACGGCATCTCCGCAGGTGGGCCTGGACCGAGGGCACACGACCTCTCCCTCCACCACGGGAAACAATGGGGGCTGGTACCCCAGACACACCTCAAACGGGGAGAGGCCGGTGGCAGAGGACACCTGGCTGTTATGCCCGTACTCGATCCAGGCCAGATGTTCACTCCAGGCCGTCGGGTGTGCGGACGTCACACAGCGTAGGGTTTGTTCCAGTTCTTGGTTGGCCCGTTCTGCCTGTCAGTTGGTCTGCGGGTGATACCCGGACGAGAGGCTCACGGTGGCCCCCAGTTCTTGGCAGAAACTCCTTCAGACTTGAGAGGAGAACTGGGGACCACGATCGGAGACGATGTCAGTAGGTATCCCATGCAGACGCACGATGTGGTGGACCAGGAGGTCTGCTGTCTCCTGGGCCGTAGGGAGCTTCGGGAGGGCCACGAAGTGGGCCGCCTTGGAGAACCGGTCCACTATGGTGAGGATGGTAGTCATGCCCTGGGATGGCGGGAGGCCCGTGACGAAGTCCAGGCCGATGTGGGACCAGGGGCGATGGGGCACAGGTAATGGCTGGAGGAGTCCCTGTGCCCGGTGATGGTCAGCTTTACCCCTGGCGCAGGTGGTACAAGCCTGGACATAGTCCCAGACGTCGGCTTCCATGGACGCCCACCAGAAGCGCTGCCGGACCACTGCCACGGTCCTTCGCACCCCCGGATGACAGGAGAGCTTGGAACCGTGACAGAAGTCCAGGACTGCAGCTCTGGCTTCTGGTGGGACGTAAAGTTTGTTCCTTGGGCCCGTCCCTGGGTCCGGGTTCCATGCCAGGGCCTCCCGGACGGTCTTCTCCACGTCCCAGGTGAGGGTGGCCACGATAGTGGACTCGGGAATGATGGATTCCGGCGGATCCGACAGCGCTGTTTTGACTTCGACTTCGTGAACGCGGGACAGGGCATCCGATCTTTGGTTCTTGGTCCCGGGGAGGTAGGTGATCCGGAAGTCAAAACGCCCGAAGAACAATGACCAGCGGGCTTGCCTGGGGTTCAGCCACTTGGTGGTCCTGATATACTCCAGGTTCTGGTGGTCCGTGAAAACCGTAAATGGTACCGCGGCTCCCTCTAACAGATGTCTCCACTCCTCAAGAGCCTCCTTCACCGCAAGGAGTTCCCGATTGCCCACGTAATAGTTCCGGTCAGCCGGAGTCAACCTGCGTGAAAAATAGGCACAAGGATGGAGAATCTGATCGGACTCCCCGCTCTGGGACAGCACGGCTCCTATCCCTGAGTCTGAGGCATCCACTTCAACCACAAACTGGCGGCTAGGATCGGGCTGCACCAGAACTGGTGCAGTCGAAAACCGGCGTTTCAACTCCCTAAACACGGCCTCGCACCGATCCGACCAGGTAAATGGTACTTTGGGGGAGGTCAGAGTGGTCAGGGGGCTAACTACCTGACTATAGCCCTTAATGAACCTCCTGTAGAAATTTGCAAAGCCGAGGAACTGTTGCAGTTTCCTGCGGCTTGTAGGTTGGGGCCAATCTCTCACCGCCGCAACCTTGGCCGGATCAGGGGCGACGGAGTTGGAGGAGATTATAAACCCCAGGAAGGACAAAGAAGTGTGGTGGAACTCGCACTTCTCGCCCTTCACAAACAGCCACTGTAGGACCTGACGTACATGCTGGACATGGGTCTCAGGATCCGGGGAAAAGATGAGAATATCGTCCAGATATACGAAGACGAATCAGTGCAGGAAGTCCCGCAAGATGTCATTCACCAAGGCTTGAAACGTCGCAGGGGCGTTGGTGAGGCCGAACGGCATGACCAGGTACTCAAAGTGACCTAATGGGGTGTTGAATGACGTCTTCCACTCGTCTCCCTTCCGGATCCGAACCAGGTGGTACGCATTCTTAAGATTGAGTTTCATGAATATTTGGGCTCCATGCAGGGGTGTGAACACCGAATCTAACAGGGGTAGAGGGTATCGGTTGCGAACCGTAATCTTGTTCAGTCCCCTGTAGTCAATGCATGGACAGAGGCCGCCGTCTTTCTTACCTACAAAAAAGAAACCTGCACCCATCGGGGAGGTGGAGTTCCGGATCAGCCCGGCAGCTAACGAGTCACAGATGTAGGTCTCCATTGATTCGCGCTCTGGGCATGAGAGATTGTACAGCCTGCTGGACGGGTACTCAACGCCCGGGATCAAATCAATGGCGCAATCATACGGACGGTGCGGGGGAAGAGTGAGTGCCAGATCTTTGCTGAAGACGTCAGCAAGATCGTGGTACTCCTCGGGCACCACCGTCAGATTGGGGGGGACTTTAGCCTCCTCATTAGTCGTCACACCGGGGGGAACCGAGGATCCTAAACACTCCCGGTGGCAGGTTTTGCTCCACTGAGCCACAACCCCAGACGGCCAATCAATCCAGGGATTGTGTTTAATCATCCACGGGAAGCCCAAAATCACGCGGGAGGTAGAAGGAGTCACATAAAACGCAATCTCCTCCCGATGATTCCCAGACACTACCAGAGTTACTGGCAGTGTCTTGTGTGTGATTAAAGGGAGAAGGGTGCCATCTAGTGCCCGCACCTTCAATGGTGAAGGGAGCGCCACTAGAGGGAGCCCTACTTCCCTTGCCCATCTGCTGTCCAGCAGATTCCCTTCTGACCCTGTGTCCACCAGTGCTGGGGCCTGAAGGGTTAGATCCCCACTCAGGATCGTAACTGGGAGACGTGCAGATATGCGTGTATGTCCCACGTGAATGTTATGACCCACCCTTAGCCCAGTCTCTAAAGGCGAGTGTTGTCGTTTTGGCCGTTTGGGGCAGTTTTTCTGTATATGCTCTTTTGAGCTGCATATAAAACACTCCCCGCAGGCCAGCCTCCTCATTCTGTCATCTGATCTCCTTTTGGCCCTGCTCGTCTCCCTATCAACGTCAGCAGGGGGAGCTGTTGCCACACGGAGCGCTGAGGCTGTGGAGCGTGGGGAGGGCGGAACCTTTTCGGACCCGGAAGGGAGAGGGACGGCGCGTGCCCGGCCACGTCCTTCATCTCGCTCCCGACGGCGTTGTTCTAACCAATTGTCTAATCGTATAACTAGATCAATAAGCCCGTCCAAATCCCGCGGCTCGTACTTAGCCACCAGATGCTCCTTTAGGACCAGAGACAGTCCGTTTACAAAGGCGGCGCGGAGTGCAGCAGTATTCCAGCCAGACCTCGCAGCCACGATGCGGAAGTCGACTGCATACTCGGCTGCACTCCGACGCCCCGTCTCATAGACAGCAGCACCGTTGAAGCGGTCTCGCCTCTATGTGGGTGATCGAACACCAGTCTGAACTCCCTCACAAACTCAGTATACACCGTTAGGAGCCGTGAATTCTGCTCCCAAACCGCCGTAGCCCAGGCGCGTGCCTCACCTCGAAGCAAATTAATCACATAAGCCACCCGGCTTAAGTCCGACGCGTACATGATGGGACGCTGTGCAAAGACAAGTGAACACCGCATTAAGAAGTCTGCACACGTCTCTACTCAACCTCCGTACGGTTCCGGGGGACTTATGTATGCTTCAGGGACGGTGGGGGGGGTTCGTTGAACGACCACTGGAATGTCTATATTCGGCACCAGGACAGCAGGAGGAGGAGCTGCAGCCGCGCCCTGTGCGCGCGCTTCCACCTCCGCGGTGAGAGCCTCCATCCTACGGTTGAGTATATTGCTCTGCTCGGTCACTACGTCCATCCGAGCAGTGAAGGCGGTTAAGATGCGCTGCAACTCACCTAACACGCCTCCTGCTGGCGCCTGTGCACCCTGCTCTTCCATTGGTTGTTCAACAGATGGTTGACGCCCCTCGGAATCCATGACGTTGGCCGAGATATCCTGTTGAGAAAGTGTAACGACACGGATCCACAACAGGGGGCGTAAATGAACGGACAATAGATGAGCCAAAATACAACACTTTACTGTTGTGAAATGTGCACAACGAGAATACAGACAAACACAGAATTTGGGTTACAATCAAAATGTACAAGGTGACGTGTGGGCAGGCTCGAGGGTAGGAGACGTCTGTCCCGAGAAGAACCGGATCCCACACGATTTCCACTGCCACCGAACCTGAAGGATACTGGCGCCGCCAAGTCCTGAGTCCCCAGGTGGTCACCGTCTCCGACTGTCGGATCTGGTACTGCTGGCAGGAAGCAGAGAACACATATGAGTGTGTGGAAACACACCCAGTAAACAGTCAGCTGGAACAATAGTTTCTGTTACGGTGGGAAAGACACCTCCACCTCAAGTACACAGTTTATGCAGAGTCTGTATTCCTACTTATTGAAGTTCGGAGTGAGGAGTGACGTGCGTCACTCCTCCACCATCCGCGAACCCAGCCTCCAGCTGAAAGTAGCGAGCAAGACACCTGCAAACAGTTCAACGAACACGAAAACAAGTAACGTGCGTCAGCACAACAACGGCTGAGAATTTACCTCGTAGGTAGATGATATCTCGGCAACGAGGTGGAGATGTCATCCGGCTTTTGTAGGGTGGTTGACGACCTGGTGATTGGTGACAGCTGTCATAGTTGATGAGTGACAGCTGTCACCCCCGGCTGTTCTTGTGAGGCGGCAGCGCCCTCTCGTGCCTGAAGCCCGCACTTCAGGCAGGGCGCCCTTTGGTAGTGGGCCAGCAGTACCTCCTCTTCAGCGGCCCACACAACAGCCGTTGCTGTTAAGTAACATTTCTTTTTTGACTAAAATTGAAGACGGGCAGGTTTAGTACTGATGTGCAGGTTTAGTACTGATGACTGTGCACAGGATGTGCACTGCTTCTACTGCAGGACTGCTTTCTTTATTTTCCACGCCGGGATCAGTGCAGGAATCTGTTTGGAAGCCTTCAGTGTCTTCCTGCATGTAAGAGGAGTCTGTAGAAGCCCAAATGCTCAGAAGAGTTAGATATTTCTGGTAAAATGTTTGAAAAATTTACACGTACCACATTCTCCAGAATATAAGTCACAGCTGTCAAAAAAATGCATTGTGAAGAGGAAACAGTATGTGGAATTCTCTTTGTAAAACAGCATTTCCTTAGAAATGAGTTTCACAATGAGGAAGCCCTCAGTTTGTGGTGTGTGCCTTAAGGACGGCTCAATTCCAAAAATAAGCAAGATGGACAAATAAACGTTGTAGTGTACTTTTGTTATTGGCATGTTTTTTTAATTGTTGGAGTTTGGTTTAGGAAAAACCCTCTATAAATATTTATTATTATTATTATTAATGACATTTTGGATTTTCTGATGCATAAATCGTCCCAGAGATTAAGTCACAGAACCTCCCAAACTATTCAAAAACAGTGACTTATACTCCAGAAAATGCAGTATCTATAATGCAGTTGGTAGTGCATCTAACAGCCACTAGCAGACAGTAGGGGGTTATTGTTCAGTCTTTCACGGTCTGAGTGAGGTCAGTGTGGCTGCGTGTGCCATTCTGAATGTTTTACATATTTATCAGCATTGTGTAAAAACTGAGAATCGTGTGTGCAGGTGAGCTACAGAAAAGGTAAAGAGGAGCTTCATCACTACAATGCTGTGGCAGACAGGCCTGACATCATCAACGCCACCAACACCACCAAACTGGCCAGTGATGTGAGTCTGTGTGCAAAGAACATGTAACTGCATCCCATCATGCAATGCTGGTCTGCAGCTGATGTCTGAATAATCAGGTCATTAATTATAGAAACTGTAGTGAAATGTTTGAACACGCTGATCTGAGCTGTAATCAGCAGGAAGCCTGCAGGAGAAACCAGCAGGATGAGATCACAACAAGACATCCGATTACGTTTGACTCAAATTCTGTCATCACAAAATTTTTCAAGACATTTATCTGATTTCAGCTCTTTGTAAGTCCACAAAGAATCAGAAATGTGTTTGTGAAAGTGAAACTAACCAACTCTGGGTTTTTACCGAGTTTGTTTTGTTACTTTATGAACCAGCAGTGACGTGAGACAGATGTCTGTCCGCTCAGAAACCCAATCCCAGACGTCAACGCTGGCCTTCAGCGTTCAATTTATTCATTTTATATAGCGCCAAATCACAACAGAGCCATCTCAAGGCACTTCACACAAAACAATGCAGAAAACAAAATAAAATGAATTAAAATACTTTTTAAAAAAGCACAGTAAAAAAGTAAAAAGCATAGAAACATACTATACCAGTATGCTAGCCATATGAAAGGGAAAATAAGTGCGTCTTAAGTCTGGACTTGATAGTCTCCACAGAATCTGAATGTTTTATTGATGCAGGGAGATCATTCCACAGAACAGGGGCATGATAAGAGAAAGCTCTTTGACCTGCAGACTTTTTATTCACCCTAGGGACACAAAGTAGTCCTGCACCCTGAGAACGCAAAGCCCAGGCCGGTACGTAAGGTTTAATTAGGTCAACTAAGTAGGGAGGTGCCAGTCTATGAACAATTTTACAGACTAGTAGCAGAACCTTAAAATCTGATCTCACTGGGACAGGAAGCCAGTGAAGAGACGCCAAAATGGGTGTAATGTGGTCAAACTTTCTGCTTCCTGTCAAAAGTCTAGCTGCAGAATTTTGAACCAGTTGGAGAGCCCTAATGCTGGACTGCGGTAAAGCTGAAATAGAACATTGCAGTAGTCCAGTCTAGAAGAGACAACACATGGCAGGCCCGGATCCAGACCGGTTTGGTTTTTTTTACGCTTCGTTCATCATCGGTAAAAAAGAAATCTCTAATAATCCCAAATAGTGCCGAACGTGTCCCCGCGGTGAACACAGCTTTTGATTTGTCCCACAATGCACCACGCAGGTGTACACAGAAAAATTCAAACCCGGATCAAACAAACATAGCGTCAGTCCAGTCGAGTCGATGATTATGGCATCCAGGAAAAAAGTTGTGCAAGGAATATTGGGCGCTTATTTCAGCAAGAAACGGTGAGTGGTTTATAGTTTTCAGACAATAGTGTGTTTGAAAGGCATTCTATGATGACAGAAATTACATTTTCGGTCATTTTCCGACCATACATGTCAACCTATACGGATTGTCCGTAAATTATACAGATTTTTCCGAGTTTCAGAGTCATACAGACGTACAAATAAAGTCGGATATTCAGGGTTTGGTCTGCAGCGGGTCTGTAATCAACCGTTTCTGCAGCGCAACTCCACTTTGAAGCATGAACCATTGAAGCAATTCTTCGATCCACTAGCTCGTTGGTTCTTTGATTTGCTGCTCTTCATAAACGGCAAGTCCACTTCTTAACCCCTCTCAAACCCACTAAAATACCGTGAGTCACTTTTGTGTGGATTAAAGTCACTAACTGGGACTCTTGTTTTGTTGCAGTCAAGAAACGAGAATCGTCCTCCGTTCCGTTGGCACAGCTCCAAACGCTCCATGGCTCTCTGCTGAGACAGAGTCCGGTCAAAATGAATAACTTCAAAATGAATTGCCGTTTTAAATAAAATTACACCTCTTACAAACGTAATACAGACAAGAAATTACAATCAACTAACTAACAACCTTGGAGAGCTGTTGCACCAAGTGGACTGACATGAATCATGGCTCCAACACGAGAGATGTCAATTGAAACAAAGGAGAGGATTATCAAACTCTTAAAAGAGAGTAAATCATCACGCAGTGTTGCAAAAGATGTTGGTTGTTCACAGTCAGCTGTGTCTAAACTCTGGACCAAATACAAACAACATGGGAAGGTTGTTAAAGGCAAACATACTGGTAGACCAAGGAAGACAAAGCATCAAGACAGAAAACTTAAAGCAATATGTCTCAAAAATTGAAAAATGTACAACAAAACAAATGAGGAACGAATGGGAGGAAACTGGAGTCAACGTCTGTGACCGAACTGTAAGAAACCGCCTAAAGGAAATGGGATTTACATACAGAAAAGCTAAACGAAAGGCATCATTAACACCTAAACAGAAAAAAACAAGGTTACAATGGGCTAAGGAAAAGCAATCGTGGACTGTGGATGACTGGATGAAAGTCATATTCAGTGATGAATCTCAAATCTGCATTGGGCAAGGTGATGATGCTGGAACTTTTGTTTGGTGCCGTTCCAATGAGATTTATAAAGATGACTGCCTGAAGAGAACATGTAAATTTCCACAGTCATTGATGATATGGTGCTGCATGTCAGGTAAAGGCACTGGGGAGATGGCTGTCATTACATCATCAATAAATGCACAAGTTTATGTTGATATTTTGGACAATTGAAAGGATGTTTGGGGATGATGAAATCATTTTTCAAGATGATAATGCATCTTGCCATAGAGCAAAAACTGCAAAAACATTCCTTGCAAAAAGACACATAGGGTCAATGTCATGGCATAGGGTCAATGTCAATGAGCAGATCTGATTTGATGCAGGTGTTAATTTGGGGGATGAAAATTTACAGGGTGATTCCATAATTTTTTCCTCAGAATTGAGTGATTCCATATTTTTTTCCTCTGCTTGGTCTAAAAAAGTAACCGTTACTGACTGCCACAATCTTTTTTTCT
Organism: Thalassophryne amazonica; assembly: GCF_902500255.1. Taxonomy (NCBI): domain Eukaryota; kingdom Metazoa; phylum Chordata; class Actinopteri; order Batrachoidiformes; family Batrachoididae; genus Thalassophryne; species Thalassophryne amazonica. The sequence goes on from NC_047103.1 coordinate 6,094,372, forward strand.
TGATTTCTTATAGTGTTTCTTAAAGCCAGAAAGTTGCCATTTGAAATGACTTTAGTTTTGTGTCATGTCTGTGATCTGCTTTTTTTCTACAAAATTAAACAACTGAATGAACATCCTCTGAGGCCGGTGATTCCATAATTTTTGCCAGGGGTTGTATTTATACAAATAAGAAGTGTTCACTATGGTCCATGAAGTATAATAAATATATTAAAAGAAGTGTGACAGTGTATGTTGCACACGAATAAAAGAATGAAGATTAGTGAATAACAAGACGTGTACAATTTTTATTTTATCATTGGGCAAAAATGTATCTGCCAGATTTTCACTCTGGATCCAGCCCTGCATGGATCAGGGTTTCAGCATCAGCCATAGACAGGATGGGACGAATCTTCACTATATTTCAGAGGTGGAAGAAAGCAGTCCTCGTAATATCTCTAATGTGGAGGTCAAAGGACAACGTAGGATCAAAATCTCAGCATCAGCCATAGGCAGTGTTCTGTTTAACCATCTCTGAACTTTTCTCTGATGTTTGTGTGTGTGTGTGTGTGTGTGAGATATATTAATATGTGATTTTTTTTTTTTGTCTTTGTACATTAGACATTTTATTGTGTTTTTTGCTATAAACTGCAATTTAAAAGTTTATAACGTTAATAATTATCAGTTACACATTTCTGGATTGTTTCTATTAAGCGGGAAACATTCAGGCATGTTTTTGATTATTTTGATTGTTTATTAGCTGATAATTGAAAAATTCTTTCTTTCTTTCTTTCTTTCTTTCATCATTTTATTTTATTTTTTCTTTCTTCCTTGTTTCTGTCTATTTTTTATTGTTTGTGCCGTATTGCCTTATTTGTTTTTTACTTATACAACTCAGCAGTTCTTTACTGTCTTTCAAAATAAAACCATGTCACTGAAGTGTATATTTATGTATTGTATATAAGTGTATATAAGTGTATTTATGTATATAAGTGTATATCTGAAATGATTCAACCATCAAACATTGATTTTTTTTTAAATGACAGATGTCAGCATATTTTGGGAAACAGAGTATCTCTATATTTTATGTCACATGTTCCAGAACAACCCACCTGAAAACAACATTTATCAAATATCAAGTTTTAGCATGCAGAGCTTAGAGCCTATGACCTGCTGTAATGACATTTTCTGCACTTGAACCTGATCAGGTCTGCATCTGGACCATAGTTAGTCTGCAATCTGGACTGACCATCAGTAATCCAACTGGAGGAACAGCACACCGTTTATTAATATTAATCGACCTGCACTCGCTTCTGAAGGTTCAGGTTGATGGATTTAAGTGATGCTGTTTCTTAAAGCCAGCAGAAGTCTGCGCTCTAATGAGTGCCGGTGTGTGTGTGTGTGTGTGTGTGTGTGTGTGTGTGTGTGTGTGTGTGTGTGTGTGTGTGTGTGTGTGTGTGTGTTCATTCGTTTGTTCTGGACCCAGGTGGCCTACAAGAGTAACACCAAGCAGCTGCTTTACACCGATGGTTCCGTTCTGGTCCGCACCGATATCCAACACGCCAAAGACGTTTCGAAACTGGCCAGTCAGGTAACACTCTGACTCCGTTTAACCAGCATGCATTGCACAGTTGTTCTTGAAATATTCAGGATTAACCCCTCACAGACAAACTTATGGAGTAATTCTGTTAAATGTATTGACCTCACGTTGACCTCTGTCCATCTGACTGCTGCAGGTGAAGTATAAGGAGAACTTTAACAGGGACCTAAAAGGCCAGAAGCCACGTTACAACGCACTGGACTGTCTGTCCTTCAAACATACGCGAGCTGCTGCTGCTCTGGCCAGTCAGGTAGACACAACCTTTCCAGAACTAAGTACACGTGCACACAGCTGTTTTTGAAAACGGGGGTTTTCTGCCTTTCTGTGGACAAAAACATCCATGTCCATGTGGACAGGACCTAAATGTTTCATCTCTCTTGGCAGCGCCGCTGATCACAGAGCGTTTAGTGCGCTCGCACCAAAAAAACAGAAGACCCCCCCCTTCCCCCCAGTTCAAGTCTGCCTTCATCCTCATTCTGCTTTTATTCATTGTCTTACTAATTACAATGATTTTATACTGTAAAATTTAGAGTATGTTCTGCAAAGGTAAATACATTTTTTACTTATTCTTGCAACCACAGCTGGCATTTTTCCTGTTAAAATTATGACAGTTTCAGTTTTTTTTTTTGTAACAATGTGCATTTTTCTTGTGTTTCTTTTTGTCTATAATTTCTCACCCGTCAGTCAGGTGCTATTATTGAAGCATTAACTGACAGCTTTGGATGAAGTGGGAAACTGAATTTCGGTAGTTGAAGAAGTAATTTGCATAAAAGGTGACAATTCTCCCTACCACACATAGGACAAATTCACCCAGAATGCACTGCTTAGTCAACTTTTTTTTTATCAGCCCAATCTCCAGTCCCATGGCATTTTGACTTTATATATATATACAAGGTCTATTAGAAAAGTATCCGACCTTATTATTTTTTTCAAAAACCATATGGATTTGAATCACGTGTGATTACATCAGACATGCTTGAACCCTCGTGGGCATGCGAGAGTTTTTTCACGCCTGTCGGTTACGTCATTCGCCTGTGGGCAGTCTTTGAGTGAGGAGTCGCCCACCCTCTCGTCGTTTTTTCATTGTTTAGGAATGGCTCAGAGACTGCTGCTTTGTTTGATCAAAATTTTTTCAAAGCTGTAAGGCACAGCTGAGTGGACACCATTCGATAAATTCAGCTGGTTTTCGGTAAAATTTTAACAGCTGATGAGAGATTTTGGTCTGTAAGTGTCGCCATAAGGACGGCCCACGGCGCCTGATGGCGATCTGCGCTTCGAGGCGGCAGCATCTCACCGTTTCAAGTTGAAAACTTCCACATTTCAGGCTCTGTTGACCCAGTAAGTCGTCAGAGAACAGAGAATGAAAGAACGTGCGGGCAGAGTCGCATGTCGGGCCGGACCTGACCGCGGGGGGTCGCGACAGGAAAAACACCTCCGTTGGAAACCTTAACGGGCAAGTTGGAACATGCCCAAGCTGTTAAACAATATCTCATTTACTCACTTCTTGAAAGCCATCAAAAGCCGCCTGAATTTTACAAATGGTTTTCAACACGGAGATGTTTTTCCTGTCGCGGCGCACACAGATTCGCCGAGTCATCACGGAAACGACTCGGCTAATTTGCGCACACGTCTTTCATTACAAAATGTCCTTAAACAGTGGAATGTCCGCATAAAGTCCTCATGCCAGCCTCTTCTGAACCTTCTCGGTTCTCTCACGACGTCCTGGGTGAATTAAGCCTTAAATTAGGATGTTTTCAGGTCGAAACAGGCCGACGACGGCACCTGGAAGCGCTGCGTGACGTCCCACTCCGTGGGAAGTCCTTACACCGACAGAAACACCCCATAATCTCTCATCAGCCGTTAAACTTTTAACCGAAAACCAGCTTAATTTCTCGAATAGTGTCCACTCGGATATTCCTCACAGGTCCAGAAAAAATTTTGATAAAGCAAAGCGCGCCGTCTCGAGCAGCATGTGAAACAAAGGAATTCAGCCGAGAGGGCGGGACCACATCTCACTCAAGGCCTGCCCACAGGGAAATGACGTCACCGACACGCGTGAAAAAACTCACGCATGCGCATGAGGGTTCAAGCATGATTGGTGTAATCACACGTCATTCAAATCCATATAGTTAAAAAAAAAATAAAAGGGTCGGTTTATTGTCTAATAGACCTCATATATATATATATATATATATATATATATATATATATATATATATATATATGTATATATATATATATGTATATATGTATATATATATATATATGTATATATGTATATATATATATATATGTATATATGTATATATATATATATATATGTATGTATTATTCTGGGTCTCAGATGGTGCTGCAGAATTTGTCATCCATTCAAATTCCTTCCCACCAGCATCGCTACATGGTGATTGGTTTAAACTGCCGTATAGGCCCCTGTAGTCGGTGCGGACCAAGGTAGCTTAGCCGCCGTTAGTTCCCCCCTGGCAGATCCCGTGCAGTCGGGAAAGCAGGCTGACTGGGTGACTGTGAGGAGGAAGCGTAGCCCTAAACAGAAGCCCCGTGTACACCGTCAACCCGTTCACATCTCTAACCGTTTTTCCCCACTCGACGATACACTCGCCGAGGATCAAACTCTGGTTATTGGCGACTCTGTTTTGAGAAATGTGAAGTTAGCGACACCAGCAACCATTGTCAATTGTCTTCCGGGGGCCAGAGCAGGCGACATCGAAGGACATTTGAAATTGCTGGCTAAGGCTAAGCGTAAATTTGGTAAGATTGTAATTCACGTCGGCAGTAATGACACTCGGTTACGCCAATCGGAGGTCACTAAAATTAACATTAAATCGGTGTGTAACTTTGCAAAAACAATGTCGGACTCTGTTGTTTTCTCTGGGCCCCTCCCCAATCAGACCGGGAGTGACATGTTTAGCCGCATGTTCTCCTTGAATTGCTGGCTGTCTGAGTGGTGTCCAAAAAATGAGGTGGGCTTCATTGATAATTGGCAAAGCTTCTGGGGTAAACCTGGTCTTGTTAGGAGAGACGGCATCCATCCCACTTTAGAGGGAGCAGCTCTCATTTCTAGAAATCTGGCCAATTTTTTTGGATCCTCCAAACTGTGACTGTCTAGCGTTGGGACCAGGAGGCAGAGCTGTGGTCTTACACACCTCTCTGCAGCTTCTCTCCCCCTGCCATCCCCTCATTACCCCATCCCCGTAGAGACGGTGCCTGCTCCCAGACCACCAATAACCAGCAAAAATCTATTTAAGTATAAAAATTCAAAAAGAAAAAATAATATAGCACCTTCAACTGCACCACAGACTAAAACAGTTAAATGTGGTCTATTAAACATTAGGTCTCTCTCTTCTAAGTCCCTGTTAGTAAATGATATAATAACTGATCAACATATTGATTTATTCTGCCTTACAGAAACCTGGTTACAGCAGGATGAATATGTTAGTTTAAATGAGTCAACACCCCCGAGTCACACTAACTGCCAGAATGCTCGTAGCACGGGCCGAGGCAGAGGATTAGCAGCAATCTTCCATTCCTGTTGAGAAGGTGTCGTAGCACGGACCCACAACAGGGGGCGCAAAGGAACGGACAATGAATAAGCCAATAAGTAACAATTTAATGTTGTGACAACACACAACTAAACACACAAGATTTGTAAAGTCAATTAACACCAGGTGACGTGTGGGCAGGCTCGAAGATAGAAGACCCCCGACGAGAGATGAGCAGCGTCCCACACGGCTTCCACCACCAACGGATTAGCAGCAATCTTCCATTCCAGCCTATTAATTAATCAAAAACCTAGACAGAGCTTTAATTCATTTGAAAGCTTGTCTCTTAGTCTTGTCCATCCAAATTGGAAGTCCCAAAAACCAGTTTTATTTGTTATTATCTATCGTCCACCTGGTCGTTACTGTGAGTTTCTCTGTGAATTTTCAGACCTTTTGTCTGACTTAGTGCTTAGCTCAGATAAGATAATTATAGTGGGCGATTTTAACATCCACACAGATGCTGAGAATGACAGCCTCAACACTGCATTTAATCTATTATTAGACTCTATCGGCTTTGCTCAAAAAGTAAATGAGTCCACCCACCACTTTAATCATATCTTAGATCTTGTTCTGACTTATGGTATGGAAATAGAAGACTTAACAGTATTCCCTGAAAACTCCCTTCTGTCTGATCATTTTTTAATAACATTTACATTTACTCTGATGGACTACCCTGCAGTGGGGAATAATTTTCATTACACTAGAAGTCTTTCAGAAAGCGCTGTAACTAGGTTTAAGGATATGATTCCTTCTTTATGTTCTCTAATGTCATATACCAACACAGAGCAGAGTAGCTACCTAAACTCTGTAAGGGAGTTAGAGTATCTCGTCAATAGTTTTACATCCTCATTGAAGACAACTTTGGATGCTGTAGCTCCTCTGAAAAAGAGAGCTTTAAATCAGAAGTGTCTGACTCCGTGGTATAACTCACAAACTCGTAGCTTAAAGCAGATAACCCGTAAGTTGGAGAGGAAATGGCGTCTCACTAATTTAGAAGATCTTCACTTAGCCTGGAAAAAGAGTTTGTTGCTCTATAAAAAAGCCCTCCGTAAAGCTAGGACATCTTTCTACTCATCACTAATTGAAGAAAATAAGAACAACCCCAGGTTTCTTTTCAGCACTGTAGCCAGGCTGACAAAGAGTCAGAGCTCTATTGAGCTGAGTATTCCATTAACTTTAACTAGTAATGACTTCATGACTTTCTTTGCTAACAAAATTTTGACTATTAGAGAAAAATTACTCATAACCATCCCAAAGATGTATCGTTATCTTTGGCTGCTTTCAGTGATGCCGGTATTTGGTTAGACTCTTTCTCTCCGATTGTTCTGTCTGAGTTATTTTCATTAGTTACTTCATCCAAACCATCAACATGTTTATTAGACCCCATTCCTGCCAGGCTGCTCAAGGAAGTCCTACCATTATTTAATGCTTCAATCTTAAATATGATCAATCTATCTTTGTTAGTTGGTTATGTACCACAGCTTTTAAGGTGGCAGTAATTAAACCATTACTTAAAAAGCCATCACTTGACCCAGCTATCTTAGCTAATTATAGGCCAATCTCCAACCTTCCTTTTCTCTCAAAGATTCTTGAGAGGGTAGTTGTAAAACAGCTAACTGATCACCTGCAGAGGAATGGTCTATTTGAAGAGTTTCAGTCAGGTTTTAGAATTCATCATAGTACAGAAACAGCATTAGTGAAGGTTACAAATGATCTTCTTATGGCTTCGGACAGTGGACTTATCTCTGTGCTTGTTCTGTTGGACCTCAGTGCTGCTTTTGATACTGTTGACCATAAAATTTTATTACAGAGATTAGAGCATGTCATAGGTATTAAGGGCACTGCGCTGCGGTGGTTTGAATCATATTTGTCTAATAGATTACAGTTTGTTCATGTAAATGGGGAATCTTCTTCACAGACTAAAGTTAATTATGGAGTTCCACAAGGTTCTGTGCTAGGACCAATTTTATTCACTTTATACATGCTTCCCTTAGGCAGTATTATTAGACGGTATTGCTTAAATTTTCATTGTTACGCAGATGATACCCAGCTTTATCTATCCATGAAGCCAGAGGATACACACCAATTAGCTAAACTGCAGGATTGTCTTACCGACATAAAGACATGGATGACCTCTAATTTCCTGCTTTTAAACTCAGATAAAACTGAAGTTATTGTACTGCCTTTTTGCATTTACGCAATATCTCTAAATCAGAAAGGTCTTGTCTCAGAGTGATGCTGAAAAACTAATTCATGCATTTATTTCCTCTAGGCTGGACTATTGTAATTCATTATTATCAGGTTGTCCTAAAAGTTCCCTAAAAAGCCTTCAGTTGGTTCAGAATGCTGCAGCTAGAGTACTGACGGGGACTAGCAGGAGAGAGCATATCTCACCCGTGTTGGCCTCTCTTCATTGGCTTCCTGTTAATTCTAGAATAGAATTTAAAATTCTTCTTCTTACTTATAAGGTTTTGAATAATCAGGTCCCATCTTATCTTAGGGACCTCGTAGTACCATATTACCCCATTAGAGCGCTTCGCTCTCAGACTGCAGGCTTACTTATAGTTCCTAGGGTTTGTAAGAGTAGAATGGGAGGCAGAGCCTTCAGCTTTCAGGCTCCTCTCCTGTGGAACCAGCTCCCAATTCAAATCAGGGAGACAGACACCCTCTCTACTTTTAAGATTAAGCTTAAAACTTTCCTTTTCGCTAAGGCTTATAGTTAGGGCTGGATCGGGTGACCCTGGACCATCCCTTGGTTATGTTGCTTTAGACGTAGACTGTGGGGGGGTTCCCATGATGCACTGTTTCTTTCTCTTTTTGCTCCGTATGCATCACTCTGCATTTAATCATTAGTGATCGATCTCTGCTCCCCTCCACAGCATGTCTTTTTCCTGGTTCTCTCCCTCAGCCCCAACCAGTCCCAGCAGAAGACTGCCCCTCCCTGAGCCTGGTTCTGCTGGAGGTTTCTTCCTGTTAAAAGGGAGTTTTTCCTTCCCACTGTGGCCAAGTGCTTGCTCATAGGGGGTCGTTTTGACCGTTGGGGTTTTTCATAATTATTGTATGGCCTTGCCTTACAATATGGAGCGCCTTGGGACAACTGTTTGTTGTGATTTGGCGCTATATAAGAAAAAAGTTGAGTTGAGTTGAGTATACAACATTGACACAAAGCTTCATGGGAAGCGACATAAAATTCTCGGCCAGTTGGAACTATAAATTGCTGAAACTCAGGTGCGATTTTCACAGCAACTGCATCAAATTAAAGCTGCAAAGATCAATATATAAATTTAGCACTTTGTAATCTGTGCAAAACAATTAGGTTTACTGAGTCCTCAATGATATGCTACGAGGCTAAAAGATACAAGGGGGGGGGACATGCAGTGGACTAATCGTGACTCCACGATACCACAAGTATCATCAGGGAGAGACGAGGTCGGAGCATCGACGTCACACGACGACACTGAATCCTTATCAATGTCATCATCACCGTCAAACTTTAGTCCGCACGGACTCATCCAAAAGAGATTTTTATCACAAAACAAAAATACTACAAGGACGGACAGATCATCCATTCAGGAGTTAAAAAATCCAACTGGATTTAAACAAGTCCACGTTTATCAATGAGCTCAGCAACACAATGAAGCTTCTCACAGTTTGGACGAACATCAAAGCCATTAGGTGATGAAGTCGGAACATTTTCTTTCTCTTTTTGTTCCCTTTGTTTCTAAAAAAAACAAGCTGCATCTGCATTTGAGTTTAAATTTAACAGCACTCGATGGTTTTACGTGGTGAGATTTTGATCAAACTATAATTATAATTTATGCTGTGAACATTTCACTGCTTTGCCTGCGTGGATCCGAAATTCAGTCTGATGTGTGGGCGTAACCATGACAACCTTTGTGAAGCAGTTGGAGAGGAATTGTGGGGTGAAAGTCTGAGCAGCTGAAGAGGTTTCACACACACACACACACACACACACACACACACACACACACACACACACACACACACACACACACACACACACACACACACACACACACACACACACACACACACACAGATCTGACCATGTGTTGTTGTTGCCACACAACCACAGAAAAGAGCCGTTCCCACTTCACAGTGTTGCGTAACACTTTGTTGTGCTGAACGCTGCCTGGTGGTCAGGAACGCGACACGTTCTGTGACTGAATGACTGATTTTCTGCAGGACGGGTCTGAATGCAGGTTGGGGGGGGGTCTCTGAAAGAGTTGCATAAGTGCCTCAATCTGGAAGCTGTTTTGACTCCAAACAAGGAGGCAGAATGTGTGGAAAACATCTAGAAATGTAGAATTTAATTTTTATATTTGACCTGTGCAGATAAATGAGGTGTGAGTTTAAAGTTTTAGAGCTGAATGAGCTTCATCTCTCTTCATTACGTCTCAGGAATCATACGCGTCACTTCCAGTCCTGCTGACTTTCACTTTGGCCATTTCTTTTTTTTTTAATTATCTTTTTATTTGGAGAGGTAAATATCCATCACATACATTTTTACATACTTAATCACTCAAGAACACAGAAATCAATGGATTCAGAGAGTTTAAATAATTTGTCCATATTGCCCTCCTGAGACTTTTTTTTTTTGGATCATTAATTATTCCAGTTATAAACAATCTCAAAAGAAAACAGAACAGGGAAGTGCCCCCCCCGCCCCCCCCCAACAATCAAAACATCACAAAATGGTAAGAGGGTTGATTCACTCAAAGCGTTGATACTGCTAAATGAAATCAGCTCTAATTGGTTTCATGTACTTGGTCCATTTGATCCAGATCCTATTAAATTTTTCTTTCTGAACTTTGAGGGAAAGTGATATCTTCTCCATGGCATAAATCTCATAAACAATTTCAATCCACTCCTCATTGGTGGCTGGTTCTACTTTTAACTATTTCCTTGTGATGGATTTCTTGCAGCCTGCCAATAGTTTATCCAGCAGTGTTTTTTTGTCTCTGATGTCCCATGTTTCAAATAATAAATCACCCAAATACATAATTTCACATTTAAATTGAAAATATACACCAAATCACTTTGGCCATTTCTAATGAAATGCTGCCATCTGGTGGATTTTCTGCATGAGTACAACTGAATGAAAATTAGGTTCTTCTGAGATTCTCATTTCTCTGATGCAGGAGGCAGAAAAGAAGCGTGTTTGTTGCCGTCTGCAGCTGCTCCGCTCACAGACAGCTGTAATGGAATTTTTTGTCATTGCATTGACAATAAAAATCCTCAGGTTTAGCACTGATCACATACTGCCACACAGGAACACAGTATCAGAAGTACTTTTTGGGGGAACCGTCTGCATCATATATGCAGAAAACAGAAATACACAAAACCCCAAGAGCCCCTCCTGCACCACTTGTTGGTGGCGTTTTTCACTTATTTCTGCAGTGACCTTCATGTCTCTGGGTTGTTGGCATTTAGGATTTAAAGACATCCTGAACGGCAGATCAGGTGGAGGAGGTGATGGCTTGTAACCCCAGGCTGTGAAGGCAGGTGAAAGCTGCAGCAGGTCCTTAGATCCCGGTCGTCTGGGATTTCCCAGCCATCAGACCAGAATGAGGATCTTTCGAGGACCATGTATCTATCTGTGTGAAGTGACTTTCTGATGGTGGAAAACTCACCCACAGGCTACCGCATTTTGCATGTGTGTCCAGTTTCCCTGGACATGATCCAGAATGGAGGTGCCTCAGTACCAGTTAGTGAGGGACAAGGACACGCCCACCTTTCCACCTGACTGTGGTTGCCATCCAGGACCCAGTGACGCACAGCACCAGTCCTTGTTCTTTGACCTGAAGCGATCTAAGAAAAGCTGATGAAGTCTGAAGTCCTGACTGTATAATAAGGATAAATGTGTGACTGTGTTACCAAACAGACCTCTGTCAGAGCAGAGCGTGGGGCTGTCTGATGGTCATCACTGAGCCTGTGATGTAATTTTGACTCTTTCTTTGTTTCAGGTGAAGTATAAGATCAACCAGAACCAGAAACCTGAAGGGTCTTCAGACATGCCAAACCTGCTGCAGCTGGAGCACGTCCTGCATGCCAGCAAGCTTCAGAGCAACGTACGACACCCACACACACGCTCCAGGGAGCAGACACCGAGATCCAACGGCTAAAGAACCTCCAACACAATCAGTGATTCTGAGACATTTCTGAAAATGACTGAATTCATCTCAGCAACTTATTTTTTGTCTCACTTACTGGCTGGAATGTCATAAAAATTCAATTTCAATTTAATTTTCATTTATATAGCGCCAAATCACAACAGAGTTGCCTCAAAGCACTTCACACAGGTAAGGTCTAACCTTACCAACCCCTAGAGCAACAGTGGTAAGGAAAAACTCCCTCTGAGGAAGAAACCTCAAGCAGACCAGACTCAAAGGGGTGACCCTCTGCTTGGGCCATGATACAGACATAAATTACAGAACAATTCACAGAACAATTCACGGACGACTATACAAGAAATGCTATTGGCGCACAGGACAGGAGGATCACCAACACGAATACAACTCCCTCTCTGGATGGAGCTGCACCTTAAACAGAGAAAAAACAGAATCAGGCATCAGAAAGACAAGAAATACTGTATAATTTGTCAGCATTAATCAACAAGAAAAACAGAGAAATACTAAGGTGATCGCTGGCCACTAGCCCTAAACTTCACTAAAAGACCCAGAATTTAGGTAAAGTTGAGGCCGCAGCCCACTTCAATTACTAATAAATGAATTAAAAGAGTAAAAAGCGTAAAACAAAACTGTACCAGTATGCTAGCCATATGAAAGGGAAAATAAGTGTGTCTTAAGTCTGGACTTGAAAATCTCCACAGAATCTGATTGTTTTATTGATGCAGGGAGATCATTCCACAGAACGGGCACGATAAGAGAAAGCTCTGTGACCCGCAGACTTCTTATTCACCTTAGGGACACAAAGTAGTCCTGCACCCTGAGAACGTAAAGCGGTACGTAAGGTTTAATTAGGTCAGCTAGGTAGGGAGGTGCCAGTCCATGAATAATTTTATAGGTTAGTAGCAGAACCTTAAAATCTGATCTCACAGGGACAGGAAGCCAGTGAAGAGACGCCAAAATGGGTGTAATGTGGTCGAACTTTCTCAGAAGTAAAAGAACTTTCTTCTGAAGGAACATGTTATGTGTGTTTACTCAGGTTGAAACAGCTCATGAAAACCATCAGTTGACTTGTCAGATACCACGAGTCACTGACTTATGCTCATAACCACTAAAGTTCAACTCTAAGCAATGAAACTATCAAATTCTTGTTATTTAAAGACCAAAACTACCAAATTGCAAATGCAACAAGAGAACGTGGTGTTAAACCTCTGGTCTGTGCAAACACGATGTTGATGATGCTGTTGGACGTCATGCCAGAGATCTGAGGTCTGGACTCTGTTGGTTCCTGCTCGATCTCTGTCCTGGGTCCAGCAGTCCGTGATAGTTCACTCCACCTGACTTCTTACCAAATGTGTTGGAACAGAAGCTCATCCGCTTTGAAAGTTGAACTGTGTTTGGAAAATGTGAACCGTTTTGTTTCCACCTGTTTAGAGCAAACAAACATCTTTGAACTTGCCTCTGCTCAAGATCATAGTACCAGCAGACTGGTCGACAATTAGAACATAGGCAACTAGTGTAGTACTAACGAGTCACGGTCAACTATTACAACTAGTCGTCCCAACCCCAGTGTTTACTGGAGATTGATATACCTGTATTTTCTGGAGTATATAAGTCATGTATTTATTATTTATTTTTACTTGTTTGGGAGGTCTTGCAACTTATACTTCACTTATATACTGAAAAATCACATATTTGTTTTTAATAATAATACAAGTAATAATAATTATAATGACTATTTATATAAGACTTTCCAAGGAATCAAATCACTAAACCCAAATGAACAGGTGCAGTTTAAACTCCAATGAGACTTACATGTGGATATTTTTTCTAATAGACGATTTATAACACGGACGAGTTATACTCCAGAAAATACAGCAGATGCATCTTTTGAAGTGTCCTGGCGCCTCTAATGGACAGTTGCAGTAATGCGTCTGTGATCTGACCTGATGATTTCAGTCTATGTATTTTTTTTTTTTTTTTTTTTTTTTTTTGGAACTTGTTGCTGTTCTTTTGTCTGGTTTTGAATTCAGAGTGAATTGTTGCTAAACTGATAGAATAATAAGATGTGTGCGTTCAGGTGGAGTATAAGAAGAAGTACGAGCAGACGAAGGCTCAGTATCACGTGGCTGTGGACGCGGCTGAACAGCGCCACCATAAGGAGAATGTGGTGCTGCACAGCCAGGTGAGACGTTCACTCATTCACTGCTTCATTTGTTGCGCTCACCGTCTGTCGCTCAGTCAAATCGATGTGCGTTTGTTGTTTCAGGTAAAGTACAGAGAGGAGTACGAGAAGAATAAAGGCCGCTGTCAGATGGAGTTTGGAGACACTCAGACCTACAAAGTGTCCAAAGAAGCTCAGAAGCTGCAGAGCAAAGTAAAAGTTTATTTATTTGTTGATTTTTTTTTTTTTTTATTAATCTTCAAACATTTCCTCTGTTTGCTGTGTGGCGTTTCTGTCATTTCATGTCGTTTTCTTCGTGCTGTCCGTCAGAAAGAGTATCAGCGGGACTATGAGGAGCAGGTGAAGGGGAAAGCGCTGGTGGACGCGGACCAGACACCCGCGTACCTGACAGCACGTCACGCGAGCAGCCTGCTGAGCCAAGTAACGTGTCCTCACCTTCCCCGTGATCACTACACCACTAAAACAGCTGATGGCAGGAATCTTTTATTCATTTCTTTGCACAGTTTTAAATTGTTTTTAATGAATATTTTTGTATTTTTCATTGTTGTGTTTTGATATCTATGAATTGTTTTTTTCTTTCATTTTGTATTTGACCATCTGAGCTGAAAGCCCCAAAAACACTGATTTTCTGGGGCTTTTCCACAGAGCGCCGTTCCTTCCAGTTTAATCCTGAATAGTAAATCGGGGCACGTTTTGAAGCATCACAGTCCATCTTTGTCAGTCTTGAACACTACAGCCGTCATCACCACCAGTTTTGAAATCGGGATGAAATTTTTGAACTGTTCAGAAATTTCATCCTGATTCTTGAAATCGTTGATAGTGCGTGGTAACTTTGGGCAGTGCCAGCCCTATCCAATTTGGCACCCTAGTCAAAAAGTGTAATGCCAACCCACCCACCCCCACTCCCCCACACACACAGTAAGTTACACATTTACATACACACTCACATAAAAACTACATCAGTCTGTCACCCTTAAGCTTTCACATGTTTGATTTTTAAGACATCAGAAAACAAATCTAATATTCAAGCTTTTTGTATTCAGATTTTGAAAATGATGCCCTTAAAAACTCATAATGAAAAGTAATTCATCATGAATTTGTCTCCTTGAACAGTCACTCAGTATTTGAGAAGTGTCTGCTCCACACAGATTTACCATAGAGTGTCACACTGTTTGTATTTCTACATAATAAAGTCCAAGACATAATCAGTGTCTTGGGAATGTTCATGTGTTCATCCCCTGACTTGTCTGAAGAAAACTGGATGCAAATGTGATGGTTTGTATGTGTTCTATCAAAGGGGGCACTTAGTTATTCACACCATCATTTTGGTTTTTAGATTTTTAAATTCTTTTAATTCATGATGCAGAGATTAGTTTTCACTGTGAGTTTAAAGGGGAAGAGAAACACCTGCAGATTATTTATAGCATGAATAAACACAAAAAGTGTGTTCTTTTGATAGTTCAAGAAACTCTAAAGACCATAAAACATCTACAGAAAACCTTGTTTCAGTCGTGGTCTGAGAGTCTTTGACATCGACCGGCTGCCGCCATTTATGCAAGTCAGGCGGATGATGTCACTGGTTGGGGGGAAGATGAGCTTCGTTCTGAGATTCCCTGCCAGAGGCACAGACAAAGAGCTTATATATGACTACTAGAGTCCACACTCCTAATGCTGCCCACTAAACACAAACAACCCTTCATGGACAGCAACGTGACGCCTCCTAACCGCACAAAATACTGACAAAGTTGCCGGGATGTTAATATATTTTCATTGGGGATTTGCAACTGAACACATTCCTGACATTCTTAATGTGACTTAATGCATCTGAATAGGTTTCTTAATAGTGCGTGTTGGTGCGTGATATTCTTGACATTCGTGGAGCATGTTTTTGCCTGTCAAAAAATCTTCCACGAATGTCTCACACCACCCTCATTTTGCCTCACGTCGTGGAGGTCGCAACTGAGCGTATTGATCCGTCTTGATGAGTAGTTATCCTTAATAGAACGTGACATCGTTCATAGTGGTTCCTGTGATGTTCTTTTAGTCCAGACTGTCACGCGTTATTACGAAGTGACACAGAAACTGTCAAGTTTTGACATGTAACGCGGCGTCACATTTCGCTGTACGCCACGACGAATCAGTTTTCTCAATTAAACTCAGCTCCACAGCGTTCAGTTTGATGCAGTATGCTGAAGAGGAATAGTGACGTGAAATCAGCCAAGTGTCATTCCACAGTTCCTGCTGAACCTCCTCAGGATGCTCCTGCAGGTGTTCCACCTGCTGTTGTAACAGATGGGCGGGAGAACGAGTCTGAGCCAGAGGAACCAGAGGAGCGAGAGGAGACTCACTTGCAGCCAGACATCTCTGCACCTCCTCCAGTCTGGCAGAGGAAGAAGCACGCGCACAATTAAACCCTGCTGCACCACATTCAGTTTGATTGCTGACACCAAGTCTGCTAAAAGTCTAATTTCAGTGCTCTTCAGCGCGCTCCTGCAGGTGTTCCACCTGCTGCGTGTGCCTGATGTTTGGGGAAATGCGCGAGACGAGAGCCGCATGAAGCCACACATCTGGCTCTGTCCGTCTCCTCCTCCTCCTCTCTGCGCCACTACATGGCACAGAGCTCAACTACGCATGCAGTCACAAAGTTCTTCTGAAAAACTGGAGCGATCTGAATTGTTAGCAACGGTTAGATGAATATGGTTCACAACGTGACAGAACTTAACGATGCGCTGTTCCGCGCAATAGCACGCAACAACGTGGAACATTATTCTTGACCGTGCGTAATGGTTCCTGATAATTCTCCAGCAACACGTGCCATTAATCGTAACGCGTGGTAACAGGTTGCAGCAGTTCCTGAGGACACCTGACACCTCTGCCCCGAATCATCACATTCGTGATCAACGGCCAAGAATGTGTACTTCGTAGCATTCGTGACTTGTCGTCGTTATGTGTAAACGTAGCATTACCAAACATTTATATACAGTGGTGGGCACAGCTAACCAAAAGGTTAGCTTCGATAACTGGTAATCAGCTAACTGAAAAGTTATCTTTTTTAACGCTAAACTAATAAACTGCCTAAAAACTTATCGGAAGCTACAGATAAATGATAACTTTAAATTTTGCCTCCCATACACTCTCAGCTACTAAGAAGCTGATTTTGAGTTTAAACATCGCCATAGCTTCTAATAGAACCAACGGTGATCACAAACCCAAACAGCCAATGAGCCAGCGCTTCTGTCTTTGTGCCCCCTGCTGTAGGAAAGTGTCACTTACCCTGACAGGATACAGTGGTCCCGCGATGAGGCTGGACCACTGTAAAATCCTTAAAATCCTGTGG
The DNA here is from genome assembly GCF_902500255.1 of Thalassophryne amazonica. Classification (NCBI taxonomy): domain Eukaryota; kingdom Metazoa; phylum Chordata; class Actinopteri; order Batrachoidiformes; family Batrachoididae; genus Thalassophryne; species Thalassophryne amazonica. Next base: position 6,111,176 of record NC_047103.1, read on the forward strand.
TCGACAACACTGTGATATAACCAGTCACCAATAGATGGCAGCGTTCTATGCATTTTGACGCCGGTTATATCACACGGCCTGAATCACAATTTAACAGACTTTTCGGCTTTTGCAGAAGCAGCCTGGGTTTCTTCTGGCATTTTTACATAAAACAAACACAATAATGTCTATAAACCCAGAGAATATTATATTCACAAGAGTTTTAGGAACAATATACAAAGAGTTTAATGCTGTTGTCCGTGTGGAGCCTGATCAGAGCATCTCAAATGCATTTCTCCTGTCATGAACGTTTCCCATAATGCACTGCGCACACACCATGTCCACACTAAAACCTTCAAAATTAGTGCATTACTTTAAAACTAAAACATATATCTGGTATTTTTACTGTATAAAACTTCAGACATGACGTTAATTTAAATAACTTGTCCGAAATTAGTTTGGTTAAAATTCTGACCATAAGTTAAAACTCTGGATGACTTGGGTGCTATTACCAGCGTATTAGTATGGGGTCAAAAGAAATGAGTTTTTTTCTTTTCTATGACCAGTTCTCCTTTGCTTGCAGAGGATAGAGCAGTTTATTCTAGAACCAGCTCTTCTCTGTTTGTAGAGGATAAAACTGTGCATCTACTACAAAAAACTACGGTACATCTGCAAAAATGTTAGTGGTCTAAAAATTATCGGACCAAAACTTATCGGGACTGCGACAGACTGGCGTCCTGTCCTGGGTGTACCCTGCCTCGCGCCCCATGACTGCTGGGATAGGCTCCAGCCCCCCACGACCCTCAATTGGACTAAGCGGTAGAAGATGAATGAATGAATGAACTTATCGGGAGATAATTGGTCCAATGATGGTCTTCAAAGTTATCTGAAAAGCTAATCCGATAATGAAAACCCCTTTAAAACGGCATCACACTCATCACTCATCTTCAACCGCTTTTCCGGGTTTGGGTCGCGGGGGCAACAGCTCCAGCAGGGGACCCCAGACTTCCGTTCCCCGGGCCACATTGACCACCTCAGACCACCTGCGGGATCCCGAGGCGTTCCCAGGCCAATGTGGAGATATAATCTCTCCACCTAGTCCTGGGTCTTCCCCGGCGTCTCCTCCCAGATGGACCTGCCTGTAACACCTCTCTTGGGAGGCACCCAGGAGGCTTCCTTACCAGATGCCCGAACCACCTCAGCTGGCTCCTTTCAACGCGAAGGAGCAGCACTCTACTCCGAGCCTCCCACAGATGACCTAACTTCTCACCCTATCTTCAAGGACCCGGTCCCGCTGGTGTTTAGGAGGATTTGCGTATGGATTGGGCACAAAATTGGTTCATATTCATTTAACATCCGCAGTATGCATGAAACATGCTTGTATTAGTCGGCCGACACCCGCACATGTCCGCAATTATCTGCAGAGGCACGTTTTTCCGTTGCCAAGATTTTGGAGCTGCACAAAATTTTGGCTGCGGATGACATCCGCCTTACATACTCCATACATACTCCATACATACGCAATACATACACAAACATACTCAATCTATGCCCTGTATATTCGCCGTCATCTGCTGATATGACAGGGATTTGCGGCTTGGCAGCGGACTGAGACAGTGTGTAAAACGGATATTTTGCATGCCCATCATGTCCACATCACGAACTAAAATAAGCTGTAGCGACTGCATACAGATTGGCCATGAATAAAGCATTTTTAATACATCTGCTTTGCATCTGATTTGCGGCGGATGCAAATCAGATGCGCTGTGTTCACAGCTGGACGCCGTTCTTTGTTCTACCGGCTGCCACGCGCTCTGCACTGGATGCTGCCTACATAAAATAATAATTTCATGGCACATTAATCATTTTATTCTGCAAATTGGCTGTTGAAAACGGCTCTAATCACCTCCTGAATCACAGAGGAAGCTGCAGCTGGGCCGTTCCAGCTAACAAGCTGCAGAAAGCATTTTGAGTCATCTAAAAAGGTATTATTTGACTTGTTTACATTGTCAAGGCTTGATAAAACAGTTGTGTGTTTTTTCCTTCTTGTAAGCAGCTGTTACGCTGTTTATTCCTGTTTATAACAGATTTAACTTCTTGTTATAACCGTTCAGATGAGCTGCGCTCTGATGCGATCCGCTGACGTCACCACTCACCCTGTTCACTGCTTCTTTACTCCAATCAACTTGTCCAAGTCCAGCAAATGCTCCACAGGCTGTATTGTTGGTGTGAATAGTGATGCTGACGGCCCGAGTGTGCTTCTTTTATGACCGCAATGCAGATGCCGTGCACGCACAACACGTGTAATACTACCATGATATTCGCAATATGTCGGATCCGTTTCCTCAATACATGCGATATACAACCGTGATTGTTCATCATATATTTGCAATATATTATTAATATATCCGTAATTCATCCTGGGACATTTGTCATTTTTGTCCATTTTTGTTGCGGACGACAACGAACGCCCGTAATTTGTGTACTCAATTCATGTGCAATTAATCCTCTCCCCAGTGGGACAGGGCCCTAAGGGAGACACCAGCCACCCTCCTGAGGAAGCCCATTTTGGCCGCTTGTACCCGCGATCTAGTTCTTTCGGTCACGACCCAACCCTCATGACCATAGGTGAGAGTAGGAACGAAGATTGACCAGTAGATAGAGAGGTTCGCTTTTTGGGTCAGCTCCCTTTTTGTCACAACAGTACGGTAGAGCAAATGCAATACCGCCCCTGCTGCGCCGACTCTCCGGCCGGTCTCACACTCCATCGTCCCCTCACTCGTGAACAAGACCCAGAGGTACTTGAACTCCTTCACTTGGGTCAATACCTCATTCCCTACCTGGAGTAGGCAATCCATCGGTTTCCTGCTGACAACCATGGCCTCAGATTTAGAGGTGCTGATCCTCATCCCAGCTGATTCACACTCGGCTGCGAACCGATCCAGTGAGTGTTGGAGATCACAGGCCGATGAAGGGAAAACTTTACCTTTGCTTAACCACGTGACATTTCCAGCACAGTCTCTCCCTTTTTTCATGCCTCCGTCACGAGATGAGTAACATTTTTGTGATGCATTTTTTTGTTGTTGTTCTTGTTTTGTTTTGTTTTTTTACCGTTTCTAACCCTACCCCTTCTCCTAACTCTAAACATAACCATGATGTAAGTGTGTCCCCTTGTCCTAAACCTGACCATAACTGGGGTATTAGTAGTGAGAATATCTTGAGATTTGTTTGATCGTGCTCCGTCAGGGTAAAAAAAGTTGAAGCCGAATCAGTGTTTGTCACGGTTTTTGATCATGTTTGGGCTTTCTTTAATTTTTGGGTGGGTTGCCAGGTCTGCATTTTATAAACCAGCCTGTTAGGAGGAAAACTGGATTAAGCTGTTTCATCTTGTTTTTGCACTTTTTTGGATCGTGGGCGATCGTAGAAAGTGTCCTGACATGATGTGATCAGTATTCCAAATAAGCAACAGGCCTTTTTCATGGTGTAATGAGACATTTTTATAACTTAGGCTGAGAAAAAGTTTTCATTGACGTCTTTTTGTTTGATACATTTTTCAGACACAGTGATGAGAGACAGGAACTAAAGACAGAGACATTTAAATGTTAATTCCTTAACGGCTGGATTAGAGTTTCTGCACCAGTCGTCCTCATTCATGAATCAAAGCCTGCATGTGTTCATTCTTTTTGCGCGTCTCTCTGCAGAAGGCGTACAGGAAAGATCTGGAACAGGAGGTGAAGGGGCGGGGCTTGTCTGGTATGGGGCTCGAGGAGACGCCCGAACTGTTGAGGATTAAGAATGCCAATCAAATACTGAATGAGGTAACACACACACACACACACACACACACACACACACACACACACACACACACACACACACACACACACACACACACACACACACACACACACCTCAAACAGTGCTTTGGAAGAGTGGGGAGGGGCCAAAGCATCCTCACTGGAGAGATCTGATCCTCAGCAGGCTGCATGAAGCACTTGAGGTCTTCTGACATGGCTCCTGCTTGTGTGTGTGTGTGTGTGTGTGTGTGTGTGTGTGTGTGTGTGTGTGTGTGTGTGTGTGTGTGTGTGTGTGTGTGTGTGTGTGTGTGTGTGTGTGTGTGTGTGTGTGTGTGTTGTGTAGAAGGAGTACCGCAGAGACTTGGAGAGGGAGGTTGTGGGTAAAGGCATGGAGATCAGTGCAGACGTCCTGGAGATCCAAAGAGCCAGGAAAGCCTCAGAGATCCAGAGCCAGGTCTTACGTCAGGCTGCATGAGAGTCACAATGAAACCTGCTTCAAACCGCAGTGTTATCCATTCTCACCCTGTGCACATTCCAGGTATCCTACAAGCAGACGGAGCAGCTCAGAGAAAACTCCTACGGGACGGTAACAGACACGCCCGAGCTGCTGCACGCCTCCTACCTCAAAGACATCTACAGCCAGGTGAGCACCGATTAGCTCCACCCACCACTGTTCTGCAGGAGTGCACACCTGAATCGTGTTTCTTCACCTCTGCAGAAGCGCTACAAAGAGGAGGCGGAGCGTCTGAAGGGGAGCTACAGTCTGGTTGCTGAAACTCCAGAGATGGCACGAGTCAAAGCCAATCAGCGACATGTCAGCTCCGTGAGCGCGCACACGACAACACACCCACCGAATCGCAAAAGCTTCATTTAACACGTGAGGGCTTTAAATAAAGGAGAAGTGCACAGAGAGAGAGAGCAACATGCGTACAGCGATACCGCCATACACTGATCAATTTGAGTCTGAGCTTTCACGTTCAACCAAGGTCAAAGGTCATGTGACCAGCAGATAGGTGATATATATTTTTTTTAATAGTTTGGTCTAAATTGCATCACACGTTGTTGTCTTTGTACACATGGACAAACTCTACAAGGCAACCTGGGGTCCTCACTGAAAATCCTGTTCACCCTCCATCTAGATTATCTTCATGAGCTCTAAAAAAAAATTAAATATGTTATATATCAAGAAATATGCTTGACATTTGTTTGGTATCTCTGTTTCCACGAGGCGTCAAGATTAAGATGAAGCATGGGCGGGTCCAGGGGGTGGCCTTGGATGGCAATGGCCACCATGAGAATATGCTCAGCCATCCCGAGGTGCCCCCCCCCCCTTTATGATTGGCTATCTACCCACTCAGAGGCGGGGCTTAAATTGAACTCTGATGAGAAATGTGTGAGTTAAATGTGTAATGACAATAATCATTATGTTGTTTTTGGTCATCTGGGTTGGACATCACAACGTTTATCCTTGTGAGAAACTATCACTCTGATAGTTCACAGATCATCAGCCTTAAATCTAAACATTATGGTTTTTAATCAGCTAAGCTAATATGATGTCCTCCACCCCTACTTAATCCCCCCCCCCCCCGCCCCAAGGTCCCCCATTCAAATACGTCTGGACACACTACTGCTTTCAAGTGTCTTGAAGTTTTAAACAAATAAACAAAACAAACAGCACATTTTCCTGTGGTGACCTTTGGCCCTTGCAGGGTTTAAAAACTGGGTTTTAACTACAGTCCTAGTTCTTCTGTCTCAGCAGCTCTCTGTCGCCCTCTAGCTGCATTACTGCTGGGACTCCAAGCTGATGAGAGGTCTGATGTCTTCAGTCACAGAGACACCTGAAATCCTCCTGGCACGAGAGAACACCAAGAAGATCAGCGACGTACGTGTGCACACACACATAAACACTCACACACACAAACACAAATGATGTCATAAAGGCAGGGAGCTGATGTCACTGATTTCTTGTCTTTATGGTTTTATACTGGGCACTTTTTAACCCACAGTAAATGAGAAACAGCAGATTTCAACTCCAAAAATATTCTATTATCATTAAATTTGAAATCTGCATTGAATATCTGTGCAGAATATTTATGCAAACCTTTTATTTGCTGAGAAAATCAAAGAAAATTCAGGATAGAATTTGCTCCAAGATGTTGTTACCCCGTTAGAAATGCACGCTGTAACGCAGCATTACAGACATAAGAATATAAAATGCAAAGTGAAGTGTTGTTGTGAGGCTGTGAGGAAGTCCTGGTGCTGACTCCAGGTTCTGTTCAGGTCCAGTACCGGCAGGAAGTGGGTTGTGGCACCGCAATGATGGACACGCCAGAGATGGAGCGAGTCCGCCGGAACCAGGAGAACATCAGCTCTGTAAGAACACGTGATTCATCCCACTTCAGTCTGCACGTGCACGGCACATGCTGCTGCAAAGACTGATGGGAAGACGGCAACAACGCAGATTAATGCACAGCATGCACCGCATCCTTCAGTCCCCCACCCAAACAGCCCCCCCAGAAACTATTCCAAAGCCATTCATTTTGAGAGCACAATAGCATGAGTCAACAAATATCAAACTTTGATGAATTAGCAGGTAAATAATGATGCAAACTGCTGCAGGAAAATGTGTGTACATTTTAACTGTATAGAGCCAAAATGTGCACAGACACTGCTTCATTCAAACAATAAAAAGCCAGAGCTCCTGGTGAAATTCTATTGTACCTGCATTAAATGTCCACCAAGTGGAGATATTGCTCCATATCAAGCTGTGGTACATGATAGTCCTGTTGCTTATAGTAGTAGATAAAATCAAATAAAGTGCATGTTTTCCTGTGAAACTGGAGGAGTTGAATTTATCAAGACTGTATTTAAATTTTTTCAAAGCTGTTGCTCTCACTCATTTTATTTTTTTCCTGTGGTGGAATTCAAACCAGTGAGCAGGATTCTGTTGTTACAAGTCATAATAATTAACAAGCAATTGATAAATATTCTGTAATACATTTTAAAGTAACGCCTCCCATCTGCTGTGTGTGTGTGTGTGTGTGTGTGTGTGTGTGTGTGTGTGTGTGTGTGTGTGTGTGTGTGTGTGTGTGTGTGTGTGTGTGTGTGTGTGTGTGTGTGTGTGTGTGTGTGTGTACAATTTAACTCTGTAGAGCCAAAATGTGCACAGACATTGCTTCATTCAAACAATAAAAAGCCAGAGCTCCCGGTGAAATTCTATTGTACCTGCATTAAATGTCCACCAGGTGGAGATATTGCTCCATTTCAAGAGCTGTCGTGCACAACAGCCTTGTTGCTTATAGTAGTAGATAAAATCAAATAAAGGGCATGTTTTCCTGTGAAACTGGAGGTTGATGTGCTCACTTGAGTTGAATTTATCAAGACTGTATTGATTTTTTTCAAAGCTTTTACTCTCACTAGTTTTTTTTTTTCCTCCCATCTGCTGTGTGTGTGTATGTGTATGTGTGTGTGTGTGTGTGTGTGTGTGTGTGTGTGTGTGTGTGTGTGTGTGTGTGTGTATACAGGTGAAGTACCAGCGGGGGCTGCAAGAGTTAAGGGGGCGGAGCTGCACCGAGCTGGACACGCCCGAGTACAGGCGTGTCAGGAAGTCACAGGATTCTGTCTCCATGGTAGAAACGTGGTTGCCATGGCTCCTGTCTGGGCTGTGGGTGGAGCTAACATGATTGGCGTGGGAATGCCAACACTAACAGCACTGTGTGTGTCTCCAAAATGGCGATAAATAAAAATGTATATTTTTCTCTACGTGTTGTTTTATTGGCTCACTGACCAAATGCACCATGATGTGTGTGTGTGTACGTGCACAGTAACACTCTGTGCGCACGTGTGTGATGGTAACACCCCTTCTGTGTGCGCATTTCACCTTTGTTTAGGCGAAGTACCATGAAGACTTTGAGCGGACACGTGGGCGTGGCTCCTCCCTGGGATTAGACCCCAGCATGGAGCGTTACCATCAAGCCAATCAGATGGTGGGAGAAGCCGGCTACAACAAAAGGATCCACCCACACGGGACGGAAACAGACAGACGACCTGGAGGCATCATCGTGGGTCAGTGGAAACTGAAGGATATTTTTTATTACTTGTGACCAGTGTTTTGATTAAACTTTTGGAGGAGGTGTGGTCTGATATGGAGACAGGAAATGGTTGATTACATACATGCTACTATGATAACAATTATTTTTTTTTTTTTTTTTTACAAAATTTATTTTAATTAAATAAAAGGTTCTGGTCTGTCCTGGAAAACATTCTGACAGTGTTTCTTACTGAACGTACAAATTGATGCAAATAGCTTCTGTTGGTTTGGGGTGGATCTGCATAAAGGAGGCGGAGCCAGTAAATTATAAGTTTTAATAATTGGAAATTGGGGTATATTACTATAACCAGTTTTCCCAAAACTTGTTGAAGCTGTTGGACTTGGCATAGAACAGGGTCCATCACAGTCTGAGGGAGATTTAAAAAAGAGGCGGAGTAAGGAAATTTAAAGCTGCTTTTTTTAAGCATCACGAAGCTGCGAGTTTTGCTGATTAGTGAAGCCAAGGATTTGTGTCTAATGTGCTGACAAGATGAGTGGTACAGTTTAGTTTCATTTCTCACTGTAAAAAATGTTTACTTTAAACAACTGTAGCAACAAAGTGACACATAATATAATTGAATAGATTTTAAGTTCTATAATTCTGATTAAAAAGTATTGAATACATTAACTAAACCTAAACAAAAAATTAAGTACATGTTAATAAAAGCAACAGTTGGAATGTGTTGGATTTAGTAATAGCACGCCAAATGAAGAGTTATATTGCCAAAAAATATTTAGTAAATCCTAGTCAGTTTCACAAGGAAAGCTGATTCATATTTACTAAGTATCTGAGCAAAAATAATTTAGATTTACTAAATTATTTACTAAATAAACTGATTCATATTTACTGATAATCTATGTGACATTGACATTTATTAATTATATGAGTGAAATTGATTTACATTTACTACGTAAACGAAGTAAATGTGAATGTACTAAGTAAACAAACTATTTATTTATTTTGGAACTTCCTCAAATAACTATTGTATACATTTTGGAACATCAATTAATAATAATAATGATTATATCTTATTGCCCACTTGGACTAAAATTGTTCCTGAGACCATAAGCTTTAATTTGGTACCAAAAGAGTAACGTTTTGCATCAGTATGAATTAACTGCTTCTTCGGGCACCACACTATAAAGATTAGAGTGGAACAATACATTAACCCTATGATAGGATATATACACCGTGATCCATGAAAATTCAGTAAGGTGTATATAATTACATCGCTGTTCACAATAATTATGTAGAATGTAAGCTGTGCTGAGTATTTAACTTTAAAGAAACAAATTGATGTTATGCACTTTATATTTGTAGATTTTATACTCGTTACTCACTCACTCATCTTCAACTGCTTCAATTAAGGGTCACTGGTCAAAGGTCAAGGGTCATGTCCTATGATTGCTGGAGCCTATCCCAGACTGGCGTCCTGTCCACACCCTGGACAGGATGCCAGTCTGTCTCAGGGCTATTTTATAACTCATGAATAAATGTATACATTTCTTGGTGTCATGATCCTCATAAAAAAAGAAAAAAAAAAAGATTCAATACAGGCCCCAAGATACATTCAAAACAATACACGATGTGTTGTTCCACTCTTGTGGAATAGGAATTGGAACATGTTGGGATCAATCCAGATACCCAGATAAAGGGGCGGAGCCAGGAAGTTTTAAAATATATCTTGTAATTACGAGAAAAATCATTTTTGTTCTTTGGAGGATCATACATTTTTATTGGATGACTGATTTACTCATTTGTCATTTTATTAAAAAAAAAATCTCCAAATGACTTTTCCCTCCTCTCTGAAGATTTGAAGGTGTGGAGGACAGATCCAGGGTCCATCTTTGACTTTGACCCTCTGAAAGACAACATTCAGTCCAAAAGCCTCCGCAGAATGTCTGGTAGTCCGTCCGCCTCACTTCCTGCTCACTTTCTAACCCGAGAAACTGGAGGAGAAACATCTCCAGATGTTTGGAGACGTAGCTAAGCTCCATCAGGGCGTTTGATGTTATTTAACTGATCTCACAGCCTGGTGTTTTATTCACGTGGTTGCTGGTTTGATTCTTACTGTTGAGGAATAAATATATCTGTTTGTCTCTTTGTCAGCCAGATATAAAAAAAAATCTATGTTAAAAATGACTATTATTATTATTATTATTATTATTATTTATTAATTAATTAAATAAATATGACAATAATAATAATAATAATAATGTGTGAGTGGGAGTGTGGGGGGGTGAATTTTCTTGAAATCTGAGACTTTTTTTTAAGATATCTTCCTGGCAAAGGGACAAACACACAGCAAACATCGTAATCAGAGGGATTGTTGGGCTTTACTCTAGCGCCCTCTAGTTCACTGCATGCCATTTCACTCACCATTTTTGGGTGCCATATTTTAAAGGTGCTATAAAGCATTGAGTAACACCCCCCCCCCCCCCCCCCCACACACACACACACACACACCTACCGTATCGAGAAGAAACAAACACCAGCTTATTCTGGCTACATTCTTGGTCAGGTGGTGTTCACGTGCACTAATTGTGCACATGCTACCAGTGCAGCTGTGATAAGAAGGAACAGAAAAGCTCTGCTTACAGCACACACAGAGGGAGTGTTGCTTCATTCTCTGCAGAGGGCGCCATTACGCTGCTAAATCTTTACATTGACAGTAGCTGTACGCTGCTACGGTAATGCACCTTTTTGACATGGGGCAGCAACACCAATGCCCTTGTAAAAAGGGCACAGCAGCGTCTGTACTTTTTAAGGTCACTGAGGAAGGTCAACCTGTCCCAGGAACTGCTGCTGTCCTTCTATAGGTGTTGTGTAGAGAGCGTCCTCACCAACAACATCTTGGTGTGGTACAGGAACTGCTCTCAGGCTGACAAGAAGGCTCTGGAGACAGTCAGGACATCAGCACAGAACATCATAGGAGCGCAGCTGTCCTCTCTGTCAGACATCTGTAACACCAGATGTCTGCGCAGGGCCAGAAGCATCAGCTTCAATGGTTCACACCCCGGGCACAGCCTGTTCTCATTGCTGCCTTCAGGAAAGAGGTACCGGTCCATCAAGGCCCGCACATCCAGACTCACCAACATGTTCTACCCAAGTGCAATACGAGTATTGAATGCACTTTAGCCTTCAGTCTACACCATTCATTGCATTTATTTTTTATAAAGGTGAATGCAGTGAATAGCACAGACTTCTATTTATATACACCTACTGGCTCCCTTGTAAATACATGTATATATCTTCTTATTTGTCTTTTTATATTTTTTATATTTACTTTTACACCTTTGGACTATGGGAGTTGTCTTTTAATTTTGTTGTACCTTGTGTATAATGACAATAAAAAGCATTCTATTCTATTAAATTGTGAGTTAACTTTAGCATCTGCAGCAGGTTTAGAAGTCGTGGTGTTAAAGGTTTAAAGTATCTACTGCATGTACAAATGAAATCTTTATTCACTGAACTCTTCCCCATCCTTTTGTCTCCTCTTTTGATAATTCTTCTGGTGCTACGCTGCCCCTGGTGGCGATGGGCTGCAGAGCGAGCTGAGAGCAGACTGTCTCGGCAGAGCTCGCAGCAGTCGCTCACCCACAGCCAGTCTGTCAGTTCACTGACCTCTGACTTCTGGGACCGCAGCAGCACACCTGGTATAATTGTCAGACGGTGTGATGACACGGTCACGCTCACGTGTGGAGGTTTTTGATGTGTGGTTTGTCCTCGTCGCCTTCTGGCTGCATTCACTGGTGGTCACCACAGCAGATCACCCTGTCCTCTGCATCTTCATCTATCTCACCAAACACCTGCATGTCCTCCCAAAGCACATACATAAGCCTCCTCTTCTCCTGCCTGGTGTCTCCATCCTCAGCATCCTTCTCTCTATATACCCTGTGTCCTTCCTCTGCACATGTCCAAACCATCAAAATCTCACCTCTCTAATTGTCTCCATGCAGTCCTAAATGCACGGTCCTGATTCCTAATCCTGTCCATCCTCTTTACTCCCAAGGAAAATTGCAGCATCTTCAGCTCCACCTCCTGTTTTTTAGTCTTTGGTCTTTCTCACCCTGTGTTCTGGTCTCTGTTTTATACAAGTCACATTATTTCCTAATCAAAGTCCCACTTCCATCCATCCATTGTCTACCTCTTACCTTGTCGGGCCAAGTAAGCTCGCCCCGCCCTCTGACCAGCTACATCCTCAGGTTTCTCCTGTGGGGTCCCAACTCCAGATGGAAAATACCGATATAATCCCTCTAGTATCTCGGTCAACCTCAAGTCCCAAGAGAATGTCCACAGGGAGTTGTCCTAATCAAACACTTTGTCTTCTGGCTCACCTCCATGACGGTCAGGAGGAATACAGATGAGTGGTAACTCCACCCACCTGCCTGTCAATCACACGCTTCAACCCCCCCACTCATGAACAAGATGACACACTCCTGGAAGTCCATCACCTGATGAAGTAACAGTCGTAAGGAGCATTCAGCTACTTTTAGGCAGAAAATCGTGGTTCCCAACAGAACCGTGTCCTGAAGCCATCAGGATGACAACATCATCCGAGTCAGTTCTGAGGCCTCCATAGTGGACCATCTCTGAAAATAAATAAATAAATCACAAACGGAACATGGATATGGGCTACAGCGGCACGGCTGAGGGGCGTGGTCACTGAGCTGTAGACTTCTGGTTCAGGAGGGAGAAAAAAAACAAGTTACTAATTCACTGAAAAGCATCTTTTTGTGTCTTTGCTGCATAATTTTAACATTTTGAATGAAGCATCTCTTTGCAGTTTCCCTGAAATCCACATTCTGCTTATGTCAGCGGGAATTCTCGCATTGCGCTTTTCACACTTTAAACTGTCTCTCTCTCTGGCACAGCCCCTGTCCTTCCTGGAGCGTACCAGCAGGGCATCCACATGCACCAGCAGCAGCAGCAGTATCACCATGGCTACATGCACCAGACCAGCATGTCGTCCGTCAGATCTGCCACCTCCCCACCGCACTCCGCCACCATGGTACATCCTGGACCCACTACAGTCATGGTAGCACATACCCCCGTCCTCTGTGTCTGTGTGGGTTTGAGCGGCATAACTCAAAATGTTTTCATCTGATTAGGGCTAGTGGCTGGCGATCACCTTAGTATTTCTCTGTTTTTCTTGTTGTTTAATGCTGGCAAATTATACAGTATTTTTTTGTCTTTCTGATGCCTGATTCTGTTTTTTCTCTCTGTTTAAGGTGCAGCTCCATCCACAGATGGGAGTTGTGTTTGTGTTGGCGATCCTCCTGTCCTGTGCACCAATAGCATTTCTTGTATATTCGTCCGTGAATTGTTCTGTAATTTATGTTTGTAGCGTGGCCCAAGCAGAGGGTCACCCCTTTGAGTCTGGTCTGCTTGAGGTTTCTTCCTCAGAGGGAGTTTTTCCTTACCACTGTAGCTCTGGGGGTTGGTAAGGTTAGACCTTACCTGTGTGAAGCGCTTTGAGGCAACTCTGTTGTGATTTTGGCGCAATATAAATGAAAATAAATTGAAAATTTGTATCAAACTTGGTGAAATGATGGAGGCTCAGACAAAGGCAAAGTGATTTGATTTGAAGAAATAATTATTTAAAGTCAAGGTTAGAGGTCAAGGTCAAAATCTTGACTCAGTGCTTGTGTATATAAAGGCACTGAATTGATTAAAGTACACTTGTGGGGATATTGAACACTTGTATGAAATCATATCCACTTTCTCTTGGACTCATGTTTGACCTTGGATGATTTTGAAATGTCAAACTCAAGGTCATAACTGTTTAACCTGGTGGAAGGGTTGGGAGTTAGTCCGTGATAAAGGGGTTCAGTTTTGGACAGATTTGAAATGTTAAGGCCCCATAGAGCCAAACGCCAAACTGTTTGAGTTAAACATGACCTTAATCTTGACCTTTCAAGATCACCAAAGGTCAAAGGTGATGTTTGACTGATTATTAGTGTTTCATAGTAACCATAGGTGTGTATATTTAACCGTTTTCTCAAATTAGTACTCTAAATATCACTGATATACGAGTACTGGGACAATATTTTGACCTTGACCTGTGACCCTGACTTTAAACAGATTCTTCTCCAAATTAAATCACTTTGTTCTTCACTGACCCTCAATCTTTCTGTTGAGTTTCCTTTAAATTGGTTCAAACCTCTTTGAGTTATGTTGCTTACATGCACACAAAGATCTGAAATCATCCCTGCTTGCACAACTGTGTGCGTGTATAATCATCTAATGTGTGTTTATTAGTAATTCATTACTTAGAACCACAAAGTCATGACGGAGACCATCAAAGTAAATGCTTACTGTGATACCACATAAAAATACAAAAAAATTGTAAAATTATTTTGTAAAATTATCCATACAAACAGAAAGGATGTACCTTTTACAACAGTATTTATCTTATTTTGCTTTTGTCATGTATTGTTTTATTTCATGTTAATGAGCTGTTTTTGTGTTCTGTCTTCCTGTTTTGATGATATCCTCATGTTTCTTTTGGCATATTTAACATTTAAATGGGTATGTGAAAATTATACCTACTGTACTGAAGTTTGGGGAAGTGCTTGTAAAACTTACATTAATCCAGTTTTTATTTTACAGAAAAGAGCTGTGAGAATAGTGAGTGGAAGTGGATACAGAAGTCCAACAAACCCAATTTTTATACAGTTGAAAATCTTGAAATTTACTGAATTGGTAGAAATGAATATTTTAAAAACTATGTACAAAGCTCATTTAAAAAAATTACCTATTAATCTATAAAATAGATTTACCAAAAGAGAAAGTAAATATGAATTGAAAGGAAGTGAAGTTTTCGTAAAACCCAGGTATAGAACTACAACTAAAGGAAAGTCTATTTCAGTCAGACGTGTTGGTTTATGGAACAGTCTTGAAGATGAAATAAAAATTTCTAAGTCAATGTATGTGTTTTAAAAGAATTTAAAATTGTCTGTTGAAAAAATATGAAATTTCAGAGTCGTGTTTTTTAAACTGCTCTGTGCTATGCGTTATGAGTATTGTGTCTTAAAAAAGCCATATGGCTGTTAAAGTTTGATGGAACTGTTATATTTTCTTGTGTATGATGGGGGCAGATGTTATAAGTTTTTACTTCTTTCTGCTCCTTTTCATTCATGGTAACTTGGTAATTTTATTTACTCTTGTGTTTTTGTTTTATTTTATGAATGAAATAAAAATCCAAAATAATAATAATAATAATAATAAAAGAATAAAGCTGATGTGTAAAACATTTATTGCTTTGTTTGCAGCGTGTTTACCGGGCGCTCTACGACTACGCGGCACAGGACCACGACGAGGTCTCGTTCCGCGACGGTGATGTCATCATCAATGCTCAGCCAATCGACGAGGGTTGGATGTACGGCACCGTGCAGAGAACCGGGAAGTCCGGAATGCTGCCGGCAAATTATGTGGAGTGCTGCAACTAGAAGAAGAAGAAGAGGTCAGACAGCCAGTTTGCTATAAACAGGTCCTAAAATCCTTTGAAACAGTGGGTTATGTACTTTACAGTTTGTCTGTTTGATGATAAACATCCAGTTTTCCTCAGAAATCAAAGTGTGACGTCTTCATTTGACAGCCGTCACTTTAATTAAGTCACACAAGAAATCCATCAGGAAGAAGAGATTATTCTGACCTCTGACCAGCGCTGGTGTCATGTTTATTCCAGGTCATGTTACTGGAGCCGAAAAATACCCCAAAATCTGTCTAAAAAATCATTTAGATTCCAGGATTTTTTTTTTTTTTTTGTCTTGTTAATTTTTTTGGCCACTGTGATAATTGTGTATGAAAACTGACTCAGTGACTCGTATTAACTCCTTAAAGACCAGAGTTCAGTGAGGCAACAGGACGTTTGTCTGTAAGATATCCAAAAAAAAGAAAAAAGAAAAAGACATTCTACAATACGAAACAAATGTTAGTGTTTCCTTTAAATTCATTCATTCACCGTGAGAGGGTGGTTTGTCCCCACAGTTTGGCCCCCAGGGGCTCCCGTGGCATAGGTTGTATAAAAATCTTAATTTAACATTCTTTAAAAGTGTGCTTTAGTTTATATTGTCAAGGATTATGTTGCCCCCTACTGGACAGTACTGAAATGGAAAAACAAGCGCATTTAAAAGAAAACTATTCAGTCACACAACTAATGAGTAAAACAATTTACAGATGGTTATACTTTTAAAAAGTTTAATATGATGCAGTTATTGCATACCTTTATTGGAAACATATAAACTGGTGTTTTATTTTACTTTGAATCTTTGTTACATTTTTTAAAAATTAAGTTAAATAAATCATCCACATATTCATATAAAATTATTTTTAATTGTATTGTTATTATATACTTGTATAACTTTCTTTTATCAGTAATTGGTTCATAATGTGTTGAGTTAATATTAGAGGCATTATGGGAAATGTAGGAAACCTAGGATGTAGGAAGGAGGTGTGAGGATGTAGAAAGAAGAGAAGTTTTGAAACCTGAGATCTGTCTTTAATAAAGCCATTTTTAATATAAAAAAGGAGAAATGATGGAAAATCATGAAGACTTTAAGAAATAAAAACAAAACAAAAAAATATGTTTTTTGTAATGATACAATTAAAAGATAAACAGAGGAGGAATAGATGGATGGAGATTGAATACTCCAACTTTAATCATTAATCCTGAGTTTGACTTCACATTCTAGTGAGTCTGTTGAGTTTTATTCTACTGACAGATGTTCACTTTTACAAGTGTTAGCAGGAGATGAAACATTCTAACACACTGTGTTCTTTCACTTATTCTTCAGCTTTTCATGGTGTGTGCATTGTTTGTGTGCTGGAATCTGATTTTTGTACCTCACAGAATGTTTTTGTCGTGTTTCCTGTCATCTGTGTTATTTAGGGTTTGGAAACAGACTGCATCAGATAAAAGTTTATCTGCTGAATACAATCTGGAACTTTTATATGTTTGACTTCACAAGATAGAAGCAATAGAAGATAATTTACTGATTATTTGTATGTTAACTGTGGATTTTCTTTTGACTTCTTATGTCACTTTTGTAAAGTTTGGTTCAGTAAATCATCACAGGTTATAATTTATTTACTTATTATTTCTAATGGTATATCACACAATCTCGGTTTTGCTGTTGTTGTCATAATTATAGTGTGTTACATGTGCAAGAAATAAAATCAATGATTTGTGCACAGAAATGTGTATTTTTGTTTTTCTTCTACCAAAGTGTCTTTCAGCTGTAAAGTTCTATAAAGGTGCGTCACCATTTATATTTATATTTTGTGAGCGGATGTTTCATTTTAAAAACACAGTAGCGAAGCTTTGTAATTAAAATGTTGCATTTGTGTGTGTGTGTGTGTGTATATATATATATATATATATATATATATATATATATATATATACTGCTGTCCCTCTCTGGAATATCTCTTCATAAACTGCAGACCGTTCTACTCTCCACGTGAGTTTAACTCTTTCATACTTTGCTCTGTGTATATTCCACCGAGCGCGGACGTGCACGAGGCCGAGCGCGTGCTCGCGGATCAGATTATGAGCGTGGAGAGAGACTTTCCGGACTCTCTTGTTATAATTCTCGGTGATTTTAACAAAGGGAATCTGTCAGGAATTACCAAAATACAAACAGTTTGTTAAATGCCCGACCAGAGAAGGGAGCACTTAGATCATTGTTACAGGACAGTGAGTGGCGCCTACCGCGCGGTGGCCCGTGCAGCTTTGGGACTCTCAGATCACGTGATGGTCCACTTGATCCCCACGTACAGACAGAGACTTAAACTCTCTAAACCTGTTGTGAGGACGTCTAAAGTGTGGAGCAATGAAGCTGTAGAGGAGCTACGCGCGTGCTTGGCCACCACGGATTGGGATATGTTTGAGGCTTCAACAGACAGTCTAGATGACTACACAGACACTGTGAGAGACAGTATCATCCCACAGCGTACCAGGGTGAGATATAACAACGACAAGCCCTGGTTCACACCTAAACTCCAGCAGCTCCGTCAGCAGAAAGAGGTGGCTTTCAGAGAAGGAGACAGAGACAGCTATAGAGGTGCAAAGTACAGATTTAGCAAGGAGGTGGCAAAGGCTAAATCCATGTACAGTTCACGTCTGCAGCAAAGGTTCTCTGCCAACGACTCGGCCTCTGTGTGGAGGGGGTTGAAAGAGATCACCAACTACAAGCCCAAAGCACCTCGTTCTATTGACGACCTCAAGCTGGCCAACGACCTGAACGTCTTCTATTCACGCTTTGAAGACAAGGACTCACACCTCCCCACACCCCCATACAACTGGATATTCAAACACTCTGGACCTCCCCCCTCTCACTGCTGCCCTCCCCACTCCCCCTGTTGCCCTCTCGGTCCAAGAGGAGGACGTGAGGAGACATTCAAAGCCTTCAGTTAATTCAAAATGCTGCAGCTAGCGTGCTGACGGGGACTAGAAGGAGAGAGCATATCTCACCCATATTGGCCTCTCTTCATTGGCTTCCTGTTAATTCTAGAATAGAATTTAAAATTCTTCTTCTTACTTATAAGGTTTTGAATAATCAGGTCCCATCTTATCTTAGGGACCTCGTAGTACCATATCACCACAATAGAGCGCTTCGCTCTCAGACTGCAGGCTTACTTGTAGTTCCTAGGGTTTGTAAGAGTAGAATGGGAGGCAGAGCCTTCAGCTTTCAGGCTCCTCTCCTGTGGAACCAGCTCCCAATTCAGATCAGGGAGACAGACACCCTCTCTACTTTTAAGATTAGGCTTAAAACTTTCCTTTTTGCTAAAGCTTATAGTTAGGGCTGGATCAGGTGACCCTGAACCATCCCTTAGTTATGCTGCTATAGACGTAGACTGCTGGGGGGTTCCCATGATGCACTGTTTCTTTCTCTTTTTGCTCTGTATGCACCACTCTGCATTTAATCATTAGTGATCGATCTCTGCTCCCCTCCACAGCATGTCTTTTTCCTGGTTCTCTCCCTCAGCACCAACCAGTCCCAGCAGAAGACTGCCCCTCCCTGAGCCTGGTTCTGCTGGAGGTTTCTTCCTGTTAAAAGGGAGTTTTTCCTTCCCACTGTAGCCAAGTGCTTGCTCACAGGGGGTCGTTTTGACCGTTGGGGTTTTACATAATTATTGTATGGCCTTGCCTTACAATATAAAGCGCCTTGGGGCAACTGTTTGTTGTGATTTGGCGCTATATAAAAAAATTGATTGATTGATTGATTGATTTCAAAAGGCTGAATCCACGTAAGACCCCGGGCTCAGACTGTGTCTCTCCTGCCACCCTGAGACACTGCGCTGATGAGCTGGCCCCAGTCTTCACAGGGATCTTCAACACCTCCCTGGAGTCATGCCATGTTCCAGTCTGTTTCAAGTCCTCAATCATAGTTCCAGTCCCCAAGAAACCACACGTCACTGGACTTAATGACTACAGGCCTGTGGCTCTCACGTCTGTAGTCATGAAGACCTTTGAACGCCTGGTTTTATCCCACCTGAAGTCCATCACCGACCCCCTCCTGGACCCCCTGCAGTTTGCCTACAGAGCCAACAGGTCTGTAGATGACGCCATAAACCTGGCCCTGCACTCCATCCTGCAGCACCTGGACTCCCCAGGAACCTACGCTAGGATCCTGTTTGTGGACTTCAGCTCTGCATTCAACACCATCCTTCCAGCTTTGCTCCAGGACAAGCTTTCTCTGCTCCACGTGCCCAACTCCACCTGCAGGTGGATCACAGACTGCCTGACGGACCGGAGTCAGCGTGTGAGGCTGGGAAAAAATGTTTTGAACACTCGGGCTCTCAGCACAGGATCTCCACAGGGCTGTGTCCTTTCCCCCCTGCTCTTCTCCCTCTACACTAACTGCTGCACCTCCAGCCACGACTCTGTAAAGCTCATCAAGTTTGCGGATGACACCACCCTCATCGGACTCATTTCAGATGGGGATGAGTCTGCCTACAGGAGGGAGGTGGACCGGCTGGTGACCTGGTGCAGCAGCAACAACTTGGAGCTCAACGCCCAGAAAACAGTGGAGATGATCGTGGACTTCAGGAAAGCCACAGCTCCCCCGCCCTCCCTCACCCTCACCAACAGCCCCATCACCACTGTGGTCTGTCACCGCTTCCTCTGCACCACCATCACCCAGGACCTCAAGTGAGAGTCAACCATCAGCTCCCTCATCAAGAAGGCCCAGCAGAGGATGTACTTCCTGTGGCAGCTGAAGAAGGCCAAGCTGCCTGTCCAGCTGATGGTGCAGTTCTACACGGCCATCATCGAGTCCATCCTCTGCTCCTCCATCACGGTGTGGTACGCCGGGGCCACAGCCAGGGACAGACACAGACTGCAGCGCATTGTGGCCTCTGCTGAGAAGGTGATCGGCTGTAGCCTTCCATCTCTCCACGACCTGCACGTCTCCAGGACTCTGGGCCGAGCAGGTCGGATCACAGCTGACCCTTCTCACCCTGCACACGGTCTATTCAAACCACTCCCCTCGGGCAGGAGGCTACGGTCCATCCGGACCAGAACCTCCCTCCATAAGAACAGTTTCTTCCCCTCTGGTGTTAGACTCATGAACACCTCATAACTCAGTCACCTTAAGCTTAACTCTGTCACTTTATCATTTTATCACGGGTCACTTTAGACAATGTACTTTGGTTTTTAATTGCACTCCTCCCACTGCACTGTTTTTTCTGTTTCTCTGTTTTTCGGTTGCACACAGCCTTTCATATTTCAGAGTTCTTTTTTTAATCTTATATTTTATCTTATTTTGACACATATGTTATATTTTATCCTAGCATTTTATCTCTTCTTAATGTTGCACCATTGTACCGAAGCAAATTCCTAGTCTGTGAATCCTGTTCACTGGCAATGGCAATAAACTTCTTCTGATTCTGATTCTGATTCTGATATATATATTTATATATTTCGGCACTCCAATCCGACAGGTGGCGGTAATGTTCCTAATGCTCTTTACGGTTGACTGCGTATGCATCGCCGGAAGCAGATGTCTTGAAGCTGTTGAAAGTAATTGAGACGCATTGATTTGTGTTAAAATGAATTTTTTTACTAAAGTATTGCTTTTGCTACTGTTAGCTTTCCCGGCCGCGGTGCTTTTTAAAGGTAAGGCGGTTAAATGGCTGTTTACTGTAAACATGCGTAAACAATCATTGTTTACATGTTGTTAGCTGTTAGCTAGCGGCTGTAGGAACCAAAAGGTTCTTTTTTAAAAAAAACTGAAATAAAGAAAAAGATCCTTTGAAGTTATTTATGACATTTCGGAAAGTTTCTTAAAGCGATTCCCTTCTCTCCATGAATGTTTTGTGTTTGACCACTGTTTTATTTTCTTGAAGCGATCGCTGTTGTTAAACTGACGTGTCCTTACTGTTAGCCTTTAGCCTGTTGCTAAGTGCTAACTTGATTCACTCTCACTGGTCACAAATGCAATTTTTAAATTTTCTAAACATAATGAAGGCATTAAAAAATGAATAAACATTGATTGTTTATGTCATTGCTCGGTTGTTGCACTTTGCCACTTATTAAACGACAAAAATGGTAACAAAAGCACGGGATCTCGAACCTAACAACACTTTTTTAGATATTTCACTAAAATAAAATCTAAAGTTAACTGGCAGTTGGTGTAAATCATCTTTGAATCAGTTTGCTTTATGTGTAGCATACTGAGATTGCTAATATGTAAATTAATTAATAAATCCCGTTTAAAGCAGCGTTTTCTTTCATCTAGAATAGTGTTACACCAGATAAAATATATTTGTAATTTAACTTCAGACCTGTTAATGTCATTATCTGTGTATTAAAAGTTACTGCAGAGTATTTCAAAAACTTCTTAAAAACTCATAATACTAATTTGCATTTTGCTTACAATTTTTTTTTAACTTATAAGATTAGTTATTTTGTCTAATTTTTGGTGGAGAATGTGGTTTTCTCAGACTTTCTGTTATGTTAACACAGTCTTCTTTCAATTTAAAAATTTTATAGATATATCTTGTCTGTATAAAGCTGCAGATTTTGTATCTGGAGGCTTGTTGATTAATTGGATCTGAACAGGTTTTGTGAGCCTGTTTCTGGTTTGAGCCTGGAGATGTTTTGATTATTGATGATATTGGTGTCTCAGTAAAAAGCTGAGGTTATAATTATTGTATTTCACACATTTAAACAAAACGGCTAGGTGATGGTGGACATGGCAGTTGTTTAAGACGAATGATTGAAAAATAAAAATTATCTTGATAAATGCTTAACTATTTGACTGTTAACCAAAAACACAAAACTAACAGATTCTTTACCCTTAAATGTGATTTGCTCAATTTTGTAAATAGAATTTGAATAAATTTAGGTTTTTGTATGATTGTTTAAGCAAAGCCAATCATTTGAATGTTTTCTTAATCTTTAAAACTGCAATGGTTTCTTGTCTAACATTTTAAGAAGTAGACTAAACTGTGAAATTTAGTCACAGGGTTAATCGGCGATTATCACCTTCCTAAAATGGCCTAAGTCATATTTTCCAAAACATGACATAGGCCATTATTTTAGGAAGGTGACGATATTTTAGTTGTAGCCTTATGGAGTTATACTTTGTGTCGTATTATAAATTCCAATGAGGCCAGTAGGCTATAAAAATTTAGGTTGGGAGACCATTTCTCCCAACCTCAGTGGATTTTTGGTTAACTTGCACATGCTTAATAGAAACGTGAGGCAACAAGTCAAAAGCTGCACATTTGATTGTTACATTAACTGCCAAATTAATTAATCACTAAATCAATGGATTATCAAAATAGCTGCGAGTTGCAGCCCTATGCAACTATGAGATGTGCTGGACTGTCATGGTGAAGAAAGAACTGAGCTAGAAGCTGAGGCTCTTGGTTTACCAGGCAGTCTGATGGTCGTGATCTTTGGGTAATGACTGAAAGAACAAGTTTGTGAATAAAAGTAAAACGTTAAGTTCCTCTAGGTATGTGGGCTTGCTCTCCTGGACAGGGTAAGAAGCTTGACCATTAGTGCAGCAGATAAGAGAATATTTATAGCAAAATCCTGCAAATGGTGATACAAGCATAAAATTCAGCACAAATACTCCAGACATTACTCTTTGAAAAAAACGATTGGCCACTTGAATTTTCAGTCAGCAGTCAGGTAGGGGTCAATTGTAGGATTACACAGGGGTCAAAATTTAAGACATTCCAGTCATATTGAAAACTATACCACATTATTTGCCTGATCATAAAGATTCCAAAAGTGTATTAGTTTGGACTATCTATGACTAGGGATGGGTATTAATAAGGTTTTATCGATATCGATGCCATTATCGATCCGATTCCTTATCAATTCCCTTATCGATACCTCGTGAATTTTGTACTAAAAGTAGGTTAAGTTAGCATCGCTCCCGTTTTTAAGTTATAAAATACATCTATCAACTGTTTCAGAAGACCATAACAGGTTGGTTTAACATAGAAAAGGTAAATAATACTCAGACGTATGCTCTTTAGGGTTTTAGTGGGGGAAAATTAAGCGAAAGAAAGAAATAAACGACGCAATCGACCGAAGCATTGCTTCAATCTGTGAACCACGCTTCGATTGGTTCAAGATTCAAAGCAAAGCCGCGCTGCAGAAAAGTTGATTAAGGACCCGCTGCAGGGTCTATAATCAATGTAGAGAAATGATAATTTTCCTGACAAACAACGGCCACTCTGAAGGACCGATAACAGAATCGTTAAGCACAAAGCTTATTGATGTCGGTGGGTAGTAGAGAAGCTTGAATCTTCGACTGGACTGGGTTGCTTGACGCGAGGACGTCCAGCGAGCAACCCAGTCCAGTCGAAGATTCAAGCTTCTCTACTATGGAAACCACCTGGACAACTGAGAGACTACACAGAAACATGTCGGTGGATCAAATCATTTCTTAACGATACCCGAAAGGAACCGGTTCTCAATACCCATCCCTATCTATGACTGAATTCTATGGGATAAAAATGGCAAGAATGGTGACAAAGGTCAGTTTCAGTTTGTAGAGGGGTCAAAAGTTAAAGTTGCCCTCCCTTGCACGTCTCCAGTTAGTTTAGAATGCTGCTGCTCATCTGCTAACTGGAGTAGGACAGAGGGAGCACATTACACCTATCCTGGCCTCCCTCCACTGGCTGCCTGTGCACTTTAGGGTTCATTTTAAGATTCTTTTGTTTTTAAATCTTTAAATGGCCTCGCCCCACCCTACCTCTCTGAGCTACTTCACCCCTGCGCCCCTGCACGGTGCCTTCGCTCAGCTGATCAGCTGCTCCTTGATGTACTGAGGTCCAAGCAAACGCTCAGAGGGGATGGAACATTTTCTGTTGCAGCTCCAAAAATTTGCAGTAATCTGCCTTTGCACATTAGGCAGGCCTCTTCACTGTTTTTAAAACGAATCTTAAAACCCACTTTTACTCATTGGCATTTAACACAATATGAGACTTTGCTCTGTTTTAGTTTTTTTGCTTGTTTGTTGCTGTTTTTATTGTTGTTGGGTTGCTTTGTTATCTTTATGACCTTCATGTACAGCACTTTGTTTCAGTTTTGGCTGTTTGAAAGTGCTCTATAAATAAAGTTGAGTTAAAGTTCCTTCAATTTTGGTAAAAAGTGATTTGAATTATTAGTTGAGTTAATAGGGTTTTAAAAAGGAAATGTTTGCACAAAGTGTCATGCTTAGTTATCACATTACGGGGTAGCATATGTCATAGATTCCAATGGATGTCGACCTTGTTTGACCTTTACTGTGGAGCCCAACCATTCAACACAGTTAAAACTATTTCATTTATTAGTCCTATTAGCTCAACCAATAATTTGCATCACTTTTTTTCCCCCCAAAATTAGAGCAATCCCCTGTACAAACTGAAACTGACCTTTGCCACAATTCTTGCTGTTTACACTCATAACATTCAGTCATAGATAGTCCAAACTATACCTTTTTGGAATCTTCATGAGCAAACAAATAATGTCATGTAGTTTTTAGTTTTATTGGGGCATTTTTAAATTTTGACCCCTGTGTAATTCTTCAGTTGACCCCCTACCTGGCCACCTATTGAAAATTCAAGTGGCCAGTCAGTTTTGTTTTTTTTTCCCCAAAGAATAATGTCTAAAGTGTATTTGTGTTGAATTTGATGCTTGAATCACCATTTGAAGGATTGTTTCATTTATCTGCTGCATGCTATCTGGGAGGGAGGTCTGAGGGAGGTGTTCCAGGCATGTCGAATTGGCGTGAGGCTCCAGGAAAGATCCAGGACACGCTGAAGAAATTATATTTCCCAGGTAGCTTGGAATGGCTCAGGATGCCACAGGAGAAGTTGGCACGCCTGGCTCAGGGTAGGGAAGTGTGGGAGTAGCTGTGTAGTTTGCTGCGACTGTCATTCAAACCTAGATAAGCTGCAGAAAATGACTGAATGAAAGTAAATGTAAAATGTATGTATATTTATATATTTATTTATTTTTAATCTTACTTGACCCCCATCAGGGCTGCTGGTGTCTGCGCAGGATCTGACTGAGGATGAGGAGGCTGACACTGCGGATGAAGATGTTGTGGATGATGTGACGGCTGAAGATGACGATGACGAGGCTGAAGTAGAAGATGACGAGAATACAGAACTGGTGACTAATAAAGATACTAAATCGACATACTTTAAAAGTACTTGTCCTGACTTTTGGTTAATTTATATAAATAAATAAATAAATACAGTACTAGCTTGTTGCCTGTAATACCAGAGGCCATCAGATATGGCCATTGGGTATTACGAAGGCTGCCTGTCTGTCTGTGCTCAGTATAAGGCCAGTCCTATTACTGTGCAGTCTTCAAAATTACAGGAAACATTCTTGGGACACAGATCTTGGGTAAGTTCAAAGATGGCTGACCTTGACCTATTTTAAGAGGTTAAAATGTCCCTCCTGTGTAGTTCTGGGCTTTCTCATAATCATCCTTACCCACGAGATGAGATCTTGCATGGAGCCCCAGACTGAGGAAGATTGACAGTCGTCTTGTGTTTCTTCCATTTTCTAATAATTTACGCCAACAGTTAATTGCCTTCTCACTGAGCTGCTTGCCTATAGGGCAGCACAGTCTCGTTTGAACCCATACGTGATATCACAGGATTTGACCACATCTGGGGACACCCGGCACAAACACAGCAGAGAATCCCCGGGGAGCGTCAGCACAAACCATTCAGCCTGGCTCGGTAAACTTAAAAGCATACTTGCTGTCACCTAGCGGGCCTGCCAGTTTAAAATGGTTTCCCCTGAATCCCCCATCTTCCGAATGGTTTGGTTTGTGCTGACACTCCCACACTCCGCCCGGGGATTAGCCTCTTCTCACAAACAGCAACAATTCTAACAGGATAATTGTGTGCGGTTTTGTTTTCGGCTGCAGTCACTGAAGCAGTCGTGAAAAGTGCAGGTTTTTTTCAGTTCACCGCGGAGAAGGGAAAACGAGGCAACTTTCCACCTCATCGTCGCTTTTTCTTTGCATTTTCACTTTGTTTGCATGTAATTTGCCCTAAAACTCCGAGAAAGTGCCATGCTTCTGTAGAGAAATTACATCATATGGGTCATATTTTATCCTTTTAGCACCTGCTCTCAAACAAGACTGCACTGCCCTATTGTCCTGTAGCCCCTCCCAGCTTTGTGCAGGTCTACAGTTTTGTCTCTGGTGTCCTTAGACAGATGGTGGACAGGTTTAAGTGTGATTGGGTGTGTGGACAGGTGTCTTTAGTACAGGTAACAAGTTCAAACAGGTGCATTTAATACAGATAAAGAGTGCAGAGTAAGAGGGCTTCTTAAAGAAAAATTAACAGGTCTGTGAGAGCCAGAATTCTTGCTGGTTGGTAGGTGTTCAAATACTTATTCCATGCAATAAAAAGAAAATTATTTAAAAATCATACAATGTGATTTTCTGATTTTTTTAATTTATTTGTTTGTTTTCAGATTCTGTCTCTCACAGTTGAAGTGTACCTTTGTAGGTGGGAAAACATCCAAAATCAACAGTGGATCAAATACTATACCTTTTTGCCTCACTGTGTACACACACACACATTTGTGTGTGTGTGTGTGTGTGTGTGTGTGTGTGTGTGTGTATATATATATATATATATATATATATATATATATATATATATATATATAACCTCCGCCAACAAAGTTGGAGGTTATGTTTTGCCCCTGTCTGTTTGTGAACAGCCTGGAGCCCACAATTTTATTGAAGATTCATATAGTCAGAGAAAATCTTGGAAAATTGAAAAAAATCCCTATATTTGTCAAAAAAAGATAAAAATTCAGAGAGTTATGTAGGATGGTATCCTTTATCGACTGAGAAAGTTTGATCCGGATCTGATCCAGATTTTGTGGCCATTTAAATTTAACATTGAAAAGCCCATTTAATGTATATTTTGCATTATAGTTTAATCAAAAATGCCCCAATCACTCTCATATGAAAGTGATGTGCAAACCTGACAATGTTTGATCTGGATCTGATCCAGATTGTGGTTTTGAATTTAATATTGAAAATCCCATTTGGTGTACATTTTGCATTATATCTCAATCAAAAGTGCCTCAATCACTCATTTTTCTGTTATGGATTTACTGACACCACCAAAATTGGGTGGAAGTTCCAATTTTATGCCTGTTTGTCTTATAGTTTCAGTCAGAAACCAAGTGTCAAAAAAGCGATGACAAATTGTGCACAGCAGAGATAATCAGTGTTCTGTGACAATTATCTGGGGGGGAAAAATTCAGAAACCAAAAAAGTGGAAAAGAAAAAAAAAAACTGACACCACAAAAAAAAACTTTGATTCAAGTCAAATCAAATTTAGCTTATGAAAAGCCACTTCGAACAGTAGTTTGATATTGAAATTTTTTTCCAAGGTAAGTTTTGTGGAATTGGAAGCTAGTGCTGACAGAGGATTGGTCTCTACGAGCGCGGTGCTCTAGTTTTTTTTTTCACAGCTATAAGTTGATATTGTATTGATAAGTTTAAAGAAACTGAACTCTTGTGTGTCTAGACTGAAGAAAAAGATGAAGAGGAGGACGACACATTAGTTAGAGAGATGAAGGCTTCTCCTAATGCTGACACCACTATCCTCTTCGTCAAAGGAGAAGGTGACTGGCTTTTCTTTTATCAGAAACATTAGATCTGGACAGAAGGGGGTAGTTTAATTTCTTGAAAAATTCTGAAAAAAAAGCACTTTTTGTGCATATAAAGATGCATAGATTTTATTTTCTTTAAAATGACAAGTCTGAGTTTCACAATAGGATGTGATGGAATAGATTTTATTTTGGTTTGTGTCAACTTTTTTGGTTTCTTCTCTGTGAGCAGTAGTAGACACAAGTACAAAAAATTATAACTACAATGTAATTAACCAAACTATTTTGAATATCATTGAAATTGTGCTTCTGCAGCTTTCATTTGTATTGAATTGATTTGGTTTTAAAAGAAGTTCAGGATCTGTCTCACTGTACGGATGTGTTGGTCTGTCTGTAATACAGGTTTTAAATTAAAACAGCTTACTGCAGTTTTTATTGTTGTTCACTAGACTTCCCTGCAAACAACATCGTAAAGTTTCTGCTCGGCTTCACCAACAAAGGAGCAGAGAACTTCATCGTGGAGTCTTTGGACGCCTCTTTCCGCTACCCACAGGTACAAAATAACCTGCCTCAGTGCAAGAATAACCCCACAAAGATTGTAGTGTAGGAATATTCAGTGGTGGGCACATTTCCGATAACCGATAATTATCGGAGATAATGTTTTCATTATCGGATTATCTTTTTAGATAACTTTTAAAACCATTATCAGACTAATTATCTTGTGATAAATTTTTGTCCGATAATTTTTAGACCGATAACGTGGTAAATAAAGCTGAACAGCTACAAACATTTCTAAAATTTAAAATCAGTTGAGCACCTACCTGTTAAACGTTTCGTAGCAGATGTGTAATTCTACCCTCTGCAAAACAGAGGAAAGCTGCTTCTAGAAGAAACCGCTCTATCCTCTGCAGGCAAAGGACAACTGATCCCAAAAAAAAAAAATTTCTTTTAACCCCATACTGATATGAGGTCAGTATCACCCAAGTCATCCAGAGGCATACATTTTTAGCTTATAGTTCAAATTTTAACCAAACTAATTTCAGACAAGTTATTTAAATTA
This sequence comes from Thalassophryne amazonica, assembly GCF_902500255.1. NCBI lineage: Eukaryota > Metazoa > Chordata > Actinopteri > Batrachoidiformes > Batrachoididae > Thalassophryne > Thalassophryne amazonica. The sequence continues at coordinate 6,140,210 of NC_047103.1, forward strand.
ATGTCATGTCTGAAGTTTTATAAAGTGAAAATATCAGATATATGTTTTAGGTTTAAAGTAATGAGCTAATTTTTAAGGTTTTACTGTGGATATATGCTGTGCCCAGCAGTGCATTATGGGTAGGATAGGGTAATCTTAGTATGTTCACGACATGAGAAATGCATTTGAAACACTCTGATCAGGCTCTACGGACATCAGCATTAAACTCTAGTGCCTAAAACTCTTGTGAATATATTTTCTGGGTTTATAGATGTTGTTATTGTGTTTGCGTTTATTAAATTCCACGCATCTTAAATGTGGCAGACACGGATTATCTGGAATTTTGTTTTGGCAAGTTTTCATGGTCTCTACTGCCATCTACTGGCCAGTAGTATTCATGGCAGTATTGCCCCTGAAGCTGGGCTGATATATTTTCAGTCACTGTACTGGGCGACAGCTCAAACTGTACGACAGACCAGCACGGTGTAAAAGTTCAGAACGCACGATTTATGTTCTCACACACATTGTATGTTAAAAAAAACCACACGTCAGACTCGTGTTTCCAGAAGCAAAACGTAAACGGAAGATTTTTTTTTTCAAACTTAATTTACAAAAACTCTCGATGGGAGTACCAAACCCGGGAGAGGTCACTTAAAGTGATATTTTTTTTTTTTTTTTTTTTCTGGTCATGATAATTTGTGCACACGTTTTCCTTTTAATTGAGCTCACAAATTAATAAAACGTGCACACGTTTTCCTGGCTGTGATAATTCGTGCGCACGTTTTCTTTTAATTGAGCCCTCAAATGAATAAAACGTGCGCACGTTTTCCTTTCATTCAAAATGAACTTCATAATATGACCTAAATTGTCATCCTCACGATGGGAGACGCTTCGCCTCAGCATCCTTTTTAATGTGCTTAAACTCCCGATGATGTCATGCTCGGCAGCTGGAGTTCTCTATATGTCCTTGTGCGCCCAAACCATGATGATACGCTCTGACCAGGTCCATTTATGGGGAAATGTATTACACTGTCTGCTGGTTTGTTGGCTAACATTTGTGTCAAGACAATATTGAGTGTGCGTGTTACAAATTGTGGCCACGTTTAAGTAGATCGTGCCCTTGTTTTACTCAAACAATGCTTAAAACGAGTGCACAATATAATAAAATGTGCACACATCATCATAAAATGTACACACAATATAATAAAACGTGCGCACAATATAATAAAATGAGCGCACATTCTCTCCACATGCAAAACATTTTGCAATGACACTTCCAGGGCTCTGTACAAATGCCTGTTTTTACAAATAAAAAATGGAATATTTTACAAAAACACATTTATCTGTAAACACCAACACACGTCACATTAACGTGTTGGTTTACATAATGAATGACTCAACCAATCAGTGTTTAGCAGAGGCACATTTTACCCAGAATCCTTTGCGATCTGTCTGTTACAAATCTTCAGAATTAGTGCATTATTCAACATTAAAAGATATGTTATATTTTAACTTAGTACAAATGACAGAATTGAAATTAATGGAGTTATTCTATCAGTATTCATTTTATCTGGTGGTTGGCTCTCACTGCGGTATTGTATCACTTCCTGTTCCGGAGCACAGCGGTGTTTTTCTGTATCTGTTAGCTGTTTAATCTGCGCAGTTAGATTGATCTAGTTAACTAGATAACGATTTGTTTCACAGTGTAATCTTCACGTGCCTTAACTAAAGCACTCCCTCTGCTGAATCACCTCTAAATTATTTACACATTATTTACTTTGCGTGTTTTTAGGAATCTGCTAGCTTAGCGCAGCTACTAGCTCTTAGCCGGTTTAGCATGGCGGCTTCTCCTGTCTCTAACGCACTTTTCTGCTCTGGGTGTGAAATGTTTAGTTATTCCTCGGCCTCCTTTAGCAGTAATGGTACTTATAATAAGTGTAGCTTATTCGTAGCTTTGGAGGCCAGGCTGGGCGAATTGGAGACTCGGCTCCGCACCTTGGAAAATCCTACAGCTAGCCAGGCCCCTGTAGTCGGTGCGGACTAAGGTAGCTTAGCCGCCGTTAGTTCCCTCCTGGCAGATCCCGAGCAGCTGGGAAAGCAGGCCGACTGGGTGACTGTGAGGAGGAAGCGTAGTCCTAAACAGAAGCCCCGTGTACACCGCCAACCCGTTCACATCTCTAACCGTTTTTCCCCACTCGGCGACACACCCACCGAGGATCAGACTCTGGTTATTGGCGACTCTGTTTTGAGAAATGTAAAGTTAGCGACACCAGCAACCATAGTCAATTGTCTTCCGGGGGCCAGAGCAGGCGACATTGAAGGAAATTTGAAACTGCTGGTTAAGGCTAAGCGTAAATTTGGTAAGATTGTAATTCACGTCGGCAGTAATGACACCCGGTTACGCCAATCGGAGGTCACTAAAATTAATATTGAATCGGTGTGTAACTTTGCAAAAACAATGTCGGACTCTGTAGTTTTCTCTGGGCCCCTCCCCAATCGGACCGGGAGTGACATGTTTAGCCGCATGTTCTCCTTGAATTGCTGGCTGAGGGGTGTCCAAAAAATAAGGTGGGCTTCATAGATAATTGGCAAAGCTTCTGGAGAAAACCCAGTCTTGTTAGGAGAGACGGCATCCATCCCACTTTGGATGGAGCAGCTCTCATTTCTAGAAATCTGGCCAATTTTCTTAAATCCTCCAAACCATGACTATCCAGGGTTGGGACCAGGAAGCAGAGTTGTAGTCTTACACACCTCTCTGCAGCTTCTCTCCCCCTGCCATCCCCTCATTACCCCATCCCTGTAGAGACGGTGCCTGCTCCCAGACCACCAACAACCAGTAAAAATCTATTTAAGCATAAAAATTCAAAAAGAAAAAATATAGCACCTTCAACTGCACCACAGACTAAAACAGTTAAATGTGGTCTATTAAACATTAGGTCTCTCTCTTCCAAGTCCCTGTTAGTAAATGATATAATAATTGATCAACATTTTGATTTATTCTGCCTTACAGAAACCTGGTTACAGCAGGATGAATATGTTCGTTTAAATGAGTCAACACCCCCGAGTCACACTAACTGCCAGAATGCTCGTAGCGTGGGCCGAGGCGGAGGATTATCAGCAATCTTCCATTCCAGCTTATTAATTAATCTAAAACCCAGACAGAGCTTTAATTCATTTGAAAGCTTGACTCTTAGTCTTGTCCATCCAAATTGGAAGTCCCAAAAACCAGTTTTATTTATTATGTATCGTCCACCTGGTTGTTACTGTGAGTTTCTCTGTGAATTTTCAGACCTTTTGTCTGACTTAGTGCTTAGCTCAGATAAGATAATTATAGTGGGCGATTTTAACATCCACACAGATGCTGAGAATGACAGCCTCAACACTGCATTTAATCTATTATTAGACTCAATTGGCTTTGCTTAAAATGTAAATGAGTCCACCCACCACTTTAATAATATCTTAGATCTTGTTCTGACTTATGGTATGGAAATTGAAGACTTAACAGTATTCCCTGAAAACTCCCTTCTGTCTGATCATTTCTTAATAACATTTACATTTACTCTGATGGACTACAAGTTTCATTACACTAGAAGTCTTTCAGAAAGCGCTGTAACTAGGTTTAAGGATATGATTCCTTCTTTATGTTCTCTAATGCCATATACCAACACAGTGCAGAGTAGCTACCTAAACTCTGTAAGTGAGATAGAGTATCTCGTCAATAGTTTTACATCCTCATTGAAGACAACTTTGGATGCTGTAGCTCCTCTGAAAAAGAGAGCTTTAAATCAGAAGTGCCTGACTCCGTGGTATAACTCACAAACTCGCAGCTTAAAGGAGATAACCCGTAAATTGGAGAGGAAATGGCGTCTCACTAATTTATAAGATCTTCACTTAGCCTGGAAAAAGAGTCTGTTGCTCTATAAAAAAGCCATCCGTAAAGCTAGGACATCTTACTACTCATCAGTAATTGAAGAAAATAAGAACAACCCCAGGTTTCTTTTCAGCACTGTAGCCAGGCTGACAGAGTCAGAGCTCTACTGAGCCGAGTATTCCTTTAACTTTAACTAGTAATGACTTCATGACTTTCTTTGCTAATAAAATTTTAACTATTAGAGAAAAAATTACTCAAAGACGTATCGTTATCTTTGGCTGCTTTCAGTGATGCTGGTATTTGGTTAGACTCTTTCTCTCAGATTGTTCTGAGTTATTTCCTCCAAACCATTAACATGTCTATTAGACCCCATTCCTACCAGGCTGCTCAAGGAAGCCCTACCATTAATTAATGCTTCGGTCTTAAATATGATCAATCTGTCTTTATTACTTGGCTATGTACCACAGGCTTTTAAGGTGGCAGTAATTAAACCATTACTTAAAAAGCCATGCCTTGACCCAGCTATCTTAGCTAATTATAGGCAATCTCCAACCTTCCTTTTCTCTCAAAAATTCTTGAAAGGGTAGTTGTAAAACAGCTAACTGATCATCTGCAGAGGAATGGTCTATTTGAAGAGTTTCAGTCAGGGTTTAGAATTCATCATAGTACAGAAACAGCATTAGTGAAGGTTACAAATGATGATCTTATGGCCTCAGACAGTGGACTCATCTCTGTGCTTGTTCTGTTAGACCTCAGTGCTGCTTTTCATACTGTTGACCATAAAATTTTATTACAGAGATTAGAGCATGCCATAGGTATTAAAGGCACTGTGCTGCGGTGGTTTGAATCATATTTATCTAATAGATTACAATTTGTTCATGTAAATGGGGAATCTTCTTCACAGACTAAGGTTAATTATGGAGTTCCACAAGGTTCTGTGCTAGGACCAATTTTATTCACTTTATACATGCTTCCCTTAGGCAGTATTATTAGACGGCATTGCTTAAATTTTCATTGTTACGCAGATGATACCCAGCTTTATCTATCCATGAAGCCAGAGGACACACACCAATTAGCTAAACTGCAGGATTGTCTTACAGACATAAAGACATGGATGACCTCTAATTTCCTGCTTTTAAACTCAGATAAAACTGAAGTTATTGTACTTGGCCCCACAAATCTTAGAAACATGGTGTCTAACCAGATCCTTACTCTGGATGGCATTACCCTGACCTCTAGTAATACTGTGAGAAATCTTGGAGTCATTTTTGATCAGGATATGTCATTCGATGCGCATATTAAACAAATGTAGGACTGCTTTTTTTGCATTTGCGCAATATCTCTAAAATTAGAAAGGTCTTGTCTCAGAGTGATGCTGAAAAACTAATTCATGCATTTATTTCCTCTAGGCTGGACTATTGTAATTCATTATTATCAGGGTCCTAAAAGTTCCCTGAAAAGCCTTCAGTTAATTCAAAATGCTGCAGCTAGAGTACTGATAGGGACTAGAAGGAGAGAGCATATCTCACCCATATTAGCCTCTCTTCATTGGCTTCCTGTTAATTCTAGAATAGAATTTAAAATTATTCTTCTTACTTATAAGGTTTTGAATAATCTGGTCCCATCTTATCTTAGGGACCTCATAGTACCATATCACCCCAATAGAGCGCTTCGCTCTCAGACTGCAGGCTTATTTGAAGTTCCTAGGGTTTGTAAGAGTAGAATGGGAGGCAGAGCCTTCAGCTTTCAAGCTCCTCTCCTGTGGAACCAGCTCCCAATTCGGATCAGGGAGACAGACACCCTCTCTACTTTTAAGATTAGGCTTAAAACTTTCCTTTTTGCTAAAGCTTATAGTTAGGGCTGGATCGGGTGACGCTGAACCATCCCTTAGTTATGCTGCTATAGACGTAGACTGCTGGGGGGTTCCCATGATGCACTGAGTGTTTCTTTATCTTTTTGCTCTGTATGCACCACTCTGCATTTAATCATTAGTGATTGATCTCTGCTCCCCTCCACAGCATGTCTTTTCCCTGGTTCTCTCCCTCAGCCCCAACCAGTCCCAGCAGAAGACTGCCCCTCTCTGAGCCTGGTTCTGCTGGAGGTTTCTTCCTGTTAAAAGGGAGTTTTTCCTTCGCACTGTCGCCAAGTGCTTGCTCACAGGGGGTCGTTTTGACAGTTGGGGTTTTTCTGTGATTATTGTATGGCTTTGCCTTGCAATATGAAGCGCCTTGGGGCAACTGTTTGTTGTGATTTGGCGCTATATAAATGAAATTGATTTGATTTGATTTATTTATACACCAAACCATAACTCAGCATTGCTTTATTTTCCCAGATCTCCGCCTGATCGGAGCGTTGTGATTTGGTAGAGAACTGGGCTTTGCGGCTCCTCTCAGCTTGCTTCTGTGCTGGAAGCCATGTTTTAAACAAGAGCTTCCAGCAGGGGGCAAGATGTTCAAAGACAGAAGTACGGGCTCATTGTTTGGGTCTGTCGTTTTTGATGCTACCAGAAGCGATTGTGGTGGTAAGATTCAGTTTGTTAGTAGTTGCAAATGTACCAGAGACAATACTGGAATCATTTTTGGGTGGTTCAACATTTTATCTTTAACAAAAATAACTTCAGTTATCTGATTATCTGTTATTGAAGTAAATTTTTTGGTTATCTGTGCCCACCATTGGGAATATTAGATTTCAACCTGTGATTTTCAGCTACGGTGAAAAGACCAGTAAATTGCTTGTAAGGGGGAAGAGACACATCTTTATGTTGATTTTTGGCTGTCATTCCATCTTTTTTTTTTTCTTCCTTTTTCCACCAAAACTCAGATGAATGAACATTCGAGACCTTGCTGCACAGTTGAGTAGCTTTTTTCGCCATCTATTGGGCAGTCTGAGCATTTTAATTATACAGCGCCAAATCATGATGCAAGTCCTCCCAAAACCTGCACACAAAACTTCAAAATCGGTAGAGAACAGTAAGATATGTATCAGAGAATCAGCATGCACACAGGTTCACCAGCACCCAGGGAGGAGATATCAAGAGCTCAGTGGTGGGCACAGCTAACCAAAAAATTAGCTTCGATAACAGATAATCAGCTGGCAGAAAAGTTATCTTTTATAAAGTTAAACCGGTAAACCACCCAAAAATTTATTGGAAGCTACAGCTAACCAATAACCGATAATTTCCAGTGTTGTCTGCGGTACACTTGCAACTACTAACAAGCTGATTTTAAGTTTTAATACCATGATTGCTTCTGATAGCATCAAACGCGACCACAGACCCAATGAGCCAGCATATCTGTCTTTGTGCGCCCTGCCCCCTGCTGGAAGCTCCTGTTTACTGCATAACTTCCAGCAGAGAAGCAGTTGAGAGGAGCCACGAAGCTCAACTCTCTACACAATAACAGTGTCACCATGAGGCGGAGGTCTTGGAAGATAAAGGAGTAATGACTTATGGTTTTGGTTTAAAATGAATACAGATAGAATAACTCCATTAATGTCAGTACTGTCATTTCTACAAAGTTAAAATATAACATACATCTTTTAATGTTAAATAATGCACTAATTCTGAAGTTTTGTGACAAACACAGACAGATGCCAAAGGGATCATGGGTAAAATATGTCTCCGCTAACACTGATTGGTTGACTCATTCATTCTATGTAAAAACCAACACGTTAATGTGAGGTGTGTGTTGGTGTTTACATATAGATGCGCTTTTGTAAAATATGCCTTTTTATTTGTAAAAAAAAAAGGCATTTGCAAAAAAAAGCCAAGTAATTACATAACTGTCTGATATAAAATAAGTAGAACACTGCCATCTACTGGTGTCCAGACAGTCGATACTTAGGGCGAATACTGCCAGTAGATGACAGTAGAGACCGTGAAAACTTGCCAAAACAAAATTCCAGATAATCCCTGTCTGCTACGTTTAAGATGCGTGGAATTTAATTATATGTATTACTCTGGAACAAAGACGACAGACAGTGTTTGACATAAGCAGGACTCTAAAGCATAAACAGGAATTGATTGCAATGATTCCAATTGAAAATAATGGAGAAGGAACCGGGGCTTCTTCTGGCATTTTTACATAACAAACACATTAACATCTATAAACCCAGAGAATATATTCACAAGAGTTTTAGGCACAATATACAAAGAGTTTAATGCTGTTATCCGTGTGGAGACTAATCAGCGCATCTCAAATGCATTTCTTCTGTTGTGAATGTACTGAGATTACCCATAATGCACCTGGACACAGCATGTCCACACTAAAACCTTCAAAATTAGTGCATTAGTTTAAAACATAAATCGGATATTTTCACTTTATAAAACTTCAGACTTGATGTTAATTTAAATAAGTTGTCTGAAATTAGTTTGGTTAAAACTGTATGCCTCTGGATGGCTTGGGTGATATTGCCAGCATATCAGTATGAGGTCAAAAGAAATTATTATTATTATTTTTTTCCTTTTCTTTTCTGTGACCAGTTCTCCTTTGCCTGCAGAGGATAGAGTGGTTTCTCCTGGAACCAGCTCTCCTCTGTTTGCAGAGGATAGAACTGCGCATCTACTACAAAACATTTAACAGGTAGGTACCCAACTGATTTTAGACTTAATAAATGTTTGTAACTGTTAAGCTTTGTTCACCACGTCTGCAAAAATATGTTTGTGGTCTAAAACATATCGGAAGATAATTGGTCCAATGATGGTTTTCAAAATTATCTGAAAAGCTAATTCGATAATGAAAACATTATCTTCGACAATTAGCGGTTAGCGGATTAGCAGAACTTTGCCCACCACTGCAAGAAGTTGTCATCAACATGACCTCCTTGTTAAATATAAATAAAAAGTCGTGGTGGTGGTGATTGAGAACTATTATCTCAGTGGGCAATAGGGGCACTAAGGAGGTCTTGGCAGCAACAACAGCTTGATATGTTTTGGTAGAGAACAGATGGGTATCCTTGGTAACTGTTCTGACAGTACTGAGGAATTATCGTGCAATATCATCTCAATATTTATTTCACATCTTATCAGAAGCAGGGTCATGAACCCTCCTCTTTCCTGTATAAGGTCACATCCCGTCACTGTTTTCTCTGTTGGATGTTTTGGGGGTTGGCTAGATGCTGCTGTAAAATTTAGGTTCCCTGTCATCTCTAAAGTTTGGGTGACGTTTTCTTCTTCTCCATCAGGATTACCAGTTCTACATCCAGAACTTCACCGCTCTGCAGCTCGGCACTGTGGTTCCTCCCAGCCGACAGGCGACGTTTGAGTACTCCTTCATCCCTGCAGAGCCAATGGGAGGGCGGCCGTTCGGACTGGTCATCAACCTCAATTACAAGGACAGCAGTGTAAGATGGGAGGGGCGGGGCTTACCAGCAACATAAACAAATAAGCATGGAACCAATTAATGATCTTTGATGGGCCAGTTGTATCATGTTTGTTTTTTCCTGGTAAGATGTAGGTGCACATCATCGCCTCATTGAACTGTCCCAACTGACAATCACCAAAGCAGACCAGTGGTCCATTTCCTGAAAACCGCTCCCTGTTAAATGGTGTTTCCTTGGCACCGTGTAATTGCTGGAACCCTCAGCGTTCCTTTAACATGATTTAGCATGCATGGCTACATTGTGGTGGTAACTCCCTCACTGTGTAAGCAGTACAACTCATCTGAGTCTCCCGAAGTCGCCACCTATTAACAAAGTGGTACCGAAGGAATATCTGACCTGGGACCAAAGCGAAGTTCTCGTCCAGGTCCTGTAACCCTACAAAACGGGTGTGAGCCTTTAAATTAGAGGAGTCTTGTAAATGGACTGCATTTATATAGTGTTTTCCATCTGCATCAGAATCTCAAAGTACTTTACAGTGATGCCTCACATTCACACAGACACACTCACACATTGATGCCACTGTGCTGCCGTGCAAGACGCTCATGACACACCGGAAGCAACTCAGGCATGGGTTAAAGTTCTCCATCACCACGACGGATTTCCGTCATTTCAATCAATCAATCAATCAATCAATTTTTTTATATAGCGCCAAATCACAACAAACAGTTGCCCCAAGGCGCTTTATATTGTAAGGCAAGGCCATACAATAATCACAGAAATTATGTAAAATTATGTAAAACCCCAACGGTCAAAACGACCCCCTATGAGCAAGCACTTGGCTACAGTGGGAAGGGAAAAACTCCCTTTTAACAGGAAGAAACCTCCAGCAGAACCAGGCTCAGGGAGGGGCAGTCTTCTGCTGGGACTGGTTGGGGCTGAGGGAGAGAACCAGGAAAAAGACATGCTGTGGAGGGGAGCAGAGATCGATCACTAATGATTAAATGCAGAGTGGTGCATACAGAGCAAAAAGAGAAAGAAACAGTGCATCATGGGAACCCCCCAGCAGTCTACGTCTATAGCAGCATAACTAAGGGATGGTTCAGGGTCACCTGATCCAGCCCTAACTATAAGCTTTAGCAAAAAGGAAAGTTTTAAGCCTAATCTTAAAAGTAGAGAGGGTGTCTGTCTCCCTGATCTGAATTGGGAGCTGGTTCCACAGGAGAGGAGCCTGAAAGCTGAAGGCTCTGCCTCCCATTCTACTCTTACAAACCCTAGGAACTACAAGTAAGCCTGCAGTCTGAGATCGAAGCGCTCTATTAGGGTGATATGGTACTACGAGGTCCCTAAGATAAGATGGGACCTGATTATTCAAAACCTTATAAGTAAGAAGAAGAATTTTAAATTCTATTCTAGAATTAACAGGAAGCCAATGAAGAGAGGCCAATATGAGTGAGATATGCTCTCTCCTTCTAGTCCCCGTCAGTACTCTAGCTGCAGCATTTTGAATTAACTGAAGGCTTTTTAGGGAACTTTTAGGACAACCTGATAATAATGAATTACAATAGTCCAGCCTAGAGGAAATAAATGCATGAATTAGTTTTTCAGCATCACTCTGAGACAAGACCTTTCTAATTTGAGATATTGCGTAAATGCAAAAAAGCAGTCCTACATATTTGTTTAATATGCGCTTTGAATGACATCCTGATCAAAAATGACTCCAAGATTTCTCACAGTATTACTAGAGGTCAGGGTAATGCCATCCAGAGTAAGGATCTGGTTAGACACCATGTTTCTAAGATTTGTGGGGCCAAGTACAATAACTTCAGTTTTATCTGAGTTTAAAAGCAGGAAATTAGAGGTCATCCATGTCTTTATGTCTGTAAGACAATCCTGCAGTTTAGCTAATTGGTGTGTGTCCTCTGGCTTCATGGATAGATAAAGCTGGGTATCATCTGCGTAACAATGAAAATTTAAGCAATACCGTCTAATACTACCTAAGGGAAGCATGTATAAAGTGAATAAAATTGGTCCTAGCACAGAACCTTGTGGAACTCCATAATTAACTTTAGTCTGTGAAGAAGATTCCCCATTTACATGAACAAATTGTAATCTATTAGACAAATATGATTCAAACCACCGCAGCGCAGTGCCTTTAATACCTATGGCATGCTCTAATCTCTGTAATAAAATTTTATGGTCAACAGTATCAAAAGCAGCACTGAGGTCTAACAGAACAAGCACAGAGATGAGTCCACTGTCCGAGGCCATAAGAAGATCATTTGTAACCTTCACTAATGCTGTTTCTGTACTATGATGAATTCTAAAACCTGACTGAAACTCTTCAAATAGACCATTCCTCTGCAGATGATCAGTTAGCTGTTTTACAACTGCCCTTTCAAGAATTTTTGAGAGAAAAGGAAGGTTGGAGATTGGCCTATAATTAGCTAAGATAGCTGGGTCAAGTGATGGCTTTTTAAGTAATGGTTTAATTACTGCCACCTTAAAAGCCTGTGGTACATAGCCACTAACAAAGATAGATTGATCATATTAAGATCGAAGCATTAAATAATGGTAGGGCTTCCTTGAGCAGCTGGTAGGAATGGGGTCTAATAAACATGTTGATGGTTTGGATGAAGTAACTAATGAAAATAACTCAGAACAATCGGAGAGAAAGAGTCTAACCAAATACCGGCATCACTGAAAGCAGCCAAGATAACGATACGTCTTTGGGATGGTTATGAGTAATTTTTTCTCTAATAGTTAAAATTTTGTTAGCAAAGAAAGTCATGAAGTCATTACTAGTTAAAGTTAATGGAATACTCAGCTCAATAGAGCTCTGACTCTTTGTCAGCCTGGCTACAGTGCTGAAAAGAAACCTGGGGTTGTTCTTATTTTCTTCAATTAGTGATGAGTAGAAAGATGTCCTAGCTTTACGGAGGGCTTTTTTATAGAGCAACAGACTTTTTCCAGGCTAAGTGAAGATCTTCTAAATTAGTGAGACGCCATTTCCTCTCCAACTTACGGGTTATCTGCTTTAAGCTACGAGTTTGTGAGTTATACCATGGAGTCAGGCACTTCTGATTTAAAGCTCTCTTTTTCAGAGGAGCTACAGCATCCAAAGTTGTCTTCAATGAGGATGTAAAACTATTGACAAGATACTCTATCTCACTTACAGAGTTTAGGTAGCTCCTCTGCACTGTGTTGGTATATTGCATTAGAGAACATAAAGAAGGAATCATATCCTTAAACCTAGTTACAGCGCTTTCTGAAAGACTTCTAGTGTAATGAAACTTATTCCCCACTGCTGGGTAGTCCATCAGAGTAAATGTAATGTTATTAAGAAATGATCAGACAGAAGGGAGTTTTCAGGGAATACTGTTAAGTCTTCTATTTCCATACCATAAGTCAGAACAAGATCTAAGATATGATTAAAGTGGTGGGTGGACTCATTTACTTTTTGAGCAAAGCCAATAGAGTCTAATAATAGATTAAATGCAGTGTTGAGGCAGTCATTCTCAGCATCTGTGTGGATGTTAAAATCGCCCACTATAATTATCTTATCTGAGCTAAGCACTAAGTCAGACAAAAGGTCTGAAAATTCACAGAGAAACTCACAGTAACGACCAGGTGGACGATAGATAATAACAAATAAAACTGGTTTTTGGGACTTCCAATTTGGATGGACAAGACTAAGAGTCAAGCTTTCAAATGAATTAAAGCTCTGTCTGGGTTTTTGATTAATTAATAAGCTGGAATGGAAGATTGCTGCTAATCCTCCGCCCCGGCCCGTGCTATGAACATTCTGACAGTTAGTGTGACTCGGGGGTGTTGACTCATTTAAACTAACATATTCATCCTGCTGTAACCAGGTTTTGTAAGGCAGAATAAATCAATATGTTGATCAATTATTATATCATTTACCAACAGGGACTTAGAAGAGAGAGACCTAATGTTTAATAGACCACATTTAACTGTTTTAGTCTGTGGTGGAGTTGAAGGTGCTATATTATTTTTTTCTTTTTGAATTTTTATGCTTAAATAGATTTTTGCTGGTTATTGGTGGTCTGGGAGCAGACACTGTCTCTACGGGGATGGGGTAATGAGGGGATGGCAGGGGGAGAGAAGCTGCAGAGAGGTGTGTAAGACTGCAACTCTGCTTCCTGGTCCCAACCCTGGATAGTCACGGTTTGGAGGATTTAAGAAAATTGGCCAGATTTCTAGAAATGAGAGCTGCTCCATCCAAAGTGGGATGGATGCCGTCTCTCCTAACAAGACCAGGTTTTCCCCAGAAGCTTTGCCAATTATCTATGAAGTCCACCTCATTTTTTGGACACCACTCAGACAGCCAGCAATTCAAGGAGAACATGCGGCTAAACATGTCACTCCCGGTCCGACTGGGGAGGGGCCCAGAGAAAACTACAGAGTCTGACATTGTTTTTGCAAAGTTACACACCGATTTAATGTTAATTTTAGTGACCTCCGATTGGCGTAACCGGGTGTCATTACTGCCGACGTGAATTACAATCTTACCAAATTTACGCTTAGCCTTAGCCAGCAGTTTCAAATTTCCTTCAATGTCGCCTGCTCTGGCCCCCGGAAGACAATTGACTATGGTTGCTGGTGTCGCTAACTTCACATTTCTCAAAACAGTCGCCAATAACCAGAGTTTGATCCTCGGCGGGTGTGTCGTCGAGTGGGGAAAAACGGTTAGAAATGTGAACGGGTTGGCGGTGTACACGGGGCTTCTGTTTAGGACTACGCTTCCTCCTCACAGTCACCCAGTCGGCCTGCTTTCCCGGCTGCTCGGGATCTGCCAGGGGGTAACTAACGGCGGCTAAGCTACCTTGGTCCGCACCGACTACAGGGGCCTGGCTAGCTGTAGGATTTTCCACGGTGCGGAGCCGAGTCTCCAATTCGCCCAGCCTGGCCTCCAAAGCTATGAATAAGCTACACTTATTACAAGTACCGTTACTGCTAAAGGAGGCCGAGGAATAACTAAACATTTCACACCCAGTGCAGAAAAGTGCGGGAGAGACAGGAGAAGCCACCATGCTAAATCGGCTAAGAGCTAGTAGCTACGCTAAGCTAGCGGATTCCTAAAAATGCACAAAGTGAATAATGTGTAAATAATTTAGAGGTGATTCAGCAGAAGGAGTGCTTTAGTTAAGGCACGTAAAGATTACACTGGGAAACAAATCGTAATCTAGATAACTAGATCAATCTAACTGCGCAGATTAAACAGCTAACAGATACAGAAAAACACCACTGTGCTCCGGAACAGGAAGTGATACAGTGAGAGCTAACCACCAGTAGAGGCAAGCCACACACACCACACATATGCGCGCGCACGTTGTCATGCGTGTTTTGGGACCGAAATATGATAGTCTCACTGTCAAAGCAACATCCCATTCTGCGCTAATCAAAGTAGCAGCAGTGTCAGCGTGGATGGCGCTGCACCGCGGAGGAAGGGACCGTGTGAATTTTCACTCCTCTCCGCTCTGTTTCTTGCTTGCCATGAGCTACGGTCCTCCTCCTCCCTGTCCAGCAGAGAGGGAGAGAGAGAGGTTTGTATCAGTCAGACCTGCGGCCCGGACGACCGATGCCCAGCCGTTAACAGACGGTGGCAGCAGCAGAGAACGGGTCACTTGGAAGAAAAGCGCTTAATCAGTGAAGTTCCACAAAAACCACACATGAAGAATATACTTTTTTCTCTCCTTTTTTACACGAGGGACCATAACTTCAGCTTGTCGGTGAGCCCATGTGACACTGGTAACACCACGTGCATTTGAAGGAACGAGTTATGTCTCACATAACGGAGGACATTATTTTTAACTTCAGTTGATGAACTGGTGAAGTGACAGATAATAATGATCCAGTCTGAGAGTTGGCTGCCCCTCAGAAAAGCCACGTTAATGAGGAACAAATAAAATTCAAAGTGGTGGTTGGATGAAGGCAGGTGTTTTAAGTTTTCTCCCCCATGTGCCACAGGGGAATGTTTTCCAGGATGCTGTGTTCAACCAGACTGTGACCATCACCGAGAGAGAAGATGGACTCGATGGAGAGACGTATGTGACTGAAAAAGATTTAGTTTTTACTGGTGACTTGTTTGTTTATTTCTGCTTTTATAACCTATTTCTATTATCCGTGCCCCCCCAAACAGGATTTTCATGTATGTCTTTTTGTCTGGACTCGGGTTGCTTGTCATCGTCGGTCTTCACCAGCTGCTGGAATCCAGAAAGGTGCAGAAACAAACATTTTCCTACAGTCATTTCTACCTTAAAATATACTGAACCACAAAAGAAAAGTTTTTCTACAAGTAAAACACTAGGGAGGAGAGTAATTACCATTGTGAGTCTACAACAGAGATGCAGATTACAAATAGTCTGAAGACTTGGAACATGCATTTTGAACACAAACACGACCACAGACGCTGGCGAGCACCTGGACAGAATTGTGGTGGTGTGGCATGTTTTTGAGCAATAATTCTGTCTCTATGAAAGCAATGATAAAATTTAAAACTTCTTGCATTTTTGTCATGCCACGCCTCACTGAAATGCTTCATGAATGTACTGTTGTCATGCTGGATGCTGGTTTGACAGCGCAGAACTTAGCCAGATGTATAAATATTCATGAGTCGACTATCAGCTGGTTAAGCTTCCTTTATAGACAGGACGGGAGCAGCTAAAAATGCACACGATCCGCAGAGGTGATGCAAAAGCACCTCTCTGTGTAACCCCTTGAGCAGGCCTTGTGCGCTACAGATGATGTCACATTTCCGGAGTTCTGCCACTTTTTTTTGACATATATGCTGCCTCATGTTTCCTCACTGTTTGCGCACACTGAGAGAGCGAGCGCCTGAGAGAAAGGGGGAACAAAACCAGATAAAGATAAATATTTAGTTAATTTTTCATACTCGTCAGTTTGGATTTTTCTTGTATGGGTGCACGTGTGGCATTCCCTTTCATTCATGGGCAGCATCAGCTAAAGCTGCATAAAAATGACAAAATGACACCTTTCACTGGACTTATGAAAAATAAAAAGTAAAAAAAAAACACTGCAGGGACTGAAAAAAAAAAATCATGACTGTTGTCCTCTTCAGAAAACTCACTCTTGTCTCCTTCACACACCGTTCTGTGAGTCAAATGCTGGATTATGCAATTCATGGGGGGGGCAAACTGTGGTGAGTCCACAATGACCTTAATGTACCTACTTGTATATTAAAAGGTTTCACATGAGGTGTTTCAGGCAGGTGCTGTCAGGCACACGGCAGTGGGGTGGGGGGAAACATGCACACAATCCAAACTTAATGCGCACATACAGAAATGTGGGAACGGGCTTCAGTGACAGTCGAGCTGCATGTCCACTTGTGCTGAATTGACACTGGAGCTCTCAGAAGCCCAGAATGAACTGTCAGCTGCAGGAGAAGACAAATCGGTTCAGATTTGAACACAAATAAGTTTCCAATGAACTCCGTCAACATCAGCTGACAAGGAACTCATTTTTCGCTTTATAAAATAAGCTTTATTCATAAAAATCACAGCCCCAACCATGACACACCTGTTGGCTCTTCAACCGCTTATCCAGGATCGGGTCACCGGGGGGCCTGGAGCCTATCCCAGCAGTCATAGGGTGTGAGGCGGGGTTCACCCTGGACAGGACGCCAGTCTGTCACAGGCCCGCAAACAAACACATTCACACCCGCACACACACACCTATGGACAATTTAAATCTTTCCAGTTCACCTAAGCTGCATGTCTCTGGATGTGGGACAAAGCCGGAGCACCTGGAGGGAACCCACACAAGGCCACAGGTGGGTATCGATCCAGTGCTAACCACTATTCCACCGTGCTGCCCGCACCTGTTGGCTGTGATAGTGAAATATTACTTTCTCTCTTCTCTGAGTTGTTGTCCAAACTCGTGTCACTCTGGTCATGTGTCAGTAGAGGATCTGCTGTTGCCGAGTTAAAAAAACAAAAAAAACAAAAAACAAAAAAAACGCTTCTGTCTTTACACGACCATTGGGTGGTTATGGGGTGGTCTGTGAGGTGTATTAGCATGGCCTGTGTGGTATTTGTGCATCTTGGGCAGCACGGTGGATTAGTGGTTAGCACTGTTGGCTCACAAGAAGAAGGTCATGGGATTGATTCCCACCTGTGGAGTTTGCATGTTCTCCCCGTGTTTGTGTGGGTTCCCTCCGGGTGTGCTCCGGGTTCCTCCCACATCCAAAGACATGCAGGTTAGGTGAACTAGAAACTTTATAATTGTCCAGGTCTCCCTTGTAAAAGAGATCATTGACCTCAATGGGACTAACAAAGAATAAATTAAAATTAAATGTTTCAAGCTTGGCAACTCTTGGCAACTTGGTGTGTGTGGATCGGGAGGTCTGGGCGGCTTTGCTTGAGCTGCTGCCTCCGCGACCCAACTCCGGATAAAGCGGAAGAAAATGGATGGATGTTTCAAGCTTGGCAACTCTTCTGCAGAAAAGTAACATCACAGTTCCAGTGTCTACTTTGTCTTGTCAGTTGGTTAGTTTCCGTTTAGATGAGTTTAATCAAAATGTGGTGGCGCACACTGTACCGCTGAAGCTGAGGTTTCAGTGACACTGCTGATGTCGGTGCATCATGTCTCATTAATATCAAACTGTCTGTGTGCAGAGGAGGCGTCCGGCTCCAAAAGTGGAACTGGGAACTTCAAGCCACAACGACGTGGACATGAGCTGGATCCCTCAGGAGACTCTGAATCAGATCAGTACGTACGCAGTGTGCCAGCCCGCCGTCTGTCAGCCCGTTGTCTGCCTCCTTTCTCCTTAATCTCAGCCTTTTTCTGCTTTAACTGCAGGCTGATTTGAGTTTTTACAGTTTTTCCTTCTTATTTTTTTCTCTTTCTCAGTGGTTTTATTGTTGTTGTTGTTGTTGTTTTTTTTTTACTTTTTTAGAACCAGTCATTTTTTTTCCCCCCTCTCCTGAGTGATGTTATTTCTTCTTCTGTTTTGTTTTTCTGAATGAACTTTCTGAGCTTCACTCTGTGTAATGACCTCTGACCCTGTCTGTCTCTCTGGTTTCCTGCTGTCATGTTTTCCTGCGTCTTCAGTGCAGAGTCGTAGAGGTGAGCTTTGCCTGCTGCCTTCACCCCCCTGACCTTTAAACGTAGTTATGATCTCTGTGACCCACATGTCCAGTAATAATTATGAACGTGATCTCCTCTTAACCTTCTGCTCAGAATGAAAGTTAGAACTCAAATCATTCAACAGGGGAAAAAAAAAAAAATAATGGACAGTTTTGGGAATTGATTCATTATTCATGAAGTCCAGTAGTTTGAACTTTAGCTGTGTTCACATTCCAAGCTGGTGTGTGTGTGTATATGTGTGTGTGTGTATATATATATATATATATATATATATATATATATATATATATATATAAATAACACATTATTTCTTTTGCTTGTGATTTTGTGTCTTTTTACATCACTTACAAACTCTGAATGTTAACAGTCCAAATGAAGACAAATCAGTTTTGCGTGACTTCAGCACCTGATGCGTTCTGTTTTCCTCTCACAGTAAAATATTTTAGGGAGTGTGGAAAGTTGATCTTTGTTTATTCTGTAGAATGCGCCGTAGATGTGTCTGTCAACAGCTGGAGTGGCAGAATGAGAAAGTAAAACTGGAATTAAACGACAGAATTACTCACAGCGCGCTCTGGCAAAACCTGTTCAGAAACGCTCATGTTTCAAGCTTTGTACCAGCGTTTGCATGAAAAGGAAGATATCATCTGCTGGGTAGCTCAGGAATTTGCATCCTTTTCAGATTATGAATGTAGCATTGTAAGCTACAATCAGTGCACGGTCTGTATGTGCACGCATGTTGAGAATTTTCAAACTCGCACCCGAACCAGAGTTGCTGATTGAACCCCCCCCCCCCCCCAAAAAAAGTGGTCCACTCTGCCTTCACTGCGCATGCGTCATTTCTGTGCTTCAGCTGTGGTTCACAGACTATCGCCTCATTTCTGCTTCAAACTGCCTCCAGTCATCATCTGTCTCAGCGACAGATATCTGAAGCTTTGGTACAACAATCATTTCCTCATAAACACAGCATTATTTCATCACAAAAGATGGAGGAAGTGATCAGAGCGCCGCAGCCAGACGAGTCACTGATGCTGCATTCACTGCGCTTTGGTCATTTCAAAGCGACACAGATTATCGCCTCGTTTCTGCTTAAAACTGACTTCAGAATGATTTGTGAGGTTATACTTTGTCATCTGATTATTAATAATTACATTCTTCCCTTTGATCACTTTGGGTGTAGAGACTCAGACAAGCTGCTGTGGTCCCAGTTGATGCATGCGCAGTGAAGGCAAGGCGGACCGAGTTTTAGGGGGGCACCCCTCCGGTTGGCGACAGCGGGTTGGCGTGCTCTATAAACAGTCAATTCGAGCAGAGTAGTGGTAGATCTGTAGAATGGAAAAGGGCCTTTAGTTTGCACTTTGCAGTAGTGAAGCTTTGCTTTCTGTAGGTTTTAAGGAAATTTGACCGGAATAAAATAATTTGAAGATTTACGGCCACACCCGTGGTGAGGGTCTTTTTGTCTGTGTTGCTGTGGAAACCGTGCAGATCTCAGAAAGCTTGACTGTTTATAGTGGTGTAGCTTAGTTAAAATTTCCATAACAATTGTGTATTTTGTGATAAAAGCATAGAATTTGGTACGCATGTAGTCAAGGGTGTTCCAAATAATAAAGGATTATTAACCGAACACGAGGTCTGTGTGGGGAAAATATCACTGAGGTGTTGACAGTAGAGACCAATCGAAAAACACCAGGTTCTGATATTCCCGTACAGACCGAGCAAGCGAGGTTAATGATTTGCTTATTACACGGTTATTATAAACACACAAACCTACAGTATCACCCGAATATGAAATCTGGTGACGGTTTTGGGCTCGTAGTCAGACCTGTTCGCTTTCTTCACCTCTGTGAAGAACTTGCTAACAGATAGTCTAGTGGTTAGCTGGTAAGTTTTCAATCTGTATTATTTTATTTTTTATGATGTTTAGATGTTTATGGAGTATGTTCATGTCCCACTTCGTTTTTCTAATCGTGTTTTTACCTTTCTGGGTTATAACGAATCAGATACGCGATCAGGACCGATTGTCATGGTAACTGGTCTGATATGGGAAAATATCAGCCAATCAGAGTGTGCGTAGCTTCGTATCCATATAATAAAATTGGATATTGAGCCATCACAAATTTTCAATATGTCACCCATGATTTTCAAAATGAAAATTGAAAAATTGTAAGTAAATGGACTGCATTTATATAGCGCTTTTCCATCTGCATCAGATGCTCAAAGTGCTTTACAATAATGCCTCACATTCACCCCGATGTCAGGATGCTGCCATACAAGGCGCCCACTACACACCAGGAGAAACTAGGGTTTAAGGACCTTGCCCAAGGGCCCTTAGTGATTTTCCAGTCAGGCTGGGATTTGAACCGAGGATCCTCTGGTCTCAAGCCCAATGCTTTAACCACTAGACCATCACCTCCCCTAAAAATGCTCCAATCATATTGAAAAATATACAATAGCATTTGTCTGATCATAAAGATATAGTTTGGACTATCTGTGACTGAATGTTAGGGGGTAAAAACAGCAAAAACTGTGACAGAGGTCAGTTTTAGTTTATACAGGGGACAAAAGTTAAAGTTGCTCCAACTTTGGTTTAAAAAAAAAAAGTTGACTGTGTTGAATGTTTGGTCTCCAAAATAAAGGTCAAACAAGGTCAATGTCCATTGGATTCTATGACGTGATGTATGTTACCCCGTAACGTGATAAATAAGCATGACACATGGTGCAAACTATTCCTTTTTTAAAACTCTAACTGAAACAAGAATTTGCACCACTTTCTACCAAAATTGGAGTAACTTTAACTTCTGACCCCTGGACAAACTGAAATGGACCTTTGTCAGAGTTTTTGCTGTTTTTACCTCATAATTCCATAGAACAGTCGTAAATAGTCCAAACTATACCTGTTTGGCATCTATATGATCATGCAAATAATGTGGTATATTTTTCATTTTTCAAAATGCTTTTTTTTTTATGCCGCCCCACTCTTAATCTCTGCTGCACCAATAAATTCACAGATTCCGGTTTGATTCCTCCAAAATCAATACTTGTGTTCAGTATTAACAACTGTTAAAGCTAGGGTAGGTAACTCTGTTCAGAAACACTTTTTGTTATATTGGGTGAAATGGTCCGTGTATCTTAACAGTCGTCAATACATTATGTATTCAGAAAAAGGAATGAAAAAAAAACTGTCTGTAGCAGCTGTAGGATCAATAAAACTCGGGCCAGTATAAGCCCCGTGGTCCGCTCTCAAAAAGCCAATCAGATCCCTTCATGTCTAGTTCTTCCTGCTCGCATCACCAGGCTCAATGCCCCCTCTGTCCCTCCCTGCACACTCATTTCATTTCACCAAAGTTTGGTGCAATGGCAGAGGGAATACAGCCGAAACTACCACTTCCACCGGATTGTGCCATGTTGGATTAATCATTTTCTCTGCGAATTGGCCATTGAAAACAGCTGTAATCACTTCCTGAATTACACAGGACCGCTTCAGCCGTTCGTGCGTACCTAACGGGCTGCAGAAAGCATTTTGAGCCATCTAAAAGGGTAATTATTTGTCATGTTTACATTGTCATGGCTTGGTAAAACAGTTGTGTGTTCTTTCCTTTTTTGTGTGCAGCTGTTAAAGTATGTTTATAACAGATTTAACTTCTTGTTATAATCCTTCAGATGAACTGCGCTCTGGTGCGATCCACTGACGTCACCACTCACTCTATTAAATTCTTGACTCCACTTGACAAGGTGAAATGTTCAAAAAAATCTTTCACGCATAAATGTCATCCTATATGGCGCTATGTAATCGCCAACACGATGTTCAGCTCGTCAGGTTGAAAAAAGAAGTGAACAGAGCGAGTGGTGACGTCAGCGGATCGCATCAGAGCGCAGCTTGTATGAACATTATAACAAGAATTTAAGTCTGTTATAAACATACTTTAGCAGCTGCACACAAGAAGGAAAGAACACAACCATGACAATGTAAACATGACAAATTACCTTTTTAGACAGCTCAAAATGCTTTCTGCAGCTTGTCAGGCGCACCCGACTGCTGGAGCGCTCCTCTGTGATTCAGGAAGTGATTACAGCCATTTTAAAGGGCCAATTTGCAGAGAAAATGATTAATCCAACACAAAATAATTATTTTATATACACAGCGTCCAGCACAGAGCGCGTGGCAGCCGGTAGAACAAAGAATGGTGTCCAGCTGTGAACACAGCGGATGGGATCATCATGACGACGTGTGTGCGCTACTGCATGTCAGGTGGCCTCAAGTCCGCTCTCCTTTGCCCCACTGAGTCCCACAGTCAGATGTGTGTTCAAGTTTGTGGGGGTGTGGCTTTGGATGGAGTTCTGATGGGGGAGGGCGTGGAACCTAGAGGAGGTGCTACTTTCAAATCTTGCTAGCTCTCCAGGATTACCAACTCACACTCTCACGAGCACCACTAGCTTATCTTATGGCAAGCTAAAAGTGGACAAGTGGATGCTCTCGTTATGGCTGAACAACTGTCCAGTTTCTGTATATTCTGTGTTAGTACGCGGCCGACGTGCCTGATGAATTCCTATGCAAAAAGTAGTTCACAGATAATTGTGATATATTCCTGAGATCAGTATATCTCATCTAAATCAATTCTAAAATTTACCAGTAATAAAATTATAAAGTTAACTGAAGTTTTAAGAGTGGCTGTAATAAATATTTAAGAAACTTAAAGATTATGAGCAACTTCATCTGTTATTGCTCAAACACATTGTAAACATTGATGCAGACGAGTTCAGAAAGATATGATTGGAATGTTTTGATTTCCATTTATAGTTGGCGATGAAAGACTTGGGTGTTAGTCAGAACAAGAAGCTGCATTGAAAGAGATCTCATCTGGGAAGACACACATTCTGTGCGTCGTTGCTCCAACGAGAGCGGCACGCTGAGCAGTTTTGCAAAAGTAGTCCGGTGAGCGCAATCTGTGGGCGCGAGCTATCCCACAATGCCAAAATAGCAGATGTTGGTCCAATGAGAGCGGCACTCTGAGCAGGGTGCTACCAACTCAAGCTTTAACTGTGTGTCAGTGTTTGTTTCTGGATTTTAATTACATTATCACATTTTTTGTTGTTTAATTTGTCCTAATAGCCCACCATAATGACGTGTAAATATCACAGTCTGGTGTCTGCGTGCACGAACTTGTTTATTGATGGGAGTTTATTTTGTTTGTCTTCTTGCAGACAAAGCGTCTCCCAGACGATCTCCTCGCAAAAGGAACCAGAAACGCTCTGCCGGCTCAGACGAGTGACGGGGGGGCCCTGACGCTGCTGACGTGATCAGCTTTCACCTGCTCGTCTCTGGGGGGAGGGGCTGTGGGGGCGACCCAGAGCGCACGCTGGCCTTTTTCCTCCCACCCCCCGCAAAACTCTACCAGTGCCAAATCCAGTAAAAGGCTTAAACTGTCAAATACAGTCTCACACCTCCGTGAGAGACGACAAAATATAATATACAGCAGCACCCCCCCCCCCCCCCCCCCCCCCCCAAAAAAAACAACAAAAAAACAAAACAAAACACACACACACACTGAGAAAAGGATCATTCTGAGACTGGTAATTTTCCCGTCACTCAATTTTTTTTTTTTTTTTGGTTTGTTTGTTAAAGCCTTTATACATGAATGGCATACCCCCCCCCCAGTTTTATCTATCTTTCACCTGTTATTGCCATCATTTTGCTGTATTAACTCCAGACTTTCTGGACTCGCAGACACTGATTCATCCACTCAACTGTCATTCAAAACCTCAGGCCCCTCCCCAACTTAAACTTTGCTTAGTGATTCCCCCCCAGCTCTTTGTGATATTTTATAAAAACCTACAGATTAAGGATCGAGTCTGTGTGAAATATAAAATTTTATTCTTCTGGAAGAACAAAAAAAAGTGTAATGAAGTGGCTCACGGGAACGTGTACATAAAAGTTGATTTCAAAGCGCAAAAATGTTTTTTCAGAAACTGCTGTTTTAAGTCGGTGCACAGCCTACTGTCAGATGTGTGTACTGCAGTCTTTATTAGGACGGCGTGTAGGTGGAACCACGTCACCGAGGCTCTGAGCTCCTCTGTACGTTATCAAAAATATGTTCCATCATCTGAGCTTTTGCGTCTAAACTTCAGTTTCACGTCACACACTTCCGTGATTTGATCTTGTGTGCGGCTACCTCATACGTTTGTCCACCAGGGGGCAGATTGGCATCAGTGTCCTGTTGGCCCTAGAAGTTCTTCCTCTTCAAACCTTCTGCCACGTTTATTTTTGTTTTCTACTTGTTCTACTTCCAATAAGGTTATACTGCCCCTTGTGGTTGACACTGTTAGTTCAAACACAGCGAACTACAAGGTGACATGCAATTAAAAAAAAAAAAAAAAGTGCCTTAATTCTGTCATCAGCTATTTAATGTAACATGTCACACATTAATGATGGAAAGACAGAGCAGATTGGTTAATTGTTCTCTTTTTTCTTTCTTTTTTTTGCATCGTAATGTTAACTAATAATCTTGAGGAGCTGAATGAATCTAATGCAGGCATTATAATTACCTCTTTCTTCTTTAAACTCTGTCTCATAGTTTAGGCAGTAAGCAGCACAGCGCCACCTTGCTGTGAACTCTCTGGCTCAGTGGCAGATGACAAAGTGAGGAATTGATTAAATTTGTGCTAACAGCAGCTTACCTCAGTCTCCAAACCTTCAATATATGACTTTTTAATTCTTTTTTTGTTGTTTGCCTGAGCAGCTTCGAAATCAGAACTAATCTGTAAGTGACTGAAATCAGGATTAGTTTGAAGCATGTTGTGAGACTGGCTGAAGCACTGGTGCGTTTAAAAAGAAAAACGCACTAAATTTTGATGAGCAAAATTGTCATTTGAGTGGCAGAAGGGTTTGTGTAGTTTCCTTATTGTACCACTAGGGGGCTTTGGTAGCTTGTTCTGTGGAATCGCGAAGCGTCCTGCTGTTTCATGAAGCAGTGAACTCTCCAGGCTTCAGTGTGTTGTGGCTGCATGTTGGAGCAGAAGATGCTGTGGAGGATCTCATTGGTCGGCTCACACGGGCCAAACACTGTGGCCTGGCTCCAGGTTCTGTGCAGTCTGCAGTACCACAACCACCAGAGAACTGATTTTTGTCACCATGAATACCAGTTTGCATCTTGATTAATTTTTAATTGTGCAGGAGAAATAAATGATTTGCTCTCAGACCTGCTGTGGATTCTTTGCCCGCTGTCCCGCGACCTTTGATTTATTGTTGGACACTATTAAATGGTAAATGGACTGCATTTATATAGCGCTTTTCCATCTGCATCAGACACTCACAGCACTTTACAATAATGCCTCACTTTCACCACAATGCCAGTGGTGTTTATTATAAGTTTTTAATTTAATCTTTAAATAGCTTAGTCCAACTGAGATCAAAAAAGGGAGACCTGGGCAACTAAAAAGTGTCCAATCCACCTAACCTGCATGTCTTTAAATGTGGGAGGAAACCCACACAAACATGGGGAGAACATGCAAATTCCACACAGAAAGACCCCAGGTGGGAATCAAACACACAACCTTACTTTGAGGCAGCAGTGCTAACCACTAATCCACTGTGCTGCCAGTAGCTGTGTTGACACTTGTTTCTTCAAAAAATGTTTCTTTTGAGGAAAAATGAAAACATCCTGCTGGGAGCATGCACTGATGATGTGTGAACCATCGTGGATCCTGGATGACAACCACCCAGGCAGGTGTCCAGTCCGTTCCCCACCTAACAGTGAAATGTGGGTGTGTCTATGACATTCTGTATCTGCTTGGGTCCCTAACGCCATCCTAACCAATAGTCCCTCACAGTGCAAGTCATCCTCGTCCAAGTCTCCCTGAGGAACTGTTCCTTGGACAGTTACTCAAGCGGTACCCAAGGATCCCACGGAGACCAAGCACCAAAGAGATCCAGCCCTCATGTTAGATCACTGTTGGCATCCCAGGTGTCTTCTGATCTCAAAGGCCGAGGACATAGAGACATGAAGGTCTCAAGTTTTTACACTGACCACACACAGAAACACATCTGCTGAGTCCAAAAATCTCTATGAAAACCTGGATCTGTACCCAGGACACTCACAAACCCAGACACTCCCACTCATCAGCCTCTCAAGTGTTGCAGTCAGGATGGTCATGGGTTCAGCAGAGATGACTTTGTCCGCGAGGGAAGAGGTCCATAAACAGTTCCTCGCCATCAAAGCAGTTGGTTCCTGTAACCTGAACCCAGCACCCAGTCCACACAAGTGCTGGGTGGGAGGACGCTGGAGCACACGGGGAGAACATGCAAACTCCAGACAGAAAGGCCACAGGTGGGAATCGATCCCATGACCTGTTGCCACTCAAGAAATATCACACAGCTTTATTAAAAAAAGTTATTGCTCTAGATGTCAGATTATGTTTCATAAGAATCTGCATTATTTCTTGAGAAACTCAAAATAATGTTGAAAATTCCTGGTGTTGCAATGTTAAAGAAAAAGGGGATTTATGGATCTGCTGCTTTCACTGGATCTGGTTAAAAGGTTTATTTCCTCTTTGGCTACAAATCAGGTGTGTGCGTGTGCGCGATCCCGCTGGCATCTTGGTACCTGAGTGCAGAATGTAAAAGAAGGAAGTGGCACAAGACGATTGCATTTTTTCCACAGATGAAGATTAAAGAACACGGCGTGAATGAAATACCATTTCCTTTTTTTTCCCCCAGCTGGACTGTAATGTGTGAAAGTTCAGGAAGTGCTTGAAGAGAAGGCTGGCCAACAATCAAAGGTACAAAGTTCCTGTTTGGTTATTGTGCACTCAGGAGAAGAAGGGAGCGGCTGAGGAGCGAGGACACAGGCGACACCAGGTCAGTGCTAAACTTCTCAAGAAATACTCTCATTCAAACTTGACTTCAGTGGCTGTGATTGGAGAGACTGTCGGTGGTGGCAGAGTGGAACAGAGATGAACTGGTACCAAAACCAGGCACTGACTTGTTTTTTTTGTTTGTTTGTTTACAGATAGGGCCCATTTTCAAAGCCACCACTCGGAGCTGCACAGTTAATGGCCTTGATATCTGCCTGCGCCATTATATACTGACCAAAAGGTGTGAATGAAATAAATAAATGTGCACAGTTTGCTGTGCACTCAGCACCATTAAAGTTCAGACTTTCAACCCTCCGCTGGAAGTCGCGGACTTTCTCCGTGTTTGACAAAAAATGATAAATGTCTATGGATTTTGATGCATTTTCTGCTATTTTGTTTATGATTTCTTCGTTTTTTTCGCGGGAGGAATCCCCCCCCCCCCCAATGCGCACGTGGGTCAAACAGCTGTTGGTCGCGTCCTCACAGCTGGAGTCTATAAAATCATGTGCATATAAAATAGTAGGTTTCATGAAAATATGATCTCGGAGTTGATCAATGTGTGAACTGCAGACTTTTTTCCCCCTGATGGCGTCACCGAGCGTCAGCGACCCGTGCACGTGTTTATTAAAGTTGTAAAACTGCGAAAAAGTACGATTCAGGAAAAACTATAATGTCATCCAGGTTTAAAATTTCAAGGAGATTTGAGGATGAAAACAGTTCAGAATAAACTGCTGCTCACAATAAAGTTGTTATTAAAGGGGACATATTGTGTCAAACTGCAACAAGTTGAGTTGTAAAGTTGAGTTAACATCCAAAACTTGGAAGAGCTCTTGATGTTAAAGAGAGGTAGCAAGTGACATAACTCAACGCAGCTGCAATGTTTTAGAATGAAATAGGTTTACTCTGCCTCTTATTTTATCATTTATTTGAGGATTAATGTTAAACATCTCCAAAGTCACAAAATTCTGAGTGTTTCCTTTCAGCCTTGTGAGATATGTAACCCTCCAATGATTTAATCTTACCACAGATTAATAACACCACAGTGGAGTTGAAAAGAGTTAAATGTGCTAAAGTTGAGACAGCTTGAATTCAAGAGGTTTAACAAAAATATCATATTAAGAGTTTAGGCGTTTGCAGCGCTATGTTCCTCCAGTCACAGCCAGGGGAGCCTACTGCTTTTTCAGAGGTGTCTGGGTGTCTTGGTGGCTTCCCTCACTAGTCTCCTTGTTGCACACAATCACCTAGTTAATAAGAACTGTTTACTCAAGTTAGATTTGCCACTCTGTCAGAAATAAAGTGCAGAACACATTCAGTGGCTTGGAAATGTTCATGTATCCATCCCAGTGCAACAACCAAAAAAAAAAAAAAAAAAAGATGCAAAGGAAAAAGTTAAAGATAAACAAAAAAATAAAGCAAGAACAACTTTAAGTTTGATAATCTAATATTTGCCACAGCAGAGCTGAAGATGCTGCGATTTTCTTTGAGAGTGACTATCCATGAAGCCAGAGGACACACACCAATTAGCTAAACTGCAGGATTGTCTTACAGACATAAGGACATGGATGACCTCTAATTTCCTGCTTTTAAACTCAGATAAAACTGAAGTTATTGTACTTGGCCCCACAAATCTTAGAAACATGGTGTCTAACCAGATCCTTACTCTGGATGGCATTACCCTGACCTCTAGTAATACTGTGAGAAATCTTGGAGTCATTTTTGATCAGGATATGTCATTCAAAGTGCATATTAAACAAATATGTAGGACTGCTTTTTTGCATTTACGCAATATCTCTAAAATTAGAAAGGTCTTGTCTCAGAGTGATGCTGAAAAACTAATTCATGCATTTATTTCCTCTAGGCTGGACTATTGTAATTCATTATTATCAGGTTGTCCTAAAAGTTCCCTGAAAAGCCTTCAGTTAATTCAAAATGCTGCAGCTAGAGTACTGACGGGGACTAGAAGGAGAGAGCATATCTCACCCATATTGGCCTCTCTTCATTGGCTTCTTGTTAATTCTAGAATAGAATTTAAAATTCTTCTTCTTACTTATAAGGTTTTGAATAATCAGGTCCCATCTTATCTTAGGGACCTCGTAGTACCATATCACCCCAATAGAGCGCTT